>NC_030387.2:25352844-26017172 GCF_001625215.2 Daucus carota subsp. sativus | reverse complement strand
GTGCTGTGCTGATTAGACGTTCATTGAAGATCTGTCAGAAACGTCTTCTGGTTATTCCTCTAATCCCAAATGTTTCTTCTCTTTCTGACTTTCTGTTTCTTCATATTCTGAAGTTATAGCTGATATTGTATATGTTGTTTTTGTTACTGCAGGGCTGAAGTTAAAAGTACATAGTTAAATTTGTGGACTTGGTTAATTATTAGAGAAGCGTGTTGCGGTGAATCTATATCTAGCAATTCCTTATCCTTTCTCTCAAGTTACCTCTTACAGTGATGAAGCATTGTTGAGAGGAGTTTCAGAATCAGATTGAGCATATATTGAGTTTGTTGTTAAAAGTCTCTGAAGGATTTCCGCGTCTATGTTCTAATCTAGGATTCCAAGCTACTGTCTGGGACTATAGGATTCTTTCAACTGCTGTCAAGATGCTCTACAGTTCTAGACTCTTTCCTGTTTTTGTTCTTGATCACTCTTAATAAGTCTTCGCCATGCTTAATACTGTGAATAGGGCTCTGATGCCTTTCTGTCAAAAGTGTTCTGGTTCTATGCTCATGTCTGTTCCAGGACAAAATTATTAGTTTATTCAGCTACAGAAGTCCGGCTGTCAGTTTTACTTTGTAGTTTCTTTATATTCATCTACTAGAGATAAATACCCTGCATTGTTAAGTCCCCTTCTTTCGACTATAAATAATAAGGAGTTGCAATACATTTTTCCAAATAAGGAGTTACAAACCGTTGAAGTTGAAATAATGGAAAGGTCAGTTGGTGTTTTGTGATATTTTTTTTTCTGTTAATGTTCTCATACTTCTTTATTAAGGCATTAAGTGTATACCAAATATCACTATCCAGGTACAAGCTAATCAAGGAAGTTGGTAATGGAACTTTTGGAAGTGTCTGGCGAGCTTTGAACAAGCAGACTGGTGAAGTCGTAAGTGTTATTTTTTATTTATATGGTCGTATTGGGTATAATAGATCCATTTTAAAAGTCATTAAAATTGATAATCTTGTAGAAGTTATTTATTACTATTTTATGGGTTATGTTGGATCAGGTTGCAATAAAAAAAATGAAGAGGAAATACTACTCATGGGAAGAATGTATAAATTTGAGAGAAGTTAAGGTAACTTGTTTAAGATCTTTCTTTCTCTCGGTTTACCTCTGTAATCGAAGTAACACTGTAATATCTTTTTGGCAGTCTTTGCGCAAAATGAACCATGCTAATATTGTAAAGCTGAAGGAAGTTATTAGGGAGAATGACAACTTGTACTTTGTCTTTGAATACATGGTAGGTTGTGTTAACTTACTTGCTTTGACCTAGGTTTTCTGCTGCTATTAAAACAAAATTAATGTTTATTCCATTTACAGGAATGCAACCTATACCAACTTATGAAAGACAGGGGAAAGCTATTCTCAGAAGCCGAAGTAAGAAATTGGTGTTTCCAAGTATTTCAAGGGCTTTCATACATGCAGCAACGTGGATATTTTCATCGTGATCTTAAACCAGGTGAGTGTTGTAGTGCTCTTAAAATTGAACTCCGAATTTGAGTGATGTGGTTATTTCATTATGTCTTTACCCAAATGTAGTCCAGAGGCTTTTAGAGTGACTGGAACAGAGGAACTTGATAGGTTATCGGGGTGCGAGAGAAAAGATAATCATTTGATATGTAAGATATATGGACTCAACGCTGACATCTAAGTAACAGATAGTTGCATCTAAGTAATAGATAGTTGATGATACGAAAAGTGAATAAACCTGAAAATGTTCTCGGTTACAGTTGTATTAAACCTAAAAACACACATGTGTTAACTGATCTCTGTAGCCATAACTGTATCTAATAACGTCCCACAATATTCGTGCAAGGAGTAGCGTAATAGAAAGTTAGTGTAAGAAGTATATATCAGCAGTTTTGATTGCAGCTTATCTATGCTGATATTGTGTTTTGGGACTAGTCATAAATTCTTTGAATGTGTGTTGGCAGAAAACTTATTAGTGTCAAAGCATATAATAAAAATTGCTGATTTTGGTCTTGCTCGAGAGATCAATTCCTCGCCACCATATACGGAGTATGTGTCTACACGATGGTATGTGATATTTCTGAAACTTTCTATGCACCTTAGTCCAGCAGCTCTACTTTTCACGGTGGCTAAGATATATGCTTTTGACAGGTATAGGGCACCTGAAGTCTTGCTTCAGGCAACAACATATGGTTCTTCCGTTGGTGAGCATAATATTGGAAAAAAATAAAAATCTGAGTAATAAGCCTAATTCTATGCTCCGGTCTAATGTCTGTAATTACAAAATTTGCAATGTGCAGATATGTGGGCAATGGGCGCTATCATGGCTGAACTGTTGACTCTACGCCCCCTTTTCCCGGGTTCAAGGTATCACTTTATCTCCTTGTCATCTCCTATAAGTTCTCTTTTACATTGTTTATTATCGCATGCTGCTTGATAATGATATTTTTAGAGGAGTTACATTATTAGGTCCACTCCTAATATTAATCTGTAGGTATATGATATATGTTGATAAACCTTGTTTTGATGAACTACTTTCATTCAGTCTTTGATAATAAGATGATCTTGGTTTTTATATTGGGCTTTGTTGTTTGTATGTGTTAGATATGGAGAGAATTATGGTGGTGTTTGAATAAGCCCTGCCAAACACTTATAACTTATAAGTCAATTAAAGTGGTGTTTGACTAAGCCCAGCCAAACATTTATAATCCAGGATTAGCTTCTTTGTACTGTTTGTGCTAATTAGTTGGAATCAGCTTCTTTGTACTGTGTGTGTAATAGATATAAGTTTACTTCTAAAAGCCCAGACACACCCTTATAAGTTCCTCTTTGGGTAGGCTTAAAATAATGACTTATGGCTTATAGTAACTTAATGTGATAAGTCCTCAGTTTAAATTGTGAGTAATTGTATATTATAGGCGACTTATGAATTATTAAAAATAGAATAATAAAAATAAATTTGCTAGATTATTTGTTTTATTGTTAAAGTTGAAAATCATAAAAATAAAAAAAGTTGTACAAAAAAGTACATCCTACTAATTTCTGGCTTTAAGTTAGTTTTTGGCCTATTTTTAACTTTAAATCGGCTTCTGGCTTGCTGTACAAAACAGACCTTTTTCAGATAATGTCAAAAATTAGTCGGAATCAAATTAGCTTCTTTGTTCAGACATTTAAGCTTAGGCAAACAGCCTTTAAGTTGGAATCAAATCAACTTCTTTGTTCAGTTTGTGTAATAAATTTATAAGTTAACTTCTGAGTTATAAATAAGTCGGGAATCGGAGAAGTTGAAAATCATAGGGGCTATTTGTCTTAGATTAAAGAAGTTACTCATTACATCTGAGTGAGAAGTTACTTATAGTGAAAAGTACTTTTAATTTATGAGTGGATAAATTTATTGATAATTTCTGACCTATTAGGTACAAAAATTAGTGATATAATGAAATATTACAATCTACCTTTTAAAGTGATCATATACATTTTTATGATGTCAGATTTTAAAAATCAATAAGTCAGTGAGATTTCAACTTACAAGTCAGGAAGTTAACTTATAAGTTTATTACACAAACAGTACAAATAAGTTGATCTTGACTTGTAAGCTAGAAGTCAGGTAAAAAAAAGCTTTCCCAAGCAGGGCCATAAGAATATGTTATATATTATTATTGTATACTAGTTTTTACACCTGGTAAGTTATAAATTTTTAATTAATTTATCCAAACTGATAAAAAAAATTACTTTTCACTTGTAAGTAACTTCTTTTAAGCTTAAGCTAATAGACCCTAGGTATTTACATGTGGATTTTGTTGCCTCCAATCTTCTTATCTGCGCAGGCTGCAGTGTTCCAATAGTTAATGCTTGTGTTGTTTACTCGTTTTTTAGTTAATTGGGCGATCTTTCCCGTTTTCTGCAGTGAAACAGATGAAATCTACAAAATCTGCAGTGTAATAGGCAGCCCTACGGAAATTAAATGGGCGGAAGGGCTTAAATTGGCAAATGCCATCAACTATCAGTTTCCGCAGGTAAAAGCCCATGTTTTCTTTTTTAAAAGCGGTTTAATATTTGCATTAATTGTGATCAACGATAAAATTCTTAACTGTTTCTGGTCCTCTTAATTTGATACTGCAGCTCAGAGGTGTTCCCCTCTCTACATTGATACCATCTGCAAGCAAAGATGCAATTAACCTTATTACAGTAAGTACTCAACAGCTATATACTCTGTCTCTCTTTAACCTTAATGTCATAACGGTTGATCTTCAAGTGCTATTTTGTTTGACTAGATAATTGTTCTTTTTCTTGCAATTATTTAATATTATCAGATGCTTTGTTCCTGGGATCCTTGCAAGAGGCCAACAGCCTTGGAAGTTCTTCAGCATCCTTTCTTCCAGGTAAGAACATTGTTCTTGTGAACTGCAGGAAGATGCAAATTCTCCATTCATGTTAAAATATTTGAATTAAATTGTCATCTAGAATGCTGTTAATAACATTCTTCTTTCTCTATTTGAAGAGTTGCTATTATGTTCCTCCATCACTTCGTCCAAAAGCTGCCGCCATAAGGACTCCTCCTGGTTAGTCTCTCGCTCTCCCCCCACCCCCTCACCCCACCTTGGGGCGTCATATCCTAATATCTTTGCATTAATGCTGCAGCTGGAACTAGAGGATCTTTGGAGCCGAGAAGTGTGAAGAGGTATTCTGGGCCCACGACAACTTTGAAGCCTCCTGGTGCTCTTTCTCCACAAAAAGCTCAATCAATTTCAAACCCAGGTACAGTTTTTGCATGCAATATACATGTTGACTTATGTATAGCTGCCTGTTTCTGGTGCTCGAGTATTACCATCTTTTCACTACCTTGTTCCTGGTGCTTGAGTTTACATCTCCTTGAGAAATTTTCTTAACGCATTTTTGGCAATTGGTCCATCCAATTTGTACAGGAGTGCAGCGGAAGTTGGATATCAGTCAACAGGTAATGGAGTGATGCTCTTAAGATTAAATATGGTACTGTATTTTTGCCATTGTTTCTCTGTCCTATGCTAAGTATTTTTTTTTTTTCTATTTCCAGGATGCAACCAAGAGTGACAAGATATTGAGAAATCCTGCTGTGAAACAACCAAGAAACAGACCATCTGTGAGGAATAGTACAAGTTAGTTTCTGCTCCTTCGATCCTTTCTTCGGCATTTAATTATGTAAAATTATGCGACCGTTAAGCATTCTGTTTCTTCAGACTCTGAAAATTAATGCTTTTATTTAACATAGTGATGGTGATTATAACTTTGTACTTTGCCTACTACAGAATTGCCATGCTTAATATTATATGCTACTCTTGAACTTTTAAGTTAATAAATAGGGGTCGTTTGGATGGTAGATGGGAATGGGAATGAGGGGTATGGGAATGTGTATCCTAGGGGCGTGGAAGGAATGATTTAACCATCAAGTGGGAATGAGGTTCCCATTCCATAAAACAAAATTGCTAATCTAAACAACACATGGGTTTGAGGTTCCGATTCCCGTTAACCATGAACCAAATGTTTCCTTAAGCTTTCCTGTACTTGTAAGGATAGAGCCGGTAGTATTTGTTCACAACTATATTTTTGTTCTTTTTGGATTGTTTTTAATGACTTGTGCCAATAGTAAATTTCTCGTGGCCACTACCTCAAGATTTAGCGCTGCTATAACTGGCTCATCTGTGATTTGTAGATGGTGACTTTATCTCCTTATTGGTCAATATCTTCTTTTAATTATGTTTGTCCTTGCAAGTTGTACCTACCTCTGTTGTGTTGCTTTATTGGCTACTTGCTGTCTTATGGACGTGAACTGAATACTTGAGTTATGGAACTGACACATTTAAAAGCTTGAACAGTGCTCAATGGTTAATTGAGTGTGCATGAAATAATTATTGAGCATGATTCACAATATTGAACTTTCCCAATTCTTTTACTTTGTAAACATTTTTTAAATATTCTCTTCTGTACATGTATTCATTCAGCACATCTAAATAAACTAGACACATTAAACAGAGTAGGGGTCTGTCTATAGTACCACATCTAACTAACAAAAAACCTTTTCCATCCTTTTCAGCAAAAATCCACACTGGAAAAGTACATGGACTTGCTGATACTGCTGAGAAGTTGGCGAATATGACAATTGGTTCAAGCAAACAGCCTGGAAGGCAAACCATGCATCCTCCCCCTATGAGGGCTGGAGGATGGACTGGTCACTCTGACATGTTTCTTGGACGACCTCAAGAGGTTCATCCCGGCAGGACGTACACCAGAAAGGTTGCCTGAGGAATAGTATGGAGTATATGAAAGTGGTCTTAATGGGTGAACTATTATGCCGTTATGTTTGCTGTAATTTCCAATGCTACATTTGTGATTCCGGAACTCAACTGTGCAACTGGGGAAAATATTTTTTCTTTTTTATTTCTAAGTTTCTCTGACAGGGATATGAAAATAATAATAAATTAAATAAAATGAACCATGATTGCAATGGTATAGAAGCTTCCTTGCTATATTCTACATGTTCTTTTTAATTCAACCTTTAATATATCTTATGTCTTTCGGCTAAGCGATATATTCTTCATGTTGCATGAATATAGATGGTTAAGTTCAGAGTGCTGTGTTCTTTATGTGATGGTCATTGCATTCATCCCTATACAAAGGAGTTGCTGTGTTATGAATCGTTTTGTACACATTCGTTGCTGGGGTTATTGAAGTACAATAAAAATTCTGCTTCTCTTACCAACACAAAGAAGACTTGTTTAAAACCAAATTCTTTTCAAGTAAATTTTGTACCAGAACCAAAAACTCCTTGCAGTAATGGTTGGATTGTTGATCTGGCTGACTGAGAAATAGGTTGTCAAGTAAACGGTAAAATTTGTCGAAAATTTCTGGGGCGAACAGAGCATACCCTTGGTAGATCTCCTGTATTTACTAAATTTCTGGGCCGAATACAATATACCCTTAGTAATGTTACGTGTCCTTGTACCAAATCTGAATAATTTTGAGATACCGAGCATTTTTCTATTTGCATGTATCTAGTTGGATGTCATGGAAAAATGGATCCTTGAATTAATCCACACATGATAAATCACCATATTTTGAGTATTACATTACTACTCTATGTACGAATATATGCAAGTATTTTAGTGATATAGATAGAAGAAAACAAAGAGGCAAGGATGGTCCAAAATGTGGGAAATAGCTGTAAAAATGAGAAGGACTGGACACAACACCCTGTCCACAAAATATAAAAGCAACGTACAAACACACAGAGTCCCACTCTCTTTCTTGTATGTAAGTAGTAATGTACCCTCACCTGCTGTATACAACAAATGCTTTGCTTCCTCTTTAAGCACCCCTTCCCTTCATCATTAACTCATTATTCACTTCTTCCTCCATCTTTAATTTTTAACTTTAACTACTACTGCTGTATTATTCTTATGATTTATATATTGTTTAGGTATTTATGATATAAATATTATATATATGTATTTAATATAGTCGAATTTATCTAGTTCAAAAATTTATCTTAAAGAATTGTTTTTTATTTATGAAATCTTAGAGTATTCAACTCAAATTTTAAAAAATATAGTAAATTTCAATTAGGATTTTAAATTATACTGTAAAATCTGGTGTTATTCAATCAAGATTTTAAATTATACTTAAAAAAATGATATTATTCCATTAGAATTACTTTAAATCTACTAAAATCTGATGTTATTCAAATATTGATAAGTTTTTAAAAAATTTTGTGAAATTATTAAGTATATTTTAAGATATTTGAAATATCATCAAAATCTATGAGATTTTGAATCATTATACTTTAATCTTAAAGACTCTCATCAATTTTGGAACATTTTATCCAGGATTCGTATAAACAAATCACATACACTCCATCAAAATTCATAAACTACATAAAATTTATCAAATCACAGTTAAATACCCCCTAAATATTTGTGTCGTTGATATTGAATCCATTCTCAAAATAAATGATCATCCTTAAATTTTTCCATCATCATCGAAAAGTATTTTTTAATTATAATTGTGAACAATCCTTTTCATTTTTATAAATAAGAGCATCCAAACGTTTTTACTGAATATATAAAATCAAAAACTATCATATAATAGTTGAAAATTAGTATTTGGATTTCAGGTACAAGGTTGTCTCGCACGTTAATCTGAAATCAAATTCCCTCCCAGCACATCATCTCTCTCACTAGTACTACATTAAACTGCAGCTTAACAAAATCACACACTAATCACACACACACACACTAATCCTACTATGTGTATGTGTAGTTAAAAGAGGAAAGCAGTTAATACAAGCTCAACCTCATTCTTATCCTCAACTCAACTCTGCTCCCCATTTTCAAGTAGTCTTCAACAAACCCTAGATCTGTTCCCTCTAAGGTAACCCCCATCTCTCTCCAACCTATACTTACACTTACACATATACATACATTTATTCATTTACTTCTCTCTATCTGTCTCTATTTGCTTTCTTTCTTGCAGAGTGTGGGAGTATGATGAGTGGCCTATCAACAGCAGCAGCAGCTTCAGTGACGGTGGCTGTGGATGGGTTCCGGCCGCCCTTCACGGCGGTGCAGTGGCAGGAGCTGGAGCATCAGGCTCTGATATATAAGTATTTGATGGCTGGCTTGTCTGTGCCCCCTGAACTTGTGGCGCCTATTAGGATGAGTTTGGAGGCTTTGCCTTCCAGGTTCTTTCATCACTCTGCCTGTAAGTCACATTTCTGACTGTTTTTTGACTTTTCATCTGGGAAAAATGTATGCTTTTCTTGGTTTTTGGGATGGGTTTTGTTGTTATTTACTTGGGTTTCATGTAAAAATGTTTTCTTTTCTTGTTTTTTGGAATGAGTTTTGTTGTTATTTACTTGGGTTTCATGTAAGATTGTGTTCTTTTGGGGTTTTCTTGTATGGATTTGGCGTTGTGAAATTGTTTGCTTTTGTGAAGGTTTTGTTGTTATTTACATGGGTTTGGTGTAAAAACGTGTTCTTTTGTTATTTATGTATATGTATTTGATGTTGTGAAATTTAAACTTTTGCTGTTGTTTTGGATGAGGTTAATGTGTGTTTGATGATTGTTTTGCTAGCTTTTTGGTCAAGTGATTATTATTGTGAAATTTTGGACATGTGATTAGTAAGTTGAGTTTTACTAGATGTGTTATGTGAGGATTTGGTATTGGAATGTTATGGTTTATGTCCATGTCTAACACACACACACATGGATTTGTGAGAGATTGCTTAGCACATATGGTTTGTTTATCATTCAGAATATGTTTGCTGCATCTGTTTAATTGTGTAAGAAATCTGGTCACTTGAAGTTTCTCAAGTCAAGATTGCATTTTTGCTCCAAGTTTAACCCACTTGCTTATCATTTGGAACGAGTGAGAGATTTTTGGTACAATCATAGCTTAACAATGAAATTATGATCATTACATTTAAAATGGTCAACTTCATGTACATTCAGTAAAAGAAGAAAGGTAACCTTATGTCAGGTGAATCTGTAATTGATGGAAGAAAAAGGAAGATTATTATAAGCAATCAAAATTTATTGTTGTTCAAGGGTTTTTCTGATGCATTATTAATTTATCTAGTTTTATTTAGGATTTCTTAGTTTTAAAATCATTTTTCATGTACCTTTTGTATGAGTTTCGTCTAAACTTTGGGTTTTTACATGCAGTGGGTTATTGTTCCTATTACGGGAAAAAATTTGATCCGGAGCCAGGTAGATGTCGAAGGACAGATGGTAAAAAGTGGAGGTGCGCTAAAGATGCCTATCCTGACTCTAAATACTGCGAGCGGCACATGAACCGTGGCCGCAACCGTTCAAGAAAGCCTGTGGAATCTCAATCTACTTCTCAGTCCTTGTCGACTGCAACATCACAAATGTTAAGTGGTGTGAGCACTACTGGGGGAAGCTTCCAGGGTAGAGGCAGTGGAAGCTCTTATAATCAGCCTTTGTATCCAATTGCCAATACAGAGAATCTTTCTTATGGTACATCAAAGTTTCAGATGGAACCTTCCACTTATGGTTATAATAATAAAGAGTACAGGTACCTTTGTCCTTTTTGCTGAGAGATTGTATCAAGTCATAAATTTTTACATGCAGTTGTTGGAATAATTTCTTAAATGATTGAATTATTTGGCACCTCTTGTTATAAATAGATGTATCATCCTGTTTATTCATGTTATTAGTTAACTGTGCCACATGTAGCATTTCAATAAGCTTGGCACTTGTAAGTAGCCTGCTAAAATATAGCAAGAACCAGGATTGTATACAACCCCCAGCCCACAGGAAAGAAAACCTAATATATGCTGGGAGAGAGCATGATGTCTATGTTTGCTTCTCTACTTACGGTAACACAGCGAATGATAGACTACACAGGCGGGTTTAGAGTCTGTACACATATATCTTTAAACCATATATATGAAAATACTTGTAGTGGTGATGGTTATTCGAGTCTGTTGTGTTGCTGTTTTCTTTGCTAATTGTTTTTTGTTAGACTAGTCAAAAGTACGAAATGATTTGGGAAGTTAACTAGTAAAACTGGTTGGGGACAATATGCAGATAAGTAGTGCTAACGTTTATTAAGTTTATCATGGTTTCCCTTTTCACGGGGATCTAGCTTAGGTGTCTAGTTCTATTGTTTGGCTTAAGAGAGTCACATTCATAGTGCTGACTGGCAAGATAAAGTGAAGGACAAATTAAACCACCTGTCTATAATACTAATCTGAATACTCAAGAAACTACTTAGTTTAATATCAGTTTTGTCTCACAACAAAATGTGCAGGTATCTTCAGGGGGTGACCCCTAATGCAGATGAGTACAATTTCTTGTCAGAAGCTTCAAATAGTGCAAAAGGTCTTGGGATGGACAGTAATGAGAACACATGGAGACTGATGCCACCCCAAGTTCACTCTAACCCCTTGTTAAAACCAAGAAATGATTCTTATTTGCAAGGGGACTCTACACAGTTGCACTTGCCCCAAGCTAATGAGCTTGGTGCTGCAATGTCAAAACAGCAGCAGCAATATTGCTTCTTTGGCAACAATGTAGACTCACTTGGAACTCTGAAACAAGAGCCGAATTCTAAGCGTCCATTTTTTAATGATGATGATGGATGTAATAAGAACTCGTTCTCGACCACTCAACTATCAATCTCCATTCCAATGGGTTCCTCTGAATATCTTTCACCAAGTGTTTGCACCCCAGATGGTGAGTTACTAATGCAGATAATTTTCTTTTTAGCCATACTCCTTCGCGGCATACAAACTGTTATCCAAGTATAAATGATCTTCTAATGTTTGTCTTCTGTTTGTGCAGATGCACTATAAAGGCTGGTGAGAAGGGTAACACAGCTGTCTGAAATGCAGTTTAGTGGTTGTACTTTCGAGATGATCTTGGTGAACACCAGAATAGTATGGCTTGTTTGTTCTTTTTCGGAAATTGAGTTCATTTCTCGTTTTGGTGCATTTGAATGACTCAAGTTAAATCAAGTTGCTCATTACACCAATTGTTACTCGAATTACACAATAATGTATTTTGTACCAGATGTATGATTCCGCAACTTTATTTACATCGACTTCCATACTTTTTAGATCTGGCAAATAAGGTGTAGTACAGAAATGAGCCCCGTGCATCGGGTTTTATGGAATTTACCCTGGTCAGAAAATGTTCATCTGTTGTTTTTTGTAAGACTTTTTAAGCAGGCCTCAAGCATGAAAAATGTATAGCATAAGTGCATAACCACTCATGAAAAATGAATATTGAATTATTTTTTTCCTTCTGAAAAGAATGGTGTGTACCCTGGACCATCTTCAGTTTATAGTTTTATACTGTACAATCCCCTGTTGAAAATGTATCACAACAGCTAAAAATACATTGCTCAACTATCTATCTACTGTAGTGACAATCATACTTCTTGGTGGCCATTTCATATTATTGTCTTCATACAGAATGCAGGTTTAGCCATTTCAGGGCTTCCAGGGGCAAAGAAAAAGTTCTTCATTCGAATTGACCCTGAATTTGTGCCAGTAAATAAAACTTGTGTCTAGACAAAGAGATGGCTACAAACATACAGCAAAGTACATGAAACTTCGCATGAAATTGGAATATATTCATAAGAACAAACGAAATCAGCTAGAGCAGAAAAAGGTTTAAAGATTTATGCTAAAAAGGCTCGGGAAAGGGTTGGTGAACCTCTAACTTGTGCAATTATAACATAGCATATTAATCAGCTTAGCTAACGACATCTGTGCTATCAAATTGGGATACATATTTGATACTGTGCATTGTGGGGGGAGGGGTTATTGGCATTGTGTAGCCCCCTTCCTAGGATAGTAGAAATAACCTCCCATCTTCAATTCGTCATGAAAGTATTATATACTGATTTTTCTTTAAAAGAAAAGTATAGGCCTTCAAATTTATTCTGTACAGTGTAAAACTCCACATTCAACAGTACCCGGAAAAACATGTATAAGAGCAACGAAAAATATATTGCTCAACTGTAGAATCAATAACAGGTCCGACGAGTAGGACTCAAATCATCCCTGTAGGCTGTAGGTATCAACACTCATCTGATACGTGCAACATTAGGAAACGGCTCTGTCATCTTGGCTGCAGGTTTAACCTTTCCAGGGTCCCCAAAAACTTTCCATAATCTTAATGTCTCATCAGGCGCCCCAGACGCAACGGTATACCCATCCGGACTCTAACATAAAACATGTACAGTTTAATTAGTTAGAAGTTAGTTACTGATCAGAATCATAACTTAAAGGTAATTACAAAATTACAATATTAGAAAGTATAGTGTGGCTTGCGTCTGCAAGAGCAAGTATGTACCTGAGTCATATAAAGAACTCTTTTTGTATGTCCGTAAAGCTCTGATAACTTAAGCATGGAAGGGTACTTCCACAGTATGAGTTGGTTATCATTGAAGCCATGGGAGCTCAAAAGTTCATGCTCGTGTCTGTTCCAAAGCAGACAACAGACCTGTGAACCTGTGTTAACTGAATTTAAGCACGCTCCAGTGTTACTGTTCCAAAATTTGATGCTTTGATCTCCTACACCACCCCCAGAAGCGAGCAAGTTACTTTGGAAGGGGCACCAGGCAAGAGCTTTTACAGCTGAAGTGTGTTCTTCCATGCGATGACGCCATTGGGTGGCAGAATTTGTAGAGGCCATTGACATGTTCCAGATGTGAATAAGATTGTCATTTCCCCCACTCGCTAATTCCTTTCCTGAGACGGACCATTTCAATCCACAAACTTCCTGACTATGTCCTTCATACACATTAATGCCATGGGATCTTATCCTCAAGTCATTATTAATGATCAAGCAGTCCATTCCCCCAGTGGTCAAAATGCTGTTATTCCAATCAAGTGATCCCACCCTTAATCTGTGACCTTTCAGAGTTCTCACCTATTCAGAGGAAATAAAACATGTGAGCAGGGGAAATTGCAAGGGCATATATATGCTATGCTTGTATCACAAAGATTCATAATTCTCGAACTACAGGCCTATTCTTTAAATACAATTACTCATGAATTATCATAGGGACTAAATTTCAATAGATTTTTGGTCCATTTCCATGTGACTAAGCTAATAATATATATGAAGTGATAGAGAATAGTCCATATGATACTTTGAATAACTAGATAAAGATCAAATGAGTCAAATGGATTATATCTTTCCAAACAAATACAGCTTTTTGGTCATGGTAATAGAAAATTAATACAACATGCTTTATCTACTTATATAATGCAGCTGAAACTCCAAGTAAATAAAATTATAGAACGAAAGAAATGCTTACTAATTTACTGGTTGAGGAGTCCCATATCTGGACATGGGAATTAGTAAAGCCGACAGCAAGGTGTCTTCCATCTGGCGCCCATCTGACACTAGTCACAGGCCCTACATCATCTTCAACCGCAACAAGTACAGACGCATCACCATTCATGGCATTCCACAGATACACTAAATTCCCAAGGGCAATAGCCAGAAAGTTGCCACTACCCCAGTCCAGCAAATTCAGATAGAAATCGTCAAGTAGATCAGGGGCATCCAACGTTTTTTCTGCAGACTGTTAAAAATGAGTAAAGCATAAAATACTGAGTGACTAGCATGCAACAGAAAGAAATTAAGGGTAACGGCTATATAATTTCAAAGGGAAAAGATTGCAGACTCACAGTGGGAATGTGTCTCCGTCGTTTAGCAGGAGTCTGTGCAGGTGAGAAAGATTCTTGGAAAACATCTTTTGAAGGGGAGTCCTTGTCCTTAAAAGAAAGGATCCTTGACCGATTGATATTGAAAATTTCCGCAAGATGCTTCCTGTAGGCGCATTTGGAGGGAGAACACTGAGCAGCACATTCCTTCTCTACCTTTCCCCCTGTAAGCATAAAGTGCGCAAAGTCAAAGTCCATTGCTGACCGATTCGGGATAAATCTGTCCAGCTGCAATTTCCAGACCACAGAAGAAATGTAAGCCTATGGACATAAAACGTTGGCAAAAGAACTAAAACAATGTTACACAGCAGCTTAACCAAAATCACTTTTATGCATGACACGAGGGGAGTGTTATGAACTCAGACCTCCCAACAATAAACACCAGAAAAATTAACAAACGAAGCTTGAGATGAGAAGAAACAAGAGAGATAGATGGAATTGATAATTGAGGGGTTTATAGTAACCTAAACTCCCAAATTCCCGGGGAGAGTTTAACAAATAAAATCTCGACACTTCCTATCTCTATTTCTCTCTTTCTCATCCACCTAATGTGCCACCTCACTCATTTTGATATTTTCATGCTGCCTTTTTTAATATTCCTCTGGAACTGTGTCATTATAAATTGACAAAACAGGTGTCTTAACTGACGCAGTGGCTTCATTGCAATAAGAATCTAGCACCTTCATTGTATGTTTACCCGAAATTCCAGGGAAGACATGTCATCATCTACAGATATTTTTTACACATATCCATATAATCATATAATCGAGCCTAAATGTACCACTTGAACATACAAACTTAATATATCGAGGTTCACAATTCGGTTTGCTCCAACAAAATAATCATATAAAACAACTATTATAAGTACACTCTAGCAGAGCAATTAACTAAATAAACAAATTGAACATACAAACATGAAAAATATACAAATTCTTTCTTTAAATTCAACATCACAGGCCACAAATTTTCATCAAGAAACTCACCAAGAAACTAGCCAACGACAATCCATTGAATTTCAATACTTTCACATGCAACACACACACACACACACAGAGAGAGAGAGGTGTACATACATCACGACGAGGTTTTTTCCTGAGGGGCATTTGATCAGACAGAGGAGATCGAAGCGATGATCTGTATCGTCCTGCATCCATCAAATTAAAATTAGTGGGCATAGAGAACAAGTGAGAGAGACAGACAGAGAGAGAGAGAGAGAGAGAGAGAGAGAGAGAGAGAGCGATCGAGAGAGAATTGAAATGGGTCTTGAATGTGATAAGAATTTTCTTGATCTTTATTCTTGGTTTCTTCCTTTTTCAGGGAGAGAAGTGATTAAAGTATATATGGGGGTGATTTTGAGAGAGAAGAGGCAAAGTGAAAGTGGGTTTTACGCTTCACTCGGACTCTCTCTGGATCTTCAACGGCTATTTATATGACTATTAGTTTTCTCAGAAATGATCAAATAGCGCAATTCCAATTTCCAACACCGTGTATTCTATCTGCCAAAACGGTTTTTAAAAAAATTCTCTTATTTTCTTCTTTTTTCATGATTAATACTCCCTTCATTTCAATTTACATGTCCACTTTCAAGAAATTTTTTTTTTCAAATTACTTGTCCAATTCAACTTTTCATGCAAAATCATATTTCCTAAGTCAATTCTACTCCACATATCTCTTATTTATATTTCTTAGATCAATCTCACACCACATATTATGCTCATTTAATGCAATTAATTTGTGAACAACCACTTTTCTTAAACTATGTGATTTTTTAAAAGTGGACATCTAATTTGAAACGGAGGGAGTATTTACCACTCTATTTTCCTTTTCTCAGGCTTTTTTAAGAGAATCGTGTGTTGCTTACTCCCTTCGTCCCTCTGGGATGTATACGTTTGGAATGGACACGGAGACTAAGAAAAGTGTATAAAGTGGTGTAAAGTAATGAGAAAGAGAAAGAAAAATTTGTAAAGTGGTGGGACCCACGCATATTTAATTGATAGATTTGAAAAAGTAGATGGAAGTAATGGGTGATTGGAATTTTTATAGGGAATTGATAAATATGCTCCATATTTTACTATTTAAGCTCCAATTACAAAATTTATACCACATTTACCCATGCTTTCTACACATGTTTCATCCATATAATAAATGAGAATGTGATTTGAATAAAGGAAAAAAATGAAATTGGAGCTTAAATAGTAAAGTTTGGAGCTTATTTATCAATTCCCTTTTTATATTATAAACGTTTACTATTTTGGAAAAGTTTTGTGATGTATAAAATTGAATGGGACATCTCGAAAAGGAAAGTGTATAGAAATCAGAGGGACGGAGGGAGTATAATTTATTAATAGACCTAAGGTAAAAAAATCACAAAAAAGGTTAAGAATTTTCGACGCTTGATTTGATGCTAGCAAGTATTCAATTCATAATTTTCGTGAACTTTGTGTATTTTTAAAAAAAAGCTTATTGCACTTTGCGAACCATTTCTTTGAGCGAAAAACATTTAAGTACAAAATAGATTTCATTCCGTGTCAATCTGCAATATTAACTGTCAATCCATTAGCAATTTACTCCTAACCATTAGATTGTCTATTTAACGTTACTTTTTCAAGAAAAACAACGGATCCTTCACTGGCCTTCTTCACACACACATATACAGAGATACTCAAATACAAACCACTCTTAGCCTAAAAACCTAAAAACTAGTTTTAAAATGATCAAATATCTCCTCATACATTTTAAAAGCTAACAATATGCACCCTAAGTTTTGTCATCAATTTTACAAAATTTACATTTTATATCCAAATGACACGTCGGCAATGGGACTCCAACCAGGCGTCACGTCAGCACCGGGGCCCACCCCAGGCTGCCACGTCAGCAAGTGCGGACGTGGCACCTGCCACGTCGGCAGCCCCCCGCCACTTCAACGCTAGGGCTGCTGCCACGTCAGCAGTGGATCCCCAGAAATTAAAAATAAAAATATGAAGTGGAGTGTAGTTAGCAATTATGGAGTGCTCATAGCAAAATTAGGACTAAACTTACACCCTGCTCCCGAGTTTTAAAAAGGGAGGAAAGCAAGTGAAGAGGAAGTAAAGTTATCAAACTTTCACTCCTACTTGTGCTCCCGAGTTTTTTAAAGGGAGGAAAGCAAGTGAAAGTGAGTGAAAATATAGCATAGTTTCACTCCAAAACTTTCACTCCAAAAGTGGGATGAAAGTGAAAGCACACTTGCTTTCACTTGTTTTCTCTCCTAAAAAAACTCGGGAGCAAGGCCTTAGTGATTTTAAGTTTTTAGGCTAATTTGATTTGTGTTTCGCGCAAAGAAACAAGTTTCAAAGTGCAATAAGCTCTAAAAAATTGATTATAATTTTTATTTTGTAATTGAGTTGAAAATTATTTTTAATTTTGTGAAAGATTACCTTTTTGTGAAAGATTCCGAGGAGAAATTGATTTTTATTAATAAAACAATATAATGGATAAAATTTCGTTAATCATATGGATTTCGAATAAATTTAAGGTATGATGTATTGTGTGACAGGTATGTATGATGAATCGAGTACATAAACATTTTACTATTTAAAGATATTTTTATACTTCTTTGATTAAGAAAAATATATGTGATAGCAACTCAAATAATGAAAAATCTTTAGCTCAAAATGAGTTGACATGATAAAAATAAAAATTATATATAATCTTTTCAAAAACTCATACTCCAACTATACCCTCCTTTATCTATAATTTTACCCAAACTCTTTTGTATAACTATATTTATCGAATTAGCATATGTCAAGTCATCAATTATCATATTCAAATAATATATTTTATTTATAAATTTTAAAATAATGATATGTAATATTTTAAAATTATAATCAATTAATGTAATTAATGTTTTAAAATAAAATGAGTTACCCATCCATTATTATCAAACTAATTGATTGATACGGTCCTATAAGATAATAAATAGTTTGACTTGCAACATCACCACAATTTTTACCGTTTACTCATTTACTTGTATTTTCTCACAAATTCACTGCTTTGTCACTACCTATACGGCTATAGCCTCCTATACATACAAAATTGTGTATGTATATACCCAAACTTGTGAATTCTACTCCGGAGCTTACTAAGCACAACCATTTCTCACTTTAATTTCTGCAAACTAGATCCTGTAAGTCTTCTCTTTCGCTCCTCTGTAATTTTAACACACACATATAGGCCCATCATATATGTCTTTATATGTTTATGTGTATGTATAATCTGAAATTCTGCAGATTTTGACTAAGCAGATCAAGTCTCGAATTGTCGGTGATCGAGTGATTGAGAATGTTGTGAACAAGTTGGATTAGGTTTTGATTGCGAATTTTGCGATTTTGGTTGTTAAATTGAGTGATAGCTAGGGTTGCTTGAATTAGTGGGAGTTTTGTGTGTGTGTTTTATTTAGGGATTGTTGGATTTTGATTATTTTGGTTTTTAGGTTTTAGCGATTTTTTGTTCGGGTGTATTTTTGGTTATGATTTGGTAGTTTGTGTTGTTGGTGTGATTTGAGGAGTAGTGTTTAGGGAGCCATGTCGAAAGTTGTTTATGAAGGATGGATGGTTCGGTATGGGCGGAGGAAGATTGGACGATCGTATATTCATATGAGGTATTTTGTTCTCGAGTCCCGGCTGCTTGCTTATTACAAGAGGAAGCCTCAGAATAATGTGGTAATGTTTTCTGTTTGAGATTGTCTTTGTTTTGCATTTTACTTGCTTATGTTTGTACTGGATTTTTTTGAAAGTAATTTGGAAGTTATTTCTGTAATCCAGTAGAAGTGGAGAACACTCTGTTGGAAAGTATTTATCGATACTGTTGTTTTTCTGACCATCTTGCACAATTGCATTAAAGAAGAAAATTTATATGTGTCAATGATCTTAAATCATGCGCTTTTTTATGTTCTTATTTTGTTATTTTGTGATGCATACTGAATGTAATAACAATTAACTCTTGCCTATATTGAATTAGGTTCCGATCAAGACGCTTGTCATCGACGGTAATTGTAGGGTTGAAGACCGTGGCTTGAAGACCCAACATGGTCACGTGAGTTTTGGCTTACCTTTTTCCCTAGGTGGCTCAGTGTTGTCTAGTGATTGCTATAATATGCATGCCCATTTGTTTCGCTTTGGACGAAACAATGATATTCACTGTAGCTAACTATAATAAAATTTTAAATGGAAATCCACCACTTCCAAAAAAACCCTAATTCTTCTGGTCACTGCTACAAGATAAACTGCTAATTTAATTTCAATTTTCGATTCGCTATTATCTAGTAATACCAACTTTTTATGTTTTTTTAACACTCTTGATTTTCTGTTATATAAGACAAAATTTACATTCTCTATTGCTTCTTTTGTCCGCATGCTTTTGATTTTATGCAGATGGTTTATGTTCTATCAATATACAACAAGAGAGAGAATTACCAGCGAATAACGGTGCGTGGTTTTTCTAATCCATTTAAGCAAACTAAATGCACTTTTGTTTTAATGTTTTATAGTTGACACTTGACAGACAACCCTACAAAGTCTGCAGATATGTTGTATTATAGGGTTCTACATAAGTTGCCTCTGTTGCTTTAAAAGGTGTTCTTCATATTGAGCGTCCAATGGAATTTTTATTGTTATTTGAAGGATTTCAGATACTGTTTAGGGCAATTAAAAAAAAAAGTGTTTGCCTGTAAATATAATCTCTTCATAAATATTTTACATACAGCTCACAGTATTCTACCAATCTTTAACTTATCTGATGCTGTAATAATTTCGTGACTAGGTTCAATGTTGTAAGGAGAGTTATGCATGAGTTACAGCGATTGTTGTTGTTTTGTGTAATGTACTTTATTAAAATTCGTATTTCATCTTACATATATATCTAATTACCAGGAGTTAAAGATGATTTGTGCTTAATTGATAATTTTATTCCTTCCTGTTCCAGATGGCTGCATTCAATATCCAGGAGGCACTCATCTGGAAGGAAAAGATTGAATCTGTCATTGATCAAGTTTGTACTTCAAATTGTATACCCTTTTGTTGTCTGGAGCCTTGATTTTTCCTGTAGAGATGGTATGAATATTACGTTTTGCAGCATCAGGAATCATTAGTTGCCAATGGTAATAAATACCACTCTTTCGAATACAAATCTGGGATGGATAACGGAAGGAATGGTTCATCGTCAGACCGTGAAAGTCAGTAAGTACCTGAACTTATTATTGGGTTCATTAAGTATATGAAGACGGAATTTAAATTCAAAATATTTGTGCATCCCTTTTCTTTTTGTTGAGATATTAGTTCTCTCTTTGTATATCACAGTTTCATGTTTCTTGAGTTTGTAGGCAGCACATTAGTTGGCTACATTGCTTGATCATATTCATGTGTTCTTGCAGGTACAGTGCTGCTGAAGACGAAGATGAGTCAGAGTCACAACCTAATTTGTTACGGAGAACCACAATTGGGAATGGTTTGTATCTTGAATGCGGAATGTCTTGCTGAGACATACTTATGTTTGTAACTTTTGACCAAATTTAACCATTAAATGTGTTGATGACAGGTCCTCCAGAATCTGTATTTGACTGGACTAAGGAAAAAACAGATTTGGCAAACCAAAACACTAATAATCAGGCATTTTCAAGAAAACATTGGCGCCTTCTTCAGTGTCAGAATGGTTAGCCATAATTAGTTTGCCACTTTTAATCTTCTTAAGCTGAGGTTACTAACTTGCTAACCAAGATATCATACTAAGCTTTAATAATGCTTTGTACATCTCAGGATTGCGCATCTTCGAAGAGCTTATTGAAGTTGATTTACTTGTATGTAATCATATTTTATTCTTCTTATGTTTACTTGCATAGGGTCATGATCCTCTTAGAACCCTTAGTCTAAGAACACTTAGAACCCTTAGCCTTATTTCTAGTATTAATTAGGGTTTCGCAGCAGAACTACACATGCAAAAAATTGTCGTGTTTATGTATTATATTTTGAACTTATTTTTGTACACACAAAACGATGCAAAAAACATGTATTTAGATTTAGATCCTGAAAATCTATTTAAAATTAAGGGTTCCGCAACAGAATCTTAGTGGTTCTAAGGTTCTATTTTAAGGATGGGTTCTCTCTTAAGTGCGGCCCTACTTGCATACGTAAATAAATGTGCGTGTGTGTGTGTGTGTGTGTGTGCACATGTTACACTTCATTCTTTTCTTGAATTCATGATTTTTTGCACATCAACAGGTTATTCTTTTCTTAAATGTATGTTGTATAATTTCTTTTTTCTTGCAGCCAAAAAGCTGTAGTAGAGCAATGAAGGCTGTGGGTGTTGTGGAGGCGACCTGTGAAGAGGTTTTTGAGCTCATTATGAGCATGGACACAACACGGTTTGAGTGAGTGTTTCTGGGATGTTTTTCTTTTCCGTCAGACTCTGTCTTTTGTATGGTTATTCTAGTTAATTGTAGATTTATGTCAATCTGCAGATGAGTGAGGTTTCATTCTTGTGTGCTATTCTGCTGACATCTGTTTTATCTGTTATAGTCGGTTCTTAGATATTAATTATTAAGTCGTCAATTGTTATGCATTATGGAGGTCAATGGTATAGTTTATGTATGGCCTCAGGCCCTCAGTGGAACAAACTACAAAGTAAACTATTAGTGAGGACTGAGGAAACACAATTTCATTCTTTTAGGCTGGAAAGTAGCCGGACTTTCTTACCTGTATATGGCACATTTCGAGTCCGTTTGAGTAAAATTAATAAAAATTACTGAATGATTTAATCTTACTTAAAGTAAGAAGTAAAGATTTTGATGTTAGGTTATAACTTGTTTAAATAATTTTTTGTTATGTGTAACTTGTAAGTTATTAATAGTATAAAAACAAAAATAGATTTGAAGTTGCAATGTGAATGATTATATTCACTTTTATCAGATAAAAATTACAAAATTAACTAAGTTGTTCAAAATAGTAACTCCTACGAAGTTATGACTTTTATGTTGTGTATGTGTTTTCTCTTTATAACTTTAAGTTACTTTCCGGCTTGTGAAACACACATTTCTCAACTTGCTCAAAATTACTTTAAGCTTGTGACTTAAAGCTTAGACAAACAGGCTATATGCATCACTAAGTAGTAGAAGTATAGCAGGTTAAATCCGAGTTATGTTCTTTTAGATGAATAAAAATGAGGGAAAAATCAACTGATAATTGAAATATATCTTCTAAATGTTTATGCAAGAATTTTCAACCTTCCAGTTCTAACTGCAAGTTTACATTCTCAAAGTATGTCCACAAAGATTTATTCCTTCAATTTCAATCCATTTGATCCGGTCTGTTACCATAGTTTCAAAAGAAGCTTATTCTCTTATATTGTTGTGGATTATTATTGGGCAGTAGGCCTTTGTTAGTGTCTGTTAACCTCTTATTACGATTAGCGACAATAAAGCTAATTTAGAAGTATTATAGGTTGACATGCAGCTTTGTTATTTATTGGCAGGCATCTGCCAACCACGCGTGACTAGTTTCTTTAGTTTGTTTTATGTGTTGTGCAACCTTATCATGCTTTAATCTTCCAATCTGCTTGTGTAGATGGGATTGTAGCTTTCAGTATGGTAGCTTGGTTGAAGAGGTCGATGGACATACAGCAATTCTCTATCATAGACTGCAGCTAGATTGGTTTCCAACGTAATTTGCTCTCTTCACAAGAACTTTGTAATTACTGTACTATGTGCATGTGTTAGAAGTCATTTTGGATTGTTTGTGGTTTAATTGATAACAATCCAATCTTAAATATTTCAAACAATATTAAGTTTATTACTAAATGCCAAATACGTTACTCCAAATTTTGAAAGATGTATGGAGCAAATTGATATTCGAAATCTATAAGTGATTGACTCTTTTAAAACGACGGGATTAAAATTAAGTTAACAAGGAAGATTATTACTTCTATTAGTTTCTATTTTTAGAAGCTTGGTGCATAAATTTTCATTCAAATTAGTAGACATTTTTACTTCTTTTACTTTATAAATTTACATGATGTTACTTCTTCATTCTCAACACATCCTTTCGAGAATAACATATTTTCGCGCAATTTAAAATAAACAAAATAACTTATTTATTCTTCACTACCTACGACATTTTTTGGTGAATAACATGCTTTTCCACCTTTTAATGCATTGGGAAGTTCGAGCATTAACACTTTTAGAAATAAAATGCTTATATGTTAACACAATATCTATGTTTGTTTGCACCCTTCTTTTTAAAAGCAGTTGTCAATAGAATTTATTTTTTTTGCTTTACAAGACTAGATTAAGGAGTCCTCTGGTAGGACTAGAGTACTCATCTTTCTTTTGGAAGTTACTTCTTTTAGTGTTAGAGATACATTATGCAGGATCACAAATTATGTAATTATGTTCTTATTCTAGTGTTTTATGTACTTACTAAGAAAGTGGACTAGCTTATGACATTATTTTTTAAAGGATTTTGCTGTAAATTTTAACAAGGCCCAAGGTTGTTTATTTGTTTTTAAAAAGAAGGTATTTCTAATCTTGAGGAGGCTTAAATACTGGGAAACCGATGGACATCTACATTTTTTTTTGTTTATTAGAGAAGAAACATTGCACTTAGGATAAACATATCAATCTGACCAATTTGCTGAATTTAATATCACCACGCCAGCAGAAATGTGATCGGTATTAATAGCTTTATAACATTATTACAATATATTTTCTTGTAGAAAAAGCAGTGGTTGGTGTAGAAAATTGAATTTTCTTTTTTTGATTTTGTTAGTTAGCCAAGTTAAATTTTAGAACAAGGAAAGTGTGTTATGGCTAAATAGAACATTCAATAATCATACTGTCTAATGGCATGTACGCACTTGCCCACACATATGTATACATGTGTTTCTAGATATTTATTATATGATGAAAACCAAGAGTGTGTGTGTGTGTACTCTTTTGTTTTGTTTTGTCTGTTCTTTTTTTCTTTTGGAGAAAGGACTATAAATTTATAACATAGAACTCCTTGGTCAACCTCTGATATGTAGATCTTAGGACTCTGTTGTTCACCATATAATTATTCTATCTAGTACAAATTTAGTTATATTCTGTGTAGCTTAGATAGGCATTGTGGTTTCTGAGTCATTAATCTTCTGTATGAAGGATAAGCTAGTTTCTGCTTGCTGACTAGCAGATAACTGTAAAAATTTTGTAAGTTAAAAATTTATGATTATTCTTTAAATGACCTGTAAGGTCAAGTTTTCCTAGAACATCCTTAAGTGGAAATTAAACTAAGGGCGGTTGTTGCCTTCTCTAATGTATTGCTACTTCTTGCAGCTTTGTATGGCCTCGTGACCTTTGTTATGTGCGTTATTGGCGGCGCAATGATGATGGGAGTTATGGTCAGTGCTGAGTAGATACAGCTGATGATTCCTTTTGTTATGCATCATGTTTTGAAATCAAACTTGATTATTATTATTATTATCAAGATTTTAAGTGAAAAAGTATGTAAACATTTCTTTATTTCAGGATGCTTTTTGCTTATTCATCTCTGTATGTGCAGTTGTATTATTTTGTTCAAGGGAGCATGAGAACTGTGGTCCGCAACCAGGATTTGTTCGTGCACATATTGAGAGTAAATTGTTTTAAGTTTATTTTTAGATCTAAAACTTTGCATGAAAGACTTTAGTTATAATTCATGCAAGTTAGGTTATCTTAACATCAAAATTATCATTTTGCTCTCAGGTGGTGGCTTCAATATCTCGCCCCTGAAACGTCGGAATGGGAGGCCAAGAACGCAAGTGGAGCATCTCATGCAAATCGATCTGAAAGGATGGGGTGTGGGTTATGTTTCAGCATTTCAGCAGCATTGTCTACTTCAGATGTTAAACAGTGTTGCGGGTGATTCTCTATCATTTTTTATGCTCAAGTCTAATGTATTAAAAATGAAGAATAGCAACTTGATACCTCTCTTCTGCTCACAGAGGGTTAAATTTACTTGTTAGTGGAGGTTGTATTCTTTGTAGCAATATCTTAGATTACACAATGGTGAGGTTTTCTTGCACTTGTTTGAGATAGTGGTGTGATCTTGCTGCCATTGTAAAATTCTTAACCAAGAGAATTTTATGCAATTGTTTAACACCCCTTTAACTAATATAAGTAAACGACTTTATAGTAAACTAGTCCTTATGCACAAGTCAGCAGAAGAGTGTTCTGTTCTTTGGCATATATTGTAATATATCATGCCTGTACCATTTATTAGTTCAAGTTTTCTTTCAAAAAGACTACACACTAATTGCTGTAATTCTTTTGTCATGACCGTAGTCAACATGTCTATAATGATAAGTTACAACCGGGTGTTGAGCTCTTGATACTTTGCTCCAGTTGCCCATAGTAGTTGTCTAAAGTTACTCGTTGCCTCTATTTCATGTTATCACAGAAAATAACTTTTTCTTATCTTCTAAACAGGCCTGCGCGAGTACTTCTGTCAAACTGATGAAAGGAATGCACCTCCAAGAATACCTGTAATGGTAAATATGGCATCTGCTTCTGTTCTGCCAAAGAAGGGTCTAAAGCTGCAGGAGGAGGCTCTTCATAATCGTAGTCATTCTCATGACCAGACAAATGCTAACAAAAATTCAATGATGGATGAATACTCTGACGAGGATGAGGAGTTTCAGATACCTGATGATGAGGTTTGCGCTGTACTTGGACACTGACAAATAATAATTTTTATTATATTAAACCGACTATCTTCAAGCCAGCCCTTTATATTTTGTTTTGAACTTCCTTCTTTTCAGGCATGTGCAAGCCGTCTTGATAGTGATTATAAGAAAATTGGTACAATGAATAATCATTTAATTTGTTTATGTTGTATTAAATTCCTTATATATAAATATATATATGTATATTCTAAATGGAGGCTGAATTAACTGTGTCCTTAATTATATATGAAGCCATCGAAGAAGAACCTAGGGTTGAGATTGATCTATCATGTTTTTCGGGTAACCTTCGACGTGATGACCGTGAGAAGAGTCGTGATTGCTGGAGAATCGCTGATGGAAACAATTTTCGAGTGCGTAGCAGACATTTTTGCTATGACAAGTCAAAGGTTTGCAAATTCATTGCCTTTGTTCATTATGTCCCAGTGTGACTTCTTATGTTTATTGTAAATGTCATATATTCCTGTGAATGTAAAGATTCCTGCAGGTAAACACCTTATGGATCTTGTTGCTGTTGATTGGTTTAAAAACACAAGACGGATGGACCATGTTGCTAGACGCCGTGGTTGTGCAGCACAGGCAAGTATCTTCCTGTTTGGTTTCTGTTGGGACCAGAGCTTTCTCTGTCACTTGGTTTCTGTGTAAAACCTTATATCACGCAATCTGTAATACTTTTGGTATCTATATCTAATATTCAAAGAGGAATAGTGCTCTTTTTGTATATCTTAGATTTACAATATGGTGCTGACTGAGGAATGCGCGTGTGTGTGTTTATATATACACATATATATATATATATATATATATGTATGTATGTATATGTATGTATGTATATAAATTGTATTTATTTATGTTATTATTAAATATCATACATTGTTATGTTATTATTAATTAAATTATATTAATTAATTAGGAGTTTAAAGTTTATACAGTCAAATTGATTGGGTTTTTGCTCCAGAAGTAATTTGCTGCCTAACCTATACACCCTTGGATGTAGGCACGACATATATACCTCTAACAATAGTATTAGCCTTCTAAAAAGAAACTGTGGTTGACGGGTCAAGAACTCACACTATAAGTGATTTTAATTATCAATATCTACTTCTAACAAAACTCAAAAGTCTTGCCAGTCGTTGATGAAAACCCTTTTTGTGTATATGACATTTCACCGGTTTGCTATGCTGGAATATTCCCATAATCCGTTTTTTTAAAATTTCTGTACAGGTTGCTTCTGAGAAAGGACTTTTTTCCATTGTGTTTAATCTACAAGTAAGTTATTCACATAATTGATTAATTGGACAACTATGCATTTGAAAGCAGGATTTGAATTATTATCATATATTTCAGGTACCGGGCTCCACACATTACAGCATGATCTTCTATTTTGTGATGAAAGAATTGGTGCCTGGATCTCTTTTGCAGCGGTTTGTTGACGGGGATGATGAGTTCCGTAACAGTAGACTAAAGCTTATCCCATCAGTTCCAAAGGTAGAGTGTAGCTATTTAAATATCTGAGTAATTTTTATTTTTTTTAGTTTTCTTATGAATTTTGAAATGCCACTTAACATGAGGTCATCGTTCCTTGATAAACAAATCTTATGTTTCAATATCTGACCTGCAAGGCTCCCGCAATTCAAAATAATTTCAATAGTGGATCCATAAAGATCCACTGTATTTTTAATCAGTCATGCGTTTGTATTATTTTCTTGGTAAATAAAACATGGTTTAGCATCGGGATCAGCTTTCTGGCATGTCCAACTGCTTTAACGCCCTACAGAGTAGGCAGTGAATAGATCGCTAGGCTTTGGGCTGAGGCATATTATTTTAATCATGGAGATGTGGCTCTGGAACAGAGCTTGCATAATCCCATGAGTGAAGGCAGCTCTTGTTCTGTCATAAAAAATTGTTACATCTACACTGAAGTGGAATTAAGTAAAAATTTCTGGCATTTTACTGCTTTTTAATGTTAAAAGTTGAAATTACCCACTATGAACATTTTGCAAATATGCTTAGAGCATCTCCAATTTTGTTGCTAATCTTTGGGTGCCGATATTGGCAAATCATCAAAAGCGGAAAATGCTAGGTACCCCAAGAAATTATCCCAATTTTTTTTCCCAAATGATGATGTGTCGAAGTCTGATTGGCTGCATTCACTCCAATAATAATGAGACCCCCTTGTATATATATCAATCACCCAATCACAATATTCTACTTGTCTGTCACATCATTTGGTAAAGAAATTTTGGAAAAAAATTTGGCGGACGTAGCATTACCCAGCACTAATATTTTATCTTCTCTGTCTGCAATAGTACTTCGGCACCTTAATTACCAAAACTTACTCGAACAGTTGGCACTCAAAGTTGTCAATATATTCCAACAAGTATGATTATAAATAGATACTAAGGTACATGTCTTTAAAGTTGATGTATACATGTTATTGTTTTGGGAGGGTGCCAAAAGTTGGCAACTTTGCTTGGCAGTTGGTGTTAGGTATCAGCCCATTACAAGGTAACATGGACTTTGGTGATCCAAAATATATAAGGATAATAATTGTATGTTTAGACAGTTATTATAAAGAATATGTTTTGGTCACAAAGATAGAAGACCTAGTTGGAATTGGATTCTGATTTTAGTTGGAAATCAGAATTGGATTAGGACTATGTGTAGCTGTTTTAGAATTAGATTCTGATTTGTCTAGTTTGAGATGGCTATATATACATAGTCATATTGTGTTTGATAGGTGTGCTCAAGATGTAGACTTAGGTATCGCTCGAGGGCGGATACTTGGGTAGTAGGCTTGAGTATCCAAGTTTGGTTTGATTGTATTGTTGATAATGGTTTTGATTAATAATACAAGTTGGGACGTGGGTTTTCCACGTCAAATATATTGTTTTATGTGTGCTTTGCATTAGAAGATTGAATCTCGTGTTTTATCCCTAACAAGTGGTATCAAGAGCCGAGGTCAGGATCGGGATTGATGAGGTTGGAGGAAAATTCGGGATTTAATCGAGAATGCAGAGTACGATGGAGGTTTTGTTAGCAGGAAGAGGCAAAGTTACGTGCGGTATGACGGTTGACTTGCACCGTGGATCAATCATGATGGACTCAATATGGAAGAAGATTGGATGGTTCTTCTAGAGGCCGGAGGATTGTGAAAGCAAGGATCGGGTGACTCATGGATGGAAGAGCACTCGGGGTTGATGCACGTGATTTTGTAGATGGATAAAATTTGGAAGAACGAGACATGGAGATTCTTGTTCGAGGGGAGGCATTGGCGGATGGACGTCGATGTCTTGATCGTGATTGTTGATTGTATTGGGCTGAAGGGGAGGATTGTTAGGTATCAGCCCATTACAAGGTAACATGGACTTTGGTGATCCAAAATATATAAGGATAATAATTGTATGTTTAGACAGTTATTATAAAGAATATGTTTTGGTCACAAAGATAGAAGACCTAGTTGGAATTGGATTCTGATTTTAGTTGGAAATCAGAATTGGATTAGGACTATGTGTAGCTGTTTTAGAATTAGATTCTGATTTGTCTAGTTTGAGATGGCTATATATACATAGTCATATTGTGTTTGATAGGTGTGCTCAAGATGTAGACTTAGGTATCGCTCGAGGGCGGATACTTGGGTAGTAGGCTTGAGTATCCAAGTTTGGTTTGATTGTATTGTTGATAATGGTTTTGATTAATAATACAAGTTGGGACGTGGGTTTTCCACGTCAAATATATTGTTTTATGTGTGCTTTGCATTAGAAGATTGAATCTCGTGTTTTATCCCTAACAGTTGGCACCCCCTATCACTCCAATTGAGAACCAACAAGAGTGCCATACCACATCATGCCACATGGCACTTTGGCACTCTATTGACACCCTCATTCGAGTTGCTCTTAGAAGCAAGGCTAGACTGTAGGGCGGGAAACTGAAACTCTGAGCAGCGCTGAGCATCAAAATACTATTATGATAAAATTTTTTAACTCGGGGCTAAAAGGTAGGATGGTAAATGAGTCAATCGCAAGAAAGCTTGGAATTAATTCTGTAAAAGTCTGTTCATGTTTGGTTTTGAAGTTAAACAAGCCAAAAACATGCTCATTTTTCGACTTCAAAACTAGAAATTAGCCAAGCTTGAACAGTCTATGTTCAGTTATATAAAGCTCGTGTGAATCAAAATACATGTACTTGAACAAACTGGAGCCTAAATCAGTTTAGTAGTGAGCTCTGAACTGGCTAGCTATGTGAATACAAAAGCATATATGTTACCTTTTATCTATTGAACTTAATTTAATGTTCATGATAAGTAATGGTTGAGCATATGTCGAATACTGTAATTTCCTAATGAGCCAAACTTGGGTTTACTGGTATTGGAACTTGGATTGGTGACTTTACAGGCCTGAGAGCTCCACTCCATCACTGCCTCGTGGTGCACCCTGAAAATCACGTCCATAAATTACAATACGTGTGTGTGTGTGTGTGTGTGTGTGTGTGTGTGTGTTTGCTATTATCTGGATGCACTTATCACATAGACTTTGATGGTTCATTACTTATGTTGTATAAACCTAATTGATCTTGCAGGGATCTTGGATTGTGCGCCAAAGTGTAGGAAGTACCCCTTGTTTGTTGGGGAAAGCAGTTGATTGCAACTACATACGTGGTCCTAATTACTTAGAAGTAAATCTCCAGTTTATATTCCCTTAAATGCTTTTAAACACTAGCTGACTAACATATGAATGTAAAAGTTTGTCCTTTCTTTGTCTAGATTGATGTCGATATTGGTTCTTCTACTGTGGCCAATGGAGTTCTGGGGCTTGTTATTGGGGTAATTACAAGTCTTGTAGTAGAAATGGCTTTCCTTGTTCAGGTGTGTTTTCCTCATACCCAGTGATCAGGATTATTGATGAATGTTTTGCTTACAAACATATGATTTAGTACTTCAAATATTAGGATTGACAGTTCACTCCAAGCAGGCAAAAGTCTGTTGTGATCCCCAAAGTTAAGTCCTATTATTTTTTATAAATATTTCATCATTATTTCAGGCAAACACTACAGATGAATTACCAGAGCGGTTGATAAGTGCTGTCCGAGTTTCTCATATAGAGTTATCATCTGCGATAGTCCCTAATCTGGAGCCAGATTCATCCAACTAAGTTTCAACAATATCGTATCATACTAGGTATTTTTATTTTTTCTTAAGTTAAACAAAATATATTCAATTCCAGACTGCTTTTTTAATAACCAAAGCTAATTAATGATCACTTGTTTGCACAAAAAATGATAGCTCTTTCTACGTGTATAGTTCTTAAGCAATCTTAAACTTGTTGGTGACTGTTTTTACTCTGCAGTGCTTTAATGAAGGTAATATATGCCTTGGGTTCTGCCATCAGTAGTGCACACTTTGTTCAGATATAGTGGATCCGTAAATTTGTGTATCTGAAATTACCCTCTATAATGTAAAAGAAGTGCACATTCTAAATGTTTAAATATATCAAATTCCTTGGAGAAGGGAAGTACAGAAGAAAGGGAGACTGACAAAAACAGAAGGCACAAAGTGTAACAATACATCCTTGCACGGATAGAGTATACATCCTTGCATGGACACAGTACATGTTGTGTACAAGTTGATTAACAGTTTTCTGAATATTAATGCATTTGAAAATCTTTTAAATTGAGCAAATTGAAATAAATCTCCAATCCTCATTACCTGACTTGTATTCAAGTTGCGCATATCAGAGTACGTCTGCCTTGCTCTACAGGTAAGTATTTGTTTAGTATTTAAACATTCAGATTTCAAGTGAATTCTAGTAAAAGGAGATCTCTCCCATTTTTTCTTTTTAATTAGATTAGATAAGCAGTTATGTTTGTGTGGTTGGATGAATGAAGTCGCAGGGAATAGAATGCGCTTTACAAGTTTTATCACTTTCTCATTCCATATCTTGCAACTTAAACAAGTCCTTGAAATTGACACTGTGCTCCTGAGTTTTAGATATGAGAGAAGAGAAAGGAAGGGAAAAGAAAATTGTAAAATTCTCTATATATCGTGCTCCCGAGTTTTCTAAGGAGAGAATTTCTCCAACTTTTTCCCAGTAATTTTCTTTCCAAAAATCGGATGAATGGAAGAGAAACTCTTACTCATATCCCTTTTTTTTTCAAAATTCTCTCTTCTTTCCTACAACATAAGAAAGTATTCTCCTAATTTTTCATTTTTCTCTTCACTCACCTTCTCTCTTTTGTTCTTCAACTAAAAACTCTGGAGCACGACGAGGCTTCCCTCATTTTATTTTCAAATATCCTCTAATGTCCTTTGTGACTTTTGTCTTGCCTTTTATTTTCACTTATTTCATTCCTTTTTTTTGTTGTGTCCACAGTGCGAAGCGTGTGAGGAAATATTTTTTAAGTGATGCACAATAAAAAAGTTTTTTGATGGTTTCCTATCAATTATCATTGATACATATATAGGGATAGGATCAAATAAAAACTTTTTTAAGTTACAAACTTACAAACTTTTTTTTATTCTCCCATCGTGTTAATCCTTAGTTATATAAAGTATCCATGTTGAAAATTCTTCAAAAAACATCACAATTTTTAAAAATAACGCATAAATAAATCGCGTTTTCAACACATATATAACTGGGGTTCAACATCGGGTGTTGAACACTAATTATCATTGTGTTGAATATATCTAAAAAGATGTTTAAATTATACCTCTAGGGTTTGGGTAGGGTCTAGAAACATAAATATCAGTTATATAACATGTTTACCTTAGTTCTTACATTTATAAATTGGTTTATGTACTTCTCCACCACTATTTTAATCGATGTTCAACAAAATATGTTAAAAAAATGTTGAACTCAAGTTATATATGTGTTGAACAAAAAAAGTTTGTAAGTTTGTAAGTTTGTACCAGAACCCTCCCCTACATATATATGTGATTTTTAAAATTACTTATATTAATTTTTGAATTTTTTTTTACCAATTTACGGATTACACTATGTTTTGACTAAAGAATCCCGATTTGGCAAAAAAAAAAACTCCAAGAAATACTTCTGATTCTCGAATTGTACAACAATGTTATGCAGATATACAATAGATTTTATAATCTGCCAACTTCACTGTTGTTAAATTATACTCCCTCCGTTTCTTTTTTCTTTTCTTGTTTGTGATGTCGGTATTGTTCATAACATAAGGCAAATTACTGATTTACATATAATCTATAAAACTAAATATAGTCATGAGAGATCTTGTTAGATTCGTATTCACAAGTACTTTAATACAGTGAAGTTTTTATATTTAATGCTACTACGAAATGAAAGATATTAACGATTAAAAATGGTGTTGGCAAACGTGAAAAGTACAAATAGGAAAAGTATTTAGAGACGGAGGGAGTACTTTTTTCCAAGAATTATTAGAATTTTATATATCTCATCATGAATTAATTTAGTAAATTATGCCCTTATATAAAACGGTCTTTCCAATGTGTGCCCAAGAACATACAATAAGTACGAACTCTTATGAAAAAGGTTTGTTTTGATTGGTGGAATTGGTGTGAATGCAGGGGGTATTAACATTTATTATTCATCCACCAATGAAAAGTTAGTATTCTCATGAGAGTTCCCCATGAGAGTTCGTGACTATTGTGCACACCGTTGAAAATCCGTATATAAAATATGTGTGATTTAGTATTAACTCAGTGGTTTAGTATGAACTCCCTCCAGATATAACTAGGCATATTAGAAATTATGATATAATTGTTTCTGTATTTATAAATTATTATATGTATATTAATTGAATAATTATCTGTCGCCTGAAGTTTGTCTTAAACATACAACCAGGACTCCAGGAGGGACTCGGTGTGAACTACTTTTCAGTTTTAAAAAAGTTTGAAATCAGAAAACTTAGCGGGTGTTTGGGAAACGGGCTTCTGGGCTTAAAAGCCTGAAAATCCACTCCTGCTTTTTGTTGCGGGTTTGGCTAATAATCTGGAGCATTTAAAAGAAGTGAAAAGAAGCTATGAAACCTAGCTTTTTCTTCCGCTCAGCTTCTGCTTCTTTCACCTGACTTATAAGTCACGGTATCCAAACACTTATAGTAGCTTATAAGTCCAAATCAACTTCTCACTTCTAATTCATTTCTTTACTTTAAGCAATAAGTCACTTCTTTTAAGCCCAGCCAAACGGCCCCTTAATTCTTTTAGGATCCCAGGTACCAGAACATGAGCAAATAACTTGAACATATTCTCAAAACAAATTATTATTATTATTATATACAAAAAATAGAATCAACATGAGCAAATTCACTTTAAACAATCTGCAGAAGATTCCATTTAAGTTGATCAGAACTTAATTGACCCTGATCCAACTTGAATTCCTGTTAAAGAAGCAAACTTTTCTGCTCAGATACCTCCATATGCATATGTTGATTCTACTGCTAACTGAAAGCAGGAAATCGACATTTACCATACAGAGAAAGCCAACTAAAAGCATCGAAATCAACATTCAAGATCACATAATACCAAATGTCAAAGATCGTTGATGTTTCAGAATCCTGCAGAATATCTCTATTCTCCTTTTCTTTGGAAAACAAGATATCGGTATTCACTGCAAGTCCATTTTTTAAGAAGTCATGAATGAGGATCCACATTTTTACATGCAGAATGAGCTCGACCTTTATATCTGAATTTGTACAAAATCTGAAAGCTTACCAGAAGATTTAAGCTGATGGAAGAATATCTAAGGCAACTTCCTTTAAAGTCGGCATGCTGTCTTGTTCATGCAAGCATATATGTTTGTTACCAACTCTTCTGAGCACCTTCCAAGGACCAGGGTAAGACCTTAAGAATATCCACAAGAAAAAAAACATTGCGAGTATCAAACTGATGATGAGTTTAGTTGGATGTTTAGCAGCTAAAACCCAATAAATCTCCCTAAAAAAGAATCCAGGCAGTAACTAGACTAGAGGCTTTCCACACAAACACACAGCCAGAGTCGTGTGTGATATATTGTTCTATATATATCAAGATATACCAAGTGTCTCACTAGCACACCTGAAAAGGGTTCCACCATTTCGACCTTTAAAGTTGTGGATGTAATATACAGTTTCCATCTTCGGAAAGAGTGTTTTTGTAAGTGCTGCAAGCTTTGGATAAAAGAATGCCGGATAATCTATACAAATCAAGGATAAACTATTTTCTTACAAATAGGTTAGCACATGCTATTTACAAGAAGAGCTTGTTTCTTCTACCTACAAAGACAGACACCAAAACTTAATGAGAAGGAAAATTATGATACTGATACTTAATCCTCATATCTAAAGTTTAAAACTTTACAGTCAATATATCAATTTCTTGAGGAACTATACAAACAAAAGTAAACCATAAAAACTACACTTTAACTAACAACATAATGCAACAGCACATCACAAGGATAAGAATGACAAGTAGTCTAATTTGAACTACCTTAAACGATAATTGTGTTGACTACTGGGTACCCAGTAGTTTCAATTGAATTCCAGAGTTAAAACAAATATTTAAAATTTTAACTTTGCGCCATATGTTTATTTATAACAATTATCCCAGATAGACCAAGGATACAGCCAGATCTAATACGATCAAGTTCACCATTGAATATGATCATTTGGCGATCAGTGTTTATCACAGCTTCTCTGTACAATTCTTCCACCACAAGCATTTCTGAGTTTGATAAAAGAAATGATGTAAATTACACTTCATGGCATGCATACTTGAAAAGGAAATTTATCGTGGATTCTGAGATTACCATTGACATTAAAATATGGATATGCAACTACAAATAGCTCATCTTCTGGCTTCACACGATCTGCCATCTTGACCTTTTCAGTGAAACCAAAATCTTCAAAAAATGATGGTTTTGTCAGATAGTCTAATTTGAAAGAAGCTCCTTCGAACACTGACCCTCTTGCAAAGGTCACTTCATTGGCCTCAGGAAAAAACTGTGGGTATATGTAGAGTTGTACAAGAATGTGGTCAGACAAAACTACTGGAAAAGTGTGTTGAGAAATCCAGTAAATCATATCATAGTGCCATAACACATGATACGAAGGAGAAAAATGTACATTAACAAGTTATGCAGGAGACACCCACCCATGTACAGAGAACAGGCTTTTTTTATAGTTAGGAACAAAAAATTGAAAAATATTAGGGACAGAAGGGTTTGAACCATGTAAATGACCATCCCTTCCAAATCCTTAAGGTATTAAATTCTACGCCCACAAATGGATCACATTCTATTAATAAGACAGACTAAGAAGCACTTCTAATAGTTCAGGAATATATAAATAAAGTTATGGGAGTTCTTAAAATTCTTAGACATACTATTCTGGTGCGTATAACTTTCTCGGATTTTATGAAGAGGTCACAAAACTCACGAATCAATTGCATGCTTCCAGTCATTTCAATACCACCTTCCCCATCACCTGATAGTGAAGATAAAATAGTATGATAATACAAGACTAGTAAAAGAATCATTTGCACAACAAAAAGTAAGAATACGCGACAAAGAAAGGCAGTGACTATAGAAAGGTCGAGGGGAAATCGAATACTTGCTAGCAGTGTTGTAAAAAGCGGGAATCAGACTTAATCGGTGGAGTCATGGAAAAGGATTAATCGGAGATTAATTGAATTGATCGGGGATTAATCGGGTTGATCGGTGATTAATCGGAGATATAATCAGTTCGGCGAGTTACGGAACAAGGATTAATCGGTGATTAATCACCGACATTTAGAACAGAGATTGGTAGTAATATAACCTGGCACAGAATCCAGTCCAGCTGTAGGAAATTCAATCTCCTGTTGCAGATTATTGTTGTCACAAGCTCTTACCAAAATTTACAGAGAACTTTGTTCTTCTATATAAAACTTTCTTCTCAAGTAAGATGAAGAAAATAATAAAGACAAACCATCAATTGTTTTCTATCCTTCAAAGCCAATTCACTTGCTTCTCTAGCCTGTAATCCAAATATGAGGCCAAATTTCTAAATTAAGCAGAGATACCAATCATGGAAGAAGAATAAAATAAAACTAAAGGTATGATTCAACAAAAAAGGCAGCAAAATTATCGATTTCATAACTGAAAAAGCAATTTGAGCCATTAAATACTAGGGATCATCCTCCGGACATAATCAGTTTAGAGATGTTGCCTTTTGCTCTTGAACATGATTTTAATCAACCCTTTAACTTTAAATGAGTATAGTATAGTATAGTGCAGTTAGAAACTGTAACTTGCAATAAGTTGTTGTTTTCATTCACAAGAAGGGTAGGATTGGGATGTTGGTGCTAAAAATCTTAAGCTCAGACTCTCATCTGCCAGTGCCAGTAAACTCAGAGTCCAAACAATCTACTCTCTCGCCTTGCGTTGCAGGGAGGTAGGTGAGGCGATGTTAAAGTTACCAACTCCACCAAAATCGTAAGTGATAGGGAAAAAAATATGTAGATATCTACCAAGGTTATGCATTAATATCCCCCCTTACTCGAAACCTAGTTTTGTTAAGATTGTCCGGTCAAAAGACATGTCAAGTTCCCCTAGCTGTCAGGTGTAGGACATGGCATGATAAAAATAGCATATACGATAATTAAATAGCGAAACAGAAACTGACTTGTTGAAGAAGTTGATCATAGTCAGTAGGAAATGGGACATTATAGTTCCCAACTGAAGCACCACTATCCCCAGAAACTGAACATGAAACCACCTTTCTCAGACTCACACTTTGCTTTGACTCAAAGCTTCTAAATTCAAAACCCTGCATATGGATTAATATTTACTGAATAATTGAGTAAGGCCACAATATATAAAATGGGTTGATGAATCAGTTGGTTACCTTGGGAAATGTCAAGGAGGGTACCGCCATATTTGGAAACCTCAAAGCTGTTGGAGTAGAAGATAACAGCATTTTGAAGCCACATGTGAATCAACTCACTTTTCTCCAAACATTCATTTCCTATTACTTAAGGGAAAAGAATTCAAAATTATTTATTTTCATTTAGCTTGATTGTAAGTACAATATATTTTAGAAGTTTAATAATAATATAGAATAACTTATATTTGTTTGACAAAAAAAAGGAAAAAACCTTAAATTTGTTAGAAAGGGGTTATGTTTCGAAGATTTATAATTTATTGATTAATTTTTATAAAATATTTTATCAATTTATCAATTATACTTCGGTTGTCAATTTGTCAATTTATCGAAAGTTTCTCACAGGTGAATTTTATTCGTGCACTGGACAAAAGATACCGTGTTAAAAATTTGAGCACCTCTCTAGAAAAATTCTGGTGAACTCCAGAGTGCTATTGTGTCGAGCACGATGATATGCCTCGCTACGTTTCTCCTTTCGATATGGTACGAATATATAGCTGATTTGCATTAGTATATAGTAACAGTATAGCACTAAATTGATTATAATGTCTTTTCAAGCCTTCGATTAAAGACAGTTGGCAAGTAATACATCGACTAAGCCAATGGGTATTTTCAAGGTGGAGGTATTTATGTAGTTTCCGTTTGACCCGATACTCATACTAAACAACCTTTGAATCCTTTCCTGAGGGCAGTTTCATCCAAGTGCCTTCCTATAAAAACAATCTTGTTTATCCGTTTCTCCTCTGGTTCCCATGTTTTGCCTGGGGAACCATCCAAAGTCGAGTGCACCCCCTAAAGAATCGTGAATGGTTCATAATGCTGGTGCAGAAGCAAACAAAAAGACCACAAAAGAGATAGAACTTGAAGAAAAGAGAATACCTGAAAGACATATCGTTCTGAGGAGCCATTCACGGACAAGACACCTTTCATTCTGTACAAGTCCTCTCCTTTCTCTTCAATCAGCCTCTCAAGCCAATCATCCAGCTATATCATAGACAAAGAGGGGAGTAAGAATTATGTGCATAAGAGTGTTTCGAAATTAGTGCTTAACCAATCATGTAGAATGGATATTTCAATTAATTAAGGCAAAAATTGCCATTCTCCATTCTCCCACCTGCTTGCCATGTTTATACACTACAGGGAAAAGGGCATGCAAAGCGGACCCTCATCTGATAATTAATGGTTCAAAAATGTTCTAAATGGTAACCATCAGATTGATACACGCAGCAGAGATAGGAACCATGTAAAAGATTATGGTTATATTCTTAAAAAGAAATTGTAGTTATCATGTCATCTCAACGACTTGAGACACTGGCAGACTGTTAGAACACTAACCACAAGGCTCTTACAATGGCATCTATATTGCTACAAGTTATCCCCAATGAACCAAATTAATTCTCTACTGCTACCAAAATATAGAATTACAAAAAGCTATATAGAGTAGACCAAAAATGAATATATAGATACATACATACATATGTGCGTGTGTAGACAATTTGTAGTAGCATATTCTTAGTGGGTGCATAACTGATATTATATTATAAAACAGTAGTTAATATGCAAGGATATAGTATACAGCATCCTGCAGAAAATAGATACAAGGAGACAAAACAATGGACATTTCAATGACTACTTAGGCCTACCTTTTCTTCACTCCGTCCTCCCTCTTCTATTTGTTCGACAAAGAACATATAACTACGGTTATTCTTATAAAAATACGCTGGCAGAATAAGAAGATATCACATCCTATATTCTCTTTTTACCCCCTTTGTTTCAGCTCAGACCCGAGTGCACTTGGGTCTAAGCCAAATTGCAAGCCTTGTGCATGTATCTAAGCCTATGGAACATCATGGGCATTCTTTATCGACATGGAAACCCCTAGTAAGTTTTATGGAGATAGTGAACGATAATATAGATCAACACCATGTAAAACAATAAGTAACATACCTCGTCAAGGTCTAGGGTACCCTCACATACAATACTAACGCTGGACACCGAAGAATCATGGACATGATCATGGTGGTGGTGGTGATGATGATTTCCGTTGTGGTTCTCTGTAAAATAAAATTCATTACTATGTTTTACTAACCAAACGTAAAATGAGTAGAGTCACTGAAGTTCTCTAACAAATATTGAAACATAATTTTCAAAGAAGATTATGTTTCTAGGTATTCAGATGGCAAACAAAAAAAATGGACATATTTTCATCTCATACACTTGGAATCATCAATTTTTTGCAATGAGGATTACAATTTATGAATGATAGAAGTACAGATCTGCAATAGCAGTATTTCAATATTAGAAATTCACTTTGAAGATCAACTAGTCTCGTGAAGATTAGAAATAGAAGTTCAAGAAATTCAGCACGCATGCAAATCACTACCTCAAATCGTTTTACAAGGAAAATTACTATTTAACAGAGTAATTTATTTGAAAAATTACAAGCTGCTAAGAAATCTGAATGACTTTGGAAGCAAGCTTAACACTAATAACAATTAAAAAAAAAAACCAATATGGTACTCCCTCCGTCCGATCATAGATGTCCCTTTTGAACAGTATTCTTCTCCCAAATCAGTTGTCCCTCTCTTCTTTCAATGTGTATTTCTCAACAATTTTCCAAATTACCCCTTTTGTCATTTCTAATGTAGCCTACTTATAGTACTACTATAACTTAATGTAATAAATGTGGGTACATTAAAAAAGACTATAACATCTAAAACTTCTTAATATGTGTGAAATTTTTGAAAGGGACATGTAATCTGGGATGGAGGGAGTAATTATTGTTGAATTGGCACCCACCCAAATAATTCATTTTTACTTTTTAACAAATGAAGGATGAGAGAAATAAAATTGATTGCACTACTACCATGACTAGCTTCATGTCGCTGGGCTGCATGATCATCTCCTTGAACCATAGAATTAATTCTGGAAAAACAAACACAAATAGTTTTATTTACATATAATTATAAACACACCCAACCGTTGCTTGTGTCCCCTTTGATGAGTGAACTCTGATATTTATGATCTCAGAAATTAACAGTCAAAACCATACCCAATGCTACCACTGTGCAGCTTACTTCTAATCTTCTCACTATGTAAAGTGACATTGCAGTATGTTCTTTTTTCAAATTTCAAGGTGCAAAATCAATTTTATTAGCTGTGAAACGGCTAATCTATAAGGGGTACCTTACAAAAGGTTTCAACTCTAAACATTGGCTCCACAATAATGAAACAAGAAGTTAATTGTGAATTAGAACTGAATTTAAAAAGGTACAAATAAAACAATTATGAAATCTATTAGGGAGGACATGTATATGCAATTCAATTTAGCTTTGTTAGACAAAAGCTAAAGAAAAATACAAATATTTTTTTTAAAAAGATATTAAAAACATAGTCTGTCACCTGTCAAGATCATAACCACCCACTCCAAGCACAAAGTCCATATCAACACAACCGAATTTAGCAAGCTTTATTTCTGCCATCGCGTTGATGTGCTTTACAAATTAGAAGATCAAAAGAAATCAGAAGACATAAACAGCACAGTAACTAATAACTGATGGATGAACTATCATTAATTCATTATGGAATAGTTTATATACTGCATATATATCAAGTGACAATGAAACGCATATATAAGAGCAAAAACTAGAAAGTGCGGAGAAATTAAATTGAACAGACCAGAAATTACTTTGAAATATATTCCAATATTATGTAGTTGATGTCCCTGGCTGCTTCATTTACTTCACTAAATCTGAACATTTCTACCATTTATCTTTCTTCATCAATATATCATATATTGCCAATATTCTTGTTCATCCCTTTAACCTGGTTTGTATTACTTGCTGAGCATTCAAATTTGTTCATTTGTTTTGATTACCTCTTTGGTCAGTTAAGCAGGAGTTAACATATGGGCCCTGTTTGGGAATTAGCTGTTAGCGGATTGAATTAGATGTTTTGACTAGCTGATTGAAATAGATGTTTTGACTAGCGGATTGAATTAGTGTTTTCGTGTAAAACTGTTTGGTAAATAGATGTTTCATTAGCTTTTTATGACACATATCAAAACCGCTAACCAAAAAGCTCCTCAAAATAGCTTTTTGAAAATTAGCTTTTTGAGTCCAAACCTCTATTCCAATCCGCTAACTATCAAACACTATCATTAGCGGATTGAAATGGTCAAACCTCGAACTCACCCCAAACCTCTAATTTTTTCCCAAACCGCCAACTTCCAAACACGGCCATGGTCCTATAAGCAATGTCATGCTCAGTAGAAGTTGAGTTTAAGCTTTGGAAAAAAAGGTTTTAAAAAATCACGAAACATGCCACTCCCGCACCCCCCCTATCCCCATCTCCGACTTCTCCTATACGCCACGTGGTGTATCATGTACGCACTCCGCTGCACTGCAAAGCATCCCCCACGCAGTTATTCAGTGAACTAAAGTATCCCTGCTTTCCAGATTCTAACCAATAAATGGGAAGTGACAATCTATAATGAGCTGTTCCTTAATTTTTTTTAATAAAATTGGACAGGAAACTGTTAGGCCCCCTACTCATTTTACTTATGTCAGACGTAAGAAACAATAATCCTGGGAATAATTGGTGGGAGCTTATCAGTACAAATCTGTTTTGAATCAGGAGAGGAGAGAATTATGGAGTAATTGACTTCCCTTTTCATTACAGATCTGGGAGGAGGATTTTTAGGACTTAATAAAGTTTCAGCTACAATCTCGGGGCAGGGATTGGGTTGATTATAGACTATATATAGAAGGTTAGCATGCATGTTTAAGGTATCACGAAATTTAGATTGAAAGTATGTTTGAGGAGAGCTGGTGATCTCTCGAATATCACCTATGTTATAGTATGTTTGCTGATCAATAAAAGGTTCCTGGAGTCCATATATATATATATATATATATATATATATATATATCTATTACATACACTCTCAGCAGGGCAGGGTCATAACATTTGGTATCAGAGCATCTCCGATCTTGGGGCAATGACAGGTGCGAAACAAGTTGACAATCGAGTCGACGAGTTGGAGAAAAGAATTGCAGCAATGCAAGCAGAATTTCAGAAGTGGGATATGGAAAAATTTCAAAACGACATTCCTTTCCTCAAAGAAAGTATGGTTTCCGTACTTAAAAAAATAGATAGCTATAGTCCTGAGAATACTGGACGGTCTGCGTCTGCTCTTGAAAGTTCACAGCCACATCCAAGTCAATCAGGAGCCACGTTGGATTCATTACCACGACGACTAGAATTGCCTGTGTTTGAAGGCGAGAATCCCGAAGGTTGGCTGTTTCGTGCAGAACGATATTTTGAGCTTAATAACATGTCATCTGCAGAGAAGCTCCGATCTGCAGTGGTGTGTTTGGAAGGTGATGCCTTGTCATGGTACTATTATGAGGAGGGTCGTCGTCCTTTTCGCAGCTGGGAGGAATTCAAATTACAATTGTTGGAGCGGTTCCAACTTACACAAGTGGGTGCTCTTCATGATCAATTGTTCTCTCTTCAACAAACCACAACCGTACGTGAATATCGTCGCCAATTTGAGGTACTTTCTGCCCCTTTAAAGGAATTACCAGAGTCGGTGTTGGAAAGTATTTTCAGGAAAGGGCTTCAAGCTGATATAAGGGCTGAATTGAGACTAATGGAGCCTCTGGGGTTGTCCAAGATGATGCGCACTGCCCAACAAATTGAGGATAAAAATGCAGCCATACGACACTTCCAAGGTGGATCAATTCTTTCTAAGGGACAGGCTGTCCAGAAATTTTCTAGTCCATCAGGGACTAATTTCTCTCGGAATGTTGTTCGACCACTTTCCATCGGGTCTCCCTCCACCACATCAGTCCTTCCTGCCAAGACAACAACTACTTCAAAGTTTAGACGACTAACTGAAGCAGAAATGCAAGATAAGAGAGAAAAAGGTCTCTGCTTTCGTTGTGATGAAAAATTTGGGCCCGGACATCGTTGCAAGAACAGGGAATTACAGGTTCTGTGGGTAAATGAAGATGAGCTTGTTAACGAATCCCAGGAGCATGAAGAAGAAGTTTACACGACAGATTTAGCTACTGAGATTGACCCTTCATCTATGGAGCTTTCACTCTCTTCATTGGTAGGACTATCTGCTCCTTACACCATGAAAGTTCGTGGTCGGATTAGTGAGCGAGAAGTTATTGTTCTTATTGATTCTGGAGCATCACATAATTTTATTTCTTCATCATTGGTGGCTGAATTAGAGTTGCCTTTATCGCATACTAAAGACTTTGGAGTCTCCTTGGGGACAGGAGATGAAATCAAGTCTGCTGGAATATGTCGACAAGTATGCTTACATCTTCCGGAGTTTGATGTCCTTGCTGATTTTTTCCCGCTTCAGCTAGGAAATTCAGAGGTGATATTAGGGTACCAGTGGCTAGCATCCTTGGGTGAATCGTACATGAATTGGGCTACTTCAACTATGAAATTCTCGATTGGTGGTGTGCGAGTACAATTGCGTGGTGATCCTGCCTTATGTAAAGCTCAAGTTTCACTGCATGCTATGGTGCGGACTGTGCAACATGGTGGGCAAGGTATTCTCTTAGAACTGGGGCAAATTACTCATAAAGATGCAACTGACAAGGTCTATATTCCACCAACCCCAATTTCTGCTGCAGTTTCTAGTCTAATAAAGGAGTTCAATGATATTTTTGAGATGCCTTTAGGCCTACCTCCAAGCAGAAACAGGGATCATGCTATTGTTCTTAAAGATGGCACGACACCCATCTCAGTTCGTCCTTATCGATATCCACAGATTCAAAAAGATGAGATAGAACGCTTGGTTGCTGAAATGTTGGCTGCTGGTATCATTCAGCCAAGTGTAAGTCCTTTCTCAAGTCCGGTTTTGCTAGTCAGAAAGAAAGATGGTAGTTGGCGTTTCTGCGTGGATTATCGGGCCCTAAATCAAGCTACTGTGCCAGACAAATTTCCCATACCAGTCATTGAAGAATTATTAGATGAGCTACATGGGGCTACAGTATTTAGCAAGATAGATCTTAAATCGGGGTATCACCAAATACGTGTTCGAGCTGAGGATATTCCCAAGACTGCCTTCCGTACTCATGAAGGACATTACGAGTTCCTAGTGATGCCGTTTGGTGTCACAAATGGCCCCTCCACTTTTCAGTCCCTGATGAATGAGGTTTTTCGTGAATATCTCCGAAAATTTGTTCTGGTTTTCTTTGATGATATCCTTGTTTACAGCCCAACAGTAGAGACTCACTTGTACCATTTACAGTGTGTTTTTTCAGCCTTGCGTGCTCATAAACTTTATGCCAATTCGAAGAAGTGTGTTTTTGCGCAAACAAGAGTTGAGTATCTAGGCCATGTCATTGACAAGACAGGCGTCTCAGCAGATCCTTCCAAAATTCAGGCCATGGTGGACTGGCCACAGCCCAAAACACTTCGAGCTTTGCGTGGTTTTCTCGGTTTGACAGGGTACTATCGTCGCTTTGTGAAAGATTACAGCAAAATTGCTTGGCCTTTGACTCAACAGCTCAGAAAGGATTCATTTAGATGGAACGAAGAAGCCACATCAGCTTTTCAACAGCTTAAGGAGGCCATGATCAACATACCGGTGCTTGCATTACCTGACTTTTCCAAGAAATTTGTGATCGAAACTGATGCATCGGGTTTTGGTTTAGGGGCTGTTCTTATGCAAGAAAACCGTCCAATTGCTTTTTACAGCCACAAACTTAGCTCAGGTGCGCGCATCAAATCTGTTTATGAAAGAGAGTTGATGGCAACTGTTTTCGCCATTAAGAAGTGGCGCCCTTACCTTATTGGTCGACGTTTCATAGTGTGCACTGATCAACGTAGCCTGAAATTTTTACTCGACCAACGAGTGGTTGATGGTGAACATCAGAAATGGTTGTGGAAGCTAATGAGTTATGATTTTGAAATTCAGTACAAGCCTGGGAAAACCAACAATGCTGCGGATGCCCTTTCAAGGATGCCGGCAGAGGTTTCATTGGCAGCTCTCTCGGCTGCAATTATTCTAGATTTTTCTGAGCTCCAGGAGCATGTGGCTGATGACCCCTTTCTCTCCAATATTAAGCAATGCGTACAAAAAGATCCAAAGCTATATCCTGCTTATTCTTTAGTTGGAGGTCATTTACGGTACAATGGTAAGCTAGTCTTACCATCTGAATCTCCTTATATTCCTTTATTGCTTCAGGAATATCATTGTGGGGTGGTTGGTGGACATGCTGGGATTCGCCGCACGTATCAACGCTTGTCTGCAGAATTTCACTGGAAAGGAATTAAACGTTCTGTCCAGAATTTTGTGGCTGCCTGTGACATTTGCCAACGCAGCAAGCATGAAGCTCTGTCTCCAGCTGGCCTTCTACAGCCATTACCGATTCCAAATCAGGTATGGGAAGATATTACAATGGATTTTATAGAGGGATTGCCTAAATCTCAAGGATATGATTCTATATTAGTGGTGGTGGATCGTTTAACAAAATATTCTCATTTCATTCCGTTAAAGCACCCTTTTTCAGCACCTTCTGTGGCCACTATATTTGTTCGTGAAATAGTCCGATTACATGGTGTACCTCGTAGCATTATTTCAGATAGAGATAAAATTTTCATGAGCCTTTTCTGGCGTGAGCTGTTTACTTTGCAAGGCTCTGAACTGCGTCGTAGTTCTGCTTACCATCCACAAACGGATGGTCAATCTGAAATTGTAAATAAGGGGTTAGAAACATATTTGCGTTGCTTTTCTATGGATAAACCCTCTCGTTGGTGGACATGGTTACCGTGGGCTGAGTATAGCTACAACACTTCTTTCCACACATCTGCTGGTATGTCGCCGTTTAAGGCCCTTTATGGTCGTGATCCCCCTCCATTGGTTCCATATGAGTTAGGATCTGCTGCAAATATGGAAGTCGACCAACAATTGCGTCAACGTGATGCTATATTAGCAGAATTGAAGGCTCACTTGCTTCGCGCTCAGCAAAAAATGAAGCAAGTTACAGATTCTAAACGTCGTGATGTTTCTTTTGCAATTGGGGACCTTGTTTATCTCAAGTTGCAACCCTATCGGCAACAGTCCCTTGCTCGCAAGCCCAATGAAAAGTTAGCGCCGCGATTTTATGGTCCTTTTGAGATACTTCAGCAAATTGGCCAGGTGGCTTACCGACTCAAGTTACCTTCAACGTCCAAGATTCACGATGTTTTCCATGTCTCTCAGCTGAAGAAAGCAGTAGGAAAACACACATCCTTTCCAACTATTCCTGGAAACCTTTCTTCGGATATGGAGTTACTGGTAGAACCATTCGAAGTGCGTAGTGTTCGCTCCTCCGCTCAAGCTGGACAGGCAGGTACAGAAGTTCTTATTCGATGGAAGGGATTGCCAGCTTTTGAAGACTCCTGGGAACAATTTGAAGTCATCTCAGCACAGTTTCCTCAATTCAACCTTGAGGACAAGGTTCGAGTTTGGGTGGCGAGTAATGTTAGGCCCCCTACTCATTTTACTTATGTCAGACGTAAGAAACAATAATCCTGGGAATAATTGGTGGGAGCTTATCAGTACAAATCTGTTTTGAATCAGGAGAGGAGAGAATTATGGAGTAATTGACTTCCCTTTTCATTACAGATCTGGGAGGAGGATTTTTAGGACTTAATAAAGTTTCAGCTACAATCTCGGGGCAGGGATTGGGTTGATTATAGACTATATATAGAAGGTTAGCATGCATGTTTAAGGTATCAAGAAATTTAGATTGAAAGTATGTTTGAGGAGAGCTGGTGATCTCTCGAATATCACCTATGTTATAGTATGTTTGCTGATCAATAAAAGGTTCCTGGAGTCCATATATATATATATATATATATATATATATATATATATATATATATATATATATATATATATATATATATATATATATATTACATACACTCTCTGCAGGGTCATAACAAAAAAAAAAATAATAATGAGAAAAAAAACACACAAAAGGAAGCTTTACCTTAATTCTCTTGGTCACGACTTCCAACTCACCATCAGTTACCAGGTCTGTCTGCAAAGATCAACAGAGAGGAGCCAGCAAAAACAGTAAGGTCAAAGTTTACAAAAGATATGCAGGTAAAGAGAGAAAACAGCTTTGATTTTCATTTGATTTTTATTTGATTTAAATAAATTTAACCTTGTTCACTATAATACGATCTGCATAGGCAATTTGCTCCTCCGCTTCATTCACCACAAATCTTGGTTTCACCTTATCCAAATGTTTCAGCACATGCTTTGAGTCCACCAAAGTAACAACTCCATCAAGCTTCACATGACGTGAAACCAACTCATCAGTACAAAATGTTTCAATAACTGGGCCAGGCTTTGCAAGACCTAGAAAATGAACACCATTAAATATATCGATTGCTCACAGTGGTGGATCTGACTAGCAAGTTAAGGGGGGTCAATTTTTTTGTAAAAAAAATTAAGAGGGGTCACAAAAAAATTAAGGGGGGTCAATTTCAATTTTACAACCTAAACATATGAATAATTTAAAAAAAATAATAATAATTTAAGGGGGGTCAGTTGCCCCCCTTGCCCCTACTAAGATCCGCCTCTGATTGCTCAGGCTACCATGGCTTGAATAAGTGAATACTTATGCAGAAATATTAAGCATGATACAGCTGCTGAGTGGATACTTTACCAACTGAAGAAATCAACTATGGCTAGTTTTGTAGTACTCAGGTACAAGTAAAAAAGAAGGAAAATGTGGTCTTCGCATATACAGAAAGCACCAAAAATAGTAATATACTAATATCTCCACAAATTAACAAGAACCTACAAACATAATTGAGAAACTGAGCAGTTCTAAGACTCCTAGCCTTACAATATAATCAATTGTTCTGGCTCCTGTAATATCCTATTGCATTTGCTAAGGTAGGTTATTAGGGTGTTGGTGATGGGGTTCAATGTGAAGGATAAAGATATCTTAGCATTGCAAGTACCCATTAAAATAAAAATAAAAATGAAAACTCTTTCAATGCAACAACCGAGCTACATACCTGTCGTTTCTATAACTATATGATCAAAATTGTCTCGCCTAGTTTTTACCAACTCCAAAAGCATTTTAACAAGATCTCCACGAACAGTGCAACAGAGACAACCATTATTAACCATGAGGATATCCTCATTAGAGGAGGAATGACTGGCAACTAATGAACTATCAATATCCACCTCACCAAACTGCAAAGAATGGCATATAAGTTTAGGAGCAGAAGTAATGAAATGCACATAGTGGTAGCTGTACCACATAATGTCGTAAAGAATTAACACCAATAATCAACAAGAAATTCACTAAATTTTTTTTCCCCTTCTATATCTTCATGAAACCAAACAAGAAGTTCTAGTGGCATAAGACACAAAAAAAAGGTTCACATGCTTCTTTTATAGAAACTACGGACAAATTGTTATTCTGAGTTATTTTTAGGACAGAGGGAAGAAAAATGAGAAATTTTTTTTCCACTTCTATGCTGTCCAGTTACCAGCTACATTACCCCGGACTCTCCATTTTTGTCCTTAACCCCGTGTCCACCGGACATGACATGGGTGTGGGTATGGGATCTGATTCAGATCCTTCATATCAAAATCGGACACTTCACCTTGTAGCATCCCAGTTTAAAATGGAAATTAAGGTCTTTTACAACTTGTGTACAGAGAACAAGGTCCATGAATGAATTGTTTATATGTTATTCTCTTGATTCTACGCTACAATTTAACATATATAATAAAGTGTATGTGACTTATGTGTAGTAGACACAATTTCTATGAATGCACAATAAATCCGTATATGTAAAATTAACTTGCATTAATGTTACGTGTAAGCCCCCGCACTAGTTATCGAAGAATTCTAATTATCCTAAAACCAAAAAATCGACTCTTGGATCAGCACCCGTGTCCAACACTCATACCAAAGTCCGGGTAACATGTTACAGGAATTTACTTGACAGAGTTTAGGAAGGAGAAGGGAGGGTGTCTTACCTCACTTATAAAGATATAAAAAACCTACACAACCCTCTTATCTCCTCATTAAACTATTTCTCATCCATGTCAATATGTGCAATGTTAAAGTTTTTAGAGTATGTTTCACTCATTCTCTTTTTAACCAAGAAACACAACCCTCCTTGTATATAGCATAATTTGCAATTTTAACTTGGAATTGAAAGATGAAAATTTAAGCCATTTTTCTCCTTTTCTTCTCTTTATTATTTTCCTTGATTTTCTTCTCCTCCCTCCTGTGCTTTTTCTTCTTTTTTCCTCATTATAGACAACAAATACATTAGCAATAGCGCGTACATATATTCAAGAAACAAGGAACAGAAAGAACAAAGCTTAAGTAGAGTAGTGACAATTCCTATAAGACAAGCAAAAAGATCAAATCAAACAAATTCAAACCAAAGACAAACATGAAATAAATTTAAGCTAAGAGACTGTAATCAATTAGTCGCCTGATCCAGAAAAAAATTAAGATAAGAGTCAAAAACAGTGGATGAAACCTGATGGGTTTATTCTAATTCGTATAATCATCTTTACAAATCCTGTCTTAGAACAAAACCTATATCCACAAAGAATAGGTAGAGACGGATAAATACTAAAAAAATTTATTTTCATTACTTCATAATATCTATAAAAATCAGATGAATATAAAATGATTACATCTCCCAATATAGGATTAAAAACCATATCTTGACTCTTTCTCAAACGTGTAATATTAAGCAAAGGGAAAACCTTTAGTTTTAAGGGCAGGGAGGGTGGTTCAGGCTCAAGCGATAGCATATGCACACTTTTAATAACTACAGAATTTTTTTACAATTAAATGGCACAAAAGTAAAGATCCACAATAACATTAAGAAATATTAATTTCTCTCTACATTTACAACTTTGCGATTCTCCAGATTGAAACTAAACATGTTAGCTTCAGGAATCAGGATAACCACCTATTTTATACAACCTTGCTGAAACATTAAACATCTACTTTGGATCATCGAAAAATGACTCCAAACTTTCATCTGCATCCTAAGTATAATAACAGAGAAAACACAAAAATATAGGTAGTGCAGTTGAGAGACCATGTTACCTCATTTTCAATGACCGCAATCCGTTTTCCATGTTGAGCTGTCAGAATATGATTCAACAGTGTAGTCTGCAAAATTAGTACCACGTTAACATAATTTCAGGAAAAACAGATGCAAGCATCCATTTAAATTACATATACAGGCGGCAAGTAACTAAAAACCCAGCTGAGGATGAGTACAAGAATAGGTATTTGCTTGTTGTGTAGATAGGGAATTAAGGGATATGTCTCAACGATACATGTGATTTTAATATAGGATTTTCCTATAAATTATTAGTGTAACTCAATTTTTGCAAGGCAGGAAGGGAAAGAGGATATAAAAGTTGCAAAATATCTCGCTCGTACACGGCTGATAACTATAATGGTTTGGAACTCTTGAAGAACCATCATCAAACTTACTAGCTAAACCTCATTCAAGAATGTAATGATTATCTGGTGGTTAGCATATTCTACCTGATGCGTCCTCCTCCTTAGTCACCAAACAAGTGAGCGCCAAACAAACAAACTTATGCATAGCCATGTACCCTAGATACTCTAATCACCATTTACAATGACACAAATCACCTAACTATAAACCACTTAACCATAAAATTATATCATTTTTATTCGACCACAAACCTACAAATTTTCCCAATCCCCATAACAACAAATACAAACAAGAAAACCAGTAAAACAAACATACATAAATAATCAAGTAGAATAGCCCAAACGGCGGTTTTATCCTCCGTAGTCCAACCCAGGTTCGACTCCCGCTCACCCCGATAAATATCAAAACAGATACTCATTTGTAACGCATACACGAGAAAATATTCAAAAAAGTATAGTAATAAGAAATAAACCTTTCCGGAACCAAGAAATCCAGTAATGACAGTAGCTGGAACACGATTATCGAGGTTCAACGCAGTGGCGACAGACGAAGAGGAGTCATAATCAGGAAGCCCAGTAAAACCCCTGAAAGAAAAAGCTTGTCGATGGGCAACACTTGTGATCAATCGTGAAATTGGGGAGGAACTGAATGGAGGTTGAAGAAGTGATTTGCATATATTCTTGGAGAGTAACAACCTTGAGGCAGAAGCCATTGTTATTAGGGTTTGAGCTCAAGAAGATTGCTCCTCTTAAACCCTTGTTGTAAATGCCACTCACTCACTCAGGGTTTATCTCTTTTTCTCGGCAAAGAGGATCGCGGTTGGCTAAAGCCTAAAATTATCTTTTGACTAAAATAATTTTATGTGAAATTTGCTTACGCCCGCTTAATTTAAATTTTGGAAATAAACTAATTTATTTTTGGAAGATAAGTTATTTGTTTTTGGGAAGATGAACGTAACATAAGTCATTTTTGTCACATAAGAGTTCAATCATCTATCCTAAATATTAAATATCAAATTAGTATGTTAGGTCCTATATTTTCACTATATAGAATGATATAGTGATCACAATCTGTAACACAATAAGACAATATAAGAGATCGAAAGCAATAAACTCTTATATTCACAAAGCTTTAATAGTTACAAAACTCTCTCAGTGATTTATATTGTATCACAAAGAGCTGCTAGGGTTCTTTACAATATACTCGATAACTCAACTCATATAGAGTAACCCTAATCTGTGTTTATATAGACACAGTTACAAAATCAATCTCTGATTTGATATCCTATAAATCAGCTAATAAATCTATCAATCAAAGATTGCTCCAGTTTTCTGTTTAGTTTCCATAGTCAGCAAATCACTCCTCAGCTTCTATCCTTCCTTGAAGTATATCCGCTTCTGAGCTCTTTCCACGTGTAAACTCTGTCGAGTCTTGACTATGTAAACTCTGATCAGACTTTATCAAACTCTGTCAGACTTTACTAAACTCTGTCAGACTTTACTTAACTCTGATCAGCTTCTAGCTTAAACTCTGATGATTCCTGTTCTAAAACAAACTTTAAGAACATTAGCAGTAATCATCAATTATATCTAACAATCTCCCCCAACTTGTGCATACATTAATTATGTGCAAGTTAACAGATAATTGATGATGTCAAAACATTTAAGTCAAATGCAACAGAGTTTAACTATATAACAGAAAACTTTTAAAACTTACAGATACTTTATTCCTTAGCTGCATAGACACCATTTGCTGTCTTTAGATACCCTCTGAGGAGTTCTTTTTCAGCATCATCAAGCACTGTAATCATTTGTCTCTTGATCTCTCTCAATTCTGGATCTGAAACTCCAGTTTGATAAATTGCAGCTCTGAGATCATAGATCTTGTTCTTCTTCAAGTCTCTATCCAGCCTTATATTGTAAGCTTTATCAGACTCTTCATTGAATGCAAGAGTTCTGATTCCAGCTATTGTTTCAATCTTTGCTGAATTTTTCTTCATCTCCACCAGCTGTCCTTTATGATTAAGATATTTGGGAATGAAAGGTCCAGCATTCTTGTTTCCTGTAATCCCCATCTTCCTTCTGATTTGATCTTTTAGCAGGTTGGAGATGTGTTGTCCTGACTTGTTTTTCACTTAAAATATGTGTGATACATATCTCAATTCCTCCCAGTGTTTAGCATAGAGATCTGCTTCAAGTACTCTAAACACTGTTCCATCAGACATGAAGTAGATAAGAATATTATCTCCCCTGTCATTCTTTGCCAACTGAACTGAATCAAGTTTTTCCATTTTGTCTTGCAATACTCCAGTCTTAGGAGCACAGAGAGATGAGGGGTCATCTGGTCTTGATCCTATACTCTGATCAAATTTTTCATATTTTGATCCCAGCCCTCCTTTATCCCTTCCTGCCTTTTGATGAGAAAATGGTTGAATTGAGCCTTTTTCAAAACTAATCTCAGTCATCAGAGTAGGCTTTGCAAATCCAGCCAGTGGAGTAGTTGTTGGTTTGAACACAGCTTGAGCTTTGTCAGAGACTGTGTCTTTCTTTGCTTCCTTATTGACTTGAGCTGTGTCAGAGGTCAATTTTCCTTGTTGTGATTCTGCAACATGAGCTTTGTCAGAGATTGCAGCTTCTGATTTCTTTTCCTGTACAACTTGAGCTGTGTCAGAGGTTGTAAACTTCTTCTTATCCCAGCCTTTCTCCAGATTTTCATCTACTTTGCTTTTTCCTTTAGTTGTATATTCATCTTCAGAGAATACCTTTTTGACTGGTAAACTCTGATCAGCAACAGTAGCTTCTTTGATCAGTATCCCTTTTTCCTTTGGTCTGGCAGTTGATTTTGCAGGCTTTTGGATTTTTCCTGACTTTATTGCTTCAGCATGTTCTTTCTTTAGTTCTTCTTCTTCTGCAGCAATCAACTCCAAGTCCAAATTGGCTTCTGGATTTTCTTGTTCAAAAATTAACTTAGCAAGTTCTTCATCAGTCATTGGTTGATCTGATCCAGCCACTGGTCTCTGCTTTGACCCAGATGTGACATTGTGTGTTGGGACTGGAACAGACTTTGAACTTTGCTTAGGTTTTGAACTGTCAGAGTTTGAAACTCTTCTTCCAGTTCCTGCCTGAAATCTCTTGTGCTTTGTGAAGTCATCAGCATCATCATCATCATCCTTTTTCTTCCTTTTCAGAGTTTGAGTAGTAGACTTGCATTTGACTTGAGCTACTCTCTCCCCCTTTTTGGCATCATCCTCATCAGGAATCAGAATTGATGTGATCAGAGAAAGTGATGTTTGGATAGCTTCCAGCTGCTTTGACATCTTTTCTTGATTTGATTCAATCAAGGTCATCCTCTGGTCCAGAGATTCATTTGCAGTTACCAGCTTCTGTACATTTTCCTTCATAGGATTGATTGTCCTTTTCTTTTCCAGTTCATTGGTCTCCTTGACCTTTGCCACTTCTGTTCTTAGACCATCTATTGATTTAGATGTCTGGGCATGAGCAGGATGAAATGTCTTCAGATATAGAATTGTGCCCTTGAGGCTTGACATAACATCAGAGTTTGTAATTTTCTTCTCTGCCATAGCTAAGAACTCTTCAGCTTTAGGTGCTTCCAAGGAGTGCTGGTGACTCAACCAGAGTTTATCCCAGACTTCACTTGGAGGATCAACCTGAAGATCCCTTGGGAGTGGCTCAGAGTCTGTATTCAGAGTTTGTAGCCTGGCATTGAACTGGCTAGTAGACTCCCATTTCTGTTGTGTCAGAGGGACTTCAGCATTTTCATCCTTGTCAGTATCTGAACTGGCATCATTCTCAGGATCAGAGTTTGCTTTTTCATCTGCAGGAACAGGATCTGCAACTTGCTCCACATTGTCCTGAGCAGATTTTCCTTTATCTTCAGACTGTGACTTGATGGGCTCTTCACCAGTCTGAGCAAGAGTTTGTAACACTTCCACAGCTACTTTGTCAGTTTCATCAACTACATCAGACCTGTAGTTCTCTGGAGCTGTATCATGAACAATGGCATTCTCAGGTATTTTCATTGGAGAATGAGGAATTGGAGTAGAATGGCCATGATCAGATATTGGAGATTTAGGATCAGACATTTGAGACATTGTGGCTCCAGCTTCAGTTGTAGCTTGTGCATCACACGCTATTTCTTCATCTACTGCAGATGCTGTAGAAGTTGCTTTAGGAGATGTTGTAGGAGAAATTAGAGGAACAGCTTGAAGAGGGTCCACCATCAGAGGTTGAGATGAATCATCAGGAATTGAACTGGATGGTGCTTGCTCTTCTTGGATGGTGAAGTCAGTAATTTCAGATTCTGGAATCTTGGCCCTCTTTGGCTTGTGTGCCCTTCTTTTGAATCTAGCTGGTTTTGGACTGGGCTGAGCAGGTTCATTTGTTGTTGTAGGAATAGGTTCAGGATTTACATCTTGTGCAGGTTCAAGATCATCAAATTCATATGCTGCAACAAGTCTCCTCCTTCTTTTCTGCTTTGGAGTAGAAGCAGCTTCAGAGTTTACTGGGACATCAGAGTTTGCAGCATCAGAGTTTGCTGGTTTATCAGACTTTGTCTTTAGAACTTGTGTATCAACAGAGGTTCTGGTTTTGGTAGTAGAGGGTTGGTCATCAGACTTTGTAGATTTGGATGGTTTGGTAGTTGATGATCTGGGTTTTCTGGTGACTGTGGGAGAGGTAGGATGTTGTGGTTGAGATTGTTGAGGCTGTTGATGTGGTTCTTGAGGAAGGTTCAGCCTTGCTCTGAATGGAGCTGGGATTTGCAGAGGCCTGAGAACTGGTCTCTTCTCATCTTTAGATATGAGATCCTTAAAAGCCCTTTTATGAAGTTTAAAAGGTTTGATCTCATCTGCAGCATCAAAATCCACTTCTCCAACAGTGGCATTAAACAACAATTGACAAAATCTTGAGAAATATATGACGTTCCTGTTCTCAAGCATTCTTTCACCAATATTTCTAAGAACTAATCTACCAAAATCAAAAGCAGTAGAATAGATCAGAGAATACCCGATTTGGAGCATGTCCATTGGAATAGCATCCCAGTTGGTAGATTTCTTCTGGAAAGCTCTAGTAATGCAATCAAAGAAAAAGCTCCACTCCTTATTGAGCCATGGACGCTTCAACTGACCCAGTTTATCCAGAGATTCGTAGTACCCCAAATCAAGCATCATTGTTCTGAGATTTGCATCTCCATTTGTAATGTATGCAGGATGTTCCGGCAAGTTGAGTGCCTGACGAACTGTTGCTGGAGTAACTGCATACTCTTCCCCGTCATAAGAAAACACAATTGATGGTGATCCATCTGCACCACCATTGTCATATGTACCCGACCTCCAAAAGCTGATGATTTGGCTTCCTGAAAGTCTTGCAGGAGCGGTGAGAGCTGTACCGATGACACTCTGTGCCAAGAATCGCTGAAAGGGATGATAATCCCTTGGGGCTTCAGCAGTATCAAGGATGGCTGCATAGTTGTTGGGAACAAATTCAACACCTGCTAAGATAAAAGCTGTAGTGGCCATTATATCAGAGATTGTGTTTGAGAAAATGTGTGTGAGAAGATTTGAATATTAGAGAGAAGAGAGCAAGAGTGTGTTGAGAGAGTATGTGTAAGTGAAGAAGTGAATAAGTATATAAGTGAATGATAAGAAATAAAATCTGAAGTGAAAAACTCTTCAGATTTTGTTTCACTGAACACGCATGAGCTGTTTGTTCACTTGGACACCTGTCACAATACAACTGGTTGATGAAAGTTAGTGGGATGGAGAAACGATATTAGTAATCATGAGTGCAGTAAAACACGCGCAGTAATAAAGGCTGATTACACGTTCTCCTATTAAAATGTTTTTCATGTAAACCCACTAACAATACACCCGTTTGAAAATACTCTCTTCACATTCTCTGAATATTTGAACTCCTGAAATGTACAAGATTTAAAAAATCAAGAACAATTCACTCGAATTTTAAACTCTGAGATTTAAATAAATTTCTAAATACCTCAGAATAAAAACATAAGTGTCAGAATATTCATCAATAAATCAGAGTTTGTTCTAAAATCCATAGCTCAATAATGTGCTTGTGAAATCTGTGTGTGGACATGTGAAATCAGAGAATATAAAATTTCACAATTTCGTAATTATAAGGTAGACAAAAATAATTTATGCAAGCTCTCAAAATTTAGACTGGGACATACTCTGATGAAAACAATAAAATAATATAACCCCCTTTTTTTTTTTTTTTTTTTTTTTTTTTTTTTTTTTTTTTCCAGGACGCTTCTCAGTGTAAGTGAGGCACGACCTTTAAATATAATATGGCATTGGTATTTCTCCAGTAATCAGAGAATGTGACTGGTCACCATAGATTATAAAATCTTAGCAATTACTTAATACCAGCAAATGTTTGGTTCTTCCCAGTCACTGTCATCTAAGATCTCAAAGGAGTACCATGCTTATTCTTCAGGGGGTTTTGTCTCAGGGTAACAAAACATCAGAGTTTATAATCACTGTCTAATATATGAGAGAAAATTCAAATTAATCAGTCTCACTTATAATTAAGATATGTGAAGTAGTAGAGTCTCAATGATATCAGCATGCATAGTGTGAACTAATGCAGCACAAAATTGAGATCAGGATTAAGGAACTTAGCTGAGATTCATGATTACTCATTCTGAACATGCTTCATGGTATCTTCATAGGTGATTTGTCTCAGAGAAGATAAAAATGAGATCATTTATCAAGAGTCAGAGTTTTATAAGCATCAGAGAATACTATCAGAGAATGTCATCAGAGAAAAGCAAACAGAGTATATCATCAGAGAATGTCATCAGATTTTAACAATCAGATTATATCATGGCAAATGTGTGAGTAATACATCTGGTAAATTTGACAATTTAAATTGTAAAGATCTAACCAATATGTTTACTCAGTTCCTGATATCATTCCTAGCTCATTCACCAGCCTAGTAAAAGTTGCTTCACTTAATGGTTTGGTGAAAATGTCTGCTAGCTGCTGTTCAGTAGGAACAAAGTGAAGTTCAATGGTTCCTTCCTCCACATGCTCCCTGATAAAATGATATCTGATACTGATGTGCTTTGTCAGAGAATGTTGAACTGGGTTTCCTGTCATAGCAATAGCACTTTGGTTATCACAATAAATAGGAATTTTAGAGAAGGATAACCCATAGTCCAACAGTTGATTCTTCATCCAAAGAATTTGAGCACAACAGCTGCCTGCAGCAATATACTCTGATTCTGCTGTTGATGTTGAGATGGACTTCTGCTTCTTACTGTACCAAGAAACTAGTCTTCCACCCAGAAATTGACAACTTCCACTTGTGCTTTTCCTGTCAATTTTGCAACCTGCAAAATCTGCATCAGAGTATCCAATTAGATTAAAATCTGATTCTCTAGGATACCATAATCCCAATGATGTGGTTCCCTTGAGATATCTGAATATCCTTTTTACTGCAATCAGATGAGGCTCTCTTGGATCTGCCTGAAATCTTGCACATAGACATGTGGCATACATAATGTCTGGTCTACTTGCAGTCAAGTAAAGCAGTGATCCAATCATTCCTCTATAGTTTGTGATGTCCACTGATGCACCAGTATCTTTTTCTAGTTTGGTTGCTGTTGCCATAGGAGTAGTTGCAGCTGAACTGTCTTGCATACCAAATTTCTTCAAAAGATTTTTGGTATACTTGGCTTGATTTATAAAAATCCCATCTTCAGTCTGTTCAACTTGTAAACCCAGAAAATAACTGAGTTCCCCCATCATGCTCATTTGGTACCTAGACTGCATGAGCTTGGCAAATCTTTGACAGAGTTTAGCATTAGTGGAGCCAAAAATAATGTCATCAACATAGATTTGAACTAAAAGCAGATCATTACCATGATTCAAATAAAACAGAGTTTTATCTATGGTACCTCTAGTAAATCCACTTTCAAGAAGAAATTGAGCTAGAGTTTCATACCATGCCCTTGGAGCCTGCTTTAGTCCATAAAGTGCTTTGTCCAACCTGTAGACATAGTCTGGATGTTTTGGATCCACAAAGCCTGGAGGTTGTTCAACATATACCTCTTCATCCAGTTTCCCATTTAAAAAAGCACTTTTGACATCCATCTGAAATACTTTGAATTTCTTGTGTGCAGCATAGGCCAGAAAGATTCTAATTGCCTCCAATCTTGCAACTGGAGCAAATGTCTCATCATAATCAATACCTTCCTGTTGTGAATACCCTTTTGCCACAAGCCTTGCTTTATTCCTTGTAATGACACCCTCACTGTCAGTTTTGTTTCTGAACACCCATTTTGCACCAACTATGGATCTGTCTTTAGGTCTTGGTACTAGGGTCCAGACTTTATTTCTCTCAAATTCATTTAACTCTTCTTGCATTGCTTGAATCCAATCAGCATCTTGAAGAGCTTCCTCCACCTTTTTGGGTTCTGTTTGTGACAGAAAGCAATGATGTAAACACTCATTGGCTGTAGCTGTCCTTGTTTGTACACCTGCTTCTGGATTTCCAATAATTAAATCAGGTGTATGAGATTTTGTCCACTTCCTAGCATGTGGAAGTTGACCATTTTCATCATTGGATCCTCCCCCTTGATCCATGCTCTCCTGACTCTGCTGATTATTCTCTGTAGCTCCCCCTGCAATTGTGCTATCAGAGTTTGAATCAGCATTCTCTGATGAGTTTGAGTTAGTATTCTCTGATGAGTCTTGAGTAGAGTCTGAAACATTCTGATGCTCCCCCTCAGCAAGTGCTTCACCATCATGAACTTGTAAGTTTTCATCAGAGTTTACTGTATTCTGTTCACAGTCAGAGTTTGACTGATCATCAGAGTTTGTTGAATCAGAGAAAATTTCTTCATTTTCAAAATGCAGTTCTTCATGATCATCCATATCTGTTAGACCCATTATTCTTTTGTCATCAAATGACACATGTATGGATTCCATGATCACCTTGGTTCTCAGATTATAGACTCTGAAGGCCTTTGTTATGATAGGATAACCTACAAAAATGCCTTCATCAGCTTTTAAATCAAACTTGGTAAGCTGTTCTGGATGAGTCTTCAATACAAAGCATTTGCACCCAAATATGTGAAAGTACTTCAGATTTGGCTTCTTTTTCTTCACCATCTCATATGGAGTTTTGCCATGCTTATTAATCAAGGTTGCATTTTGAGTGAAACAAGCTGTTTGAACAGCTTCTGCCCAGAAATAAGTAGGCAATTTAGCCTCATCAAGCATAGTTCTGGCAGCTTCTATAAGAGTCCTGTTCTTTCTCTCAACTACACCATTTTGCTGTGGTGTACCAGGTGCAGAGAATTGTTGCACTACACCTCTTTCTTTGCAGAACTCCTCCATTGTTGAATTTCTGAACTCAGTTCCATTATCACTTCTAATGATTTTCACTTTGTCATCAGATCCATGATCCAGTTGTGTCACATGATCCATCAGATGCAAGGCTGTTTCATCTTTAGAGTGAAGAAAATATACCCAGGTGTATCTGGTATACTCATCAACAATGACAAGAGCATATTTCTTCCTTGCAATGGATGGTACATTGACTGGTCCAAATAGATCAACATGTAGAAGATGATATGGTTTGTTTATTGAGAATTCAGTCTTACTCTTGAAAGATGTCTTTCTCTGCTTGGCTTTTTGACATGAATCACACAATCCATCAGATGTTAGTAGTGATTCAGGGAGTCCTCTCACAAGCTTTTTCTTTATAAGCTCATTTATTGAATTGAAATTTAGATGTGAGAGCTTCTTGTGCCACTTCCAACTTTCTTCTGCAGAGATTCTTGTAGATAAGCAAATTGCTTTTCCCTCAGAGTTTGTAGGCAGGTGAATTTCATAAATATTTCCATGTCTGTGTGCAATCACTGCCACCTTGCCTGTAGACTTACTTACTATCTCACTGTGTTCTTCATAGAAATCAACATGATACCCTTTGTCACAGATCTGACTGACAGAGAGTAAATTGTGCTTTAGCCCTTGAACAAGAGCTACATTTGATATGATGACATTTCCAAGATTGATATTGCCATATCCCAGAGTCCTTCCTATGTTGCCATCTCCATAAGAAACACTTGGGCCAGCTTTCTCCACAAACTCTGATAGCAGGGTCTTATTTCCAGTCATGTGTCCTGAACATCCACTGTCCAAGACTAGGATATTCTTCCTGTTGCCCTGCAATCACAAAGACCACTAATTGTTAGTTTTAAGGACCCAGACTTGCTTGGATCCCTTGGCCTTATTAAGTTTGTTAGCTTTTGCAGCGGTATTATTATCAGAGTTTGAGCTAACAGACTTTGCAACAGAGTTTGTACTGGAAACAGAGTTTGTACTTGCAGAGTTTTTATTAACCTTTAAAGAAGGTTTCAATTGATAATAATCATAATACAAACTATGATATTCTTTGCAAGTATAAATAGAATGCCATAAACTACCACAATGAAAACATGGATCTTGTGGTTTATATCTAATACTACTTTTTCTAACTCCAGACTTTGTAGGTAAAGAGTTAATGTCCTTGTTCTTCCTGCAAAAATTAGCAAGATGATTAGTATTACCACAGTTATGGCATGTCTTCCTAGGTGCATTTGGAACAGGCATGTAGTTATTACTCTTGTCTATGCCAATCTTGCCATTTCTGTTTTTCCTAGGCTCCTTGTTTTTGTCATCAGACTTTACCTCTTTAAGCTTATGTTTAAGCTGTTTCTGAGTCATCAGTCCTATGTTAACCTGTTTGGGCTTTTCAGATTTTAAATTGTTGTTAATCTCTGATTTTGGTCTACTCTGTTTAGACTTAGAGGATTCAGCAACAAATTTAACAGGTTTAACCTTAGGTTTTTGAGTTTTGACAAACTCTGTTTTTGATGACTCAGCTTCTGAGTTATCAGTGTAACCTAGTCCCTTTTTCCAATTTCCACTACCTAAGATATCCTGAGTAGTTTTGCCTGAACTAGTCCATGTCTTAATAATCTCCCTCTCCTTAGCAAGTTCTGATTGAAGAGATGCATACCTCTTTAATAATTCATCTTTGACAATGACAGCATCATCTCTTTCTTTCTGAACTTCTAGCATTTGAACTAATTCTTTTTCTAAAAAATCATTCCTTTTCTTTACACTCAGAGTTTCAGATTTTAATCTTTCATTTTCTAAAGTCTGATCTCTAAAGCTAGTGTGCAAAGTTTTAAGAAATAATCTTAACTCAGTTATATCTTCAGTATCAAAGGCAAGTGTAGAATGAGGTACCTTTGCAGTAGATTCAGAGTTGTTGTCAGTGTTTGCCATTAGAGCATAGTTGACTTCTTCTTCTGAATCAGATGTATCTGTCCAGTTTCCTTTCTTGGTGATAAAGGCCTTTTCTTTTTCCTTTTTGGCCTTCTTGCATTCAGATGCAAAGTGACCCTTTTCACCACAGTTGAAACAGGTGTACTTGTCAGCTTTTCCAGCTTTCCCTTCCTTGCCCTCATTCTTCCTGAAGTTCTTCTTGTCATAAACTCTGTCAGAGTTTTTGTCTTTTCTTGAAAAACTTTTGCCTTTGTTGAACTTTTTGTAAGCCAACTTCTTGAAGCTTTTCACCATCAATGCTGCTAACTGCATCATCTCACCATCACTGTCATCAGAATCTGAGACATCAGAGTTTGAGTCATCAGAATTTGATGACTCAATGTCAGACTTTGTGACATGAGCTTTTCCTTTGCTCTTAGCAGCTTCCTCCTGAACTTTCAGAGCAACAGACTTTGATTTGCCTCCATGGCGTTTGCTTCTCTGCTCCATCTCAAGTTCATGAGTCTTTAGTCTTCCAAAAACATCATCAAGAGACATTTCTCCAAGATCAAGATTGTCTCTTATTGTGGTGACTTTCAAATCCCACTTTTCAGGAAGAGCTAGAAGGAATTTGAGGTTTGAGTCTTCAAGATCATATTCCTTGTCCACCAGAGATAAGTCATTCAGCAGTTTGACAAATCTATCATACAGATCTGTCAAGGACTCACCAGTTTTTGAGTCAAAGTGCTCATACTCCTGTGTAAGGATTGTTTTTCTGTTTTTCTTAATGGCCTGAGTTCCTTGACATCTGGTTTCCAGAGCATCCCAGATTTGTTTAGCAGTTTTGCACCCAATCACCCTATTAGACATTGCATTATCAAGGGCACTATGCAACAGATGCTTCACCTTTGCATCTTTGCTGATTGATGAGATGTCCTCTGGAGTATAGTCTTTCTTTTCTTTTGGAACCATCTTTTGAGGTTCATCTGCAATCCCAACAGAGAGCTTGGTGGGCATATGTGGTCCATCAAAAATCCTGTCAAGGTATTCTGGATCAACAGAGTCTAAGAATATGATCATTCTTTCTTTCCAGACTGGATATTCAGATGCCTTAAGGATTGGAACTCTAAAGGATGAAGCTTGTGATTTTTCAGACATGATTGTGTTTAAGATCTCACTGTAGTAATCTTAACAGAGCTGGCTCTGATACCACTTGTTAGGTCCTATATTTTCACTATATAGAATGATATAGTGATCACAATCTGTAACACAATAAGACAATATAAGAGATCGAAAGCAATAAACTCTTATATTCACAAAGCTTTAATAGTTACAAAACTCTCTCAGTGATTTATATTGTATCACAAAGAGCTGCTAGGGTTCTTTACAATATACTCGATAACTCAACTCATATAGAGTAACCCTAATCTGTGTTTATATAGACACAGTTACAAAATCAATCTCTGATTTGATATCCTATAAATCAGCTAATAAATCTATCAATCAAAGATTGCTCCAGTTTTCTGTTTAGTTTCCATAGTCAGCAAATCACTCCTCAGCTTCTATCCTTCCTTGAAGTATATCCGCTTCTGAGCTCTTTCCACGTGTAAACTCTGTCGAGTCTTGACTATGTAAACTCTGATCAGACTTTATCAAACTCTGTCAGACTTTACTAAACTCTGTCAGACTTTACTTAACTCTGATCAGCTTCTAGCTTAAACTCTGATGATTCCTGTTCTAAAACAAACTTTAAGAACATTAGCAGTAATCATCAATTATATCTAACATAGTATATGATAGTACCTTGCATAATTATCATTTAATATCTATAGTGTTGACAAAATATGATAAACAATTATATAAATGCAAAGACTAACACCACACGGTACACCCATGTGATACACCCATGCCACAAGGACAAAAACACTGTAACTATTATACTTGATACAACTCAACTGTAGCATGCAGGTACAACAACTCAATGACAGGCAGTATGATGATGTACCGCTCAAGGTAAAGCCAGACTTGCACTACAACACGGCACATGCCATTTGTTCACCAGGGGCCATATGACTACACTATAAATATAGGTCTTTGTGCACATTAAAGGTGGAGACGCTAACTAGCATCAAGCATTTTTCAAAACATGCAAAATATACACTCTCTCTACTATCACAAATATTCACTCTTCAAAGTATAAAAACCACATATCACACCTCGCACATTTAGAGTTTCGGCTCTATGATTACCCTACTTGTCAAGCATTCCGATCATTGATTATCACGCCGGAGGCGCTTTACGGGACACCCCCCCGTGCGGCGTTGTTTTGCAGGTTAGGTCGCGACCTAAGTTTCCCGGAACAGTGCATTGGAACCATCGACGAGAAAAGGAGTTATCATTTGGCGCGCCAGGAAGGGACCTTTTTCATTACGAAAAGCCTTCAGCACCTGCGCGATTATTTATGCAAAGAAAGCTAACACATGAATCAGTGAAAGCGGGTCATCAAAAAAATAAAATAAAATTACAATCTTCACCAAGTGGAAGCGGAGCATCAAGCTATTTCATTGTTACTAGGTGGACATTATGCCACTTTTTGGGTGGGGCACCATGCCACTTTTCAAAAGGAGCATCACACCACTTTTCTAAGTGGAGCAACAAGCAACTCTTCAAGCGGACTAACAAGCCAAACCAAGCAAAAAACAACATGCACATATCTCTCAAAAGCACACAAAAAAAAGCAACATGCTACTATCTCCCGCAACCGAGCAACAAAAGCATCATGCACATATCACAAAACAAGCAACAAAGCCTCATGCATCTCACAAAAGCAAGCAACAAAACATCATGCACCTCACAAAAGCAAGCAACAAAAGCATCATGCACATATCACAAAAGCAAGCAACAAAACATCATGCACCTCACAAAAGCAAGCAACAAAACATCATATATGCATCTCACAAAAACAAGCAAAAAAAGCATCATGCATCTATCTCACAACACCAAGCAACAAAGTAACATACTACAAATTTTGGTCCGCCTTTACTGCAGGTCCGGTCTTTCTATTCTACATCAAATACCAGCAAGTTACACTTAAAATACCAATACATGGAGCATCTGGCAATTGGAAGCGGCCTTGTCCACTGCGGCCACAAATATCAACCTTTTGGATCATCTCAACAAATTAAATATTATTAAATAAAAAGCATGATGCCTCAACATGCTTATCTCGCTCACGAAACAACTAGACCACTATTATAGGTTCTTTTTTTCCTGCATAAATTTTTATATTCACAATTGTCCTGCCAGCTCACAAATCTATCATGATTACATTTACTTTTTATGCTTCAAATATCACGTTACAGTATATATATTCATATTATTATTCATTGACATCTATAACTCTTCACACTTTATCACTTATTTGTCTAGTCATTTGATGCCCTATCAATATTGTTACTAAAATAATTGCCAACTAGCATCACCCCTGCTATATATTATTGTGTCCCCTACCTCCACTTGCCCGCTACCTTCCAATTCTCCCGGCGTCTACCCAAGGTTAAACACTACCTGATGCATTCCTGTTGTCAAACTATCCCATATATATATTTGACGCGGACACATAAACTCTTGTTCAATGTTACAATATTATATATTTTTTACTGCAACCCTCCAACTCTATTTATTTCACTTTATTTTCTCTCAACAATTATTTTTTTTCTCTTAAAAATATTAGTTGAAGAAAAATATTCATATCACTCAATATATTTGTCAAAAAAAAAATTACAGCTTCATTTCTTAAAGCACAAGACGCAACATATTTATTTTTCATTCTCCGATGCACTATTGTTAATGCTCCGTTATACAAAAATTTTAAGTGCATATTTGCATATTTATCACAATTTTGTTTGTTTGCCAAATATTTTCACATTTTAATACAAAAAAAAAATTGCACATTACATTTATTAATTCACACTTTCATTTACAAATTTCTATTGAAAGCAAAAAAAAGCAAAAACAAATTTTAGATTCATATTTTCTAAAATTTTGAAAATTACCTCTTTTTTTAAGGGGCTGCTGCGACACATTTTTATTTGTAATACTGTAAAAAATATTATTCTCATTTGGTGAAAATATTACTGCACATTTAATGCATTAAATCAAGCCCTGCAATTTTTACAAATTTATTTACCCTGTTATATGATTATTTTATTGCAAAAACAATCATTTTAAATATTTCCAGCATATTCATCACTATTTTCACAATTTGGAGCACAACATCAGATTTAATATTTGGTCAAATATTTTTATTTTTACTCATTGTCCGCTATCACTTTGAAAGACACCAAATTGTATTTTTCACTAAACTTCACATAGGGTTGCTAACAATTATTTGCTAGGTCTTGCACTTTTTCCCTGGCCCGGGTATATAGGCAGCGCGGGCCAAAAATTTGTTGAGTAATTTATGAGCCACACATATTAGCATATGCATATCACATGCTTGGAGCTCTTACTCGCGTGTCAACATCTTATTTTTGGCCAGGCCCGTCACCTCATCACTGAGTCTAGGCCCTCCATCTTTATTCATCACACACATATCACATATACCGCTCCCGCTTGCAGCTCTTGCCCGCGATTACATCCTTAATTCCCATGCATCATCTCAGCCTGGCCAGGCCAGGCCTTCCACTTTTGTTCAGGCCCATCATATACATACCAAGTTATATACATCAAAGCTAGTATATGTATAATAATAGTCCGCTACCTCACTTCCACCATAAAACATTAGTTGTGTCATTTATCTCGGTCAAAGGCGTTTGTCAACCTTTATTACTATTGTGTATACATAAAAATAAAAAAATTTTGCACAGCGCGCCATCTCACAACCATAGCAGCATACAGGTGTTGCTACCTCCCTATACCGCAATCTTTTTATATACATTTGCTGGGTTTTGCCAACTTCAAGTTCATCCCTGGTTATCATCCCGGGCTATTCATGCAATCTTCATTACCACACTAAAATGCTTTGTCTCTTGTCTATGCATTATCTTCTTATGCTACCTTTACACATATCGTATTCACCATCCACAAAATGCAAGAAGATGAGTAATAACTTGTATTAAGATTGGAATTCTAACAAAAATACACACTCGTGCCCAGGCCCGTCAGCCTTTTGGGGTCGCACACCAAGCTATAGACATAGCATATAAATGCAAAATCCTTTACCACGCATCAACATACTTCTCTCGCCACTACAAGAAATCCCGAAATCACCAACCAAATTTCCCAACGGAAACAGTTCCGTTACAATTTCCCAACGGAATACTGACCATTTTTTGTGCAGGAGGAGGTCAAACCATCAACAACAGATTACCAACGGACTACCAACTAAAATTTACCAACGGAATATTTCGTTGGGAAACGGGGCGCCAAAATCTTCCGCTAAGTTATAGCGACAGAATTATCAACGGATTTCCAACGGAAATCTTAGAATCCAAATATCAACTGACTTGTTACGAATTAGCGACGGAATTTCCGTTAGTAACTTGATGATGAATTCGTCACAATTTCCGTTGGTAATTCCATTGGTAATCAGTCAATTAGCAACGGAATTTCCGTTGGTAACTTGGTGATAAATTCATCACTATTTCTGTTGGTAATTCCATTGGTAATCTGTCAGTTAGCAACGGAATTTCCGTTGGTAACTTGGTGATAAATTCATCACTATTTCTGTTGGTAATTCCATTGGTAATCTATCAGTTAGCGACGGAATTTCCGTTGGTAACCTTGTGATAAATTCATCACTATTTCCGTTGGTAATTCCATTGGTAATCTGTCAGTTAGCAACGGAATTTCCGTTGGTAACTTGGTCATAAATTCATCACTATTTCTGTTGGTAATTCCATTGGTAATCAGTCAGTTAGCGACGGAATTTCCGTTGGTAATAAATTCATCACTATTTCCGTTGGTAATTCCATTGGTAATTTTTTTATTAATATTATTCAATAATTTTTTTATAAATCACATATACATATCCAAGTTCAATAATTTTTTTATTAATATCAATCAATTGTGTTAAAGCGGGATTTTTATTAATATGGTTCATGAAGGTCAATTATATACACATGTATTCTTATTATATTTAATACTACTTTCAGGCACAAAATCTATCATCGGTTCCAAATGAAATTGTTCGAGGTATTATCTCAGGACCTCTTCGCTCGATTAGATCTATACTATTTACGAACCTTTTATTTTGGCAAGTCAAGCCATGCAAGTCTATTTTTTCAATTATTCAAATGTTAGAAGAAACAAGATAGATTGTTTAGTCGTATGTAAAATTAAAACCCGTCTGCTTGTTGAATTGCCACAAGCTACTCAATCACCACAAGAGCCGCATCAAGATGAGTTACCTGAACACTTAAACACGATCAGTACAGAAGATATTCTTACATATCTTAATGATAATGAAGGAATAATAGATTTAGATGACGGTGAAGGATTACTAGAAGAAGAAATGGAGTTTGATTCAGATTCGGAAAAAATATGCTCATCACAAAGTGATGATCCAAATAGTGATAATGAGATATACATTTTTATTATATTTCAAATCAATATAATTATATAAAGGAGAAGCGAGGGGCGTGTAGGTGACGGCTCTCAGATAGCTTCATTTTATTTTTTAAATTTTCTAAAATTTTTGGATGAAAAATATCAAAAATAAAAACTAGCTTTTTTAGTTTCGATATATTGGAGCTGCCTTTTTCAAAATATCAAAAATAAAATCTACTAACCATTTTTAGTATCAAAATTATTGGAACAAAGTTCAAATTATGATTTTAATTTTAAAAAATATCTAATATAAAAATTACCTTTATATATTTACGGATATATTGGAAAAAAAATTCAAAAGTACAAGAAGACTGACAATCAGACATGTTTGTTGCTGTTAATTTTTATATGGTTTACTTTGTATACAAGAAAATATTATTAATGCAATACTTCTGCAATACTTTCACAATATCTTTTTGCTCGGTTCAAGCACCTTTTAAGTGAAGGCTGGTTATACAATATTAGAAAAAAATAAAGATTGTTGCAATTTCGCAATTATACGTGGTATAGTCCAATTTTGTAGTATTAATATTGGTATTGCATCGATATGGTTATAATATAAATATTATTTTATTTTACAAATATTAATTTTGAATCATTAATATATATATTTTTATAAGCTTTCGCAAATTTATATTATGCTACAAATATTAATTTTGAATCATTAATATAATTTTTATAGACCGCCGCAACGCACTATTTAGATAATGAAAATTTTAAGTGAGTATTTGCTTCTTATTTTGCTTATACATTTATTTTTATATTAAAAATTAGAGCACCGCGAAATCGAACAAAAATAAGAGCGGCACTTTGTGAAAAACTGAAAATAAGAGCGGCACTTCGTGAAAATAGGAGCGGGTTAGGGTTCTCTCATCTCAAAGGGGGGCAACAAAGTCTCTGACTCTCTCTCTCTCTGGTAATTACACTCTTCAGGCGGTTGTTTATCAGATATTTACACTCTTCAGGTGGTTTCAATTATTATCTTCGATTAATTTGTTAGCTTCTCGGTGGACTTACAGGCTGTTCTGATTCAATTTGTTCATCTGATATTTACAGGTTTTGGGTTTTTGTTAGCTTCTCGATGGACTTCTGTCACATTTTCACATTGTCCACTATTGTTACGATGTCGTTTTGATGTGCACCTTTAATTATTATGTCATTGTCTGTTTTTCAGTAGTGGTAGTTTCTGTTATTTTGGGAACCAGTAAGCTAAGGCCACGTGGCAAACATGAGCAGGGTCTGTCCATAAAGGCTGGAAGCCGCCCACTATCACTTTTTATGAAATGAAATAGCTTGCCTTTTGCTTCCTTTTCTGTTGTTCTTTCTGTTTAACATAAATCCAAAAACACAAAACCCTAACAAAACTATCAAAAACATCACAAATTGGTATCAGAGCCGTCGGCCCTCGGAAACTTTTCTTTGAATCTTGATGGCAGATAAACCCACTATTCAGAAGCATGAAAAATCCATTGCAGCGTTGGAAGAAAAGCTGGGCACATTTGAAAGTTTTAACACAGCGACTCAAGAACAAATGGGTCAGCTAAAGATGGATGTGGCGATGGTGAGACAGAGTAATTTTGAGGTCAAAACTCGTCTAGATGAGCTTACAGCGTTACTGAAGAAGGAGGTTCTGGGTAGGGCTTCAATACCTGGGGGAAATGATGCTCCAACTTCAGATATCGTCACACTGGTAAGCTCTAATCCACAAACTCCTACTCATATTGCTACTATTGAAAGCTCTGTTAGCTCTGGTGACATGAGTAATTTTCGTAGCATTAACTGGAGTGGCTCAACCATCACACCTTTTCCACGACCCATAAACCCTTCCCAGCCTACTCTACACACCACCATAAACCCCACCACTCCTCCTGGCTTTTTTGTTCCTCAAACCCAGTTTTTAACCAACAGCTGGCCAAACACCTCTTTCCCTATGCCCCAACCTACAACGGGTTTGGCATCTTACCAACCACCATACATTCAGTCCACTTTAAACCCCTATGCTCTGCCTTTATACCCTCACTTCACCCAAAACTCAGTTTCAACACCACAAAACCACTACTCCACTTTTAGTCAACCAACTGCAAACCCCATCCATCCCAACTCAAACCCACAAAACATTGGGTTTATACCCTCTATCACCACACCGTACAAAACCCCAAAGCTGGATTTCCCAAAGTTTGATGGAAAAGACCCGAGGGGGTGGTTAAACAAGTGCGAAAAGTTTTTTCAGTTAAACCCCACTACTGATCTGAGGTCAAGGGTCTTATGTGCAGCTTTACACATGGAGAATGATGCTGATATATGGTATAGAACAGTAGAAAGGGAGAAATCTAATTTGTTGTGGCCGGAATTTTGTAATCTGGTTTGTCAACGATTCTCGAAGGTGGGCTATGAAAACCTGGTGGGGCAGTTCAATAAATTGACACAAAAGGGGAGAGTGGAGGAGTATATAACTCAGTTTGATGAGTTACGAAATTATGTTATGGCAGAAGAGGGTTTCCACCGAGAATCTTACTATATTGACAACTTCATTAGTGGCCTTAAAGATGACATTGCTCAACACTTGTACAACCAGAAACCCAAGACTATGCAGGAGGCAAGAGATCTGGCCAGAGGCCAAAAGTTTTTTCTCACTGTACTGGACAAACGCTACAGAGCCATGGGAACACATACCAAAACCCTGCCAAAATCCTACCCTACTAGAAGTTTCAGTGATAACACAGGGTCTAAACCTCCCACAGAGGGTTTTAAGAAGTTGTCTCTGGCTGAGCTAACTGAAAAAAGGCAGAAGGGATTATGCTACCACTGCGATCAAAAGTATGAGCCAGGGCATGATTGCAGAAAGAAAAAATTGTTTGTCCTCATTGGAGATGAAGAGGTAGCTGCAGTACAGAATGAAGAAGAATTAACTATTACCTGGGAAGGTTGTAACACAGAACAACCACAGGAAGATGAATGTGCAGCGGCTAAGGTCTCGCTACACGCCATGAATGGTTCTCAGGGCAGCGGAACTATTAAATTGCAGGGGAACATCCAAGGGCACCTTGTTAATATCTTAGTAGACAGTGGCTCTACGCATGATTTCATGTCCCAGAACTTGGCAAAAAGGTTGCAACTCAAAACAAATCCCTGTGCACCTTTTAGCATTACAGTTGCCGACGGAAACAAGGTCCAGTGCAATACAACGGTGGAGCCAGTTAAGTGGAGCATGGCAGACGAGGTGTTTTCCACCAATATGCACCTTATTCCTCTGGGGGGTTATGACATCATTTTGGGTGCTCAATGGATGACTACGGTGAGCCCCGTTACCTTTGATTACGCCAAGGGCATGATTACAGTAAACCACCAAGGCAAAAGGGTGGGTTTACAACAATTCACTAACCCTGCAAAGGTGCAATTGCGTCTGAAGAAAGGAAATAATAAGTTTCACAAAGAAGAGGCCTATTTCCTCATTCAAGTAACAACACTTGAAGGTCTCCCCAACGTCACAGATAAGCTCCCTAATAACATCAGTCAAGTATTGGAAGACTATGTTGATGTTTTCGCTTCGCCCACTCAACTGCCTCCTCCCCGAAACCATGATCACCACATTCCCCTCAAGGCTGGTAGCGAACCAGTGAACTCTCATCCTTACAGATGTCCTCTAGCACACAGAGAAGAAATTGAAAAAATCACCAAGGAAATGCTCGAGGCTGGGGTAATCAAGGCCAGCACATCCCCCTACTCATCCCCTGTTCTCCTGGTGAGGAAGAAGGATAATACTTGGCGGTTGGTGGTAGATTACAGGGCACTCAACGCCATAACAGTCAAGAATAAGTTCCCAATTCCCGTCATTGAAGAATTACTAGCAGAACTCAAAGGCAGTACTGTATATTTCAAGCTTGATCTTCGTAGTGGGTACCATCAAATCAAGGTCCATGAGAATGACACTTACAAAACTGCATTCAAAACTCACCAAGGCCATTTCGAGTTTTTAGTTATGCCTTTCGGTTTAACTAACGCCCCCGCATCCTTTCAAGCTTTGATGAACGAAGTGTTTGCTGAGTATCTTCGAAAATTCGTACTAGTATTTTTCGATGATATTCTAGTTTATAGCAGTAATCTGGAAGAGCATGAGCACCAATTGAAGCTGGTCTTTGATAAATTGCGGGCTCACAAATGTTTGTTAAGAGAAGCAAGTGCGAAATCGCTAGAGAAGAAGTTGAATATTTGGGACATATCATCAGTTGTAAAGGGGTTGCTGCTGATCCAAACAAGGTTAAAGCCATGACCTTGTGGCCACAGCCCAGGAATATCAAAGGACTCAGGGGATTCTTAGGATTGACCGGCTACTATAGACGCTTTGTCAAGAATTACGGCACTATTAGTAAGCCACTAACTGAATTGCTTAAAAAGGGGAACTTCAATTGGACGGAAGAAGCCACAACAGCCTTCCAACAACTGAAGGAAGCAATGTCAAGTACTCCAGTGCTGGCTCTACCAGATTTTACCAAGCCATTAGTTGTTGAAACTGATGCTTGCAACGGAGGGATCGGTGCAGTTCTTATGCAAGAAGGGAAGCCCATTGCATACCTTAGCAAGGCCATCAGTCCTAAACACATGGGGATGAGTACATATGAAAAGGAGCTATTAGCTGTGATTATGGCTACTCAAAAATGGAGAACGTATCTTCTGGGCCATCCTTTTGTTATAAGGACCGACCATGAGGCTCTTAAGCACCTGATGGAACAAAAGATCACTACTAGCCTCCAACAAAAATGGCTCTCCAAGCTATTAGGTTATGATTACAGTGTTCAGTACAAGAAAGGGAAAGAGAATCTGGTGGCTGACGCTCTTTCTAGACTGCACGAGGAAGCAGAGTTAAACCTAATGGTCCATGCCACTAAACCCAGGTGGAAGGAAGAACTTGAAGAAAGTTTGGGTAATGATACTGTGGCTCAAGAAATTTTGGCCAAATTGTTAATTGATCCCAGTAATTTTGGTGGTTACACCCTGGAGAACAATGTTTTAAGGTACAATGGCAAGTACTATGTGGGCGCTGCAACTGACTTGAGGCATAGAATATGTGTGACTATGCATAGTAGCAGCGAAGGGGGGCACTCTGGAGTAGCAGCCTCTGTAAAAAGAACTGAACGATTATTCTATTGGCCAAGCATGAAATCTGATTTTGCATCTTTCATCAAGGAATGTGATGTGTGTCAGCGTAACAAGTCAGAACATTTACCGGCTGCTGGATTACTACAGCCCATCCCTATCCCTTCAGAGGTATGGGAAGTTATTTCTATGGACTTCGTGGAGGGCCTTCCCAAGTCCAAGGGCATGGATACCATTTTGGTGGTAGTTGATAAGCTAACAAAATACTGTCATCTGATCCCTCTCTCTCACCCTTTCACTGCTGTCAAGGTAGCTACTGCCGTTATGGATAATGTGGTTAAATTGCATGGTTTACCTTCAGCCATCATCTCAGATAGGGACTCTGTTTTCATGAGCTCATTCTGGAAGGAACTCTTCACTGCTATGGGTGTCAAGCTCAAGATGAGCACAGCATACCATCCCCAAACGGATGGGCAAACAGAGCGCGTGAATCAGTGTATCGAGATGTTTTTGAGATGTGTTGCGGGCCATAAACCACACACTTGGGCTTCTTGGTTAACCATGGCAGAATGGTGGTACAATTCTTCACATCACACTGCTCTGGGTATGTCTCCATTCCAAGCTCTTTACTCTATGGAACCACCCTCAGTCAACTTCCATTTTCATCGAACCAAGGACCCAGAAGTTAATAATTTTCTGAAGGATCGCCTCGCTACCCAGCAACTGATCAAGGACAACTTGGTTAAGGCTCAGGAGCGCATGAAATGGTACTATGATAAGAAACGAACTGACAGAGAATTCAGTGTTAATGATGAAGTCTTCCTCAAGCTTCAACCTTACCGACAGCAATCCCTGTGTGAACGCAGAAACCACAAGCTATCTGCTAAATACTATGGCCCCTACATGATCACCAAGCGTATTGGCAAGGTGGCATATCAGCTAGCTTTACCAGCAAATTCCCGGATTCACAATGTCTTCCACGTTTCCCAATTGAAGAAGAAGATTGGTAGTAGAAAGATGGTGCAGACTGCTCTACCCAGTACTGATGATACTGGTGTTATCAACCCCAAGCCTCTTTTGATTCTGGACAGGAGATTGATTAAAAAGGGGAATAGACCAGCAACCATGGTTCTGGTACAGTGGGAGAATGGAACCTCAGACGAAGCTACTTGGGAATTATGGGAACAATTGTCTTCAAAGTTCCCTGATTTCCATCCTTGAGGTCAAGGATGTTCTGAAGGAGGAGCGAGTTGTCACATTTTCACATTGTCCACTATTGTTACGATGTCGTTTTGATGTGCACCTTTAATTATTATGTCATTGTCTGTTTTTCAGTAGTGGTAGTTTCTGTTATTTTGGGAACCAGTAAGCTAAGGCCACGTGGCAAACATGAGCAGGGTCTGTCCATAAAGGCTGGAAGCCGCCCACTATCACTTTTTATGAAATGAAATAGCTTGCCTTTTGCTTCCTTTTCTGTTGTTCTTTCTGTTTAACATAAATCCAAAAACACAAAACCCTAACAAAACTATCAAAAACATCACAACTTCTTGGTTTTCTCTTCTCTCAGGTATTTCTGGACTTCTCGGTTTACTCTTTGTGTATATGATGTTTGGGGTTTGATTATTGAGGGTCTTGCTAGCTATTTAGGGTCTTGCTATTTAGGTTCTCTTTGTGAATCTGTGATGCTTTTTTTTGTACTTCATCTGTAGTGGACACCGCGGGTTTTGGGTTTTTGTTTTTGTTACTGTGAAAGATGGGATTTGGCTGAATGTTTGGTGTTTGTCTAAAATAAATTAGTGTTATTTCTCATTTCATTTAAGAATCCTAGTGTTTGGCTTGTTCTTTCTTGTGGATTTAAGGAGCTTGATTATGAGAATTTCTTGTTGGCAGCCTTCTTTTTTTACTATACTTTGGTGTGTCATTTAATTTAGTTATATGCTATTTCAAGGTCATGTATCAATGTGCATAGTTAGAGTTTTATTTAATTGAGTAACAGAATGTGGAGAACTACCTTCACACTGTCTTGGAGTATTACCATATTTGTGTAATAAAATTTTGAACATCATTATTTGTACTCCATTAGTTTGTTTTCTCATGTGTGCAACATCGAAATGCTCAAAATTCTGCGTCTTCCTTGTAGCCTATATGTGTTTATTCTTCACATTTTTTTCCCGAGGCAGATCATGCTAACTTATGATTTTTGTGGATGACTTGCTATGTAGATGAGGTAGCTTGGCATGAAAGAAGAAGAGTATGGGTTGGTGATATATCACAAAGATCATAGAGTTTAAAAAGCATAAGTAGCAGAGAGAAGATCCTGAGGTATGCATATATTACAACTTCTATTAAAGATCCACTTACAGGCAGAAATCAAACCGTTATCCACTGCACTGATTGCTATGCTGCAATTACTTTATGTTGGATGCTCTGATTAACATGTTTAATGAGATTTGGTCGTGATATTCTCCGGAAATATATATCCATTGATATATACACTATAAATTTAATATTATTTTTGCAGCTAGTGCTACTAACACATTTGGGGCTGCTTAGGCAGTCTTTATACGTTCTCATTCAACATCTGTCTGCACTCGGTGGATCCAGAAATTTACAGACAAGCTATTTCATTTATAATTTTAAAAAAAAGTTATAAGTGTTATATAGTCTCAGAATATAAGTTCATATATAAAGTCTTATTAAATTATTACTAAACACCACCTTGATAATTGAATTCTTGTGAGAAATTAGTGTGTACAGATGACTGATTCAAAATTAGAGGACAGTTTATTGATAATCCAAAATATTGTTTTGGTTTTAATGGTCGTATTTTATTGGATCATCAATATAAACTGCCTTGTAGTAGTTGCTGCCATTAGGGGAATTGCCATGTCGCTCTGCCCCAATCCCACCAGACAGAAGTATTAATCAGAATTAGAGGAGAGTTTACTGATTCGCTATATTAATGTTTACTGCTGTGATCATATATTTTCAAAATTTTCACATGCCTTGTGATCATTCTTTATTGCTTACATGTCTTTTCAATTTTAAGAAGCAGGAGAAAGTTTATTAGTTTCTTATATTTGCTTATTCTTGAATAGTTGGACTTTTATTTCCATACATGCTGCTGTCAATAAAGCTGTTCAGTGCCTTGTTGTGGTTGCTTGCTCAGTCCCTTTGGCCGCTTATATCCGTGTTACACTCAGAGGTGTCAAATGAGTGTCTAATGTAATTATTTAATATAATTTAATTATTATTTTCAGGTTAGAGCCTTCATGTAGATGCTCGCGAGTTATCACGGATTCTATATCTGAGAGGCGGGATCCTGATGGATTCACTTGGAAGGCAGTGTCCAAGGAGGAGAAAGCAGATGGAATAGATGAAGAGCCAACTTGCTACGGTGCTTAGAGCAAGTCCAATAGGTGTGCTAAATCAAGTCTTAAATCCAAAAATAGGGAATATGGGATAAAATAGCACTCCAACACTATGCTAGTGATGTGCTAAATCACTAGCACAAGCCTCCCATTCCCTATTTTTAGAATATGCTAGCCACTTCTAAACTATTTGTTATCATTAAAATATTCATTTCTCTCTCTCCCCCACATCATTTCTCTCTCTCCTCCACTATAAAGTTGTTTAAATTTAATATTATTATAATAATAGGGAACGGATATAGGGAGTACTATTGGAGCTCATGTGCTAAATCTTGTGCTAAATCACTAAGACATATTATTTTATAATATTTTTAGGGAACCTCTTAGCATAGTGTTGGATTTGCTCTTAATAATCAGAATGGAAGTTAAATATTAGTGTAAAAGACTAGCTGCCTTTTATTTATGTATTAAGTTTGTATGACCTGTGAATTATAACTTGGATGCTACTTTTGCTTGTAAATCTATGTCATTTTTCTTTATTTAATTTAGTAATTTAATTTACTTATTTTATTAAGTGTATAATATAGGAATCTTGAACGGATTTAAATGTACCAATATAATTTTTTTTAAAAAAAATTGAATTTTGTCAACGGATTTTACCAACAGAACTGGTATGTAAATTATTAAATTTTAATCATTATTGACAATTTCCCAACAGAAAGCTGGAGCAAAATAGTAGGCACTCTGTTGGTAAAGTTACCAACGGAATGTCATTCTGTTGGCATAATACCAACGGATTTATTTCTGTTGGGAAGTTAACACCAACGGATTTAAGTCTGTTGGGAAGTTAACAACGGAAAATCCGTTGGTATTTTAGAGTTGTTTTCAAAGTCAACAGCCTCTTATTCTGTTGGTAATCGGTTGGAACATTACCATCCGAATACATATTCCGTTGGCAAAAATTTACCAACGAGGATTTTAGTAACAGTTTTTTCCGTTGGTAATTCTGTTGGCACTTCGTTTTAGCAACGGAATTTCTTGTTTACCAACGGAAAATTCCGTTGGGAATAACGGATTTTCTTGTAGTGCGCTACGTCGTTCCGCCGTCAATACCTCTACTGATTATATATGCTTTCTCCCAGAAAACCTCTACAAATATGCTTCTCCCGGCTGTTTACTCATTAAGGCTTTTATTATTATTTTCATGTGTCCGCTGTGAGCAAGATAATGGTGTATATATCTATCTTTGTCTGTTTACTTGTCCACTCATCTCGGACAAACCCATTACCATCTTTCCGCTCTCAACATAAATTTATTACGCTCTGCATCTCTCTTTTTCATCCTCCATCACTTTTATAGCAAATGTAGCTTATCTTTCATCTCCTTTCTCACAAACTGGCAACTTAAAAATTACACTAATATTGACACTTTGCACTCGATCATATATTTATTCCCGCTGATAGATTTGACCATGTTACATTTGTATCTTGATTGGAGATATTAGGAGGCCTTTTTATTGATTTCAGCAACTACAAAATTTATCCTGACCCCTGCCAGGCCCGCCACCTCATCACGGCCCATCACCTTTATTACTAGCTTGTATACACGAAAAGTTATTCCAAAAGCAATACAAGCTCATCTCTCTAAGACATGCCAATACATATATGCATTCTTGTTTTTACATTTTATCTTGCATATACTGAAATATTTGTCATCCTTTCACTTAAATTTATTTTCTGCTCCATGCGTCACTTGCTCTTATATCGATGTTTTGGTCTTATACATCCGCGTCATAATCTTTCACACATATTTAAACAAAATTCATATAACACTGCAACCACTTAAAACTTTTTCCACAAAATTTTCTCTTTCCCGAGTGTTGTCCGCAAGCAACCAAGCACCAATTTTTTCATGGCACAAATTTTTTCACAAAATTCTCTTTCCCAAGTGTTGTCCGCAACCAACACTGGGGGCAACCAAGCACAATTTTTTCACAATTTTTTTTTATCTCCCAAGTGTTGTCCGCAATCAACACTGGGGGGCAACCAATCAAAAAAATTTTAAAAATTTCCTTTCTCCGTGTTACTCGCATCCAACACTTGAAAAGCCCCGAAACAATCTATTTTTCTTCAAACTTGTCCCAGATCAATTTTATTTTTTCTTACTTACTCCTCCCATACGCTAAAGCAAATGGAAGGAGTAGGGGGGCAATGATAGTACCATGCATAATTATCATTTAATATCTATAGTGTTGACAAAATATGATAAACAATTATATACAAAGCTAGGGAGCAATAAATGCAAAGACTAACACCACACGGCACACCCATGTGATACACCCATGCCACAAGGACAAAAACACTGTAGCTATTATACTTGATACAACTCAACAGTAGCATGCAGGTACAACAACTCAATGACAGGCAGTATGGTGATGTACCGCTCAAGGTAAAGCCAGACTTGCACTACAACACGGCACATGCCATTTGTTCACCAGGAGCCACATGACTACACTATAAATATACGTCTTTGTGCACATTAAAGATGGGGACGCTAACTAGCATCAAGCATTTTTCACAACATGCAAAATATACACTCTCTCTACTATCACAAATATTCACTCTTCAAAGTATACAAACCACATATCACACCTCCCACATTTAGAGTTTCGGCTCTCTGATTACCTTACTTGTCAAGCATTCCGATCACTGATTATCACGCCGGAGGCGCTTCACGGGACACACCCCCGTGCGGCGTTGTTTTGCAGGTTAGGTCGCGACCTGAGCTTCCCGGAACAGTGCATTGGAACCATCGACGAGAAAAGGAGTTATCAGTATATAAATTGAAAAAAAAAATCTCAAAATAAGTTTAAACACCAACAATCACTTAAGCTTTTCTTCGAAAATAATAAATAAATCTTTTCTTACTATTTAACATTCAAAAACTTTCATCTTTTCGCTTCTGACTCACTTGTTATATAGTGGGTGTTTGGGTATCCACAAGAAGCGCTTTTTTGATAGAAGTCAGGGTTCAGCTTCTTAAACGACTGTATGGCAAAAAAAGTTCCCTTACTTCTGTAGGACTTTATAACAAAGAGAAGAGAATGAAAAAAAATCTCCAAGTTCTAACTTCTTGTTCCAGCTTCTGACTTATCATTAATTTGATTAACATATTTAATATATTTCTTATACATTTCTGATATGTGATAAATTATATACATTTATCAATATCATTTATGAAATAAACTCTTAAAATGAATATACTTATAAATCTAAATTATCAAAATCTTCACCGATTTATTATTCACATTATCCAAACACTTTAAGAACTTATAAGTTATGTCTACTTATCACTTATAATCCATTTCTGTATTTTAAGCAATAAGTAACTTCTTTTAAGTTAACCAAACGACCCCTATCCTTTTATACTTAAATGTACCTCTGCAGAATATTATAAAATGGTAGAAGAAGCGAAGCTTGAAATTTTAAACCCAGTTAAGAAGTTGTTGGGGGTCATTTTTGTTGGGTTCCGTCCCGAATTCCTAAATAAGTCAAGAATCCTAATTGGAGAAGGTATCTTATTTATGATAATTGAGGTAATCCGATTCTTGGTAGAATATTAATTGTGGAAGGATTTCTATCCAAGATAGGAAAAGATGGTAATTATCATAAATAGGAATTTGAAGTAAATTAGGATTAGAATATCTTGGATGCCTATAAACATAGTTATTTGTAGGAGTTTTATGTATTGCAAAAGTTAGAGAGTTGTGTGAGAGATACACAAGAGAGAACTTTTGTGATCAAGTTAAGGGGTTTGTATTCAAGAATGTTGAGTGAGGGAGCGACTCCAATCTTGTAATACATTCATATTTAGTGGATTGGTGGTTTTACCCTCCCTTGAGGGGTTTCCACGTTAATTGTTTGTGTTCTTTACTTTCGTGCTTGTTATTGTGTTTAATTAACGTCAATCTATAGTGGATGCGATCCTAACAAACTGGTATCAGAGCCAGGTTAAGAAGTTGATCCCGGGGTTGCGGGCTGCAGTTGTGTGATGTGGGGAGGCTCTCGAGAACTACGATTGGAGGTCTTGGACGGCTTGTGTCGAAAGTCTTTCCGACAAAGGTGGTCGGACGGCGTGTCCCGCAAGATGAGGAATCGATGAGTAGCGGCGGTATAAGAGTCACAAGATTAGTGGTTCTTGGATTGAGGGGAGATTGTTGAGTGGGTTCAACCCAATTCCCACATCGGAAAGATAAAGAAGATTTATCTTGAATATAAGCAGCCAAAGAACTCCATTAGTATGAGGCCTTTTGGGAAGAGCCTGAAAGCAAATCCGTGCGGACTTGGCCACGGCCCAGAGCGGACAATATCATACTAATGCCCAACAATTTTAACATCAGCTTATTTAAAAATTGGCTAAAGTGGTAGTAGTTGCTCAAATGATGCTGGGAACTGTCCCAGTCGATTGCGAGAAGAACTGCTAGTATAAGATTTAGGACAAGAATTTTTTGGGATTTCTATAAATAAATCTGTATAGATTTGGTTAAAATTCAAAAATATCATATTATTGTGAAATTAAGATTCACATAACAGATTTAAAAAATGGTATCAGAATCAAGTTGAAACATTACAAAACAATCTTACATGGCTTTATAATGGACCTTGAAAAGGTATTTGGTAACGACGAGATAGGTGAGCCTTCCTGAACCTTGATGAGCCAAATAACCATGGAGTTTTTTAATATGGACCTAGGAGGAAGCAGAATTCAACAAATGTTGAGTCCGATATTTCAAGGGGCAAATTGTTACAACCGGTATAACGCCTTTTGATAGGGATACCCCAAAAAAATCGGTTAGGGGGAACTCCGATCTTCTCGATCCGATCGGTTAGGGTGATTTTTCGAGTACGAATCAGGGAAATGTGATGATCTTGAAAAAAAATCGGGGATTTGGTCGGGTACAGTTTTTCACATTCTTTCGACCCAATCCCCGATCCGATTTTCTCTGATTGTCAGCCCGATCCTCGACCTGATTATTATATTATATATTATTTTATGTATATGAAATTTTAAGAGTTGTCATGCGTATATATATTTATGTGTGTGCAGACTTTCAATGTGTTATGTGTTAGTTTTTGGTGTGATCAAACTCTTACCGCAAATTTTTTAATTTTTTTTGACAAACTCTTACGGCAATTTATTTTATTTTTTTTTTGGCCAAATCTTACGGCAAATTTTAAGACAACATTTCCCTAAGATTTTCCATTAGCCGTGTGCACCTAATGAAATTAGCAGACTTTTTTACTATTTCATGCAGCTGTGGATACTACTTTTACAAGATAGAAAAAACTAAGCCTTGTTATGAAATATTTAAATATAAAATTTGGTTTAAAATAAAAATACCCGAATCCCAGCAGATATCCTGATTCCAGTTTGGGCCGGGGATGGGAACAAAAAATAATCCTAAACGAGGACTAGGCCGAGGATGAGGATTGAGTCTAAATTCGATGATCGAGGATAAGGGTGTAAATGAGTCGAGCCGAACTCTAAAATGCTCGTGTATCGTTTGTTAAAAAATTAGCGAACTCGAACTCGAGCTTGGATCGAGCCAAAAATATTGTTTGAGGATCGACTCATTAAGGAATAACTATGTTCACGAACGGCTCGTGAACCACTCACGAACATGTCTCACGAGCTTTTGCTTACGAACCGCTCACGAACATGTCTCACGAATTTTTGCTCACCAACCACTCATTATTTTTGTTTACGAGCTTATTTAATAAACTTTGCTAACGAGCTAGCTTATACTCATAAATTTATTTACGACCTTGTTTGTTATTCAATTTAATTTAAAAAAATAAATTAAAATTCTAACAATATTTTGATTTATACTCCAAGGAATCATTAGTTTATAATAAATCATCCATTAATAAAACTCCCACGTCCTTAATCCAAAATAAACAAAAAAAAACAAGTTCAACATAAATAAATTAAAATAGAACATAATTGTTTGATAAATATTAGCTGAAAATCCAGCAAATTCAATTTCTAACGACGATTCCATTTTCCATGGAGAAACCCTCATGAATTAAAACTCCGTTATCCCAAATTTCCATGCAAAATGACAAGATAAATTTTAATCACTATGTAGCTCTAACTAATTAAAAACAAGCCAAGTTTACGGACCATGTTCACGGGCCGAGTTCACGAACCACGTTCACGAGCCAAGTTCACGAACTTTAATTCGAACTTGTGCGAACTATCGAGTCGAACTCTATTATGCTCAAGTTCAGCTCGTTTATAAAACGAACCTTAAAATTGTGCTCAAGATCGACTCGTTTATGAATCGAACCGAGCTCGAACCGAACTTTTTTCGAACCGAACATCGAGCGGTTATCGAGCGTATCAACTCATTTACTTTCCTAATCGAGGATGTGTATATTACTCCCCATCTCGAAGTGACGCTATGCCCATCCGCCATCCCTAACCTCAAACAGTCTGGTTTATGGGTTTTTAATGCTGAAGAGGAGAGAGTAGGTGGGTATGAGACGCAGGTATATATGTAAATCAACATCATTATGATTTTTTTATTTATTTAAATATAAATATTTAATACAAGAATAATCAATGATTTAAAAAGATATAATAATAATTTTATTAATATTTTTATTTAATATAAATTAATAATTTAATTTATTAAAAAACATATATATATATATATATATATATATATATATATATATATATATATATATATATATATATATATATATATATATATATATATATATTGAGTCCAGCACTCAATTCAAACACCTGAGATTACGATATCTCAAAACGAAATTACCTTGACCTAATTTCTTATTTCAATCCAATACCGGTCCACGAACCAAAAAACCCTTAGGGGTATCATGATTCATGTATGATCCTCTGTATAACTTGGTAATTGTTCTGTCCCTATCTCAGAGTTCACTTTTCAAAAAACACAAATGTTATCGTGAATTTGTGTCCTTAATTGACCTCATAACTACGTCAAGTTGAATTTGAATTGAATTATTTGTGTGTTTGGGTTAGTAAACGTTGGAGGTATATTTTGAAAATTATACCCCTCGTCTCATTTTATATGACTTATACTTTTTTTAGGACCGGCCAAAAAAATTGAATTTATTATATTTGTTATTTTTTTAACACAATTTTTCCCATTATACCCGCTACTTCTCTATTTTATAATCTCTTTTTATTAAATAATTAAACACTATTACACCCACTGTATTACTCTATTATCTCAAATTCATCATTAACTTTTAAGAGGTCCCACCACTTTACCCACTTTTCAACTAAATTCAGTGGGTGTTTGGGTGGAGTTTTTAAGTCTCATTTCTGGAGTTATAAGTTAGAAATACTTATTCGTACCGTTTGGGTAAAAAGTCGATAAGCTTAAAAAACTAAGAATCCTAACTTTTGTTTCATGAATTCTACTTTTTTCCCAAACACTTTAATCACTTATAAGTCTTAACAAATTTCTAACTTCTACTTCACTTTTTTTTAGAAGCACTTATTTTGAACTTACCCAAACGATCCCTTATTCTAATCTACTACTCCCTCCGTCCCTTTTTATCTGTCCATTTTGGGGAAAAAAAACACATACCAAGGAATACTTGATTGTATAAACTTTTTCATTTGAAAAACTATCATTAAATTAGTTTTGAAAATATAAATGGACATATAAATAGGGACAAATTTTTACTTACAAAGTGGACAGATAAATAGAGACGGAGGGAGTACTTTTTTCTTAATATCGGTGAAAGTCAAATCAGCTCACTCAAAATGGGAGGAGAGAGTTACAAGCTACAGTAGTTTTGGAAAGATTAAATTATACTTTCTATGTCCCATTCATTTTTCATATATAATATTTTTATTGTACTATTTTTCGTATATAATGATACTAAAATTAGCTAAAAAATTGAGAGAGAAAATTAAATATAGGGAGAGTTCCGGATGTGCTATGAGCAAGCAAATATTATTGTGTGCTTATTTTTCATAATTTGAACCACTATATATAAGGTATTTTGGCAAAAGCTCTTTTTAAAAAGCAAGTCCTTATTTATTCTAAAAATTGAATTTTCTTGTAATTTTTTTGAATATATATAGATGTTAAAAGAGTGAAATATATTCATTATTTGATAAAAATATAAAAGTTTATTTCAAAAAAAGTATAGCTTGATATATTTTTCTCAGGTCCTTATCTCTAAAAAATAAATTAATTAGCCGAACAACTGTGCGCAATATAACACTCTAAGATGATGCATATGTAGCCTTAGGTTATAAGAATAAAATGATCCAAGATGTAATTTTACATGAGCTTACATGGACTTGGGTTTAAAACCCTAAACAAAGTTACATCTTTTTTAGAGTTTTTATATGTTTTCGTTACAGGCTTGGACCAAAACAGAAAATAAACGATGTAGTGTAGTGTTTAAAAAGAAATTTATTTAATGTATGTCAGCTGCATGCATGCCCCGGGAATGAAAGAAGTCTGAACTCCAACTCTCCCCGAGAAACTTGTATTTGCTTGTAGACTCTCCCGTGAGCTGCTTTGGTAGAACCATAAACTTGGGAAACGGAAATCACCACATCTGTACATGACGTGTCACTTGCTTGTTGCAGAATGGTTTTGGATACATACATCTTTGCATTGCATGTGAGTTGAATCAGTTTGATGCATTGTTTGCAACTAGAGGTGGCAAAATATGGTTTTGGTTTGGTTTTGGTTCTTATAAAATGGATTTGGTTTGGATAGATGAACCAAAACCATTTCCAAACCATATATTAATAAATGTGGTTATGGTTTTAGTTTGAATTTTGGGTAACTAGTTTGGTAAGTAAAAATAAGTATTACATAATGAACAAAAGTTAGTACACTCAAATCACAATATAATGAATACTAAATATAACAAAAGTATGTGTGAGTGTGTGAGTTGATGGAGTGGTTTAAGCTCTTGGTTTCTCCAAGTAAGGTCATGAGTTCGAATAATGAGATGTGCATGTGTGATAATTAGTAAAAAGAAAGAAAGAAAAGAAAAAAAACATAATAGTGTGTGTGTGGAGAGTTATAAGAATTCTTAAAAGTGAGACCAAATGTGGTTAGAACCATATTTTGTGAGAAATGTGAGACTAGAAACCAAACCAAATCCATTTTTCTAAATGTGATTTCAAATGGATCCAAATTCACAATTTTGGTTTGGTTTGGATTGGTTTAATGGTTTTGCATCCATATTGCCACCTCTATTTGCAACACTTAGTTAATGCTCAAATCAATGCAGCACTTGCATGAGATAATTTTCATGGACCCTCTGAGCGGCCTTGTGAGTTGTGATGATGACCATCCTCCACATATGCTTGCCGCATAAGATGACAAATAGGTTTTCCAAGTTGAGACCTTGTTACTTGGGCTCCAACTCACAGTAAGACATTAGTTAGGTGGTGGCAGCATCGATCAGTGAAATACTCCTATCTATAGCTCGCATGCCTCGGAAACCATCACACCAGCTGTAGTGCTTTACTGAATAAGAATAACCGACTTCAACTTTTCCAAATTGTGTTGCTGAGAACCAGGGCAGATATATACGCAAAATCTTAGAGGGACATCAAGTAAATTTTCGGAAAAAACATATATATTTTTAAATTTTGAAGGGCACTTCTATAATTTTGTAAAATTTAGAATGATAAAAATATTAAAAAAAATAAAAATTAGGGAAGAGCACGTGTCTCTCATGCCTCTTCCTAGATCTACCCATGCTTAGAACTGATAAGCTCGAAAGCTCCATGCAGACTGGTTATGGGAATGAAGAAATGAAGAAGTTAGGTGTACATGATAGATCTCCGATAAATATTACTCTCTCTCACCTTCATTTCTTTACGGTTTTTTCACACTGCTCAACACGCATTTTAAGACGCATATAAAACATAGTTTTATAACTTATTTTTAAATTTTTTCTTTTTTTATAAAAATTTAAACACCAAATTTGAAAATAATTTATCTAACTACGTTTTACGAGAGCATTAGAATGTGTGCCGAGCCCCGTCCTCCAATATAAACAAATGAGGGGGACGGAGGGAGTAGAAAAAGTTGTACTGTCAGTAAAATAGTCCATTTTTACTGTAAATATGTGATTAATTAAAGAGCTAATTAATAAACTAATTCTTGTGTGCTACCCAAAATGTAACCCAAAACTCAACTATTTCTATAAGGAATCGATTTGTATAAGAAAAAGTATCTAGAATCTGATTCAAGGAGGTTATTTCCTCCCGAAGAATTATATTTCTGCGAGGAATATGAGTTTCAAGAATATCTACATTTGAAACAAGTTGTGTTCTTTTTTCTAAGTAAAATGATTCACCATTAAATCAAAGTGATCAAGGACTTTTACTTGTCCCGCATCAATGTGAATTGAATAAAATATCCTACTACTAAACATACTTATGTTTAAGAAGTTGAGGCACAAGAATACCACAGAGGCATAGACATAATCGAGCACACGACTTGTGTCGATACGTCTTAAACACAAGGGACACGTTGCCGTCTCTAATTAGACCGAAATCCATGTAACTTTTATGTTTTAGACCCGAGAACATCTTGACATCTTGTAATGGTTTAGGCATGAGAGCCACTTTCTCCATTTCTTATGCACAATATCCACACATAACTTCATACATCACTCGCCATGATACGGTATTATAATTAAACGGTTTTTCTAGTGTATGTTTATAGCACATATTAAGCACCAAGCCACCAACTCTTATAGTGTGTGCTCATGAACACATATTAAGCACCAAGCCACCAACTCTTATGAAAATGACTTAATTTCATTGGTGGAATTAATATGAATGCAGGATGTCATCAACTTTTAATATCCATCCACCAATCAAAAATTAGTATTTACATCGGAGTTAGTGACTATTGTGTGTCTACGGACTACAGACACATCATTGAAAATTCGATAATTAAAACATGTTTTAGGCTTAATTCTTAAATAGCATACAAGCCACCATATTCTTGGCTCTTTTATCCCCGTAGCATTGACGTCATGGAATTTGATTTAGTTCCATTCTTAACATGAGTTTCATATCGAGGCATAATATTGCATGGACCGGCTTAGTCTCTGTTAACAAGAATAGGTCGGGTAGATCAACTCTACCGTGGCGGATCACGAAGGTCTAAATCATCGGTAAAGAGAGTTAATTAAAGCTCGCAATCAACCTAGCATTGCTTATACCCTAATTTTTAAGGCACCAGATGTGGCATCATCGATGAGAAAAAGACTCATAACTTGTTCATAATAATTAAGATATAAAGGTGATTAATAATCTAAATATTAATATTATTTGTAATGATTAATGGAATTCTAATGATTAATAGAATAGAATTACACCGAAAATTCCTAATCAAATTGTAAAAGAAGAAATTCAGGTGACATTTTGACTTGAGACAGATTAACCAGACTAGATCCATAATTGGAGGGCCCGTTTTCAATTAAAGTCTTTTTTCTGAACTTCACATGACATCTATAATGACTTATAAAATGCTAGTTATGAAATATGTGCATCTATTTAAAATTAAAAAATTTAAATAGATGCGCATATTTTTATTAACACTCCCTTGGCCTATGATAAAAATTTTGAATTTTTAAAAGAAATTTTATTTATTACAAAATATTCAAAATATAGGGATATATTTTACATCCTCGCAGTTAGTAAATAATTCTTTCCAAAATAGAAAATAACTTATTAATTAATTATCATTAGTTATATTGCATAAAGTAAATCATTTTATATTATAATGAATTATAATTTGTTTGGTAATTACTAAATTTTTTATTAAATATAAAGACATATAAACCCATTTACAATTTTATTCTTGAATAAATATTTTAATATATAACATATTAAAATATTAAAAGGGTTATAAGCATAATTTTTACTTGCAATTATACTTATTTGTTGATACTAATTATAAAATTTTATGTTTTTAGGGTAAGATTTATTGAAACGATAAAAAGTAATTGGATGTATTTATTTTCATATGATTTTTTAACACAACGTGAGTGATATATACACACACATATATATATATATATTAAAATTCTATTTTTATATAGCTTGTTTTTCATTTTGTTGCTTTAAAATGGCATAAACAAATATGTTATTTTTTGAAACAATAAACAAATATGTTATTATTTATATATTTAATCTGCAGTACTTTTTTTTCAGAAAAATAACAATAAGAGCTTCAGTAGTAGCTCTACTATATAATACCTGAGTGTCTTGGTACTCCTTTCAATTATCACCGCTTTGTTTCACTTTTTGATTACTTGGACAATCAAGTAATGATACTTCTTCGACAATCAAGTAATGATACTTCTTTCAATTCTCACCGCTTTGTCTCCACATACAATGAAGTAAGGTGTTAGATTCGATCCCAAATGATTTTAAATACTCAACCATGTTTCTTCAGTTGAGAAATTTCAGTTCAGCACTCTGTTACTTAGTTTTGATTACAATTTCATTTGAGATCTCGATCTTGTGAATAAGCAACATTTATTTTTTGCTTAGTTTTGATTACAACTTTGTTTTAGATTTCACCACCAACTTTTGTGAATAATCAACACTTATTTTTCAATTTTTTACAACAATATTCGTCCAGCACTCTCTCCATGTGTTAGGGTTAATTAGGTAAACCAGTTTCAAAATACTTACTCCACTGAGATCATCTACTTTTTTAACCGATATAATCTACTCTTTCCACACTCACGTTGCTTTAAAGCGAGCCCTCAACAAGCTGCATCCGACAACACTTGCTAATCTGAAGGTCGCTTTTAATCTGAAGGTAAAATGATGGTTATATTACAAACTAGACTATTTATTTTAACTATTATAATATATTATATTATATATTGTTTTGACATTTATATCTTGTTCAGGGTTGATCCTGTGGAGTTTAGCAAATTCCAAGTAAGTAAAAATGTAATTTGTTTTTTTTCTAATATTTTCTATATCCTTATTTAGCTTTCAATTCTTTTTTCATATGTGTGATATATTTGTTTTTAATATGACCATGATTCAATTTATATTAGTATGTACTCTTTATAATTTTTAATCAAAAATATATCATCAATTCATATATTATTAGAGTTTTTAAGAATTTGAAACATGTATTATTACAAATGTTTGTAAAAGAAAAACTTTTGTTTTTTTTTATTTCTTACTCTATGATCATATCAATTAAACTAAGTCAAAAAAAAATTAATCATTATTTCAGTATATAATTATATTGTTTTAGTTCATAATATATATATATTTTTTGGTCCTTTTACAAGGCAATGTATTTTGTAGGTTTTTTATTATTTTATTTTAAAGAAAAAAATATTTTTGTAAAACTTTAATACTAAGATCTACGGATGAAAACTCATTCTTGTGCACTTTTGGTAGTTGCTCACAAGGAAGATGCATAGTTCTTGAAAATGAGCATAACTATGTATTGCGATTTCATGCATGTAATTTGTAACCAGGAAGTTTTGAGAGCGGTGTTGTAAAAACGGGAATCAGACTTAATCGGTGAAGACATGAAACAAGAATTAACCGGAGCAAAGTAGTTTGGCAAGGTACGGATCACGGACTTTCACAACCAATGCCTGTGAGTATGTAAATTCTTTTCTTTTGTCCTCGATCTTATGTTTCCATAGGCTTATAGTATTAAGAAAAATAAAGACAGTTGTACTCTCAAATCTGATATCCTGTCTGCACTTACATGCATATCCAGCTAGCAACCATGCATACACTAGATCGCATAAACACAGGATAAGAAGTGCTCAACTGAAGATGACAAAAATGCAGACCTCGTTCCTTGTAGCGGACAAAAACAAACAAATTGCGAAACTTGAGGCTATTCATTTAGGATATACATGCTTGTTTCTATATCTTTGCAATCACGATTAGAATGTATTTACAGTACTTGTGATCACCCCGGGGACAAGTTGTCTTTTATTAGGTGAAAGATGACAAATTCATCTTCCAGACCTTAGCTTGCGGAATTTTCTGGAATGATTCTGATTTATCTTGTATCTTCACTGTTTGGCTATATAAACTACCTGTGATAGACTTGAATTTTAAAACATAAACCAATTACATACAGTAGTGCTAAAATATTTCATAACCTGCTCAACGAAAATTACTACTTCATACCAAATGGCTGAACAACCTGACTTGTTTCATCATGTTTTTGATTACATAAAGGACATGCTCATGGAAGACGAGGAGGATGTCGGAATGTTCAGGGAGGAGGACATCAAGGCTAAGGAGCAGTCATTTAAAGAAGTCCTCGTTCGAGAGGACCCTGATTTTACTGGTACTTCCCAAGCTCGACAGGTTAATACCTCTGCTGCTGCAGTACTGGAAACTTTGGTGGAATCCAGTCCAACGCAAAATCCAGGTAACATACTAGCGCCTCCTACTGTGTTAGTTGCCTCATCAAACGTCGAAGTCGACTACTCATTGAAAGATTCAAAGGGAAAGAAGCATTGTCATGAAGAAGCTAGCACTGCAGAGTATCTTGAAGAAACACAGAGTAAGAAACAAGTTACAAGATACTCTGAAGAAGCTAGCAATCTATCGGAAATTTTAGACAAGGTGACCCTCTGTCCTCCAGAGGAGGATATTGCTTCCCACACCGAGGAGTCGAGGCTGCAAGAATCAGTAGCTGGAGGATCAAGCGGCAAAAAGGTCCAAGACCAGAGAAAGCACGTGGTTGGTCTAAAAAGGCTTTTACACCAGTGCGCACTAGCAGCATCAAGTGGTGATGATCTGGCTGCCAAAGAAATTCTTAATAGTATTCGCCTACAATCTTCACCACACGGAGATGCTTCCCAGAGGTTAGGACATTACATGGCCAATGCTATCGAGGCAAGATTATACGGAACAGGGTCAACACTTTATGCAAACTCCTGTAGGATGATGGAAAGCTCACTTGCTGATACATTAAAAGCTTACGAGGCGTATTTTACAGCGGTTCCTTTCCAAAGGATGTCTAATATATTTGCTAATAAGGCAATATATAGACAACTTACAGGAGCAAATAAGGTTCACATTGTTGATTTTGGCATCTCATATGGGTTCCAGTGGCCATGTATTATCCAGGGCTTTTCCGCAGTTCCTGGTGGCTCACCAAATCTTCGAATTACAGGAATTGATTTTCCTGAACAGAGTCCCCTGCCATCAAACACGGTGCAAAAGACAGGGTCGAATCTAATGAATTATTGCAGGAAATTCAACGTCCCGTTTCAGTACAATTGCATGGCAAGGAAATGGGATTCAATTCAATTCGAAGATTTAAAAGTTAAAGAAGGTGAAAGACTTGTTGTCAACTGTATGTACAGTTTACGACAAGTATCAGACGAGATAGGAGAAGACAGTGGTCCAAGAGACACGGTGCTTAACTTGATTAAGAAAATCAATCCTGAAATGCTCGTCCTTGGATTTCTTAATGGCAACTACAACTCCGCCTTCTTCACAACTCGATTCCGGGAAGCCTTGTCTCATTTCTCAACTCTTTCAGACATGTTTGAGACTACTCTGGCACACGAAGAGAAAAGCAGGCTGGTACTTGAGCAAGCAATGCTGGCAAAAGCTGCCATGAACGTAATTGCTTGCGAAGGAGCAGCCCGGGTTGAAAGGCCAGAGAGATACAAGAGATGGATACCCCGGATCATGAAAGCTGGTTTTGTGCAGATACCTTTGCCAAAGGAGATCTTGGAAGAAATCGAAGCAAAGGTGAGGCTGCAATACCACCAGAAGTTTTTTGTCCGCGAGGAAAACAACTGGATGGTTCAAGGATGGAATGGACGAGTGCTCTATGGTCTGTCCTTGTGGAAGCCGGTGAACCAGTGAATAATACATTTTACAGTACACTGTACAGAGATAATTTTAGCAGATACATGAATTGTACCTTAAAATTTTTGAAGATTCCTGCAATAACATTACCAGTCGAACTTAGTGTTTAAACTCTCCGTGATCAAAGCCATTCATCATAGAATGAATACAGATATTCTAAATTTTATTCCTATTTCATTCGGAAAGAACTAAAATGCGTATTTTTTAGACACCCCAGCCAGTACCAGTCTGAGGTCCAATTTTGACACGTAAATATTATACTCAAAATTCAATATGGACCTGATTGTATAGGTTGGGCTCATCCGAAGCCGGAGATCGAAGACATGACTGTGGGATGCCGGTTGGAACAAGAGCGGGTCGATTAATATTGGGCGTGCCTAGCTTGGTGGGTGTCCCAGGAAGGCCTCCATCTTGGGTGCGTCCTAGTTAGAGTAGGAAATTGAGTTCCTTTAGCAGAATTATGAAATGATTTGCACAAAGAATTGAAGGGTTTTTTAGCAAAAAAAAAAAGAATTGAAGGGTGGGAGATGTCATTTTCACGCTCATGAGGACCCATATGGGTGTAGATGGAGTCTATCATCAATATTTGAAGACCTTATTCTATAATTTGGTGAGTCATCCTCTCTTGGGGAATAGTGGAAGGAAATTGGAGAAGGCGTTGTTTGTTTTGTATTCTAGTGGGAGCAGTGGAAGGAAATTGGAGAAGGCGTTGTTTTGTATTGTAGTGGGTCGTCCTCGCTATGGAGCTCGTAGGATCTTCTCGAAAACATCTTGTGGGAGGCCTTGCTCTGAAGTATAATGGATTGTCCTCATCTGGAAGCAGGGGTGCGCCCTGACATTTGAGGTAAGTCATGGAGCGGCAGTTGTGTTGAGTTTGGGAAATTCCAAGCTCGAGTATGATTCAAAATCCCTGGAACGACCAACACGCTAACCTTGTCCGGAGGCAGGAGCGTCCGCGGGCAATATAGTTTACAAGAAAGTGACGAATTCCGCTTAAAATCAGATGCTTCCTACTCATTGAAATTACACACCTAGAGGGGGGTGAATAGGTGTTATGGTTAATATGACCGATTTTTAATGTTACCGAATAGTTAAACTGTCACAGACAGCTTGCTGTTAAGTTTCAGAGTAAACAGTCAGCTAGCTAACAATGCAGATGCAATGCAAAACAGATATATCAGTAAGCTAGCAACACAGAGAATTTTAGCCAGGTTCGACCCCTAACCCTATTGGTCTACGTCCTGGTCCCCTACCAACTGGTAAGAGATTATATTATTAATCAATAATGTTAACAATTACAAGATTCAATAATATAACTCCCTTTAACCCTTGTTCCTGTGAACAGCTTGCTGAAACCCCTGAACCACGAACCAAAAGCTCTCCAAGACCTATACTTCCCAAGTATACTCTTCTAGCTAACTAGTCCCCTTGTTCCCTTGTTTCACAAGCTGGATACACAGCAACAAACCTTTACACTTTGAACAATACAATGTATAAGTGTAATACAACCGAAACTATGAACTCAATATAAATATATAATCAAATATAAGTACAAGAGCTCAAGAGAAGATTTTGCAATGAAAGTATGTTGTATATCAGAAAGCTTGAAGTGTGTTCTTGTTGATGAAAACAGAAACCACACTCAAGTATTTATACACAAAGATCCAACGGTCAAATTGCTAACAAATTCTAACGTTCTTGTTCCAACCGAACTCACGTATAATTTGTTCCCAATATGAACGTTTAATCTCGTGAAGTTTACTGAGTAAAACAATTCTAAACGTTGTGTACATATATCAGTAAACGTTTATATTAAAACCACCTTTTAGAAATCAAATAGGAGTTTAAAGAGATAAGAATGAAGTAGAGATAAACTCCCCTATAAGTTAGGAAATCGTTTTTGTTTAAAACTCTTATTTAAAAACTGAGCTCTAATATTTATATAAGTCATATATAAATATTAAAGTCCTTACAAATCGATCCCTAATAAATCTCCATGATTTTAAGACTTCATCTTTATCCGCTTGCTTTCCTGTCAGTATGTTGTGAGCCTGCTGATAGTCTGTGAACTTCCTTGTAAGCTTGCTGACAGTGAACTATCATACTTAAAACCTGAAAACTGTTAGCACAGATATATTTCTTTGATAGCTCGCTAACAAGCATCAGTTTTATGCTATTAGCTTGCTGGCAGTGTGATCATCAAAACCTTGAGAGTATCAATCCTTATCTTAATAACAACAATAATAATAATATTGTGCCTCTGATTAGTGCGCCTATAGAAAATACCGCTAGCCTTCTCATTACTAGACTATCACTAATGCTGTCACCCTAGATAAACCGCTGCCGTAGCACTGGTGCACATACTCCACCCAATATTCATTAACATAGATGTGTGTCAACCCAATTTTTGGGCACGACGTGTGTCAACCCGATCCCAACTTCTCAACCCAATATTCATGTCATACCTCAAGTAAGGGCTATTAACATAGATTTTTTGAAGTGACAAATCATGAAGGAGGAAAGGTGACATGCCGAATCAAGTCCTCCCTCCCTTCTCAGAAGTCATAGAGGCTCTCTTGCCCCCGAACTACAAGAACACGACTTCATACTTGAAGTTTCATAATAATTTTGATGTGTGGAATTTTTAGGAAGATTTAACATTGAGATGGAGTCTGTCAAATCCCTGGCCTAGTGAAATGTCGACTTTTGGTAGCTACTTTCAGAGATAAAGCCAACAAATGATTTCGCAAGTTGGATCCTGGATCCATCACCACCTTGGATCAAATACATATATTGTTCCTGGTTCAGTTCCAAGCTATTGTCAAATATGCTCTATCTTTCACAATCTTGGCCAAAATCATGCATACTTTAAGCGCTTCAATGTAGAATCTCCGGTGCCAAGAGAGCAAAGAGTTTTTGAGTAGCGGGTTAAGAGCAGGAACATACTTTTAAAAGCACTTGCAAGGTGCTCCAAGGTCCTTAGAGCATCTCCAACGGTCCTCCTAAATCATTCCTTATAAAATGATATAAAATGTGACTCTTAGTAATACATCGGAAAACGTGAGAACTCCAATGCTACTCTTTATAGTTAGCTCCTAAGTCACATTTTATATTTATTTTATTTATTTATTTTATTTAATTTATATAAATGGAAGGAAAAAGTTAACTAAAAGAGAGAGAAGATTGGAATGAAAAATAATATTATATTGAATTAAGAGCTATAGATTTAGGAGCTTGTTTAGAGAACTCCTTGGAGTTGCTCTTACATATCTATATACATGTGAAAAAGCTTACAAGAACGTGCAGTAGTCTCTGGCCAAAAATAATAAGAATGAGTTTCAAAGTTACTCGAGGAACAATAGCAAGGTATTTGGTCGATTCCCCGATTCTAATTATACATCCAGATTCCAGAGGTAGAAGCCCGTACACGGTCAACCCCACTGCCCATTACTCTATCCTTTCTTATTTTACTTGTCCATTTTGATTTCTAGTTAAATCGACTAATTTTTGATTAAAAATTACAAATTATTTATTTATTATTTTAAAATTTTGAAAATTATATATTAAATTAGATTAAATATACTTTTCAATGATATAATTTTTGTTATTTTTTACCAATTACTTAATACATTAAATTTCAGTCAAATTATAATCAATTTGATTAGTCAAAAGTCAAAGTAGACATGTAAAAGAGGACGGAGTTGTATGGTTAAAACTAAGTCAAAAATTATTGATTGGATAGTTGTATGATGTGATGGACTATATATTTTAATGCAACCGTCAAAAACTAATTAATATCTGACAAAAAAATATATATCGACAAAAAATTGAAATATATTTCAATTAAATTAAAATATTGATCGAAATACAGGATATTTGTGTGTCAAATGCCTGACCAAATTTTCAATCTTTTTGATTTAGTAATTAGTAATACCGTGTATATTTTATTTTAATTTTAGTGGGTTTATATTTTAAACTAATGTTGTAATACATTTTCACCTTATTCTATTTGATAAAACAAAATATTCACAAAATTTATGAAATAAAAATAAAAATAGCACACTACCTTACTTGTATTGTGTTACAAATTGAATCAAAATCTATGGATGAAAATAGTATTTTATTTTGAAAGAATTTTCATATATAAAATATATTTCAATTAAGTATTCTAAAAAAATATTCTTTCTTTTATAAAATTATTCATTTATTTAAATATTAATTTTTTCGAAATATGTCCGAGGAAAATAAAGAAAGCCTGGGCACCACATTTCCTTTGATGTATGTCTTCTTAGAAAGAGGCTATACTAGGGTTTTTGGTACTGTATAATCAATTACAGTAAATCCCAATTGAGCTTAGCTGAATCCTTGGGTTTGTAATCTTCAATGGCTGGAGGTGTTTCTGATAAAACTAGCTCAAAAGGCGTTCGTATCGTCGTCGCCGGTGATAAAGGCACCGGTAAATCTAGTTTGATTGTCACCGCCGTTGCTGATACATTTCCGGCCAATGTCCCCCCGGTGTTGCCGCCCACCAGTTTGCCTGTCGATATCTACCCTGAGAAAGTTCCTGTTACTATTATCGATACTGCTTCCCGGTCTCTCTCTCTCCCTCTCCCTCTCTCTCTATCTATGTCTCACTCTAATTATCCTTGATATCAACAAACTAGTTGCTATGTTCTGTGCTAATATATATTGCTTTGTGTATATATATTCCTGATATTAGTTGGCTACATGAATATCTCAAGCTGACTAATTTTATGTGCTTATGTTTTGTAATTGCACAATTGTATAGACACTGAAATGAATGCTTCTGCCAAACTGTTAACGAATAAAAAAGGAACAGAATCAGTTTGTTATACATCTACGTTATGTGTGTGGTTGTTATTGCTTTCGGTGTCCTATTTTTTTTTTTTTTTTTCACGTCTTCTGAGTCTGCTGCAATTGCTGATTCACAGTGCAGAGACTAGAGGCAAGCTCGCAGAAGAGTTGAAGAAAGCTGATGCTGTGGTGTTAACTTATGCTTGTGATAAGCCTTCGACTCTTGATCGCATCAGTACTTTCTGGCTTCCTGAATTACGACGCTTAGAGGTTGTACATAACTTTGTATATCACGTTGGCTGTAATTTTATAATTCTTTAGATAAGAACATTATCGGAGTGATAGCTCAGAAGCATTTCAAGAAAGCATTTGTGAGATTATGTTATTTTATAAATTGTTTTGATGATGAAGGATGCATATTTGTGCAGGTAAGGGTGCCAGTTATAGTAGTAGGTTGTAAGCTGGATTTACGGGATGAACAACATGCTGTTAGTCTAGAACAGGTGATGTCCCCCATTATGCAACAGTTTCGGGAGATCGAGACTTGCATTGAATGTTCTGCACTGAACCATATTCAGGTACATTTTGTTCCCTCTTTCTTGTATCAGCTCTAGTTGCACCATTCACGGGTATGGAACTGATGTCTTGTTGTTGCTTATCATGTTAATTTGTTTATCAAAGCTGGATTTCACCTACGTAAAATAAGCTAATTTGAATTTGTAATCCTTTTGAGTTATAAATGATTTTCACAAACATTTTTATTTATTTAATATCCTTAATTTGTATTTTACCATAGTTCGCTTTTAATGTCAGGCATATGTAAGCTAAACTTTAGAAATGTTTAATGGCGTCCAACACTTTTTCCATCTTTTAACAGTAATATGTCTCCCACCATGCTACTACAAGAACAAGTGCATTGTTGAACTGCTTAAGGCTTTAAGCTATATAATTCACTTATACATGGCTTCCACGGGGTTTCTGGACAATCATATATTAGGTGCCAACTTACACTGAAGCTTCCCGTCGCAACTACCATTACTATGTCACTGGAGTTTTGTTGTTAATAGTCTTATTAGATTTAACAGAGCTGATTTAACTAGTGTTTCTACTAGTAGAAACATGCATGCACGCATTTAAGTTATTTTCATCATACCCTTTGTAATTAATTAACTTAATGTTTGTATAAGGTTATTGATTTTGAAGATGCTTTTGATCATATTGTGGTTTCAAAGAGAAATGGCTTTTAATTTTAGTTTAAGCAATTTAATGGTTCTCTTAAGAATTGTAATAAACTACAACTTTGGTGAACTTTTTGCAGATTCCTGAGGTTTTCTACTATTCTCAGAAAGCAGTGCTTCATCCAACAGCTCCATTATTTGATCAGGAAGCACAAACATTGAAACCTCGATGCATTAGGGCTTTAAAAAGAATTTTTATTATATGTGACCAGGACAAAGATGGTGCTCTTAGTGACGCAGAGCTGAATGATTTTCAGGTCTATATTACTTTATGATGTGCTGCATTAAAGCCTTTATAGGTATTTTGTATTTTTTTTCCAGAACCTGTATTGCATGCAAGACTTCTGAATTATTTAATGATGAACTGGAACAGGTCAAGTGTTTTAATGCTCCTTTGCAACCTTCTGAAATAGTTGGTGTCAAGAGGGTTGTGCAAGAAAAATTGCCAGAAGGCGTCAATGATCATGGTCTTACTTTGACAGGCTTTCTCTTTCTCCATGCACTATTCATAGAGAAGGGCCGGTTAGAGACAACATGGACTGTCCTTAGGAAATTTGGTTACAATAATGACATCAGACTTGATGCAGATCAACTTCCACCTCCAATAAAAAAGATTCCTGATCAGGTGACTGTTATCTTTACGATCTTGAACTATTTTTAGTAAAAGATTATTCTTATTCCTTTTCTGTTCTGTGGAAATTGCATAGTTCTTATTGTTGTGATGATAATAAGCCATCTACTTTTAAATGGTTCACTATATGAGACCCTCGACATGTGCTGCCACCTGCCAATCTGTGCTATATAAGCAATCAGAGTTATTGATACTATATTTTATTGGATTAGAAGGTTGGTAGTTGTATGCATCTATTTAAATGCAACGATTACATATTCTCTTTATCGCAGGTAGACGTGACTTATGTGAGTAGTGAAGATAATACTAGAAATCGCTCCTATGAATTTCTGTAGAGGCTCCCTCCCTAGATTTAGACCATCCCTCCCTAGATTTAGACCACATAATATAAACTAATATAAAAGTCTTCTTAATGTGGGCTTTGCACATTAAACTCTTGATGATTTTCGAATCAAAGATGTGATTTTGAAGGGTGTATTCAACCGGGATTCATGAAATCCAGGTGTATTCAACTTGAATTTTAAAATATGTGTCAGAATCTTGAGGTATTCAATTAGGATTTTAAGGTATGCTACAAAATCTGGTGGAATTTAATTAGGATTTTATATTATGCTTAAATATCCGATGGTATTTGATTGAGATTATTTAAAATCCATTAAAATTTGATGGTATTTAAATGCTGATGGATTTTTTTGGACTTAAAAAAATGATGGATTTTGTGAAATTGTTCAGTTTATTTTATGCATTTTGAAATCCCATTATAATCCTCGGAATTTTGAAGCATTGTACTAAAATCCCAAGGATTCTACATCAACTTTGCGACATTCAATCTATAATCCGCATAAAATCAAAATCAAATACAATCCATTAAAATCCATAGATTATATATAATGCATTAAAATCCCAGTTGGATATACCCCTAGTTTGTCAAATCCAACCACCGTAATCTTAGTCGAGTTTAGTGGGGCAATATTCTTCAGACTAACTAAAATATTGATGGCAGCTTTGGGAACATGGCTGTCAGCACAGATTAAGCTAATCTTTTCTTTCTTTTGTGCAATATAAATTCTTAGAATATATGTTGTACTAACACCTTCAAACGAAATAAAAGTCTGCATCTTGATTCCACTTTTTTTATCTTGTCAGAGCAAGTCCAATGCAATGCCAAAAGTGGTGCCATTGCCATAATTTGGCACCAAATGCAAAAAAAACAAACTTTAAAGGGGTTGTAAATCTGGATGCAAATATGCATAAATGCATACTTGGTGCCATATTTGCTTCTAAGGATGGATTCAAGCATCTTTGCCACATCTTCATTTAACTAAAATAGGAGGGAAATAATTAATGCATCTACCATCTAGAATCGGAGTGAAAGCTAAAAGTTAAAAAGGTAGTTATGTTTGGAACTAATTTATACATCTAGCATTGGAGGTAAGCTTTATTTTGGCACCAAAAAGCGCCTTACGATGCCATATTATAGGCTTATAGCAATGGCCACAGTTATATTGCATCTAACATTGGATTTGCTCTCATGGATGGTGAATAGCAGTGATCAAGCAGTTGTACATTGCTACAATAAACTTTGATCTTATCTTACTGACTATAATGCTTGTTATGTAGTTAGGATTCAACTAAATAACCATTACAAACTACCTAAACTTGGCTGTTTCACTTTTTTGTTGAAAGTAGTTTCCTGCTACATCCATCTGTGTTAAACTCCTTTATTTTATAAAGTTTTTGCCAAGCTATATGCTAGTAATCTCAAGATTTTTTTCTACCTTCAGCGAAAGTGGCCAATGCATCTTTAATAGTTGCCTTGTAAAAAGTGTAGCTTCTTAAAATGATAAAATCTGATTGAGGAGTGGAGAAACTGAAGAATACATCTGTAATGATAAAACTAGTCCAGTTACCTGTCTGGTACATGTTTAAGACAGATGCTGGCAATTGTACAAAACCAGCACATAGAAACTCAATAATATGTCTGCTGGTCATTTGAAAAGTCCTCAACATGCTACTGTGTGATGTTCAGTTCATCCCATTAATTGAGAGTTTGCAAAATGAATCTTGTTCAACTTAAACATTTAATTTAGTAATATGTATTTTTGCTTATTTTAAATTTACACACTCTAATTGCAGGTAGTTCCCTTTTTTCTGTACCAATTCCACTCTGGCTACCAGGTGTAATTGTTTTTAATCGATAACAGATGCTTATTTGTCTTTCTCTAGACTGTGGAGCTGACAGATGAAGCTATTGATTTTCTCAAAGAGACCTTTGCCACATATGACACTGATAGTGTAAGTTATGACTCTTCATTATTTGTTGACCCTCTAATATATGCTACTCTTATATTCCTTTTGAACTAGTAATGACAAACTCCTATACTGTGTTGATGTTGTCATGAGTATGGTGTGTAATAGGTAAATGATACAATGATAATTTGAGAATGCTACGAAGTAAGATGGTTCTTATAACTTGTAACTTCAAACTAAATAAAATGCTGATAAGGCACTTAAAATTTGTATTTATTAATCGGGATATATATTTGAAAGTAGGCTGGTTCTGTATCCTATATTTTATATCTGGGTATCTTTTTATAAACATCTTTCACTTAAATGCAATTTGTTTTTTGTCAGGATGGGTCTCTTCGCACTGTTGAGCTTGAGGATATTTTTTCTACTGCTCCTGAAAGGTGATTTAGTTTCTAGTTTCACCTACATTGTAGTAGGAGTTACTTTTGAAAAATATGTTGCATTTCTGTTTACAAAATATAAGCGTGGATGAATTTTTGTATTTTATTTTATTTTATGTTTTCTTTAATAGTTATGGCATGACTGCTTGGTATATATCATTGCATGTAGCTATTAACATGGATCCTTCAAAATATCCAGGGTAACAAGTTTAATTTGCTCAAATCTTTAAATTACCTGTGGAAAAGAGTATTCAAAATGTAAAGTCTCTGTGTTTTGAATAGGTATTTGTAGTTGCTTTATATATTTATTTTATGTTATGCATCAAGTTGCTAATATTGCTCAAGATTTTAGTATGTATCTAATGTTACTATTTTAAAATATTAGTCAAATTGTCTACAATCATGTGGTACAAGCAATTTATGAAAATTATGTATATTTTTGTTAAAACAGCATACTTACAGAGTTCCATTAATTACTTCTTTGGCATGCAGTCCTTGGAGTGAAGCTCCATACGAAGATGCTGTGGAGAGGACTGCTTTGGGAGGGCTTTCACTTGATGGGTTTTTATCCGAGGTTTGATATTTTTGTGATTATTCTCTATTTTTCATGATATCTGTTTTCTTGCAATATTGATGTATTACATGATAAGTCTCGCTAAAGTTTTTAGTACATTTCTACATAAAATCTGCATTTTGAAATTTGAATGGATAGGCTTTTAGAACTTTTTTATATATCGTAATTGTAGTTAAAGTCTGAACTTTTGAGCTGTTAAAATACAAAATTGATTACTGGTTGTTTTCTTGTTACATATAAGTAATATTGCTGCTAGTTGAGAAAACTAGTTATTTAGTTTCAGTTTGTTAAATTTATATATGAGATGTTAACATAACAATTTAGGTTGTCAGTTCTGTTGAAGCTTAAATCTTACATATCCTTCACTGCAATCTAGTTGGAGTAAACTCACTTTCATCATTTTTGCTACTTTGCTTCTTTCCCCTATATTGCATCATGAAAGTTGTCCATATAGTTGTGAAAACAAAATTTGTCTTTTTTTCTATTGCCAAGTTGCTGCATGTCTTACTATTTACTAGCACCAATAGGATTTCTGATATATGTGCATGTCTGCATCAATTCCTGACTGATGCATATAGATTTTCATACTCAACTTAGTCGGGAATCACCAAATCACGACTTGCTGATGTAGCAGCATAACTAGGATACAATAAAATTTCATGTACATATAAGACTCATGTTTGTTTGTGTATGTGTTCTAAATCTTTTTATGTCCTTCGTAACTACTACTGTTAGCTCTCATGAATAACTTTTGGTGTGTAGTGGGCCCTTATGACAGTTCGGGACCCTATTTATAGTGTGGAGAACCTTATATATATTGGCTATGCTGGCGATCCTTCTTCTGCCATCCGTGTCACTAGACGAAGACGTATAGATCGCAAAAAGAAGCAGTCGGACAGAAATGTTTTCCAGTGCTTTGTCTTTGGTCCAAAAGAAGCCGGAAAGTCTGCATTATTGAATTCTCTTATTGGAAGGTGACTTCTTGAATACTTGTACTCTTGCAAATTCTGTAGAACATATATTTTGCAACATGAAATGTTTTTGTGGCAACTAGATTAAATGTGATTGTAATGACAAACGGTAATGTTTACTTGAATTTGTTGCCTGTTGCCTGATAAAAATTGCAGGCCATTCTCTGATGGCTATGTTCCGACAACAGAGGAACATTTTGCAGTTAATACAGTAGACCAACCTGCGGTAAGTTATTCTACCCTTTTCGTGTTAAACAGAAAGTGAGGAAGACAATTCTGATTGTGCAAAAGCTATCAAAATATTAGAAGTAGTTTATGCTAAATTCTTCTCATGGCGTGAATTAGTGATTTTTTTACTTTCAAAATAATTGTTTTGTTCATTTGAATTTGCATGCCAGGACTTGGAAGTAGTTACTTAAGAAGTGTTACAAAGTTATAACTTCGAAATTGAGTTTTATAAAGTATGATACTATATTGAGTAGGATACAGTAAATGACATTTAAAAACAGAGAGGGGGGGGGGGGGGGGGATTTGAATTCTGGAAGTGATGCAAAGGTGATCTTAAAGGAGGAGTGACTACCCAAAAATGGGAAAGTAGCCAATCAGCTTTAGTGGATGTGTTCATTATCTGTTTAATTTTCTGAAGCATTGTTATACATTGTTCTGAAATCCAAGATAGCCATTTCTCTCATCGTCATAATGTAGGATCTTGCTAGTCAAATGAATTAAATTAAAAAGTTCAGTTTTTCTTTTCTGGATGGTGTGGTAGAGTTTACCTACTTATTATACTGGTAACCAGGGCTGAACCTACATCTCCATGTAACATAATAACATATCTTATCTTTCTCAAAATTTCTAGAGAAACTTGCTTCTCCTAATAAAGTCAAGTCAGGTCCATATAACACCATTTAGTTCATTATAGTCTCAACTATTACCAATTCTGTGTTGAGTAATCAGAAAAAACCTTGTAGAGCTGCATTGAGGACTCAACAAAACCTCCTTGATCTGCAACTGTACCACACAATTAATGCTTATGATGTTGATGCCTCTGCCATTTGTATTTTATTGATGTGACGCGGAACGGAAAATTAGATTATTGGCTTGTATATGCTTTATATTACTAGTTAGGAATAGATCTAATTATAATTTTCCTTAAAGTTATATTATATATTGTTAGTAAAAAATTCTAGAGAGAATAAGAAGAGGATTTGTTTTGCTTTATTAAGAAGATTGTACTTGTGGCCAAGTTCACGGTTTCAATCCTACTATTCATGTTTACCATATTTATCCGGCTAAAACACACAACAGCCATTCAAGTTTACACCAATGTGCATGTCAACCCTCAAAGTTCAAAAATATTCGGTCCAGCCACCGAAGTTACAAGAATATAAGTGCTAGCCACATGAGACAGAGAGTGCATGGCACACTCCCTGCCTGAGAGTATACTGACATATACTCCCACAGATGGACGTACCTTTCCCTTCTTCCTTTCACCGTGACGGTGTGACCGTATTATCGCCTCCATAGTACTCCCTTCGTCCCATTTTATGTGATTTCATTTATTTTTTGGGACGTCCCAAAAAGAATGAACCTATAATACTTACTATTTTTGAACACTACTTTTCACTATTACACCTACTACCTCTATATTTTATACTCTCTTTTTATTAAATAAACACTATTACACTCACTACTTTCCTCCACCATTTCAAATCTATTATTAAATATTGATGGGTCCCATCACTTTACCCACTTTTCAACTACATTTACTACCTTTTTCTTAATCTCCGTGAAAGTCAAACCAGTTCATATAAATTGGGACGGAGGGAGTACTATGCAGCAACACCTATTATTCTTTTTAAAACAAGTGCACCCAATATTATTCATTAATAAATTTTTTTTGAGCGCCTTTGATATATTTTTGGTATATTTATATGTTAGTATTTTATTTTAAATTTAAATATTATTTATTAAATTATTTTTTGAGCCTCTTGTATTGATTTGTTAAATAATTTTAGTAAAATAATTAATATATAATTTTTATTTTTTATCACAAATTATATATTATAATTATTATTTATTTTTGTGTTAAATAAATTAATATATTTAACATAAAAAATAAACAAGACTCACGATCTACATGTATTGTTAAAAGTTTTTCGTTTCAAGTTCTAATTTAATTTAAAATAAAACATATATATGTGATATGTATCTTATTAATAAAAGTGCCCATATTTAAATTTACACATGACCTCTTTTTAATCGAGCCGGGTCCGCCAATAATCATAAATATCCTTCTTAAATAATATTTTAGTTCATAATCCGTGTTATACTTTTATGTGATTTATAATATTTATTATTTTATTAAAATGATTTTAATATATATATTTTTTAATGAAAAGGTTATTCAAGAATAATATATATTTTTTAACAAAAAGATTTTATAACTAAAAAGTAAATGTGTTTGATTTTATAATTATAAAATAAACGTGTTTGATTTAAAATAAAATCATCGAGTGTGTTAAATTAATTTTTTTTGATTTATTATAAATTATAATAATGATTAACTTTTAAAAAATAATTTATAAATGGAATGTTACGATATTCTCTTAGGACCAAGCTTGATGCTTTTATTTGATTGTACTGATAATATACGCTGCTGGATTTTGCAAAATAAAAACACAAAATCTACACACAAATTTCGAATGATATGCTGTATAATAGAACTGAAATGAGTAAAAGGACTGAGATGGAGGAGTAAACAACTGAGAGCATCAGAAATCCCCTAATGAGTCATGCATAGTGTGGGAGTATATGTCAGTGTACTCTCAGGCAGGGAGTGTGCCATGCACTCTCTGTCTCATGTGGCTAGCCCTTACATTCTTGTAACTTCGGTGGCTGGACCGAACATTTTTGAATTTTGAGGGTTGACATGCATACTGGTGTTAACTTGAATGGCTGTTATGTGTTTTAACCTATTTATCCTTGTTTTAATTCTTGCCCTCCATCACTACTTGTGCTAAAATGCTACAGAAGGACTTCCGTTTAGATGATATGTTTTTGCCCACAGGGAAAGAAAACTCTTATTATGCGAGAAATTCCTGAAGAGTTAGTCGGGCAACTGCTTTCTACCAAAGATGCCTTGGCTGCCTGTGATATAGCTGTTTTTGTTTATGACAGGTAGCTAAATCTTCAAATCACGTTATTATAAATAAGAAAGTTATTATATGATCTTTACTTCACTAGAGAAAACTTGATATCTTTGGTCTAATATCCCTACTTGAGGCCAAAGTCACCTGTGTGGTGCATTCAAGTATCAGTTGCTCTTTCCTGATTTTGGGCTTTCATAAGTAATTCAACTTGCTTTAAATTTGATGACCTCCTGACTAATACTTCAGAATAATAGGACCTGAAAAAATTTACCTAAAGCTTATGTCAGATTTTCAAACTAATATGAAAGAATTGACCTAAAGCTTATGTAAGAGGATGAAGTTATCCGCATTTTTAGAGAGACTGGGAAATGTATGTCAGGCATCACACGATTCAAAACTTGGTCCAGTATAGAAAATGTAATTCAATGTGAAATTAGATAATATATCTGCAGTTCTTATGAGTATGCATCTGCTAGCAGCTTAAGTGGTAGATAATTAGTTTATATGCTTAGACGAGGAAGAAAGTGATCAAAACGCACTATTTTTCACTGATAAGAATTACTTGAGTTCTAATAGTACCTTGATACCTTCCCTAAAACTATTTTTTCAAGTATTTATATATCAATCAAAGTTTTATAACGAATAGCAATATTAGCCTCATTTGGCTTATTGATCAGAAATGAGTCACACATTTTTGAAAAAAAGCACGTAAATATGTTCTTTTTTCTGAAAATAAGTACTTATTTCTGCAAATAAGAAATATTAGCGCCGCATAAATATTTAACTTTAAAAAAATAATATATACAGATAATTTATTTTCTCGAAATTAGTCCTTATTTTCAAAAATAATTTCACCCAAAGACCCCCATTGATATAATTCAGACCTTTCATGCTTCAGATCCTAACTATGTAGAACTTTGTTTTATTACTATGGAATCTAATATGTTTTTACCTTTTCTCTATAAGTTCTTATGAGCAATCATGGAGGAGGACAACTGAATTGCTTATAAAAGTAGCCAGTCATGGAGAAACTACTGGTTATGAGGTGCCATGCCTGATAGTTGCCGCTAAAGATGATCTGGAGCCCCATATGGACGCACTGCAAGATTCAACTAGGGTATCTTTTATTTTTTTACTGTTAAATTCTTTACTTGCAAGATGCTGTAAAGTATATACTGGCTCATCTCTCCAGACTCCAAGCTATATAATTACACAAAGAAACACACAGAATGTATTTCTACTTCATATTTTTGTTGATAATTGGGTGAGCTTTGATGAGTTATTGTTCTAAAAGAGGAAAATCTCCACGAGTATACCTTATAAGGCCATCTCGACATGAAATGCACTAGAAAATATGAATCTCAGTACTATATTACTGCACTTAGGGGTACAGAGCTATGAGAATAGGACTGAATCCTGTCTAAAACATGAAAATCTTGCCCCAACCCCGGGAAATAATATAAGATATATCATAGAATCGGGAGTATGAACAGTGTAATAGTGAAGTATATGCTGGCAATAAAGATAAGTAATTGTTAAAATCTTTCCATTCTAAACTAATGAACTTGTAAAGTATAAATGAAGAACTAGTGTAATAAAGTATGAAGGGAATATAATGTGAGTTATTTCTGTTAGTTCCAAGTTGCTGGTTGATTTGACCATCTAAAGTCTAAATAGTTTGTTATTTTGGCTATTATAGGTCAGTCAGAATATGGGGATCGATGCACCTATACCAATCAGCACAAAGTTGGGTGATTATAATAATGTATTCAGAAGAATCACTGCTGCCGCAGAGCACCCTCATCTAAGCATTCCTGAAACTGATGCTGGCAAGAGCCGCAAGCAGTACCATCGGATTATTAATCGCTCCCTTGTGTTTGTATCAGGTATATGTTACTGTTTTTCTAGTAGTTGAAATTCTCCTGTCATCTACAACCTGTGGGCTATAATTCTTTCCCAGTCGTAAGTGAATGCTTAATTGTACTAAATCATTAGATGACCTTGTGTGGAGAACACTGACAGCTTCGTCAACATTCCTTTTCACATATTGATTTATAAAATCCATTATTAGCTGAATAGACCAATGATACTTTTGGGTTTACGTGGACTCCCCGATTTTGACCCATTTTCATTGACCTTACTGCTATATATATATATATTATCTTGCAACTTTGTGACGTTATACTTGAAAAGAAACATATATGCTTTTGTTCTTGCTTAGTCCAAGTATGGTGCCATTACTTATTTTGCATAATAGACATTTATATCTATCTTGCGAAATTTGATAGTAGCAATAATTGTATTGTTCATTGCAGTTGGAGCTGCAGTAACCCTTGCTGGGTTGGCTGCGTACCGCATATATGCTGCAAGGAAAAACTCAAGTTAAAGATGACATAATTTATCTCTGCATCTTGCCTAAAGAAATGTGATGAAGTATGGGGCTTCAGCTTCAGTGTTATCATGCTTTCATGTACTCCTTTTCTTGTCGGAGTAAAAACCATAGATGTAGCTTTCTTCTTTTTCGTCAAGTGTATGCATCTAATGGCCTAATGCGAGTCTGTAATATTTATAGCTATTTTTACCCTGCAAAGTTAATGAAATTGCTTTGGGCGGAAGGGTCATCACAGCTTTCCTATGCTTTGTATTTCTTGCAGTTGTAGGTTTTAATTACAAACTTACAATTACTTAAGTTAGTAGCAGCAGCAGTTGCAGTAGGATTAATTACCATCCACAATTAATGATATAAATTGCGCCGTTTTGGGTGGTGGTGGTAGGGGATGGCATATTCGGATCATGTTTTCGGTGTCATTGGGTTTTGTGGACATGGGGGATCAGGAGAGGCATACTTTGCTAATGCGGCCGAGAGGTCGTGGAACAACCTGTATGTGCTGTGCAAATCGCATGCTTAAAAGCAAACGTAGATGGTAATAAAAAAAGAGAGGTCAAACGAGGGTAGAAAAATGTGACAGGGAGCAAGTTGACACGTTAATTTGTACCCGTGAGAAAGCCCGGCGTTGATTTGGGGACTGATTGATTTCTGATTAATTTTAAAAAATTTAAAAACTAATTTAATTAATTTAAAATAAAAAATTGTTTTTGTAATAACATGTGATAGTTATTGATTTAATCTTTGTTGTTTAAAATAAATTGTTGAAGGATAAAATTATGATTTTTTATAATTATTTTGACAACAAAATTATTTTCTGTGCAGTAGTCAAATCCATCCTCCTGACACGATTCCAAAAATGGATTTTCCTAAAAAATGGATTTTCCTAAAACATAATGAGCATCGTGTCTAAAAATAGATTTTCCTAAAACATGATGAGCATTGTGTTTTTTTTTTCTTTTTTTAAAGTTTTGAGAAAGATTGTTACGCACTTTTATAATGGAGATAGCTTCTTTTAAGAAAATAAATTCATTTGTATTATACAGGCATAAAAAAATAGTTTTTTCTGAAACTAAACTATATTTTAAATGCAACATCATATCTTAATCCAACACAAATTTATTCAAAATCACCACCATCTCATCATCAATCTCCTGGTTAACAAATTGTAGTTATCATATGTGAGTAATTTGAATTATGTCATCCTCAAAAAAATGTATTAGAATGATATTTTTACCATAAATTTGAAAAATTATTAATATTATTATGTTTCCAAATATAAACAAATATTTAAAGTTTTATATATCAAAATGTTTTGTTAAAATACAAGAAAAAGAGATTATTAATATAATACTCCGTAATTTCTAACTACCTAACGACAAACGTCAATAATAAAGAAAACAAAATATATATTAGAATAGGCGAGAACGAGAAGAAAGAAGAAACAAAAAAAAGAAGAAAAAAGAAAGAAGAGGTAAAGACACATTTGCTATAGAGATTGACAAAGACAACACCAACCGATTTGTACATAAAATATGCTTGCCCAAAAGAACAGATGAGACAGCAAAGCTTCACGAGTCTCCAATTGCATTACACTAATCAACTTCGGATAAAGGATGATCATAATACATGTATTTTAAATTTTTTATAAAATACTAGTAGTATTTATTTTTATAACAAAAAATATAAAAGTAAATTTTAAATTTATATTTTATATAAATTTAATGTACTCCGTCTCCATATAAAAATATAAAGAAATAAAAATAGGAGAGCGGCCACATAATACAAGTATACAAGTATACAACACATAACTCTTACATCATCGTTAAAAAAGAAACACCCATGAAAAACGGAAACCAAGCTCTTTCAACACTTCACTTGATTAAACTAATAATCTTACACACAGAGTGTGTCCAAACCTGTATGTATAGGTGTCCAAGAAAGAGAAGGGTCTGAGCAAAAGGCCACCTCATATTCTTTACTTTACTCATTTCTACTATACCTTTTTTCTTTCTCTTTCACACCCTTTATCCATATTCTCTTGCATATCTTCAAAATCTCTGCTTTCTGCAAAATTGTTTCTGTTAATGGCAAATCTTGGTGATATTGGGGTTTCTGCATTCATCAACATACTTGGTGCTTTTGCATTCTTGCTTGCTTTTGCTTTGCTCAGGATTCAGCCCATCAATGACAGGGTTTATTTCCCGAAATGGTATATTAATGGAGAGAGGACTAGTCCAAGAAACAGTGGGTATTTTGTGGGCAAGTTTGTTAATCTCAATTTCAAGACTTATCTTACTTTTCTTAACTGGATGCCTCAAGCTTTGAGGATGAGTGAGTCTCAAATTATTCAGCATGCTGGCCTTGATTCAGCTGTTTTCTTGAGGATTTACCTTCTGGGGTGATTTTCTTACTCCTAGATTTTTTTATAATTGTCTTGCTGTTATTATAATTTGTTATTGTTTTTATGTCAATTATTGTCTTAGTTAAAGTTCTCCTTGGAAAAAGTTCTGATTTTTTTTTCTTATTTTTAGTTAGAAGTAGCTTTCTAATTGGCTAGTAAGCTTATTATTTTTTGAATGGCAAGGGGATGAAGGCTGTATAAAACATCAATAATTGGATTTTTCAAGCTTATATGTGTTTTTGTATGCTGTGTAATCACTACTAGTATTTAGGAAGGACATTATCAGTTTCCGCTGTATCACTGTTTAGAAACATCTTTCTGTTAGTTTATCTGTATTTGGACATTGCAGTCAATTGTATTCTTATCAAGTCAAGGTGTTTATCACTTGAATACTGCTGCTTTCTAAAGATTTGAATTCTTGAGATGCAATCTTAATATTAGCTCATTGCGGTTCTTTTTATAGTTGTGGCAACATGTTTTACTTGAAATCAAGGTAAAACTAAGTTTCAATCTGCAAACTGAACTATGTGGATACTTTGACATAAAAGCAAGTGCACCTTACTCTGAATCATAAATTTTCTTGTTTCCCTTTTCTGTCATCATCAAATGTTCTATTAATCCCACAAAACTCAGATAATATAGTAAGCGTAAAGTAGAAAGGAGCTATAGTGCATTCGTTTTATGCAATTGATGTGCTAGTGGAGGATAATATACATCTGTATAGATTATTGCAAATATATAGTTTTACCCTTCTACTAGTGTGAATGCTCTAGATCCTTTTGGACAATATTCTTATCTAATTATCTCGTTAAAACAATTAGATTGAATTTGTTCTAGATTTGATGGGTCATACTAATGCATCTCCTCTTCTTGTATGTCAGCTTAAAGATTTTCGGGCCAATGGCTGCCATTGCACTCTTGGTACTTATTCCAGTCAATGTTTCAGGAGGCACATTGTTTTTCTTGAGCAAAGAGCTGGTCGTTAGTGATATCGACAAACTCTCAATATCAAATATTCGTCCTAAATCTATTAAGTGAGTTGTCTTCTTTCTCTCTTAATAATAAGAGAAATGTAGATTCATTACACCAGTCTTTAGCTAGTAGTGAAAGCAAGAACTAGATGCTATCTTATGGTTGAAGGCATCAGGAGGATAAATTGTGAAAACTTGCTGGCATTATCTTCCCAGCATGATATTATCGATGTTTGAAGTTTCAGTATTTCTTGTTGACTGTAAATTTAGGGATTGAATGGATTAGTGGTTGTATTAAATGTATTAACTAGACCATCTACATTAAAGTTAGTACGTGCAAATTTTCATTGGTTATGTCAGAAATGGACTGAAAGGTGGCCTTTGTTCACATATTTGCATAATGTTGTATTATTAATACCTACACGTGGTTTTAAGAAACAAGATATATTCTACACAAGCACACAACTTTTCTACAATAATTTCTTCTTCCAAGTCAATATTGTGCATGTAAGCCACATGGATGTTGAATCATTGGATATTTGTCTATAAATGGCAGGATTTGCATTTTAGTTGCTGTAATGCTGTCTTCCTTTACAGCAAGCGTTGCTTAAATTTGATATTTTTAAGTTTATCAAACTATACATTCTCTTATAATACAACCCTTTTTAGTGAACTTTCGATAATATGTGTTTCCGTTTTGTATGTCTACATATATTTTGATCTTGTTGCTGGGATGGGAATAGAAAATCTAGCCTTGACAAATTTTCAACTGTTGACATTTAGATTTTTTGCCCACATATCACTGGAGTACTTGTTCACATTCTGGACTTGTTACATGCTTTACAAGGAATATGAAAGAGTGGCAGCAATGAGATTAAAATTTTTGGCTTCTCAACAAAGGCGTGCTGAACAATTTACAGTGAGTCCACTCTCAATCCTAATAGCACTCCATAAAATTCTTAGAGTAATCATTCCTGTTTGACAAACTGAATATTTCTTTGCCTTTTAAATACTCTTTCATCAATGCGTATATGAAATTTGCAACATATAATAATTCTTATACTCTGTCCTTGCGAGCTACTATATAGAAGGTAGTCACATTATTGCTTGGGAATTTGCTCACTTGAAAATATAAATGCTTCGTGCCTAGCTGTCTCTTCATGGACACCCTCTTACAGCAGTGCAGCAGATGAGAATATAAGTTATAGAACCTTACTAACTCTTCTGTGATGCGGGACATTGTGTATTACTTGAGTATGTCTTGTAGAGAACTAAATATTTATTTTGTAAGCCACAACAACATGAATAATTGTGTTCACGTAGTTTTGTCTGTGTATACATTCTCAGATATACCATGACAACGTTCTAGACCACTATGTTAAATAACCAATTTATCTAAAAAACTTTAAGGTGTTAGAGGGAGTGCTTAAAGGATCATATGTTATTCAACAATCCCCTTCAATTGTATAGTTGAACAAACATAATCCCTAAACCGGACTCTAATACTATGTTAACCAATTTATCTAAAACCTTAAGTTGTTAGAGGGAGGCCTAAAATGGATCATATATCATTCAACACTCTACAAATATATGTATAATGTTGTTCTGTTGCTCTAATAAATCTTTTTACTACTTGCTTTTTGATTTTCCCTCCTGGTCCTATTTGCCATGGTTGGATATGGTATTCAGTATTACTATATATTTAGTTTATTTTATTATGAAATAATCAAGTGTTCTGATATATAAGTGTTGGTCTACAAGAAATTGTAACTAACATATTCTCATTTCATTTTGTAAATGTTCAAATTTACTTTGACATTTACAAACTTTTTAAATCCATCTCTGATGTGGTATTTCTGCATGCCCATATCTCAGGTTTTAGTCAAGAATGTGCCATATGCATCTGGCCGCTCAATATCAGATAGTGTGGAGATATATTTCAAGAAAAATCATCCAGACCACTATTTATGTCACCAGGCAATGCTTCTAACTGTATCAATTTTTGTAAACTTCATTTGAGATGCTTCAAGCACACTTTATCAGTTACTATTTCCCGTTCTGGTTCTCTTTGTTAGAGTAAGTCATTTACCTTGTTAATTCAGGCCGTCTACAATGCAAACAAGTTCGCAAAACTTGTTAGGAAAAGAGAGAGGATCCAGAATTGGCTGGACTATAACCAACTTAAATTTGAAAGACATCCGGAGAAAAAGAGGCCAACGAGTAATGTAATTCCTTTTCTTCAGTCAAAATTGTTAAAATATGTTGTTGATGCCTTCTTGTTTTGCTAATAATGCTATCTCTTTGGTTTCAGAAAGGATTTCTTGGGCTTTGGGGTGAACAAGTTGATTCTATTGACTACTACAGAAAACTATTAACAGAATTTGACAGAAGAGTGAGTAATGGCTGTTAATTCATCTGCCTATATTTAAAATTTTTGTAGCTATCTATTTGTTTCCTTCTTTCTTTTTTATTGATAATTATAACTACTCTTTTTTCTTATGTGATACTACATGGAACCTTATGTTAGTTCATCCCTGTCTTTTTTCCTAGGTAGTTGATACATTTTAGTGTATAGTCTATGGGAGAGATCATAATTTTTTTTGGTGACATTTTGTCCTTTTGTCTCTTCAGTTAACTATGGAGCGCCAACGAGTTCTCAAGGACCCAAAATATATAATGCCGGCTGCCTTTGTGTCTTTTAATTCACGATGGGGTGCTTCTGTTTGTGCACAAACCACACAAAGCAAGAATCCAACTCTCTGGCTAACAAATTGGGCTCCTGAACCCAGGGATGTATACTGGAAAAATCTGGCTATACCCTTTATTTCTTTGACCGTCAGAAAACTTGTGATATCATTATTGGTATTTGCACTGGTCTTCTTCTACATGATACCCATTGCCTTTGTGCAATCACTAGCCAATTTGGATGGCCTTGAAAAGGTTGCTCCTTTCCTCAGGCCAGTGATTGAATTGTAAGTCGAATATTTATTTTATTGTAAAATTCGTTTCTGATTATTGTTAGTTAAACTATGTTACTCTCTCTATATTCTGATCACTGATCATATTGAATATCTCCTGGGCCACTGAATCACACACATATACGCATGATAAAAGACATCAAAGTAACACATAAAAAAACTTAATTCGGCCAACTTATAGGTTTAGGGTTTAGGGTTTTGAATTCTATTCAAAACCTATGCACTAGCTATTGCTATTATACCCCTGAACAAGAGTTATTTATCTGGAACTATATATACTTATATAATTCTCATGTTCCTTGACTATGTCCACTGTAAACATTTATTAATGCTTTCTTGCCATGTCTGGAATAACAATTGCACTTTAATTTAACATGCCTTTCGTTTGTGAGAATCCTTATATCTACTGATTGACAATCATTAAATCTGATTTTCTGCAGGAAATTCGTTAAATCATTCTTACAGGGTTTCCTTCCTGGTCTAGCATTGAAAATCTTTTTGTACATCCTTCCTTCTGTTCTGATGGCAATGTCAAAGTTTGAGGGACATGTAGCATTTTCAGTACTAGAACGGAGGACAGCTGCCAAATACTACTACTTTATGCTGGTTAATGTATTCTTGGGAAGCATTGCTACTGGAACAGCTTTCGAACAACTTCATTCTTTTCTACATCAGTCACCAACCCAGTAACGTTTCACATCTCTACTTATAGTTGTGTTGCACTATACTATGAGGTGTTACATTTTGTTGAGTATTTCTATGAGTATCATTCGCAGAGAAGGACTAAATTCAATATCAAGTCAAGTGTATAATTCCTTAAATCTAGAAGTGTAGAAGTATAATCGGATGTTTTGTTTACCAACTAAATTATACTACTAAGTTATTAAAATATAAGATTTATCGATGGAGAAAAATAATCCAGGAACATGGGTTCTTCAATTGGTTTTCATAATTGTCTAATATATGTGATATCTTGTTGTCTCACCTTGCTAAAAACAATTCTTCTAAATTCTAATGCTTATATTGTTCTCTCCCAAGATACAATATATTGCCTACAACTATACCTTGAACGCAACTTCCTTGATATCAATATATAAGTCATAAACTATTGATACCCAAGAATTTATAGTTTCATAACTCGCATATTAATCTTCTAAATTAATCTTCTAATTAAATAATTGAATTATGTCTATCATATCATGTACTAGAATTACAAATCTTCTTCCGATTCATTATAACTCCTATAAATACAATTAAAGGTTCATAACTCCTCTGGTTGTGTGAAGAATTCAATGATAGATTAGCAAAAGCAAGAAGAATCACAACATTATTAGACAAACATATTAAACTAACAAACACTTCCCGATTCCCGGATTTCCTAGATTAGAGGATTAGTTTCGTCAAAAAAAAGATTAGAGGATTAGTTACTCATAATTGGATAAGAAACTGTATATGTATGAGTAAACCAAACCACAAGTACAAGAGTCAAGAGTAGAAGAATACAACTTTAAGAGCTCGTTAAAACACAAGATGAATCTCTTCAATCCTTTGCTCAATCTCCCTCTCCAAGTGTTTCTCTCTCCCTCAATACACGCAATATCCTCTATCTCTCTAATAATACAAAACCTAGTAATAATAGTGTTGTTAATAGTTTCCTTAAAATAAGTTGGATTCTGAAAAGAAATTCGTAGGCTGACTTTAAGGCCTGTTTCTGGGCTGATTCAGTTGGATTTTAAGTATTGGACCTCCTTGAACTTGTTGAGAATTCCATTATCTTCGCTTGGGCTGTAAAAACGTCCAATTCTAATTTCTAAAACTTCAGTTATAACCCAAACAAGATTTGTTTCGCAGGCTATCCATAAAATCCGAATTTCTATCTGATTAAGCCCAAATAAGCTCCATTTAATCCAACTTTAGGAATATTTATTTTCCTGTCATTAAACACTTAAAATCAATTAGCAATACCCCGATTATTTACAAAATACTAAAATTATGGGAATAAAATCATATAAAGATATATATAAATATATACTTTATCAGATTGAAAATGCTTGCTACTTATTCCAAAAGCGCATCTTATGCAATAGATTGGAACAAGTTCACAAATTATTAGCTGTTATTTAATGGCATAATGTCCTGTCCAAGGCTGTTAATATATGCATGAAATTGGCTTATCCTGATTTCTGAACTCTGTTAGTTGTGAGACACTGTTGAAATTTGCAGTTAGCTGACTAGTCAGTATTACATATTAGAATAAAAGAACTTTGATATGATGTAATATGAAAATCAAATTTCAAATGTTCTATAGCTCTCTATTCATTTATTGTTGTGGAAATTGGAAAATGTTCTCCTCTGCAAGTTATATCTATGAAAGAATGCATTGCAGAATGTGTATCTGCCATATACATGGATTTATATAGTGTGTTCTAGCGACCACATTAGAGTTTCCCACTTTTGTAGCTTGCATCCTTGTTAAGTTGTAGATTATTGTGCTATATTAATAATGCAAGTCTCACTATGTTATGACAAGTTTTGTGTTAATTGAGCAAAGTAATGCATGCGTTAAGTGATGTTTCGTCTTATAAGTGTATATAACAAAGAGTAAAAATGTGTAAGCCAAAATATAATAACATTTTCTTTCTCTGGACAAAAAAAATTATATATAATAACAATTGTCTTTCACATCCCGGGTTGATAGTTAAATTAGAATCTGATGTTCAATTTCTGTGTCAGGATTCCGCGGACAATTGGAGTGTCAATACCAATGAAAGCCACTTTCTTTATTACATATATAATGGTTGACGGATGGGCCGGCATTGCTGGTGAGATTCTTCGATTAAAACCATTGGTTATTTTTCACCTCAAAAACATGTTCGTGGTGAAAACTGAAAGGGATAGAGAGAAGGCAATGGACCCTCATGGTGTGGATTTTCCCGAGGCTCTCCCAAGTCTGCAACTATATTTCCTCCTTGGTCTGGTGTATGCCGTGATTACTCCGATCCTTCTTCCTTTTGTCTTGATCTTCTTTGGATTTGCATACTTTGTCTATCGTCATCAGGTAAAGTTTCCCAAGTTATAGAACTAAGTTCTAACATTAATATTTTTTTAGTCAACTAATTTTAGATTGATTGACCATTCTAAAGTTCAAGTCAGCCAATGGTTAGACATTTAATTTTTTTTTAATAAACACATTGGACCACAAAGTTGACAAATCAAACCCCATTAGCAGAGTTTTTGCAGAGGTGTGGGACAGAATGATGGATATAAAACAAGTTCACCTCCACCTTAAGGAAACATATGTTGGTAGCAGGAGCATAAACAGAAAACGATATTATGTGGGTCAAAATCTTTTAGCATATTTTTACGAGAAAGTAATTAGACAAAGAACTACTAAAGAGCTGTATTTACATTCCGTAATTGTCCTTGCCGACTTCTCATATATTGGAAACGTTGAACATTTGGATTTAGAATTTGAAAGTTGAGCTTTGTTCTGCTTTAAATATGGGGTCAATTTCTGTTTTTATATGGTTAAGGAAACTATTTGAAGATATATAAAATTAAAAAATTTGTGGGTTCAAATAGCCTCTTATAGTTACGTGTAGCTACGCCCCTGGTTGGTAGGTGGCCGGGCTGGTTCCTTTAGCTCATCATATATCATATCATAATATCTTTGTAAAGATTCGATAATGGGGGCTTAGTTTTTCCTTTCTGTCTAGTTTGTCTATCACGGATTCAATGTCATTTTCCCAAAATATGCTGTGTGTCATGCATGTACCGTTGTACATTGCTTGAGCGGTTAACTCATTTTAATCTTAGATAGCTGATATGAATTTTTATTGGTACTAAACATTCTTTTATTCTATTTATTTACAGATAATTAATGTTTATAATCAACAATATGAGAGTGTTGCAGCCTTCTGGCCCCATGTTCACACCCGCATTATAGCAAGCTTGTTGATATCTCAACTACTCCTAATGGGTCTACTGAGCACCAAAAAGGCTGCAAATTCTACACCTTTTCTTGCTGTGCTACCAATTCTGACACTAACATTCCACAAGTATTGTAAGAATCGGTTTGAGCCTGCATTCAGAAAGTACCCGCTTGAGGTAATTTATTATGGCCTATGTCATCTTAATTTGTTATTGCATTGTGTTTTGCAAATATGTAGAAGGTATGTAATTATGTATATTCATCATTTCCTGATTTCTTATTGAGATAATAATGTGCTTATGTCAGGATCTGTGTTCTAGCACTATTATAGGCTTGTAAGGGCATTTAAGTCTTTTAAGATTTAGTTACGAGACTGAGTCTAGTAATAGCACTTGCTTTGCTTTGATGACAAGAAGATGAAATGTAATTTCACAACTCGCTCTCTCTAGCTTATAACTGATTTTCTATCGCTAGATTCTATATTTCTCCGTAATATATCACTGATATCTCTCTAGCTCTCTCCCTGCTAAATCTCTCTCATTGTTTCACTATTTCTGCCCTTATCTCTATGTCTTCGGCCTTATTTTTGCTATATCTCTCACTATTTCAGTTGTTTTCGGCATATTCTTACTTAGAATATCAAAGAACACCTATAACATACAAATATTCAACTTATCCTATAATAAGATATCAGGCTTCAGTGCATAAATTAGCCTAAAACTTAATCAAATTTCACCATGAGACCTTAGTGCTTCCTTATATATGTATATATATGGAGTTATGACTTTAAATGTGGACTCCATAAAACTTTTTTCACACACACACACACATATATATATTTCGAGAAACTAGGAACATAAACAACTACACACCTAGTTAGGTTCGATAAAAGTCGCTTCTTGATAACGAACAACGGTTAATTACCAGTATAGTAAAATTTAAGATTTATATGATCAAAATGAACATATTGAGGTTCATAGTTAGTTTCAAGTAAACATTGTACATATACGTAGACTATACGGTAAAATAATTTCAGAAATTCTTCTTATGGACCAATTGCACTCTCCTTCGCAACTCTATATTATTAGTTTCAAGCGAACTAATAGCATTCTTTAACATAAGGAAATTCGTTTCAGGAAGCTGTAGACAAGGATGCAGAGGAAGGAGGTCCTGAACATGATCTCAGTTTAAAGTCATACTTATCTGATGCATATTTGCACCCCATTTTCCGCTCATTTGAAGAAGTTGGTCTAGTTGAGGACACTGAGGTTAAAGTTGATAAAAAACCAACTCACCACATCATCACTCCTCCAGCAAGCCAACCTAGTTCCCAGTCCACGCCAAATGCAGAAGCTGAGATGGCTAATATTCAAAAGTACGAATTCGAAGCACCTGGTAATGCATATCACTATGAAGTTGAGCCTCCTCCAGGTAATGCATATCACTACCAAGTCGAATCACCAGGTAATGCATATGACTATGGACCCGAATCTCACAGCAATGGTCCTCATGGATATCATTACGAAGTTGAAGCTCCTGGGAACACATATCACTATGAAGACGAGTCATCTGGGAATGCATATAGCTACGCAGTTGAATCGCCTGGTAATGCATATCACTATGATGTCGAGCAACACTCTAGTCTGTATACTTACTCTGATGCTTCCCATCACAACTATCGTTACTGAGTCATTGGAGTTTTTGTTGTCAATAGTAAAAGTAGATTCAACAGAGCTAATCTAACCAGTGTTTCTGCCAGCAGAAACTTGCATGCATGCAATTTAGTTACTTTCATCATACCATCTGTAATTAATTAATTTAATGTTATAAGGGTGTTGATTTTGAAGATGCTCATGATCATAATATGGGTGCAAAGAGAAGTGGTTGATTTACCTTTATTTATAGCTGTTTTACAGCAGATGTTTCACAATTATACACAGAATACACATCCTTATCAAGATAATCTTATTTATTACATAAGAAAATCTTGGATGGTCTAGAAATACATTAGTAATTTGGACACCCCTTACTCCTTAGATGCATTTTTTTTGTAACTCGAAGGTATCCGAATTTTGGCCTCTAGTGCTTCAGTGATGTCTGTCGAATAACCTCAATTTCTCCATTTACATCATTTGCTGCTGTTTGATTGTTATGTGTTCCTTTCTTTTATGGATTTCATCCATCAAATCTGGTCCTTTCATTTATGGATTTAACTATTATAAACGCCAACTTTCAAATGCCTGAATAGAAATCTAATGACTCACACAATTACGAGATGCGTAAATATACTTAAAATCGCGATTGAACGATGACCTATCACCTTACACTAAAAAAACATTAGAATTTCTTTAGTTGTATCAAAATAGTATTGTTGGATATTTGTATAAAATTATATATGTCATTATTTTCTCTTTATCTCTATCAAATTTTTGCCGCTGAAATGTATTTCTAAAATGAAGAAAGAATTAGTATATTTTTATCAAGAAAATGTACCCCTCTCCCGTCCTATTCATTTCTATACGTGTTTTTCTTCATTACTTATATATGCATTTTAAAACTCTTACAAAACACAGTTCTGTAATATGACAAAAAAAACACAGTTCCGTAACTTATATTTCATTTTTTTTACATAAAATAAAATTTTAAACATTATATATTTTTTTAGAAAAAAATTTCAAACAAACCTAAGGTAACATGTTTTACGAGCATCTTAAAAAATATGTTAGATCCCCATCTCCCAATATATATTTCTTCCTATGTTTTTTATTATTTGACGTTTTGACTTTTGGCACACATATTTAGGTGGGTTGACCAGATAATAAAATTTATTGATTTTTATTGATTTTTTTTGTAAATAAAAATTTTGATTATAAATTTTAATCCATGAGAAGAAAATTTAGAAAATAATATTTTACACTTAAACGTGGTTGCACAAAGTCAAAGCAAATTTAAAAAAACTAGATACTGGATTGGTTAGAGCGGGTAAATATTTAATACACACGATATTTTTATTTTAAGGAGAATTTTGCTTTAATCGACAAGAATGTTTATGTTCGTTAAATGATTCATCGACAGGGAGAGGACTCTTTAAGAATACAAGATATTTTTGTCCTGTCACCACAAATTTCTTCATGACCCATTACAAATTCTGTACCTTAAACAAAGTTATAGCAAGTGGGTCATCTCTAATAACTAAACTCCATGGACTCAGACATGGATACCACTGTCACCTCCAACACCCTCAAAAACACTGTATGTAACTATGTATGGATTATTTTTATTTTTCATGCCTTGAATTGCTTAATTTATTCATTTCTTGAAATAGTTTTTGTTTTCCTTCGCATATATATATACTAGGTGTTGGAGACATTGCATTTGGTAGCTTCACTTGGGATTATAATTGCAGTGGATAAAATCTTGGAACGGGTTTTTGTTGTTCTGGGGATTAAGTTTCCTAGTGCACTGTTTGGGATGTTTTGCATATTCTCTATTTTAGTGTTTCTTGATTTGACGTTCCCTGAAGCAGCAACTAATTTGATGGACTTTTTTGAGCCTGCCCTTTTATTTATTCAGAGATGGCTTCCATTGTTCTATGTTCCTGCCTTGGTGGTCTTGCCTATTTCTATTCAAGATATTCCTGCGGCTTCCGGGATCAAAATCTGCTTTATTATAGGTATCGATGTATGGCATGTGGTGTAGTATTGTTCTTGTTCATCTTTATTGTGAAGCATTTACCTTGCAGTGAAAGAAAATTTAAATCTTTATAGATTTAAGATGGATAGTTGAAGGATTGTACTTTAGTGAGGCTTCTTATTCAGGAGATTTGGATTGTTGTTAAGTTGATCTAAATGAAGCAGAGAAAAGAGGAGACTTTACGGTATAACTGATCTAAGCAAATTCCAAATCTTGGTTAAGAATGGAATAATTAAAGGTTTATACATAAATATGTAATTTGATTTATTTATTTGTTTCAGTGCCCACATTGTGGTTATTAGTTATGATTTGTCAAGCCACTTCTTGATGAGATGATGCACTGATTCTTAACTGTTTTCTGCAGTTGGAGGTTGGCTAGCTACGCTCATTGTTGCAGGTTATACAGCTATAGCTGTACGGAAAATGGTTAAAACAGAACTGATACCTGCTGAGCCAATGTCGAGACCTTCTTCGTTTTCTCAAACAGAGGTCAGGGTCTGGACTGGCTTCTTCATTGTATCATTTGTAGCAGCACTTATACACCCGACATTACTTGGCACACATGCCATTACATACCTTCCATTTCTACTGGCAGCTACAGTTCTGGGCTACATGGTTGGTTGTAGGTACAATTAGTTTGACCCTGGTCAAGACTATACTATTTACAATTTCTTACATAAATTTTCAGACTAAATTGTTGCAAGTTTAGCTAATTATTTAAATGGTAAATTGGTTGGATGATCTTTCATCAGACTGCCATCATGTGCGATGAAAGTTATCCATCCAATCATTTCTTGTGTACTATTTGCAGAAATTGCAGCACTTGCTTTTGGGTTCCTTTCTCGAGCAGGGTTCTATAATGTTCTAGGTAAATCCTAAACATATCTTTCCAAATCTTCTATGTATATATTGATATCGGCATCGATCGACAAAGGTCAGTAATTATATAATTTGATGGCATTGAGCTTTTAACTCATTGAAATCTCAGGAAGATTCATCTGACAAGGTAACTGTGAAAATATATTTCAGTTAACTCCGCCATGAAACTGATCCAAGTTGCACTAGAGGACAGGCAAGTTATGATTATGTAATGTAACATTAAATACATACCATGGAATCAAATAGGCAAATAGCTGGCATTAAAAAACTGAACCAAACCTTCCAGCTTAAATTTCCCTTCATTTTTCTTGCTTCATGCGTTTTGTGCTTAAGTTGCTTCAATAACCAAGTTCGTACACTTTTTGAAGGTTACTTGTATAGGCACTCTGGTTTTCCTTTTCTTCTTTTGCGAATTTTTCGACTATTTATGTGATCATATTTTTGCATGTGATCTTGATATCTTAATGCCTACTACAATATACAGGAGATTACCTTACAAAAGTCCCATCAAACCCTGGAGCCGGTGACATTTTAATGGGACTTTTGAACTCCGTTATTCTCTCATTTGCCTTCTCAATGTATAAACAGAAGAAGGTACATGATATTTCTTATTAATGTATTAACAGAAAGAGGACATGGTTACTAGTGTACATATTTTTCTCTATATCATTTATGTTTAACGTCACAAACATGGTGAAAGCAGGCATGTAGAACTGTCATAACCTGTTAGCAATTCAAGGAGCGTCTTGTAATTACGTATTATATGGCTCTTCAGGGTGTTCATTTTGACTTGCTGATTTTGTAATGTATTAAAAAAAAAAAATTGGTTGATGTATCTTGTAATAATGTATTATATGGTTCTTTAGGGTGCTTATTTTGGTTTGATGATTTTTGTGATGTAATGAAAAATATGACACATGAGACTATGCGGTTTGCGGTAGTCACTTGCCTTGATCTCTGATATCTTTTCGTGATTTGAAGAAGTGTGCTGAGGAGTCAGAGTCTGAACAACTAAAATTCACTTATAAAGGGGGATTTATTTGCAAGTATATTGTTTGTCATGTTCAGCGTTGAACAACAAAATAATGCTACAAAATTAATATAGACAATTAAGGATAAGTCCCAAAACCTTCAAAGGCTAGGGTTAGGTTGACGGATGCTACTTTACTTGGTAGGGCAGAGGTGTACCTGTAAAGAAATGTTCATGTAGGGTGTGATCGCCTCGGAACTCTTTGACAAGAGAGCAAGTACTCTTGTCAAAGTATTACAGAGATGATTTATAGAGAAGTAGACCATATTCTATCAAGTGAGAAGTAGAGTGTTCATCTTCAAATTTGAAGGGAGGGGTATTCTGACCCTTACGCAGAGAGTTGACTATTACCTCTGAAAATACAGCTGTACGTGTCTTAACAGAAAGCTACTGCTGTCAGCTTTTTTTTTCTTCTGCCAGTGGGCAATAGGACAATCAGGTATCGAGTGTCCAGCATAGGTAGTCAAGGTAAAATAAAGAGCCATGGTAACTCAGTTGACAGGTTTTGATGCGGGCCTCGCCTTTTCTCACGGTTTAATTGTTGGCTTGTCAGGTATTTTATCTTGTTAAGTAGGATGGCTGATGGGTTTAGCCTTGAGTATCAAATTCATTAAAATTCGGTACTGTGTAGTATCTACTGCAAGTATTTTGTTCTTTATGTTCACTGTAAAGCAACGAACACAATTAGTGAACCTATCAATGCCCATCATTTTTATTGCATTTTTTGCATTACACATATTTTTTTTCACTTGAACCAGAGGGAGTATGCTTAGTGACAATGTTCATTATTGTAAGTTTGGTTATATATATATTTTCAGCTTGTGAGGAGACACGCAAGCGAGATTTTCACAGCAGTAATCATCTCAGCCTTATTTTCATTGTATTCCACTGCACTTGTGGGACGGCTTGTTGGGCTAGAACAATATTTAACTGTATCTAGTCTACCTAGATGTATCACTGTGGCATTGGCACTCAGCATCGCCTCACTTTTTGAAGGTATTCTTCTTGTATTGCAGAATTTGTAATTACTATCCTGTTATACAGTAATTAATTCTTACATATTGAAATGAACCGAATTTGCGGTAGTAGATTGTTTTCTCCTTTACATAACTAGGAAAGTAGAACTACTACTATTTAAGGACTTAAACACCTTATATACAGAGTTGATTTTTCCTTTTTTCCTATCTCTAAATGCCTCATATTATCTATTGGTATTTCACAACTTCAAACTCATGTTCTAAACTGTGAATGGTATTATTTTCTTACATTTACCTAATATCCACACAAAAATTTCACTTATAATGGATTAGTGTTTAAAATCATATTAGCATATTTTCTTTGTAGTAACTTGCTATTTGCTCGTCCCAAAATTGTTGTAGTTGCCGATTCATCCATCACAGCTGCAGTTGTTGTACTAACGGGTTTAGTTGGAGCAAATTTTGTGAAAGCGGTACTCGATAAACTACGGTTTCGGGATCCCATTGCTCGTGGAGTTGCAACTGCATCCAGGTATGCTATAAGTATCTGAGTATATGTAGTTTAAATACTGTATGTGATGCTTCTACATAAGTATTGAATTTTGAAATGGTGTTCGTCCAATCTATTAATAAGAATTAATGCAGCTGAAAGAAGATTGCTCTTTTTAAAACATCTTTAGCTGGCTCATGGCTCAAGCAATCTTTTAGTCTAAAAGAGATGAACACACAGATGAGAAAACCTCATACTGCCTTTGCATGCAAGAATTATATCGGCACAACACCTTTTTAAAACACATGATCTTTAAGCATCCGATTAGTTCTACTCAGTTTGGTTTTTTCTAATTGTTTAGATTTATCTCGGCAAGGTCCATCTAACTAAGGAGAAGTCAGCACAATTTCTCTCTAGAGCCTAAAGCTAACACCTCTTAATATACAAGTAAACTATTAGTCTTCTCTTTTGTTGTGAGTGCAAATATTGAACTGACTCAACTACCAGGAACTGAACTTGCATAGTTGCTAATTATGGGTCAAAACACTAACATAACACAGTAAAGTACCTATTTCAGTTGTAGCGAGCTACTCAATAAGCGTACATACTAGTATGCTATTGGTATGTCCATTACTAATATTGTCCAGTACAAGTGAGAATTAATGATTGAAGAACATGCGAAAAGAAAAATCTCACTCTGGCCAGATAAGAGCCAGCATTGCACTTTATAGTTGATCCAGGCAAACCATCAAACTATGCTCAAAACTAAGACTATTGCTTTGTCGTTACCTGATGCTCGTCACTTCATTATTGCATTGTGCATGTCCGATGGTAGTTTACTCATACTTGCATTATAGTTATTTGTTTCTGGTATTTCTGTACACTTGCTCAGAGCTTCTTGCATAGATTATATTGGTTTTAGTCCATATATAACACTTAACACTACGCAATACAATTATATATCGTGTTGTAGTTGTCATGGATTCGGGACAGCAGCACTGTCAGCAAATGAACCAGAGGCTCTACCTTTTTGTGCTATTGCATATGCTCTCACCGGCATATCCGCGTCTCTCTTCTGTTCAGTACCAGCATTCAGACAAAGTCTATTGGTCGTAGTTGGCTGAAAGGATCACCACTGATAACACGATCTCACACAATTCAGGCAATGAGAAAATTTATGAGATGTGAATCCTATAGCCCTCTCAGAAAGTTGCGGAAAAGCATACACGATGCTAGTTGTAAGAATGGTATCATCTACATAGTTGTAAAGTTATATTAAAATTTACTTATTTAGTATCAAGATAGAGTGTGTAGCTTGCAGCGAATGCGATCCACGCTTACAAGTACCTGCGAGCTTCAAATGGTACTTAAAATGTACAAATGAAGCATTTCTACTTGAGAAATTTTCTCTGTTTGTATAGCAACTGAAGCTTTCTTCGCCAACCTACATGAAGATATACCGAAGGACAGATACTTCTGCGATATGATTCCTTCATACCAGGGATGGTTGCACCATTCAATTTCAGTCGCACTTTCTTAAATTTCTTTCCATTGCATAAAGCCATTGTCAATAGTATAAATATTGCTACATCAGATGGGCTGTTTGTCATGTCTATGTACAAAATGGACATTCAGGCAATTGTATTGCAATAGATTACATATAAGAAAAATCAAAACCAAAATCATATCATTACATTACAGAAATAACTGAATGAGTAGAGTGAGTGAGTAACAATACAAGTTCCAGAGCAGAGTGTTGAAATGCTAAGATTAAATCAGAAGTACCACAACCATCAACTTTCAACACATCTTGTAATTTTTCAGCTCCCCTGCAATTTGAAACAGCCTATAACACTACATATTTAATTACTTTAGCGAACGCATATTTTCAACCAATATTCGACCAGTCCAACCTTTTTGACGCCTACAACTTCAAAGAAAATCTCAGACCAGTGTTTTTTCTTTTAATAATCAAGCCGTTCTTCTGTTTATCCCCAACGATCATCACGATTGAAGACAGCGGTGAGAAATACATAACAAAACAAGTAAACTAAGGAATTTCTTTCCTCTCTTCTTTCCTTTGCATACAATTCTTAATAATTACGATAAGATGGTGAATAACGTAAATCATTTGATAAAGCATGCAGTTAGTTTAAAGTATGACATTTGCAACTTGTTACCAATATTGAGAACTACATACAAATTTCACAATTTTGGTACAGGGGGTTACAAAATGGCAAGATTGCAAAATAGACAAGCATCACAGAGAGATCGGCAATGGACAAAATGACTGAATAAAACAATAATTTTAAAAATTTGCAAATCAAAGTCAATCATAATCAGGAAACTGGTTAAATTAAATCACTAAGCCAGAATATTAAAATCTCCTCAAAATTGCAGTCCACTTAAAGCTCAAGTAACTTCTCTCTTTTTCTTTGCCGATTACAATTGCCAGACCAGCAATTCTTAATCTTTTATCAGAGGCGCATTAGCAGAAAATTACTTCAAACCATGTAAAAAGTGGATGATGAAGAGCAACCTACTCATACCCATCAAAAGCATAATATCAACTTAAAACAATTACCCAACTTAACACAAGTACCACTGTAATGGTTCTCAGAGACTAAAATTTGGGACTGGGAACAGCATTTTCAAAACAGATAATTTAAGCAATATTGAACATTAACATTAACATAGGTGATAGACTACAGAACTGAACATGAAACCCTGATCTTAGGCAATAAATAAAACTTGTAGATGCACTTCCTCGGGAAAATCTGCAAATCAAGTCGATCAATTCCCATGCTAGCTAGCTTCTTGTAAATGTCATTGACCCAGCAAATCACTACACAGAAAAGAAGTAAAGACCTTGAGAATATTAATGTACTCTCTACTTAATTCAGAACAAGGGGCAACTAAAAAATTTGCTCTAATGTTGTTAGCAAGACAACGTAGAATTCTAGCAAAGGACTCCATGAATTCATTGATTAATAATTTTTGAGTTACAAATAGTCAGATATCTTAACATTTTGTAAAACAGGAAATATATTTATAAAAAAAGAGAGTGAAAGGATGGGCTCATTAACAAAACCAGTTCTACATTTTCTACAAAGAAAAGTTTTGACAATAGGTAATATGAGTTAATTAAATCAGCATCTCTTTAAAACTATATTTGTTCTAGCCTATAAATCTGACTCCATAGTCAAAAGGTAATGGTAATAACACATCAGCGCAGTAAGAAAAGAAATGAGAAGTGAAAATTCCACCTGCGTCTCTACTACTGTTGCTGCTGCTGCTGCTGATTCTGAGGGTAATTTCCATAACCTGGGTAACCTCCATAGGAAATATTGGGACCCTGGGAAGGTGGTGCATATCCATAAGTCTCGTATCCCTGTCCATATCCGTAATACCCAGCACCACCACCATTCCACTGGTTCGGATCTACCTGAGTCTAAACAGGCACACAGTACAGATATGCGTCAGCTACCAAGATATGAGCACAATTGATCACAATAAAGTTTCAGATATAGTAACCTGTTTGTTTGAAGGAGTACGTCCCCAAGAAAGTCTAATATTTTGTCCACCCAACTGACTCCCATTCAAACCATTCAAAGCCTCCTCAGCACGAGCTCTGTGATTTCATAAACAAAAGAAAATATAATTTTATCATGCCGGTAATGCCAACTGGATACTGATAAATAAGTTCTGCAACTGCAATGTACCTTTCAGCAAATTGAACAAACCCGCATCGCTTTCCAACAGGAATTTTCACATGTTCCAATTGCCCATATGCGCCAAACACTTGCCTCAAATATTCTTCAGACACACTAGGATCCAAACCACCAACAAAAATCTGCGGCAAAAGTTATTGTCTCGTAAACACATGTTTGCAATATAAAATAGAGATCATATTCAAGGCACATATACTAACTGTAGTATTATTTGGATCATCCTCACTTTGAGCTCCTTGAGTATATGCGGCTGCAAATAACGAAGGACAAAATGAGGTGAAACGGAATATATAGAAAGGTGATTTTGATTCATGAAAGTACCAAATATCTATCCATGTAGTCAACCAGATCTAGAAATTCTAATCCTGATCATGAATATTGCAAAAACATTAATCATCGAAAGAGCACATAAACTTAAAAAAAATTGTGGCACAAATTAGTATAATTATTAGTTTATTACAATGATAGTGTACAAGCATCATTTTATTCCAAAAAAATCATAAAAATCTTTTAGAAATTAAGGTATATTGTGATTCTTAAGCTTCTGGATTTGTTATTACTGAAAAACGAAAGTAATTTACTAATGCCTTAATGGAAACTTTTATGTGACTTTAGACCCTTCATATTCCAGACACTAATGTTCCCTTGTCTCCAGATAGTCTTTTATCTGACTACCAACATTAAAAACTGAAGGAAGAGTAGATTTCTGGTCAAAGTGATCTTATCAAATATTAAATGGAAACTCGGATATTAGTCACTCTTACATAAACCTCTATGCTCTTGTCCTGACAAAAAAAAAACCCTCTGTACCCTTGTCTTCTCCACTAGAGTTCGTTTCTAAGACAGGTCATAATATCAAACTCCTCTTGGCTATTTTCTAAAGAACCAGCACAAAATACATAATCACTCCTATACCAATTCTAGACAACAGGCCCTACCATATTCAAATGCTTAGATTATCATAAAAAATTGACCAATATTTACTCTTAAAAAGGTGCAAACAAAAAAGATTTTTTAATACTAAATAATAAAAACCATACACTTTATGATTTGAACCACCACAAAAAGGGTACTTAAAACAAATGAGCCAGGTATGATGACAAGCATATTGAAACAATGCACGCCAAATGCAATTTCACAAAGATGCCTTTACACACCAGAAAAGTGATAAAAAAATACATTCACAAATTGATGTATGTACATACACGAGATACATATATTAGAGAGAAGCACACCAAAAGACAAAATTGACTAGGATTATCAAAGAAAACAGGGAAGTTTCAAAAGGTAAAGCAGGCTATTCTGACTAGAAGAATAATAGACTTTAATAAGTGCCAGAATACAGATCAAAAACTGCTTAGATTATAAATGGATCTGGAAAGATTATAGATTGGTAGAATACTATATGCCCCAAGAGGCCAAATAATGGAAAGACGAATTAATGACATCAATTGCACACTGACCTAGGCCAGGGCCACACACTAAGGGGATAAGCATTTCAGCTGAGATCAGAGCCAGGCCCCTATAGCATGGAGCCTCTTGAAGCCTGCTTTGAGACAATACAAGTCTATAAGGTTTCCAATAGTTTATAAAGAAATATAACCCAATGATCTTAAAGTAGAGGAAAATAGTCACCAAGCTTCCAGATTCAGGAACATTACTGGTGAAAATGAGCTTAACACGGACAAAAATATACTAAAATAATTGAACTTCAAAAGCAATTATCCATCTAACAAACAGAATCTAAATGAAAGATCTGGAAGAAAAAACAAGCAAACAACATGGATAAGGATCTGAAAGCAAGAAACAGTGTCCTAAACAACCCTAAAGTAAACAAATATTGTAACATACTTCTTAAACGGGTATACTGGTATACAGTCATTAAGTGATACCTTTTGTGGGTTGCTGAATTCCTGTACTCTTCTTGTTAGCAGCCGGACCAATACGCATGGGCCTACTTGAACACATACTTCCATTCATCTCAGTCATAGCTCGCAGCTGTTCACTCTCATCTCCAAACTTCACAAACCCATAACCCTTAGAGCGGGATGTGTCCTTATCAATTACAACCTTAGCTCCTCTAACTGAAGGATAGTACGCCCTAAAAGTCTCTTGAAGAGTGTAGTCAGAAACATCCGGAGCCAGATCCCCAACAAATATTGTATACTCAATCATGTCATCAGGGCGCTTTTCTCCCACCCCAAAAGACGCCCAATTCAGCCTAAAATTTTGCTGAACATTTGGCATCGGTGTTCCATTAAACGTCTGCAAATTTCTCTCAGCAGCAGCACGACTCACAAATTCAATGAAGCCATAGCCTTCCGGCTGACCATTTGACTTGTTACGAATAACTTTTGCAGACACAACCTGCAAATAAAGATAATTTCAGTGCATAAAAAAACCTCACAAGCACAAGAGAAAATCCCCTAAAAACAAGTAACAAAAAGTCACAAGGTTTGCATGGCCACATACAAAATACTACTAATATTTTAACACATAAGTAGACATCATAACGCACCACAACAATTCAAAATCCAGACATGAAATTAAGTATAATCGACAGGAATTAAGACCCCTCGACCAAAAACATACTTCTCAATTATAGAACCGAACCAATTAGACAGCCTCGACCTCTCCAGGATTTATATACATATCCGAATCACATTAACATTACATACAAGACTTCATAGTTCATACTACGCAAACTTTAAACACACATACCGCAATCACATTCACAAGCATAAAAACCCTAATTCTCATGTTCTCTCTCTCAACAAATAAAAATCACGACTTTACACATAAAATCAAAGCAAACAACACAAAATCACTCAATACCTCTCCAGATTGACTAAAGCAGCTCAACAGATAATTCTCGTCCATAAAATACTGCAGATCTCCGATCCACAGCGTCCGAATCTCATCTCCCGCCGCTTGCGCTTGCTGCGGTGGCGCAACAGCAGCTTGTTGCGGGTAATACACCGGCTGCTGCGGCGGCGGCGCGTACTGCTGCTGAGGCGGCGCGTACTGCTGCGGCGGCGGCGCGTACTGCTGCGGCGGCTGCTGGGGAGGTTGCTGGTACTGAGACTGTTGGTGATACCATTGCTGTTGTTGTTGGTATTGTGTGGGGTTGATCGGAGCTGCTTGTGCTGGTTGCATTGTGAAATTGACACAAACCCTAGATGATAGACACAAATAAAACTAAGGGGATGTGGAAAGTCTGGCTTTGCTTTGTGTGTGTATATATATCACCAGTCTCATGTTGGGCCAGGACTCGTGGATAATCGGATATGTTGTTTTTTCCAAATTGTGGTTCCATGTGTTGAATTAATTTCATAAATCGTTTTTGATAATCTATTCTATTCTATAATATAAAAACTGTTGTGTTATTACAATTATAAATCCTCCGTATTTTTACGTATTTACAACCAAATGTCACTTGATTTTATTGACTTACACCCTTTTCAAATCACAACCCTTATTTCTCTTACCCACTTAAACACGTGTCAAAATCTCCAAAACATTTCTGATATATCAGCTTGCTTTATCAAAAACATTGCAAGTCAAAACTGGAGCAAAAACGTCCCCCTTCTTTCACTCTCGCGATTGTCTCCGAGGTACAAATCTTCGATGACCTTTATTTTGCTTGATTATGTTCGGTGTAAGTTTTTACCAACAGTTATGTTCTCTAATTGTAGGGATTATACACTATTATTCAGATTATCCATGTCGAGGCAGAATATTACAACTAATTGGCGACGTGGTTGTTATCCCGTGATAAACGCATCACGCATCTTCTCCTCTGCTTGAAACTAAGTATGCTCGGATTTTGTTTTGATGATTGCAGTTCTTTGTTTTAGTACTTGGAAGTGTGTAAATAGTGTAGTCCATCTGATTAAATTTAACTTCTCTCCAGGTTACTGATTCCTCACTCAAGTCCCATATTTTAATGTTTATTTTAGTATGTACTATATGTCAGTCTCTTTATTATCTGATTTTATGTATACTTTTTCCCATTTACATCTATTCTATAATATAAAAGCTGTTGTGTTATTCCCCTTATAAAGACTACCCAATCCTCCATATTTTTACGTATTTACAACTGAATGCCACTTAATTTTTTTACTTGTACCCTCTTCTAATCACAACCCTTATTTTTCATACCCACTTAAATACGTGTCAGAATCTCCGAAATATTTATGATAGATCAGCTCACTTTACCAAAAATATTGCAATTTAAAACTGGAGCAAAAACGTCCCCCTGCTTTCACTCTCGCGATTGTCTCCGAGGTACAAAACTTCTTCGATGACCTTTTTGCTTGATTATGTTCGGGGTAAGTTTTTACCAACAGTTTTGTTCCCTGATTGCAAGGGGTTATTCACTATTATTCAGACTATCCATGTCGAGGCAGAAAATTACAACTGATTAGCGACATGGTTGTTATCTCGTGATAAACGCATCACGTATCTTATCCTCTGCTTGAAACTGAGTATGCTCGGATTTTGTTTTAATGATTGCAGTTCTTTGTTTTAGTTCTTAGAAGAGTGTAGACAGTGTAGTCCATCTGATTAAATTTAACTTCTCTCCATGTTACTAATTCCTCACTCAAGTCCCATTTTTAAATGTTACTTTTTCCCCATTTACATGTTGTGTAACATGGTTTATATAGCTTTTGGTACAAGCCATGAGTTTGTTCTAAAATATTTCTATGTCTGAATTTTATTGTTTTCATTATATTATCAAGTTTATGTTGTCTCTTATATGACTTGATTCACTTTACAGTTTGGAAATATGGTGATGTTCTTAAAAAAACAGGTTTTTTGTGAGTGTCCAAATATGTTGTTTTATTCAGTTTTATAATAAAATAACAATGCATAAAGCCTAAGAACAAGTAAAAATCGCAGAGAAATGCTTTGGCTTCGGCACTTTGTTTCCAAAGGAAAATTTTAAAAACATTGAACGAGAGTTTGAGTCAATTGAGCCGGCGCAAGAAGAATGAACCGCACCACCCGCACCGCGATCATCTCTAATAATAATGTTGTTTATTTTATGCATCTTTAATAGATAATAAACTACTATTTTGTATAATTTTCATCATGGCGATTTTAGTTCTCCTCCTAGTAGTACTAATTATATATATAGTTGAAGTAATTTCTAGTTTTGACTATGACTTGTTGAATTTTCTTGATTTAGAAACATTTGCTAAAAGATATTCTTATGATGAACATTCATTGTGTACTTTAAATGCGATGATCCTAGCTTTAATAAAGTGGCTAGATTGGTATGATGCGCTAAAAATGAATTATATGTTGACCATTTTGATATTGATGATGTTAATCTTCCATACACACCTGCTAAAAAAAATTAATAACAAAATAATAGAATCACAAGTCTCGGGGATTATTCAAATTTTATATATTTGGTACGGAGGGTGATGGAGCGATTACCCTGGTGATATTGAGTACTTATATAATATAAAAATGAAGATTCTAATATCATTATTCTTGACAATTATGTAAGTGATGAGAAATTTGAAAGTTTTTTTTTTTTTTTTTAGATAAGCCAGTCCATAAATAAAGAAAGCCACTAGGCAGGATACATCAAAAGGGGAGAACTGAGCCCTATTACTACTGAGGCCAACATTCAAGAGAGGGACTCCTTATATGGAGTTACATAGTGCGCCACTATAAATCATCAATTTTATTATAAATTCTGTTATAAAATACATATAAAACGTGATTCTAATATAGAATACTATAAAATATATCTATTTTAATTAATTTAAAACTTAAAATTTGATGAAAAAAAGTATATTTTCGAAACTGATTCTACAACAGAATAATTCTAGATGATTATTATTCTGTTATAGAATCATGTTGAGATATTGTATAATTTTAGATGATCTTTGGAATAAAAAAAATTGTATATCTTCGTTTTCGGTTTAATAATCAAAATTTGCAATTATATTTCATAAAAAATATAACAAAATATATATTATGTGTATATTTATAATAGTGTGCTACGTAACTCTATATAAGAGGGTATGCTATGGAGTGCTACCCTTACTACTAATACTAGACATGCAACGCACTAATGTAAGAAAATATAAAAAAGAACACATATATTTTTTTTTGGCTGAAAGCTAGATATTTTATTCATCAAATAAATCCTTCTCAATATAAGCTTTAATACTGATAGGCACAGACCATCTATTCATCCTACGACCAGATAATAAATATGATTTCCTAGCAAGTTGATGGGCTACCATGTTTGCAGATCGCTTTACAAATAACAATTCCACATTGTTTAATCTACGCAAGATATTTCGGCATACAAAAATAGTTACACCATAACAAGACCTCATCGTAGCATTGCTTCTGATCGCCTGGACCACCACCAAACAATGATATGAATATTCATAACTTGTATGTTACGTCCCGATATAGGGTTTAATTAAGTTTAATCACTAATTAAAAATAATTATGGTGTTTTTAAAAAGTTTAGCCCCTTTTTAAAATCGTGTATCGTGATTAATGACAGTTATAACATACAAATGTAAAAATAAAGAGAGAAAGAATACAATGCGAGGGTCGGATTTTTATACTAATTTTTAATAACAAAATCTCGGATCCTCCCACCCCTAGTCCAGTACCCGAACTCCTTTTGAGACTCGAGATTTTCATTACAAGAAGAATGCACTTCTTATAGCAGGTGAAGAAGTCTTTACAATTCTAAAAACATAAATTTCGGAACGTAATGTACAAACCTGAAAAATGTATGTTTATATAATAAGTTAGAAATCAGATTAAAATTAGAAATAAGATAGAAATTGACTTAAGCCAGAAATTACTATGAGATACTTTTTTGAGTAACTTAATTTTTAATTATTATTTTTTGATAAAATTCATCCATAAGTTATGAATTATCTATAAATCAGTTTTATTTTTATTATTATATTTTTAATAATCCATATATTATTAATTATTCAAAATTACCTAAACATGACATTTTGAAATTTCAACTTATCATATTAACTCATATATAATAATAAGTTACAATTTTAAACTCAGTCAAATAAACTCATGAGTTGTTATGCTTAAAAATAACGAAGAAGATAAATCTATCATATACACAATTTCAACATGTCAATGCGTTCTTTTCAAATCATTAAACATGTCAATTCTAATTCTAAATTTTATGTAAATATTGAGTTAAAGATATTTAATTTGACGGATACACTAGTTTCAAAAAAAAAAAAAAAATTGACGGATACACCAACAAACAAAAAAAAAAGATGTGTTTACATAAAAAAAGAAAGAAAGATATGTAACTAAAATCTAGGAGCACCCAACAAAATTTAGTTACAGAAAACTCAGGAGATTCTCGTATTAATAGTTCATGCCTTCATGGTAGGAGAAGCCCAATAATTTAGCTTCTCCCCCAAAACCTCGCCTCAAAATAAAAAGAAAAGCATGTATGAGAGTATATAGACTCGGGATAGATAATTATATATCAAAAAGGAGAAACTAAATTTTATCTATGTACAAGTACATGTAACATTTAGAATTCTTGGAGTTTCAATAACAATCGAAAATTCCTGGAGTTACTTTAATTTTTTGCGGCATTGATTTAAAAAATTTGAAAGGCAATAACATGAAGAAAGTATCTCTGAGGTCAAGGAGTTCTGTCCACGAAGGCCAGAACTCCTGGAAATATAATCATGGAGATGCATTGTCTTCCATCGTCCGAAGTGTATCCATGAAAACAGGTTTGCTAAATTTACATTCTTTTTTCTTCTTTTTTTCAAGATATCGCAAGATTTGCTACAGTTTCATCTTTGTTTGGTATAATGTATTTGCCAGAATTCTTAAAAGACTTTCTTGCTTCAAGGCAGAAAATATGATGCATGCACTTGTCATTTGCAAGTTCAGTTTCATTTATTCCGATTAGATTTTCGTGAATGGGGTTAGTACCTGTTAGGCCGTCATACTTCCTTTGATTTTATAGTGATATATTTTCATGAATTGGGGTTAGTACATGTTAGGCCGTCATTATGGTAGTAATTAATACCATGCTAAGTTATCGGTATCTATAAACTACGGGGTCTTTATCTGATAATTTATTATCTTAATAGCTACTCCCTCCGTCCCTATTTATCTGTCCACTTTGGAAGTAAAAATTTGTCCCTATTTATCTGTCCATTTATACTTTCAAAACTAACTTAATGATAATTTTTCAAATATATCTTCATAATTTCAATTTTCAAGACTTGACTTATTTAAAACTTGGTTGAATTCATGTTTTCAAGACATAAAGTAGGGGTATTCCACCATCTTCAAGATATTAATTAGAGGTATTTAATGAAAAAATTTATACAATCAATTATTCCTTGGTATGCGTTTTTTTTTCCAAAATGGACAGATAAAAAGGGACGGAGGGAGTACTAAATATAATGTTTGTGTACAGTTTAAGTACCTATTCATAATGTTTGTTTGAATCCCAGAAGCTACAGATTTCTACTATCTTCACATTTCTTTTTTTATTTTTTTGGGAAAATAGATTTTTTTGCCACTCAACTTATAGTGTTTTTAGAAACTTACCACCCAACTAATTTTTTTATTCTTTTAGTCACTTATGTTAGGTTTGGTTTTATTTTTAGCCACCACTTACGTTTGGATTTGATTACCAGCATTATGATAATTTTTTTGTCACTAAACTTATTGCGTTTTTAGAAACTAACCACTGAACTATTATTTTTTTTATATTACTCACTAGTGTTAGATTTAGCTCTTTTTTTTGTCACTGAAGTTAGGTTCAAATTTGATTATTAGCATTACATTTTGTGTGTATCATTATTAAAATATAGTGGTAGTCGGTAATATTTTGATGATTTGATATATGTTTGTATTTTTATATGTAGTACTTTTTATGTCTTCAAGTCGCTTACTTTGGATGATAAGAATTTTACACGCATTATATGGCCTTTAAAGGATGTAGTTCCATATATAACTTTTTTTTTTCTTCCGAATGAAAATTCAACGTTTGAATTTTTACACACACAAAAAACTATGTTTTATAAGAATCTTAAATACATGCTAAGCACTAGAGAAAATTTATAAACTAATGAGAGGGACGGAGGGAGTAATAATAATATAAAATGATGCATTATATATAGAGGACAATCATCGAAAATTAAGTTTTCCTCTCTATTTATTTATCTCGAAAATTGTAATAAGATAAAGTTATTAAAATTTTTGAAGATAAATTTAAGAAAGATCTTAGACTGAGCTAGTCCATTGAAAGTTTAATAGCGAAAGATGATGCGTCATATCACTCAATTACACTTTATCTTATGAGAGAGGGTAAATTGTTTGAAGTTATTGATTTCATATTTATGATTTATTGAATTTTTAGAATCTAATTACTATTATTCCTGATTTTAATTTTTCATCGGCTCATTTTATATTACTATTGCTATATATAAGGATATAAACATACGACACATCATCAAAATATTAGATACTATCACTATGTATAAATGATGATACAAAAAATTATCATAGTGCTAGTAATCAAATCCAAACCTAAGCTGGTGGCTAAAAACAAAACCAAACCTAACATTAGTGACTAAAAGAATAAAAAAATTAGTTGGATGGTAAGTTTCTAAAAACACTATAAGTTGAGTGGCAAAAAAATCTATTTTCCCTATTTTTTTCATAGTGTTTATACAGTTTGTACAGAACATTCATGATTGTGAATACACATTTTCTGCATGGATGTCAAGTACCGGCTATTTGGAATTATGGGGTACCTGCTTTTCCTAAAATACAGTTTTTGAGTTAAAAGCAGCTTTTGAGCTAAAAGCTACTTTCGAGTAAAGCTGTTTTTAGATCTACCAAATAATTTTTCACCTGTTTTTCAGCAAAAAGCTGATCTTGATGTCTATGACAGCAATGTCCTAAAACCCGTATTTGTCTTCCCCATAGTTTCAGGACAATCAAGTATTTCATAGTTAGTTATCTGAACATTTATGCATTATTATATTTTCTCTTTGATAATCATCAAAAATAGGCATGAATCAAGTCTGTTATTTATATGTTAACGATGCATAATTTGAAATTGTCAGGTTTTAATAGACAGAAAACAATGAATGGTAGCACTCGTAAGCGTGATGATGAAGATATTACTACTCAGGTTTTCACATTCGGAGAACTTGCTGCAGCAACAAAAAATTTTCATCCTCAAAAGCTTGTAGGCAAAGGAGGATTCGGGAGGGTGTACAAAGGACAGCTCAAGCACAATAATCAGGTCTCTCACTGTTCTCTTACTCTGCATTCGCCTTGTGTATTTTAAGTTGTAATGTGGTTTCAATCTTGTGTTTTATTTCCTTCAGATCGTGGCGATAAAACAACTTGATCAGAATGCAGTGCAAGGAACTGAAGAGTTTTTAGAAGAAATTGCGGCACTAAGTCATGTTCAGCATCCCAACCTTGTCAATCTTATTGGTTATTGTGCAGATGGCCATCAAAAAATGTTGGTTTATGAATATTTATCTAATGGATCATTGGAAGATCACCTTTTTGGTAAGTTTATAATGTGTTAAAGATGCCGATTCCATGAAGTTATCACATACAAGTGAAAAATATAGTCATATGGATATATTTTTCTGATATAGACTCATTACTTCACAAGAAAAGAAATTCCTCACATTGTAGACCTGTAGATATATCCTTTAGAGGTGGCTGAGATTTCTAGCCTTAGTGGCATTTTCACTTGCCAATGTTTCTGAATTTGTCAGGTTTTTAACAAGGTCTGATTTTGTTGGTTGTTCTGTTTTCAGAGGTTTCTGGGAAAAAGCATCCTCTTGATTGGTACACTAGAATAAAAATAGCTCATGGAGCAGCTCAAGGACTAGAGTATTTACATGATAATGCCAACACTCCGATTGTGTATAGCAATTTCAAAGCATCACACATTTTATTAGACAGTGAATTCAATGCTAAGCTCGTAGATTTTGGATCTTCTAGGTTTGGTCTTTCTGGTGAAAAAGATCATGTGCCTATGACGATGATGCAAACTTATGGCCATTGTGCACCAGAGTATTCAGAAACGGGTGAGCCCACGCCTAAGTCAGATGTCTATAGCTTTGGAGTCCTGTTGCTAGAAATTATATCAGGACGAAGGGCTATTGATACCACAAGGCCAAAAGAGGAGCAAAATTTAGTTACTTGGGTAGGGATAATATTTAAAACCTCTGGGCCATGAAATTAATGTTGTTTCCTTTAGGTTCTAATTATATTTGTCGAAATTCTCGCATATTTTAATTTTATTGTGTGGATTTGCAGGCACATCCAATATTTAAGGACAAAAAGAAGTTCAGATTAATTGCTGATCCCCTGCTTAGTGATAAATATCCAGTAAAGGCTCTTTACCAGGCTCTAGCTATGGCAGCTATGTGTCTCCAAGAAGAAGCGAACACCAGGCCTGTGATTGCTGATATTGCCATTGCTTTGGAGTACCTTCTTTGTGAAAGTTTCAAAAACAATGACAAAGTTAGCATGTCGGATGATGAACTAGCTGCTATGGAATTTGGGACACAAGATGCTGAAACTTCGTTATAGCCACAACCTAATGCATAAGATCATCATCAACAACAGTATAAAAAACCTTGTATAATTTAAGCTAAATACAGTCAACTGTACAAGGTTTCAAAACTCAGTAGTCCTGTGATGTTTCTTGTACTTTTAGCGGTAATTCTATGCATATCTGCAACAACTGAGCACTTAGCCCCTTGGCGACAACTACTATTGTTTTGCTGAGATCCTCTTATCAAGAACTAACTATTAAGGCAGGAGTTAACTCCACAAGAAGCAGCGTATCCTCCTCCATTTCGGCTTAATTCAACTTGTTATACCAGTGTTGATTTACAATAGCACTTACTATAAGAATACTAATGGCTTCTTGAATATACAAGACCCTGTTTATGTCTGTCCCTTTTTCTATTTTTTACGCGTTTCTTAAACTAGGACTGCTTTAAGAGCATCTCCAATCCTGGGCGTCAGTTCCTTTTGCCAAGTTTATTAAAATGGTTTCAATAGGATATATATCTAGGAGTAGTGTTAACCATACATTTAGGCACTTGTGGTCATGTAACTACAATCTTCATACCCAATATTAACTATCAAGTAGATGATATAGCATTCATCCTCACTTCAATATATTCTACAGCTTTGCGGTGAGCAATTAACTACAGCTCTGCGGTGAGCAATTAAGGCTCCGTTTAGCATTGTTGTTGCAAGCAGAAACCACAGCATTTTGCTTAAAAAACACGTGAAAAATAGCAACTTTTAGCTCAAAACTCCTTTCATGTTTTTGGAAAAAGCTGTTTTTCTACTTTTGCGAGAATGTGACATAGATTTTACTATCAAACCTCATCAATTTTTAATTTTTTTTTATCATAACTCAAAATATGCAAATATCAAAAAATGACCAAACAATTATCTAATATCTACAACAATATTTTTTTCAAGAACACAATAGTTTTTAACAATACTCTCAAACAGACCTAAACGTGGTCGATGTAAGCATTGTAAGACAATTAATCAATGCATCCTCACAGAAATGGATGCCTTCTCAACAGACTACAAAACATACCAAAATACACAACTCAACAAGAATTTGCATGATGGAATAGTTCTTCTAGAGCAATGCTTAACTAAATTTCAAGGGAGCTAAAAAATTTCGAATCAAAGTATCCTTGTGGTGTCATTTTCTGGTTTCACTGGCATTTATGCATCTCCCCCCCACTTGTAAGTGAAGAACCAGCTGGTCTGTCAGAAACTAACCGGTGCTAGCTCCAACTGTGCTTGTCATGTCATAAGCAATGCAATGACCTAGCTATCGATCCCAACTTCCATTCGGCCCCACATGCAAACCCTAATTACATAACCTAGCTCTGGTAAATATGTAAATGCGACTTTCTTCTTACAGTCGATAATTTACTCCTTGGTTGGTGACTCACCAGACTCCGGTAATAAAAACATTTACCAACATTGCTAGTACATAAATGCAGCAGGTCTTTATAAAGCTAAAACATCATGACTCCTTGAAATAGATTCATGTGATTCATCCTGCATCACCTCGAATTATTGCATTTACTTGTTTTTAAAGCTAAAAGAGCTAGCAAATATATAAAGCTTATGTGAGTAATTGTGCTCCCGTTTGTTTCATGGAAGCAGAAGTTGCTTCTAGTTTCTGATTTCTTAACCCGTTTGTGTAAATAATTCTAAGCATTCTGAGAAGTTGAGAATGCTAACTTTTCTCTCACAACTTCTGTTTTTTTTTTCAAACACTTTATTAACTTATTTACTTCTCACTTCTAGTGCATATCTTTACTTTTAAATAAGAAGTCATATATTTTTTAAGTTTGCCTTAAATGGTCGTATATTTCTAAAGCTGAGGGCAGTTTAATGCGCGCTGTACAGATCATAAAGCAAAAATAACCAAGTTAATTCACATACTTTATCTCAGAAGTTCTGTGAATAACTTGAAGACTGATGTTGTCGTAACCTTATTTTGCTTTTGGTCAATTAATAATAAAAAAGATGCGAAATGTTGAGTATTCTCATTTAGTATCTAGCTACTAGCAGTGAGACCAACTACTTTACGCGGATAAGAAACTTCAAAGTTTATTACCAACATGTGGGTCTGTAAATTAAAGTAAATTATATTAATAGTTCAAAAATCAATGTGACTAATTGAACCTAACATAAATTAATTTGACTAATTGAACCTAACGAACTATGTGGGAAAAAATTAATATAAAAAAAAAAAGCTGAATAACATTATCTTTTAGTCCTAATCGTGACATACATATATTAGGAATTCTTAACCGACATATCAATAGAATGACTATAACGATAGACAATGAGATGGTATGGTTGAAGTGTGATTTTTGCGAAAAATCATAAATTTCTTTGTTTTTTTATTTATTAACCATTTTTAAACTAAATTCCATATAAATTAGAGTTGTTTTTAATCCTTAAAACCCTAAAAAAATCCTCTCAAGTTTCTTCATTTTCCCTAGCGGTCGTGAGGGGCTTCCATCGGTCTTCACCGGTGGAAAGCCCTAAATCAGTTATTTTCTTTGTTTTGTTCTTGTTTTTTAATAATATTCCTCCTTTATCTTTCAAGGTTGTATCTTTGTTTGATAAAATCTTTTTTGAGTGAGTTTTGTTCCCAATTTATTTGGGTTTTGTTTATTCTCTCCTTGTGAGAACTTGGTGTGCTTTTTGGTGTGTTTTGGTGTGATTCGATATTCAAGACATTAGATCTGCCAGATTTTCAAGAGAGTGGTTCACTGATAAAGATTTATATGGGATTGCAGTTACGATCGATAGCTCAAACGGATTTTGATGAAGTTTTGATGAAAGCTGCATTTGTATATATCAATTTCAACAAATCGCTTGACTGTGTTCTTATAAAAACTAGATTAATCAGCGATATGATCTGTTTTATGTTTGTTTGACTCGACTGTTCTTATAGATGCCGTATGGTTTTTCATTATTGAATTAATTTCTTTTTTTTAAAAAAAATCATGCATATGGTAGGAAACCTTGAACCTCCGCTCTTAACTGCACTCTAATTATAGCGGGTTTTGTTGGTAAAACTGAATTGTTATTACTTAATTAGTCGATGAGAGGTCGTTATTAAGCAATTGTTTAATTGCTTATAGTTTAGAAAAATTTAAATTTTTTAATTTTCAATTATTTTAGATGTCTAACAAATAAATGTAATTAAATTATTAAATAATTATTTAATTATTCATTATATAAAAATCAGTTATTTTTTGTGCGATCACTTTTCATTTCGATCGTATACAATTGAAATAATTATTAACCTGCCTATATTTCTATAATTGTGACACTTCTTTATATATATTTGCTTTTTACTGCACTAAGAAAAGCACATGACTGAATAAATAATAAAATTCAATAAAACAATAAACAAGTTGATAGAAACATTATAGTATTTCCAAATATGACATGAAATAGAGTAAAATATTTTTTGAAACGAAAAGCAAATATTAACTTTAAAAAGGATGATTATTCTAAGAGAAAAATATACTACGTAATTAACTTTACTAAATTTTGTGGTGTTGAAGAATGTTAGTAAATCTGATTGCATGAAAATATATATACCTACCGTCCTCATTAAAGAGGATATATCCAACCAAACAACCATGCATTGAGTATTTGAGTGACCTCAATAACCTTTTACTCCCTCCGTCCCAGTCATTTGTATACAAATGGCTGGGACACGGACATCAAGAAATTGGGTAAGAAATGAGTAAAGTTGGATGAAAAGTGGTATAATGGCGGGACCCATTTATATTTAATAATAAATTTGAGATAGTGGAAGAAAGTAGTGGGTGTAATAGTTTTATATTATTATAGAATGGAGATAATGGAATAAAGTAGTTGATGTAATGATGTTTTATATTATAAAAGTTTACTATTTTTGGAATGTATACAATTGATGGAACGTCCCAAAAAGAATATTGTATACAATTCATTGGGACGGAGGGAGTATATATGTAAATGCTCTCAAAAGTCAAGTCTCAACTGCCGAGACAAGACTTCACTCTGGCTACTTCATTGTTCTTAAACCTTTCTAGTTATAGTTTCGACTAAGAAAGTGTTTTGATTGTTTCTCGGTAATCTTGGTTTAGTCACTCGGGGGAAAACGAAAGTTCAGCCAACGGCATATATGATATATCTGCTAGGTTCGGATCTTTTCGGAAAAAAGAAGAAGAAGAAAATAGAAATGTTTAGTTTGAAAAAAATTCTGAAGATATTTCACCAAACATAATGGTTTACAAAATAAATATTGATATCAAATTTTATAACATTATAATATGTTGGCCTGTTTGAGTTATTTAACATATGTATTTTTATCTCATAAGCATTCTATTTATTGTTCACGAAGTAAAATAAAAATTATCAGTTCAAAGAAAAATGTGTCTTCCAAATAAATTGTATATTGGTGAACAATAAAAAGAGAGGACATGTATCCTCTTGGTCACAGGTTCGACTCCCGAAGGGAGCAGAATTTGTGATTATGCCTCCTGGATCAGAGCCGGCCTGTCGCGCTTAGGTGCGGTTTACCTTGGTTCACGTAGTTTGCAGGCTATTGCGTGAGCTCGTGGGTTTACCCAGTGCGCACCCGAAGGGTAGCGGCTGCGGATTCCTACGTTTAAAAAAAAAAAAAAATACTTATGGGATAAAAATACATAGAATATTAAATAAATAGAATTGTATATCGGTGAACAGCACATAGAATGATTATTAGGAAAGGATAGGTATATATAACTTAAAAAAACCTACGCGCGTAATTTAAAATTTTGTTGAGAGACATGTGGCAGGGACCAAAGACTCGTGTATAAAGTATAAATGTGATTAAAATGTATCCTCATTTACTACTATTCAGTATCAACTGAGCTGGTATCGCAGTGAATGAGGACTCTACGCGGATTAGAAACTGATTCAGATATAAATACCAACCCGTCCGTACAAAAGTAAATACCAGGCAATATATTCATGACTCTGAGCCTGGTGGTTGAAACTCATTAATTCATCATATATTCCTAACCAGATATTGCAAACCCTACTTCACCCGTCTTGCCATACGCAGTTACAAACATATATAAGCATGTTTTCCAAATTGCGAGGAAAAGTTACATATATAAGCATGTATCGGAATTTGTAAAGAAAAAGTTATGGCGCAGTTTAGTTATAATTGGTGACATATTTTTCTCTTGAAATCTTGATGGGGCTTCTAATTACACTTTGTTAATTAAGTTTTTTCATCAAAAAATAAAGTCTTACTTTGCGAAATTGTATGTATACTCTAAAAGAGATTTACATAATCATATGAAAATTATTATGGCTTAACTTGCACTGCAACTAAAAGACCATTGTGATCAATTATTTCTTGCACAAATGTAATATAAAACTTTCCTAAAAATTGGGTATGGAGCTAATCGATTGATTCACCCGTTCAGGATTTATCAGACATTATTTGATAAATAAATAGAATATAATCAATTAATTAATAAAATACTTTTTAGTCAGAAACCTAATTTTAATAAGTCGGTATATATTAAACACTATTCCGGGGAAGGACTAAAGATTGATTTGGATTTTGTACGTCATTTCACTTTCTCGTTTGAATAGTTACTCAACATAGAACGAAATGTTATAGAAAATGTGCGTCTTTATGATACTTTTTCGAAAAAGTAGTAAAGGGATGAAGCCTAGCTAGGTCAATATTATGATCTGTACTTGCTGATTACTGCTACGTACTACAGTACTACAGTATATATTTACTTATCGTCTGCCCTGTTTTAATAAAAAAAACTGTATAAATAATCAAGTCTCATACGAATTTTTTGATAAACAATACATTGAAAAGGGAAAAAACAAATTATACGGCACTTGACAGGTCTTTATAAGACCATGCATAAGCCTCATGCCTTGTATACTAACTATACTATTCAATACATCAAAACTCTTTCTCTCTTCATGGAGTTGCTAGACTCACTTCTCCTCACTTCAGCTGTCATTTTCCTCTATCTATGGTGCAAATACTGGTCGGCGAAGGGCGGTGGGCCGCCAAATCTTCCTCCCGGACCACCAGGATGGCCACTTATAGGCAACCTAGGTCAAGTCCTCCTCCAAAAGCGTCACTTTATATATATTGTACGTGATTATCGTAAAAAATATGGACCGATTTTCACCATGCAGATGGGTCAGCGTACTTTAGTTATTGTTACAAGCTCGGAGCTCATCCATGAAGCACTTGTGCAGAGAGGACCTCTTTTCGCCAGCCGCCCGGAGGACTCACCGATAAGGCTTCTGTTTAGTGTTGGCAAGTGTGCTATCAACTCGGCGGAATATGGTCCTTTGTGGCGCACACTAAGAAGGAACTTTTCGAATGAGCTGATAAACCCTAGGAGAATCAAGGAATGTGGGTGGATAAGAAAATGGGCGGTGGAGACTCATTTGAAAAGACTTCAAGAGGAGGCCTCAAGAGTAGGGTTTGTGGAAGTCATGAGCAATCTTCGGCTTACTGTTTGCAGCATTTTGATTTGCTTGTGTTTCGGTGCTAAAATACCCGAAGAGAAGATAAAAAATATTGAGAGTGTTTTGAAAGATGTTATGATGATGACAACTCCTAAGCTACCGGATTTCTTACCGGTTCTCACACCGCTGTTTCGACGACAACTGAAGGAAGCCAAGGAGCTCCGGAGGAAGCAACTCGAGTGTCTGGTCCCTCTGGTGAGAAGCAGAAGGGCTTTTGTGGAAAAAGGTGAAAACCCTAATGGTGAAATGGTGAGCCCGGTTGGTGCTGCTTATATTGACTCACTTTTTCATCTTGACCTAAATAACCGAGGCCGGTTGAGTGAAGAAGCCCTCGTAACCCTAGTCTCCGAAGTGATCAATGCTGGAACTGACACAAGTGCAACAACTGTGGAGTGGGCTTTACTTCACTTAGTCATGAACCAAGAAATTCAAGAAAAGCTCTACAAAGAAATAGTCAGTGTGGTTGGCGTAGATGGCCTTGTCACGGAATCCGATGTCGAAAAAATGCCCTATCTCGGAGCTATCGTCAAAGAAACATTCCGGCGACACCCCCCAAGCCACTTTTTGTTATCTCATACAGCTATAAAAGACACTGAGCTTGGCGGCTACACAATTCCAGCCAATGTCAGCGTGGAGTTCTACACTGCATGGGTCACCGAGGACCCGAATATGTGGAAAAACCCGGGGGAGTTCATCCCGGAGAGGTTTCTAGACGGGGATGGTGTCGACGTCGATGTGACCGGGAACCGGGGAGTGAAGATGCTGCCGTTTGGGGCCGGACGGAGGATCTGTCCGGCGGCTTCTCTTGGTACATTGCATGTTTACATGTTGCTGGCTAGGATGGTGCATGCATTTAAGTGGTTGCCGGTTCCCGGAGCTCCACCCGACCCGAGTGAGACCTTTGCTTTTACTGTGGTCATGAAGAATCCTCTTAAAGCTGTTATTTTGCCAAGGGGGAAAAATATCGAGGTTTGATAATGATCTGTAACGAATTGTTTAGATGCGTGTCCGTGATTTGGATTGTTTGCCCTAGTACAAAAGAGTTGGTTGTATCATGTGGGGGCCATTAATTATATATCTGAAACTGTAAGAATTCTGTGTGATTTATATTGTTTTAATTCTGAAGCGTTGGTCGATATATTAAATATGTAATTTTTGCTCACACATGCCTCTGTGGAGCTAGCCAGCCCCACGTATATTTCGAAAAGAAAGTAGAGGTTGCAGGAGGAATGCTATTTGAGAACCTCTTCAATTCGAGATTTAATAACGTCACAGAAGGTGCAACAACAACATAAATACGACTGGTTTAAGGACGAGCCAAAACAACAATAGTTAAAATATGGGACATCTGCGGTCAGTCAACAATATTTTTTCCTGACAAGAAGGGTGCTAAATTATTATGGTCGGATGCTTAATTATACTCCCTCCGTCCCCCTCATTTGTTTACATTGGGGGACGGGGGCTCGGCACGCATTCTAATGCTCTCGTAAAACGTAGTTCGGTAAATTATTTTGAACTTTTTTTTCTTTTGTATAAAAATTTGATGTTTAAATTTTTATACAAAAAAGAAAAAAATTTAAAAATAAGCTATAGAACTATGTTTTATATGCGCATTAAAATGCGTGTCGAGCAGTGTGAAAAAACTGTAAACAAATGAGGGGGACAGAGGGAGTAAGTAACTGAGTTGAGCTCAATGAAGACCCAAAATTTCGGAGTCCTTAGAGACTTGTCCTGCATTTCTGGTAATATTCTTGTCCTGCATTTCTAGTAAACAACAATGGCAGAATATTGTAATTTGTAGAATAGATCCTTGGGATATAATAGCTTCAGTTACTGCAAGATAATCGGCATGAGTTTTAGTTTTAATTCAAACTATCTTTATAATTTACACTATTCTTGTCCTGCATTTCTAGTAACGTAATATTAATAATTTGTCCTGCATTTTTGTGGTATATTTAAGTGTTATTTTGTCTTGCAACAAATTCAATTAGTTGCAGGACAACGACGATAAGTTCAGTGCCAATCATAGCAATGTCCAACTACATTTTTGTTTTGTATGCAATTATTATTTTTATTTGTTAGAATTTCAGTGATTGAACGCCAATAATATAGAATTATTATTTTTATTTGTTAAGATTTCACCGATTTAGAAGTGCAGGACAGGATAAGGAGAGAAAACGAATGTGCAGGACAAATATCTGCAGCCCTTGGATGTATGAAAAATGAATGGCTGTGATTAAGTCTCTAAAGCCTCCACAAAAATCAGTCTCCATAGAACTTTTCTCATAAGTAACTAGCGTTTTATTGTTTAACAAAAATAACTGCTGTTTTTCCCGTACTTCCCGTACTAGGCAACGAACGGTTATTTTTATACAATAAAAATAAATTAGTATTATATTGAATAAGATAATCATATTTTCTTTTCAATCAAATATTATTTAATTAAATATTATATAAGGATCAACTATCATTAATAAATCCAAAAATTAAATTATCTCCATTTATTTTCATACTGAATCCTAAATTTGCACCGATGCTGATTTAAATTAATTTGTTTTTATAATAAGAAAGATTGAAAACTAGTAAGAGAATAAAAATGTACATATAAAATTATATTATTTTAAACAATTATGTAATATTTATTTATAATACTTTTTATAGAATATATGAGGATTGGGGAGGTAGTTAGAGAATGGGGACGGGAGCGGGGCGAGTAATTTCACGATCATAATTTTTTTCAATTTTCTGTATTGTATAAAATAATGTCAGATTAAGGTCGATCGGATCGGGTGGATGCATCCCCTAATATCTGTCATCATCATCATTATTATTATTATTATATATAATTTAATTAATTTGTACGCATAAATTTATTTATATTTGCATGATTAGTCTTTATATCCGTATTTTAGAAAATTTGTATGCACTTAACTTATTTATGAAATAATATAATTATTAAATTCAATAGAGCATGCCGTAAAAGTATAAATTTGTAAAAATTCACTTATATAAATAAAATTTTATGAATTGTGTGATTTCTAAAAATTGGTCATTCTGGATACTGATTTGTGTTGATTATACATTATTTTTCTCATTATAAATTTATCTTTATACTTATAAAAAAGATGTTTATATTAGATGAGTGTGAATTTAATTTGAAAAAATAGAAGATATTTAATTTTATATCATATGATACTCAAAAGACCATGCACGTCACATGATACATTTTAATATTTTAATCACCGCAACAAAAAGAAACTGTTTATTTGCCATCAAGTAAATAAAAAGTTCGTTCAAGTTTGTAGGGTGTGGAGACTCGCATAATTTAAGAAAAGATTTATCACATTGATCTAAAATCATAAATATTGATTAGTCATATAAAAATTTAGGGGTGGTCTCATATAAAATTATATTATTTTCAACAATTATGTAATATTTATTTATAATTTTTTTTTAGTATATGTGATGATTGGGGAGCCTCCGAGCCCGTTAGAGAATGGAGACGGGAGGGGAGCCGGTACTTTCAAGGTCATAAATATTTCCAATTTCCCGTGTTTAATTAAGTAATGTCGGATTAAGGGTGATTCGATCGGGTGTATGCATCCCCTAATATCAGTCATTATTATATTATAATTCATTTATATCTGCATAATTAGTCTTTGTAGCCATATTTTAGTAAATTTGTAGGCACTTAACTTATTTATGAAATAATATAAATTATTAAATTCGATTAAACATGTCATAAAAGCATAAATATGTAAAAATTCACTTATTTAAATAAATTTTATGAATCAAAAAAATAAATATATTTGATTTTTATATCTATTTTCAACCACTGATATAATGAAAATTTTGTCTTAGAAATTATAAAGTCGCAGTGAAATTTCTGAAAATTCGTGACACAGGGTTGTCATGGAAGATGACCCTAAAATGAATAGGTCTTAGAAATCTCACAATGATTATTTATAATCTACTAAGACATTATTTATATTATGTGACAGAAAAAAAGACATTTATATTATTTTAGTGGTTGAAAATTGACATAAAAATTAAATATCATAATATTTTATGTAAAGTATCGTAGAGAATAATTTGATCCTATTTCAAAATCTCCTTGATAATTAAAATTAATCATACTTATGTGTAAAATTTAATTATAATATAAAATAGAAATCATAAATAACATGCACAAACAACTTAACACTTATAATTTAAATAAAACTTTGAGTTCTAAATTTAGTTTTATTAAAAAATTATTTTGAAAAAATATGATTTCATAGCAGATGAGATATTATATTTAATTTTTAATAATTCGTTGGATAAAAATAACGAAATTTTATTTATTTATTTATACTTACATATGCCAATTTTTTATTTTTTTTGACAAATGCAAGAATATTTCATTAACTTGAATATAATACAGCCGGGACAAACCCCCAACTGTCGATACAACCAGGTGGTAAAACAAATTACATACTAAAAACAATTAGATGATTTGTTTCATGATCGTTTAACACATCGAATTTAAATATTATTGAAGCTAAAAAAGGAAATCAAAGACATCCAAAGCGATCCATATTGCACCAACATCTCTGGAAATAGTAACATCGCAATTGATCGTATCACGTAAAAACCATTGTTAGCCCAATGTTCAAAAACACCAAGCGCATAAATTGAGATTGGAGAAGCGGCACCACAGCTATCTACATGCCGGATCCCAGCTATAGACATGCCGAAAGTGTAAACCCGTGAAGGATGAACAATCTTTGATTGTGAAAGGTGAGCTTTTGCAATAATCACCACCGTCCCAACATCGATACAGTCTTTACTGATCATCAAAAATATTAATAAACTCGTTCTGAACAGATTCAACACCAAATAAACCCAATCATAATTACAAAAAAACATAGACAAGCACACACTTCAAGAGGGGGAGACACACAAATACAAGAGGAGAGACACACCACCTAAAAGATTGAGTTTTATTGAAATAAAATCAAAGAGAGTAAAGGAAAATTTATGGGGCCGTTTGGGCAAGCTTAAAAGAAGTGACTTCTTGCTTAAACTAGAGAAGTGGAGCAGAAGTGAGAAGTAAATAAGTTAATAAAGTTTTTGGAAAAGAAACAAAAGCTGTGAGAGAGAAATTAGCATTCTCAGCTTCTTAAAAGTGCTTCTACTTCTTTACACAAACGGGTCAAGATAATTTTATATCTGCATGATTAGTCTTTATAGCCATATTTTAGAAAATTTGTATGCACTTAACTTATTTATGAAATAATATAATTATCAAATTCAATAGAGCGTGTCGTAAAAGTATAAATGTGTAAAAATTCACTTATATAAATAAAATTTTATGAATTGTGAGATTTCTAAAAATTGGTCGTTCTGGATGCTGACTTGTGTTGATTTTACATTATTTTTCTTATTATAATTATATCTTTATACTTATAAAAATGATGTTTATATTAGATGAGTGTGAATTTAATTTGAAAAATAAAAGATATTTAATTTTATATCATATAATACTCAAAAGATCCTGCACGTTAGGTAATACATGTTAATATTTTAACCACCGCAACAAAAAGAAACTGTTTATTTGCCATGAAGTAAATAAAAAGCTCGTTCAATCTGTAGGGTGTGGAGACTCGCATAATTTAAAAAAAGATTATCACATTGATCTAAAATTATAAATATTGATTAGTCATATAAAAATTTAGGGGTGGTCTCATATAATGTTATACTAGCATAAAAACCCGTGCGAGGCACGGGCCTCTAGTTTTTGCCGTGTTTTAAATAATATTCATGTGTCATCATATTGTTCTCGTACGGGCCTTAAGTTTGTATTGTGTTTTAAATGATATCCGTGTGTCATCATATTGTTTCGAGCGTAACTATTAAGTTTTATTTTTTGACAAAATATGTAAATATGAAAAATGTAATATTTGCAACCTAATAGCATTAATAGTAATAATAAGTACTATTCCATCCGTCCCATTTTATATGACTCTTATTCCTTTTTGGGACATCTCTAAAATAATGAACTTATTATACTTACTATTTTTAGACACTACTTTTCACTATTACACCCACTACTTCTCTATTTTATACTCCTTTTTTTTTTTATTAAATAAACACTATTACACTCACTACTTACCTCCACTATCTCAAATCTATTATTAAATTTTGATATGTTCCACCACTTTACCAATTTCCAACTAAATATACTCTTTTTTTACTACCTTTTTTTTAATCTCCGTGAAAGTCAAATAAGGTCACTTAAAATGGGGCGAAGGAAGTATATTTGTTTAAAAAAATTATGGATCAAAAACTATATTTGAACTGATATTTCTATATTCAAATTCGTTAGGATATAGAGACCATTATCATATTATCTATGTTCAAAATTATATTCGAAATTAATACTGAAATTTTAGATATTAAATATATTATACCTCATTAAAATTTAGATATTAAATCTCTATGTTATTTTTTTAGCTTTGTGCAAACTCACATTTTTAGATATTTTGATACTCGTATTTATTAGGAGTGATCAATGTGGTATATCATGTTCAATTGTTAAAGATCAAGTCATATATTCGATATTTTGAATTATGAAAAAACTATTATTGTTCTAGTCCTGTTTAATCAGATATTAATTTTCACCGTATCGCGTCAGATTATCTGATTCAGAATTAATTATATTTTATTAGTTTAATTTGTAAATGATTAATTTAATTGTAGTTTGAATCATTTTATTTAACCGGTATATTATATATTGAATGATGGCATATTAAAAATTATAGTTTTAGGACTTTAATATATATAACTTATTTTTCTGTGTTATTTTATTTAACCAAGTAAAATTTATAACTCAAACCTTTTTAGTAGTTCTCGTAAACGCGTTTTATTATAATATGGTTGAATTTTGATTAACAATATAGAATTTCCTCAAATTCACCTTCATATCACAGGTTATAGTATTTCAAATACATATATCATCAAAATTACATCATTTAGATATATTTTCTGACACCAAATTTGATGTATTGTCACTATTCTTATATCTATAATTTTTTAAAAAAAGATTTAGTTACGCATCAAATTCTGAATTCATAAGTTCAAAATAAAAAAAATATTCAAAATAGGAATATTCTTTCAGTCACCTTATTTCGTGTTCTCCAAAATATTGTAATCTCTTTATAAATCGCCTTTTATAATAAAAGAAATTAATAGGACATAATCCATGTTGAAAGCCCATCAATTTTTCCTTTCAGAGATGCTCGTTTAAACCTCAGTTTTTGTGCTTATTTCTCACATTCATGACTTAAAATTTCTATAATATTGTATCGGTGCTCGTTTAAACTATTAAGTTAGATTTGAATTCGTTTATTTTTATTCGAATATGAATTATATCTATTTTTAGAAATCTGAATCATGGCTCGAACCCGATTATTCATATTCTTTTTCAATTTTAAATTTATTTACATAAATAATTAATTTATAGATATTAATCTATCATGTAAACAATATATGAGACTTAACTGAAATAATAACTTATCTCAAATAAATAAAGAGGTTAGGTTCAGAGTTAGGCTCAGGTTCGGAGCTAGGTGATTTATTTGCTCAGGAGGGAGGATTTGAATTCGTTTATTTTTATTCGAATATGAATTATATCTATTTTTAGAAATTTAAATCATGGCTCGAACCCGATTATTCATATTCTTTTTCAATTTTAAATTTATTTAAGTAAATAATTGATTTATAGATATTAATCTATCATGTAAATAATATATGAGACTTAACTGAAATAATAACTTATCTCAAATAAATAAGATATTGAAACGAATATAAATACAAAAGTTTTAAAGTATGTGGTTAATGCTTTTTGTTAGGTCCCGATAGATGGTTTAATTAAGCTAGAAGGGGGGGGGGTTGAATAGCTTAATCACCAATTAAAAATATTTATGTCGTTTTTAAAAAGTTTTCACCCCTTCTCTAAAACTTGTATCGAGAGTATTGGCAGTTACGTGCGGAAGTGTAAGAAAAGAAAAGGAAAATATCACACGAGCGATTTTATCCTGGTTCGCGGTGGCTAACTCAACCCTTGGAGTCCACTCACCCCTAGTCCAGGCCCCGAGCTCCTCCCCGGACTCGAGATTTTCTCTACTATAAAGAACTCCTTTACAGTAGGCGGAGAAGCCTTTACAAATATATATCTTGGAGCGTAACTCTTCGTTACCTCCTCACTATAAATGTAAATAACAAGACTTGTCTCGGAACGTAACTATCCTTGTTACTTCCTCAAAGTCGTTGCACCTCCAGTGGTCTTTGTACTTCTAAACCTTTCGCCGGTCTTGGATCTTAAGTATTAGATCTTGGGTCTTTCCTCTTCTTCACGGTGCGATGACTATTAACTCCCCGTCAATACGTCAAAGACTTGGGTCTTAGAACGAAGATCACCTCACTTCACTTCACCTCACTGCAAAAGTTAAAACACAATATCCACAAACAAATATATCCTTGTTTTATAAAAGTTTTGGTTCCGCAAGTTTTAGTCCAATTTTAACCACTTTGAAATTAGTCGATTATAACGTTTTAGTATGGTGGTTAAGTCGTTGGTTCAATTTTAACAAATTATATCGCGCGGAGAAATATAAGTTGTTGATTTTAATAAGATCGAGTGATGAGTGAGTTTTGAAAAGACGGAGTCGAAGTCGAGCAAGATATATCACACACACTCACACGAATGGAATTGAACCAAGTAGCTTGTTCGGATAACACCCCACGATAGCGAGAAGGCCCAAACGGGGTTTACCACCGAAACAAGTAAAATCACACCCAACACACACGTTCGGAAAATAAACATGTAATACCACGTATCTTATCTTAATGATATCCCCACCGAGCACAGGGCTGAAAAATGGGTGTCTCACTAAAACAAGAAGGGTATGGGAGTGAGGGGAATGGGAGCACAAATATGAGTTAGTGAGCAAGTAAAGTTAGTGCACAATATTCCCGATAATAACGAGTGGCCAACTCAAGTATTTTGAAATCAAGAGAGCTTAAGATGAAGAGAAATTTGTTTAAAAAAAGCCCTTTGAAACCGATTAAGACTCGGATAATTGAAGCTAAAAGTAACCACTTACACGATTAATGCACGAAAGTTCGCCGGAGAAATTCGTCGGAGGTTCGATACGATTTTAAGCACACGAACGAATTTGGGCAGCCCTTCGGGAGGTTGAAAAGAGTGGTTTATGAAAATGCTAAGATGAGCGAGGCTTGGTTGGGAGGAACGAAGCTTCGGGGTTCAAAACCTTGTATATATCGGAATATATGAAGAATCGAAGGTTTTAAAGATGAAGTAGAAGAAGTGGGCACTTGAATAAACTTTGGGAGAGTGTTTCTTCTTCAAAATCTCAGCATATATTTGGCTATTAGCTTGGAAGAAATGAATGGGTGGAGGGGTGTATTTATAGGCAAAGAATGGGTGGGGTAAATGTAAGAAAAGTAGAAGTAAAAATGCAAAAGGTAATTTACCAAACCTTGGCCACTACTCCACTTTGTCCCCTTGTCCCCCACACCTAAAAAGATGTTCTTGACCAGCATCTTGGACTAAAAATTCAGTGCAATTAATGCACTAAAAGACAGACACGCTTTACGAGATACCGATAGAAACCGTTACATTAAAAACGCGATATTTCGAACGTGCGAAATAAATTACGGAAAAAATATGATAAATCTTAGAATATTAGAAAATGACATTCTGGTAATTTTGGTAATTTTTGGTCAACCCTAGCTTGGTCAAACGTTCAGCCAGTGATCGGGTCGGCAGATAGAAAACGCTCCGAAATGAAAGTTCTCGAAAAATTACGAAAATTTAACCATGCACTAAGAATAATATTTAATTGGCTAATCTCAAGTTTCAAGTCATTTTGGCAAGTGGAAGTATTTTATTTGGATTTAAAACAATAAATCAAGTTTTCGGGTTTCAAATAAAATACGATAATTCTTTTGAAATTATCAGAGAGGAATTATGGCCAAACTTAAAACTTGAATAAATACCTAAAATATATTCCCATAAAGATAAAATACTTTTGAGGGACGGGAATAATCTTAAGGTATTTAAACCGATTTTCTAAGATAAAAGCCGTTTTATGAAAAACCGAAACACTTCGTCTTTTGAAAAACACAAAAGGATACTTGACGAAGGTTTTGATACCAAAATACTTAGAAAAATATTGTTCATGATAAATCATGATTTTGATATGTTGAAAGAGCTTTCTAAGTATTGTGAATAATTTTTCTCCGAAAAATAATGAATTTGAGAGACCGGGAGAAAATATTCCAGAAGAGGTATAAAAATGATATTAATATTTTTAGAGACAAATATTAATATGGAGAAAATAAATCCTTCCTTGAATAAAATAAATCTCGAGGAATGAAGGAATTAATAATTTTTGAAAGATTTAAAATAATTTAATCCGAGAGATAATAAATGTTTAAATATGGAATAAATTACTTTATATATATTTTTTGTAAATAATGTAACATGAGTACTCTAAAGAATACCAAACATTGATAGTCCTTTTTCGAGCTCCATGTAATTTAATGTTGCAGTAGCAAGAAAGAGGTAATCGTAGTCTCACGAAACGCCTCTGCGCCACTATTGCGTAATCAGAAAAATTTCCTTTAAAATAAATGTATTTTGATGCGAAGGAATATTTAGTGATTAAAATTACTTTCCAAAAATAACTTTCCACTTTTAATTAATCAAATAACTTAATGTCCTATTTGGGAGGATTACTAGGTGAATTTAATTTTAATGTTTGTCACAAATACCGAAACAAATATATAAATAATTATATATCGAAGATATCCTTTCACTTTTGAATAATAAATTAATTGTTTGTGTAGTCCAAGTGGTGTGAGTGATGTATTTGTATCGGAGAGGTCCTGAGTTCGAGTCTTATGAATAACGTCTATTTTGGTTCGGAGCTAGGCTCAGGTTCGGAGCTAGGTAATTTATTTGCTCAGGAGGGAGGCTTAACACGAACCTGTTGGGCTATTATATAGATAAGTAGATTATTCTTAACAATTATGTAATATTTATTTCTAATTTTTTTTATAGTATATGTGATGATTGGGGAGCCTCCAAGCCCGTTAGAGAATGGGGACGGGAGCAGAGCGAGTACTTTCAAGGTCATAAATTTTTTCAATTTCCCGTGTGGAATTAAGTGATGTCGGATTAAGGGTGATCGGATCGGGTGTATGCATCCCCTAATATCAGTCATTATTATTATATTATAATTATGTAATTTAATTAATTTTGTTAGGTCCCGATAGAGTGTAATTTAAGTTAGAAGGGGGGGGGGTTGAATAGCTTAATCACCAATTTAAAAATTGATGTGGTGTAATAAAATTTATCCCCCTTTTGAATAGCTTTTATCGAGAGTATAGGCAGTTGATGTGTGCGGAAGCAATGTAAGAGTAATACGACACACGAGATTTTATCCTGGTTCGCGGTGGCTAACTCAACACATGGAGTCCACTCACCCCTACTCCAGTCCCCGAGCTCCTCCCCGGACTCGAGATTTTCTCTACTATAAAGAAACTCCTTTACAGTAGGCGGAGAAGCCTTTACAAATATATATCTTGGAGCGTAACTTTCCGTTACCTCCTCACTATAAATGTAAACTTACAAGACTCGTCTTGGAGCGTAACTCCCCGTTACCTCCTCAAAGTCGTTGTACTCCGGATGTAGTCTTTGAACTTCTAAACTTTTGCGGGTCTTGGATCTTAGGTCTTAGGTCTTGGATCTTTCCTCTTCCTCACGGTGCAAAGACGACTAACTCCCCGTTAGCTCGTCTAGGACTTGGGTCTTAGAACGAAGATCACCTCACTTCACTTCACCTCACTGCAAAACTTAGAAAACAATATCTACGACAAATAATCCTTGTTTATAAAAAGAGTTTTGGACTAGACACGACTAGGCCGATAGTGTATATATATATATATTGGTGATATATATATTTAAAGTATACTTTCCTAAGGATATAGAAAAATATAAGTATACTTTTTAACTTACTCCAATACTAAAGATAAGTATTTAGTTGGAGTAGATAAAGCCTTATAAGCGTGCTTCGCTTTAGACTTTTTCAAGTATTCTCGTAATATTACAAACTACGAATACTTGTTAATTTAAACTCCCCGTTAGATAATGCTTATAAAGATCTTCGGAGTTTAAATTGTCGTCTATGGCTCAAAGGCTTACGACTTGGTTACTCGTCCTTTTTGACAAGTATTATTTATTACTTCGTTTGTATGTCTAATATCGAAGTAATAAAATCAAGAAAGCTTTTTGGTTAGCTCTTTAGCTATTAACTTTTTTTGAGACAACTCTTCTCTTGATGTAGTCTTTTGGACTAGATGAAGCAAGTTTAAAACGAAGAGAGAGAAAGTCTATAAACACAATAAAAACAAGAATATAAATTAAAGTGCGTTTGTGTTTATATATCTATATATATATTTGAGTTTGAATATTTCGAATGATATAATCTTTGTTCTTATGTAATATAACTCAAATATAACGAATCTTAGTTTGTGTGAATATACAACGAATCTTTATTTCGTGTATATATATTTATATTTCGAATAACACGACTTGTTAGTTCGTGTTTGAAATTAATTCGAAATAATAAATCTCTTTTCTAAGAGATTTAAGATGAAGAGCTTTAAGCTGGATAGATCAAGAATAATAACAAGCTCTTGTATATATAATGGTCGGTTAAGACTCGAATCGAAGCTAAAAATAATAACCACTTACAAAAACGATCGAAAAGTTCGCGGGAAAAATTCGCCGGAGGTTCGGCCGGATTTTGGGCAGCCCTACGGGAGGCCTAAAGTAGTAGTGGTTGAGCTAGTTGGGTTGGGAGAGAGCTTGGTTGGTTGAACTAAGCTTATATAACTAAAACCTTGTATATATAAATATATAGGACAACATTCCAGAGAGGGACTCCTTATATGGAGTTACATAGTGCGCCACTATAAATCATCAATTTTATTATAAATTCTGTTATAAAATATATATAAAACGTGATTCTAATATAGAATACTATAAAATATATCTATTTTAAGTAATTTTACACTTAAAATTTGATGAAAAAAAGTATATTTTTGAAACTGATTCTACAACAGAATAATTCTGGATGATTATTATTCTGTTATAGAATCATGTTGAAATATTGCATAATTTTAGATGATCTTTGGAATAAATAAATTGTATAACTTCTTTTTCGGTTTAATAATCAAAATTTGCAATTATATTTCATAAAAAATATAATAAAATATATAATATGTGTATATTTATAATGGTGTGCTACGTAACTCCATATAACAGGGTATGCTATGGAGTGCTACCCTAAATATATATATATGTATAAGAAAAGAGGTTTTAGAGAAGAAGTATTTGTAGAGAGTGTTTGTAGAGATGAAAGAGAGAATACTTCTAAAATTCCCAGCAACTAATTAGCTCTTTAGCTTGTGTAGAAAATGAATGGGTATGGGGTGGTATTTATAGGGAAATTTTGGGGTATTGGGTAGTGGAAGGTGATGTAAGGGATGATGTAAATGGGTAGGTGATGTAAGGGATGACTACATTGTCTTTGTCCACTAGCCTAGCAACTTGACAACCAACATGTGACACCTTATCTCAGCACTTATTGCTTGGAAGAGGATAAGGCACACACCCCAATGCAACCCAATTAACTATTTAATTAACGATTAAGTATCCTTAATTAAAACTAGCTTATTCCTAAACATCTCCAATAAATCCAACAAAAAATATGACAATTTTCTAAATATTGGAAAATGGAAATCTGTGAAGTTTGGTAATTTTTGGTCAAAGTCTCCTAGGTCAAACGCTCAGTCAAAGCTTCTCGGGTCGACCGTTCGGAAACACACCCCGAAAAACATTTTCCAAAAATCACGAAACTTTTACCTAACATACATCACATCATAAAAATGACATCCCCAAAGTTTCAAGTCATTCTAGCAAGTGGAAGTATTTTATCCGGAATTAAAACGATAAAAACCGCTTTTCGGGTATGAATAAAATACGTAAATCCTTTTGACGATTTGTAAAACGTTTTTGGCTAGAATTTTGACTTGGATAAATACTACAAATATATTTCCTTGAGAATAAAAGAGTTTGGAGTTTATGGAAATATTTTTGAGCATTTAAATTAATTTCCTTCGATAAATAAGGAAATATACGTAAACCGAGAAAATTAGTATTTGGTTAAAGCGAGTAGACCCTTGACTAATTTTTGATACCAAAATACTTAGAATAATATGATTCATGATAAATCATGGTTTTGACAATTTTAAAGTACATTATAAGTATTAAAATATTTTTCTCCGAAAAATAAGTAATTTGAGAGACCTTGGAGAAAATATTTAAGGAACCAAGAAAAATGGATATTAATATTTGACCATCCAAATATTAATGTTTTTGATAGAGTAAATCTTTCTTTTGGATAGAAAACAATTTTTGGAATGAAAGATTTATTTTTGGATAATTAAAGATAATTTATCCCGTAAAATAGGAATTGGTAAATCAGGGAATAAATTACTTTAATTAAGAGATTTAAAAAATAATGTTACATGAGGGTTCTAAAGAATATCAAATCTTGATAATCCTTTTTCGATCTTCATGCGAGTTTAATTTTGCAATATGAAGATAGGGAAATATCGTAGATTGGCGATATCCCTCAGTCATGAATATTGCGTGAAAATATATTTCTTAAAAATAGGTATTTTGATACGAAGAAATATAAGATGATTTTTCAAATGACTTGCTAGAAATAACTTTTCCACTTAAGGATAATCATGCAAGCTAATGATCCTATTGGGAGGATTACTAGGTGATTTAAATTTTACGTTTATTTATAAATACCAAAATAAATTAATATCGAAGATATCCTTTCAATCTTCCACTTTTTGGTATTTATCAAACAAACCTAAAATTTAAATTTTACAAGTGTGTGCTTCCCTTTTGTGTATGCATGAATTTGAAAAATTATTTTCACATAAGCACATAATAAGGGTTCAAAAATTTTACTTGTAGGTCTCGTAATAGCAACAACTTGTAATCCCAATAGCGGTACCTAGAAAAGAAATTGGTTAGATGCATAAATAATTTTAAAATTTTAAACCAAGATTTTCTTTTCTCTATCTTTGGGAAAATTTTAATTTTTGATCGTGCAATGAAAATTTTAAATTTTGATGTATTGCACGTCTCTTCCCCTTTTGGTTGATAAAAACCAAAAAAATCTTTCCCTTTTAGATAGGTATGATTGTTTCGTAAAATATTGTACTTTGACTTTCAAAAAGTACGCTTCTTCCCATTATATTGTCTTTTTGTTCAATATTTAACATCTTTTTGAGAAAATATTGTAAGAAAGATATAACTTTCTTTGATTTGCTTCCCCTTAATAGTTGACCAATTTGTAAGTGTTTCTTGAAATACTTTGGTCAAGAGTATAAAATATCCTTTTTTAAAGAATAAAGATAACTCTTCCTTTTGATAATGGAATAAAGTAGTTTCTTTGATATATGTTCCAAGTCTTTTAATATTTCCTTGTACGAAATATTTGATTCATTTGTGATTTTGTCAAGATTGTAGAAGTATTCTTTCGATTTCATTTTAACATAGCCAGTTTGTTATGCTCATTGTTTTGAGCTAATCCATGTAATAGTTACGAGTGAAGTTGAATAGTTCTTTGAGTCAATTTGCTTGTATCGACTAGTAGATGTTTTGAATCCACTTTCATTTTTATCAAGTGTATATAATGATATTTCTTTGAATTTGTGAACTTGATAATCGTAGAAAATTCGTATAGTTCGTGTAATATTTTGAGTGAGTCATATTTAAATCGAAATGAGATCCTGTTTCATATTTTTTGATTTTTATCACTTAAAGCATTTGGCTTTTAAATTTATAAGTGATAATTGTTTTTCGTTTTTGAGGATAACTGCAGATATGTGCTTGAATATTGTATCCAGAAACGAGAGATTCAATGATCCTTGAGATAGATTCTTAAGATCATTTATTTTGAGATAAGTGCAATACAAATGCTGAAATAAAATCTCAAAGACAAACTTTCATTAATCCTTTCAAATTTGTACAAGTCGAATTTACAAAGTACAGAATTTGAAATGCAAAAAGGTACATAGAGCCTGCAAATGGAATTAGTCCAAATCATATATAATATCATAACATATTACAAGATCATATTCGATTAATACTTAAAAGCATAATATTTTCCAAGTGAGAAACAAAACTCAGTTTCAGTTCTTTTAATACATACAAGTCTATTAAAATCTGTGATTTGAACATAGAAGAACTTTAGACAACAATTAAGTTTAAAGTCAAGCTGCCCCTGCAGAGTATATAAAGTTATAAAGATCATGGCAAAATTCAAGTTTACTAAGAGTTTTATAGTGTTAAAGAATGCACAACAAAATAGGAGAAATCTCATTCATCAACTAACACTAGCATGCATAACTTATCAAATTATAGCATAGGCATGTTAATAAAACAAACTAACAGAGTTATATAATTTGCAGATTTATATTGATATACCAAAATCAGTCCAAAAAAATGGACTAAAACCTGCAACCTTACAAACTGACTTACCAGCAACAGCATACAGAACCAACAAACACATCTCAGTAAACTGAGATCATACCAGTATTCACAACTAAAACATCACAGAACCACACTAAGTGGTTAGAGAACCAGCAAAATAGAAACCAGTCAGCAACAGAGCAACCATAGTAGCCAGAAAACCAGCAAAACACACAAGAACCAGATTAAACAGGACCAAGCAGCCAACATTCCCAACCAACAGCAGTTAAAACACAGATCTAAGCCTTCTCAGGCCCATCAACAGAAACAAATCCCATATCATCAGTCAAGTCAATCATACCAGGAAGCATTTCTTTATCAGATTTTTTAGCCTCATCAATAGCCATCTTATCATTCTTATCAACCATTTCATTAACCATTTCCTCAGAAAATAATCTGTCCATTTTCTCATCAATTCCCTCCACATTACCAACTGTAGAATCATCTTTATTCTTGCCTTCTAACTGATCAAGCCTAGCCACAATACTAGTAGTCATTTCCTTAAGAATTTCTATTTCACCCTTTAACTTATTAATCTCAGCACCATTTTTAACTGAAGCATGAGTATTTCCAGTTATCATCACAGTAGGGGAAATGCACACAGGACTAACAGCAAAGGGCTTACAGTTTCTTAAGGGAACTTGAGGCTTAACCAAGTTAATAATATCACAGTATTCAATTTTCTCAGCTAAGATCCTAGGCATTGCTATGTGATAAAGTTCAAACAGAGAGGTTAAGAGCAATCCATAAGGCAAGTATTCAACCTCAAAAGCCATAATCATATTAAGCAATATCACATAGTTAATATTAAACTCAATCTGATTTGTCACCAACTGAAACATCACTTTAAGATCCACAAAATCAAAGTAATGAGCATTCTTAGGCTTAGGCAACAGATTAGATCTCACAACAATAGCAACTTGTTGGTAAAGAGGGGTAAAATGATGATATTCTATAGCACAGTTTTCTTCACATAACCCTAGAGGCACATCAGCATCACAGAAATGGCCAACAAACAACTCAAACTCCTTTTTATCAAAGACAAATTTCTCATAAATGTTAATGCATGGTTGATGTGGAACATTTTCTCCTAGTTTAAGACATCTATTTAAAGTATTCACATCAACAAGCAGGTTCTTATTATGCACCACAGTACTAATCTTAAGCACATCATCCAAACCCTTCTGCACTATCATATTAGCATAAAACTCACCAATGAGATGCACAAAGTAGTTCTGTCCCCTATAAAACACCATATTTTCCCACTTAGCAGCCAAAAACAGATTATGAACTACACCATTTTGTGGAACACAAATCATCAGGCCAGGTTGCAAGTTAAGCAGCATATTATCAAGTTTTCCTAAGTTAGACAAGTCAACTAAGATGCTCTTAGGTGCAGTGACAGTAGGCTTAGCATATGGAGTGTTGATCTGCCTAGGAACATGAGTGTTTTGTGATGGTGTGTGATGATTTGGCTGTCTAGAGTTGTGAGAAGAGGGGTTTTGATGCATATATTTTTGCTTTTTGTAAAAAGATTTGTGCTTGTAAGTTTGAAAATCAGTAGGGTGGTTTTCATTATGGTACTTCCTCTCCATAGTATGCAAGAGAGGAAGGGTTTGAAGAGGTTTAGAAGAAGGGTTGGAATGCAGTTTTTGAAACTCCATGCAGAAAATACTTTGTTTTTGAAAAGGTGGTGTGATTTTGAAATCATGCAAATGGTTCTATTTATAGATAAAAATCTGTGCACATGTATATGCAAATATGTATGCAAGAATGCAGTGTGTGTGTGATCAGACATGCATTTAGTGAGTTTTGGAAGTGTTATGCAGCCATATATCACATAAACAGTTCAAGCATGCTTGCATTTAATGTACTGCAACTTATCAGATATTAAACTAAGTGTTTTAAGCATGCATTTCACAGAGTGAAGTCTAAGTACATGATGACAGAGGCAGACAAGTAGCTTATAATGTACTTACACAAATTCAGACTCACATAAATGAGAGCAGCCAATTTTCATACACATACAAGTAGTTCATAAGATTACAAATAGGCATTTATAAGTATTCAGGACAATTAAGAGCAATCAGCCATATAAACATCACTCAATCAGTCACATATTTTCAAATTTTGGCAGAAAATACAAGTTAAAATGCTGAAAATATGATCCTAAAGCTAGTGGCCGGATGCACCAGTGATCCAGATACTCAGGAGCTCACAGGACCCCCAAGCCAGGTCTTAATGCATGGGCATAGTGTGTGATATGTTCTAAAGAGACTATATGATCATGTATAAGTCCTTATCTTAAGCCTAATTGTAATCAGTTGTATCATAATACAAGTCATAAACCAAGCAAGCATTTTATAATCAAGTTAAGTTATAGCAGATAGGTTATGATTACACAAGTATACACACAAGACAGTGAACTAACAAGCAAGGTGGTTTATATAGGAGCAAACTTTTACCTGTGAATATATGCAAATATCAGTCATTCATGTAATCACACAGCAAGTTTAAGTAATTAAGTGTATGTATAAAAGTATTATTTAACTTAAAGTTGCACAAATTTCTAGTTTATCAAAGAGGGACACATCATTACTAAGTAAGACAGAGTTTTTAGAAAACTGACACATAGCAGGACACCTCATCAGTTACACACCAAGGTCACATGGCAGTATCAAGTTGTATATTAAAAAATATTACTTTTTATCAGCAGAAGTCAACTTGAGTTTTGCAACTTAACATACAGCAAGGTCATATATAAGCAAGAGTATCATTTATCAGTTATGAACAGTAGAGTCGAATCCATATATACCATGAATCAAGCATTTATCAAAATCAAAGTCAACAAGTCAAACTGATAAAAAAAAATATGGATATTTTATTGAAATAAAGCTTGTTTTATGCCAGAAAACTCAAGTATCATAGAAAATATACAGATAACTCAATTTCATATATTCATTCGAACCAATTAACATCACAAAATTCAAATAATCCAATTTTCATGCTTCAAACATATCAAATTCAAAAATCTCAAATATATCAGCAACAAAAATCCAACAATTCAAATCCAAGAATCCAACAAACTGCCACCAATTCATCCAAACAGTCCAAACCAACAGTCAATCCAACGACTACCAAACTGCCAACAAGCCTCCAACAAGTCCCAAACTCCTCGATTCACAAAAACAGAGTATATATATGGAGTTTTTCGAAATTTACCTAGCCCCAAGGCATCGAAGCCTCTTGGGGACTTACCTCTCCAGCTGTATACATATAGTATACTACAGAACGCTTTCCATTTCAGTCTCTTAAATCCAGTCTAGCTGCTTTCCTTCCTTTTCAGCTTCATCTTCGATGCTTCGACCCACACCTGCAAAACACTCGACATATAGTGTTAGTATAGTGAAAATCGAACCAAAACTAAATTAAGGTTTCGATTTTATACCTGAGCTCGAGGCCTCAAACCACTCGAGACTTACCTGAGAGCCTAAATCGAGTGCAGCGCTTTTCATTTTAAACGATTTAAGCACCAAAATCGAACCATCGACTAGAACCCTAATTCGATTTGGGGTTCAAATCGAATCAAATCGCTCCCAATCTGCATAAATATGTTAGATAATCCATCAATTAGACTTAATACTCTTCGATCTGAGCTAGGGTTTTGAAAGTTTAAGAACCCTAATTAGGGTTTTTATAAAATCGCTCAAAAACGAAGTGCATTACATCTAAATCGATGTTATAATGTCGATTCCAAGTCGTATCACAACACCAATTACTTTGATGTGCGAGTTTTGACTGAAATCGAAGCTTTGATGTTCCAAACCGAAGCGAATCTGTCGTTTTTGCTCTAAATAACGAGAAAAACCATCAAGTGTAGTGATTTAAGGAAGAAACTAGCGATTTCGGTGAGAGATTTGAAAGAAATCGACCGGAGAAAGCTAGGGTTTTCAGAGAAAACGAGAGAGGCGAGAGAGAGTTCGAGAAACAGAGAGAGCGGCTGAGTTTATTTGAGTAAAATAATAATTTTTGAGTTTATATATTAAAACAACGAGCGGCTCAGATTAGCTTTTGACTGAAATCAACGGCTGAGATCGTAGGGTTTTGCTTCAGGTCGGGTTGGATCCACGGGTTGTAACCCGAAAATAACAATTTAAAAACCAAAAATCAGTTTTTGAATATTCTGTTTTGTAAAATAAATATTTAAATATTCGAAAAATGATTTAAAATTCAAACAAAATTGCCCAAAATTTTTGAAAAACAATTTAAAATATGATTTGGATAATTTTGAATATTTTCAAATATTTGGACTATTTTTGACATATAATAGTAGTAATTGAAATGATATTTGGAATTTATTACAATTTTGTCCAAAAATGAATATTTTAATATGATGGCTTTGTTGGACAATTTTGTAAAATAAAAAAACTCCAAATTTAATATTCCAAATTTCATAGAATATTTTAATACAATATTTCCCATTATTTAGATAATTTCTTTGAATAATATTATGGGATAATTATTTGAATAATTTTTGTAATTCATTTTGGCATGATAATTTATGAATGACTCTCATATTTAGAAATTTCACAAATATTTCTGAAAGCTCATCAATATTTGCTTGTACAATAAATATAATAATCAATTATGAACTCCCAAATTTTGACTCATAAAATCCGATCAATAAATTTCTTTATTGACAAATCTGAATTTTTAGAGTATACTTGAGAGAACCGAATTAAAAATGATATTTAAAGTACATGAAATAACTAAAATAATAAGTAGCACTCATTTATTATTTTATAATGAGCATGCCAAAATATTATTTAGCCGGTTCCAACATTCCTAAATCCAAACGTAATTTGGCAAATCTTTCGGAACTTAACGGCTTAGTGAAAATGTCAGCGATATTGAACTCAGTTTCAATATGAGTCATTTTTATGTCGCCTTTATTGACATGATCACGTAGAAAGTGATGTCGTATATCTATGTGTTTGGATCGTGAATGCAACACGAGATTTTTACTTAAATCAATAGCGCTCGTGTTGTCACATAATATTGATATGACATCAAATTTAATATTATAGTCTGCCAATGTTTGTTTCATCCATAAAATTTGAGCCCAACATTTAGCAGCAGCTATATATTCAGCTTCAGTGGTTGAAATAGATACGGAATTTTGTTTCTTTGAAAACCATGAAACTAGGCATCCACCGAGAAATTGACACGTACCACTAGTGCTTTTTCTGTCTACTAAATGTCCGGCATAATCCGAATCAGAATAGCATACTAGATTAAATGGTACGCCTTTTGGATACCAAAGGCTTAGATCAACAGTGCCTTTTAAATATCTTAATATTCTTTTTACAGCGGATAAATGTGATTCCTTAGGGGCCACTTGGAATCTTGCACATTTGCAAACACTATATTGAATATCGGGTCGGCTAGCGGTAATATATAATAAACTTCCGATCATACCACGATATTTCTTAGTGTCAACCGGTATCCCTTTAGGATCTTCCGTTAATTTATCCGAGAGTGACATGGGAGTTGAAATGGGTTTGGCATTTTCCATTTCAAATTTCTTGAGCATTTCTTTGCAATACTTTGATTGTGAAATATGAATGCCCTCATTGGATTGCTTAATTTGCAAACCCAAAAAGAAATTTAATTCTCCCATCATACTCATTTTGAATTCCTTACTCATATGTTCAGAGAATTCCTTGCAGATTATCATTTGTTGATCCAAAAATGATATCATCTACGTATATTTGGACAAGTAATATATCGTCTTTTTCTTGTCTTGTAAATAAGGTTTTATCGGCAGTTCCCATTTTAAATTTATTTTCTAATAGGAATTTGCTTAACCTTTCATACCAAGCTCTTGGGGCTTGTTTTAATCCGTATAGAGCTTTATGTAATTTATATACATATTCCGGATTAATAGAATCTTCAAAACCGGGAGGTTGTTTTACATAAACTTCTTCCTCGAGAATCCCGTTTAAGAAGGCGGATTTAACATCCATTTGATATACTTTGAAACCTTTATGACAAGCAAATGCTAACAGCATTCGAATTGATTCAATTCGTGCTACGGGAGCATAGGTTTCATCGAAGTCTATTCCTTCCATTTGAGTGTATCCTTGAGCAACTAATCTTGCTTTATTTCGAACAACCGTTCCATTTTCATCTAATTTATTTCTAAAAACCCATTTTGTTCCAATTATGGATGTATCATCGGGTTTTGGAACGAGTTCCCACACTTTACTTCGAGTAAATTGGTTTAATTCATCTTGCATTGCAGAGATCCAATCCTCGTCAAGTAAAGCCTCTTTAGCGGTCTTAGGTTCTATTTGAGATAGAAAACTAAGATGGTTCACAACGTTTTGTACTTGTGACCGCGTTTGAACTCTTTTACTTAAATCACCCAATACGTTGTCTAAAGGATGACTTCGTATAGTAGGAATTTCTTTAGGAAGTTCATCTTCCGTATTTAACAATTCTAATGGATTATTTTGAGGGGTATTCCCGACTTCCATATTTTCGAATTGTCGAATAATATCTTCAATCCCATCTTGTTGTGCATCTTCTTTATCAACAAGATCAATATACTTCGAGGGTGGTTTTGTTTTGTCAAATGCAACATTCATAGATTCTTCCACCACAAGAGTTTTGAGATTGAATACTCGGTAAGCCTTACTATTTGTGGAATAACCGAGAAATATACCTTCGCTTGATTTAGGATCAAATTTCGTAAGATAATCTTTAGAGTTTAGAATAAAACATTTGCATCCAAAAACTCTAAAATAACTAAGTTTCGGAGTTTTACCATAATAAAGTTCATACGGAGTCTTTTGTGTAATTGGTCTTAGTAAAACTCTATTTAGTATATGGCAAGCCGTTGACATTGCTTCGGCCCAAAAATACTTAGGACGACGATACTCATTAAGCATCGTGTTTGCCATTTCTTGTAATGTTCTATTTTTCCTTTCAACAACTCCATTTGATTGAGGTGTATATGGAGCGGAAAAATTATGAGTAATACCATTTTCTTCACAAAATTGAGTGAAGTTAGAATTTTCAAATTCTTTACCATGATCGGTTCTTATATAAACAATGGTATTATTTTGTTGATTTTGAATCTTTTTGCACAATGACGAGAAGGACTCAAAAGCATCACTTTTGGCTTTGAGAAATTCCGTCCACGTATAACGTGAAAAGTCATCAACAATGACCAAAGTATAAGAACATCCTCCGAGACTTTGTACGGGCACCGGACCAATTAAGTCCATATGTAATAGCTCGAGAGGTCTAGAGGTTGATACCATGAATTTAGCTTTGTGAGATGCCCTTATTTGCTTGCCAATTTCACAAGCCTCGCAAGTATGATCTTTTTGATAGTTCAATTTTGGTATACCTCTAACACGATCATTTGTTGATATAGTTTTAATCAACTTCATATTAGCATGTCCTAATCTTCGATGTCATAGCCATGGGTCATCTTGTGTAGTGATTAGGCACACATTATTATGTTTGCTAATATCGCAAGTATAGACATTTTTGCTACGAGGACATGCAAGCACTAATTTTCCATCCTTATTTAGAATTGAGCAATGTGATGGATAGAAGATTACCTTGTAGCCATTGTCACATAGTTGACTTATCGAGAGGAGATTGTATTTCAATCCCGTAACTAATTGTACATTGGCAATCTTAAAATGTTCATTTCCTATATTTCCAATGCCAATAATATTACCTTTGCTACTATCTCCAAAAGTGACGACTCCAGCGGTTACCTTTTTAATTTCATTCAAGAGAGACTTGTTACCGGTCATATGCCTTGAACATCCACTATCGAGGTACCACATGTTTTGCTTAGCAACAAAGGATTCCTACAAGATAAATCAAGTATATTTATAGGTACCCTTTTGTCTTGAGGGTCCTGGGGTTAGTACTTCATAATAAAGATAAGAATTAGAAGTAGGCAACACATTTCTTGAAGCATAATAATTTTGAGGTGCATTGTTCCTACTTTGATACCTTGAGTTATCATAATACTGTGTATCTCTCGAATTATATCTTTGAGAGTTTTCATATTGATACACATGATTTCTATTACTTGGATAATGCATTGTATTTTGAGAATAGAAATCATAACTTGGTACATGATAATTTTTGGAAGTTTGACCATTAGAGAAGGTCTTGTTTCGTGTGTTTCTTCTTTGAAACGGAATAGATTGTTGATGATAACTAAATCTTGGTTGCCTTTGCTCATTTACAACTTTGTTGTATGGTACACGATTTTCAACCTTGGGGTATTGATTTGACCCTTTACGAACCCATATATGCTTCCCCTTAAATTCACCACTCTTGAATTTGCAACTTTGAACTTCATGAACATTTTTGTTGCAATATGAGCATTTAAGCATAGGTGATTTGGAAGCCATTTTTTAGGGTTGTACTTTTGGTTGAACATTGCTCTTTCTTTGAGCATTTTTATCATATCCCAATCCTTCACGGTTGTAGGATATTCTAGAGTGTACCATTTTATCCAACATTTCATTGCCTTTTGTGAATCTTTGAATTGTTCGTTCAAGATCTTCTTTATCATTAATTAAGGCATCAATCTTAGCATTAAGAATTCTTTCTTGATCTATATATTGTGCTAAGATGTTGGAATGAGCATCCTTGAGTCTTTGAGTTTCTATTTTGAACTCTTTTTCGTTTACTTCAAGGACATTAGCAAATTCTTTCTCGAGTTTATCTTTTTGATAACTCGTAGTTGACTTTTCTTGAGTCATTGATTCATTTACTATTTTAAGATTTAGTAAATCAACATGAAGCTTTCCAATGTTTTCATTTAATTTAAGCTTCTCATCTTCCATTTCTTTTGTTTGCAACAACAAGGAAATATTTTCAATTTCCAACTTTGTAATTTCATTCTTGGTCTTGTTGTTATCAAGATTAAAGGAATCTTGAAGAGATACCATTTCTTCTTCAAGTTTAATTTTTGATTCCTTTATCCGAGAAAACTCTTTTTGTTGAGTTTGATATAGATCTTCAAGTTTTTCTTTCTCGGACCAAGTAGATAAAAATAATTGATCAAGATAATCATATCGAGTATTCATTTCAACTAGCACCTTGATCAATTCATCCTTTTCCATTTTTGACAAATTTAAACTAGAGAGTTTGAGAAGAGGAATATCAACTAAAGTTGGTGAAGAAATACTTACCTCTTGGTTAGTAGTGGAAGGATCCGTTGATGTAGAAGCATCTTCAATTGCCATCAAACATAGATTAACCACTTCTTCACTTGTTTCGGGAGGTTCCTCATCTTCACTTAAATCCCAACCGTTTTCGGCCACGAGAATCCTTCCTTTAGAAAGTTTAGGACATTCTCGTTTATAGTGACCCGGTTGTTTACACTCGAAACACACTTCTTGTGTTTCCTCCGGAGTTTGTTCTTTTTGTTTTGGAGGAGTGTAATTATTGGTATTATAACCATTTGGGCTTTGATTGGTTTTACCTTTGTTATAGCCCGAGTTGGTAGGAAAATTACTCTTGTAGTTTGGAGAATAATTTTGAGAGTAATTAGGCCTTCCATTGGAGTTAAATACTCTTTGTTGATTATTCGATTTTAAGAATCCTTTTCCATACCTTTGTGCTTTGCTTTGAAGTACACGACGAAGTTGTCTCGTGAGTAAAGCGATTTCGCTTTCATCGAGATTTTGAAGTTCTTCATTTAATTCTTCGTCATTTTCATCTTCGTCGATTAATATAGCCTTTAGTGCCATATTTTTCTTCTTATCTTCCACTTTGGGAACGACAACATCCGGAATATTATCTTCTTCGTAAGCACGAAGGTTTCCGAATAAGTTATCAATGTGATAGTCATTGAGATTATGCATCTCTTTAATAGTAGTGACTTACACTTTCCAACTCGGAGGTAAAGATTTAAGAACTCTACGATTCTTTTCATTTTGTGTATAGTTCTTTCCGAGTTGAGATAGTTCATCGATTATTCGAGTAAATCTTGTTTCCATATCGATGATATTTTCTCCATCTTGGAGTTTAAAGTTCTCGTATTCTTGGATCAATGTGTCCATTCGAGAATCTTTTATGTCGGTAGTACCTTCATAGGTTACCACTAATTTGTTCCACATTTCTTGTGCCGACTTGCAATTGTTTACTCGTTTATATTCTTTTTCCGCAAGTGCACTTGTGAGAACCATTTCCGCTTTTGCGGCGATATTCATTCTATCTTCTTCTTCGTGAGTATATTCACTTACTTTCTTTTCTATGATGGTATCGTCGACTATTTTAGTCGGTATAATAGTACCATCTTCTATGGCCATCCAAACTTTTACTCCTTGAGATCTTGCATATATTCTAAATCTCGTTTTCCAAGTAGCAAAGTTTGTGCCATCAAATAGAGGAGGTCTAGAATTTGAGAGACCTTCACTACAACCGATAGCATTTATATAAGCCATATCGGATCTACTTTTCTTTGTGCTTGAAATTCAAGTAGCACTTTTTAAAAGCAACTACTCTGATACCAATTGTTAGGTCCCGATAGAGTGTAATTTAAGCTAGAAGGGGGGGGGGTTGAATAGCTTAATCACCAATTTAAAAATTGATGTGGTGTAATAAAATTTATCCCCCTTTTGAATAGCTTTTATCGAGAGTATAGGCAGTTTATGTGTGCGGAAGCAATGTAAGAGTAATACGACACACGAGATTTTATCCTGGTTCGCGGTGGCTAACTCAACACTTGGAGTCCACTCACCCCTACTCCAGTCCCCAAGCTCCCCCCCGGACTCGAGATTTTCTCTACTATAAAGAAACTCCTTTACAGTAGGCGGAGAAGCCTTTACAAATATATATCTTGGAGCGTAACTTCCCGTTACCTCCTCACTATAAATGTAAACTTACAAGACTCGTCTTGGAGCGTAACTCCCCGTTACCTCCTCAAAGTCGTTGTACTCCGGATGTAGTCTTTGAACTTCTAAACTTTTGCGGGTCTTGGATCTTAGGTCTTAGGTCTTGGATCTTTCCTCTTCCTCACGGTGCAAAGACGACTAACTCCCCGTTAGCTCGTCTAGGACTTGGGTCTTAGAACGAAGATCACCTCACTTCACTTCACCTCACTGCAAAACTTAGAAAACAATATCTACGACAAATAATCCTTGTTTATAAAAAGAGTTTTGGACTAGACACGACTAGGCCGATAGTGTATATATATATATATTGGTGATATATATATTTAAAGTATACTTTCCTAAGGATATAGAAAAATATAAGTATACTTTTTAACTTACTCCAATACTAAAGATAAGTATTTAGTTGGAGTAAATAAAGCCTTATAAGCGTGCTTCGCTTTAGACTTTTTCAAGTATTCTCGTAATATTACAAACTACGAATACTTGTTAATTTAAACTCCCCGTTAGATAATGCTTATAAAGATCTTCGGAGTTTAAATTGTCGTCTATGGCTCAAAGGCTTACGACTTGGTTACTCGTCCTTTTTGACAAGTATTATTTATTACTTCGTTTGTATGTCTAATATCGAAGTAATAAAATCAAGAAAGCTTTTTTGGTTAGCTCTTTAGCTATTAACTTTTCTTGAGACAACTCTTCTCTTGATGTAGTCTTTTGGAGTAGATGAAGCAAGTTTAAAACGAAGAGAGAGAAAGTCTATAAACACAATAAAAACAAGAATATAAATTAAAGTGCGTTTGTGTTTATATATCTATATATATATTTGAGTTTGAATATTTCGAATGATATAATCTTTGTTCTTATGTAATATAACTCAAATATAACGAATCTTAGTTCGTGTGAATATACAACGAATCTTTAGTTCGTGTATATATATTTATATTTCGAATAACACGACTTGTTAGTTCGTGTTTGAAATTAATTCGAAATAATAAATCTCTTTTCTAAGAGATTTAAGATGAAGAGCTTTAAGATGGATAGATCAAGAATAATAACAAGCTCTTGTATATATAATGGTCGGTTAAGACTCGAATCGAAGCTAAAAATAATAACCACTTACAAAAACGATCGGAAAGTTCACGGGAAAAATTCGCCGGAGGTTCGGCCGGATTTTGGCTTAGTGGCGGAACTTGGGCAGCCCTACGGGAGGCCTAAAGTAGTAGTGGTTGAGCTAGTTGGGTTGGGAGAGAGCTTGGTTGGTTGAACTAAGCTTATATAACTAAAACCTTGTATATATATATATATATATATATATATATATATATATATATATATATATATATATATATATAAGAAAAGAGGTTTTAGAGAAGAAGTATTTGTAGAGAGTGTTTGTAGAGATGAAAGAGAGAATACTTCTAAAATTCCCAGCAACTAATTAGCTCTTTAACTTGTGTAGAAAATGAATGGGGATGGGGTGGTATTTATAGGGAAATTTTGGGGTATTGGGTAGTGGAAGGTGATGTAAGGGATGATGTAAATGGGTAGGTGATGTAAGGGATGACTACATTGTCTTTGTCCACTAGCCTAGCAACTTGACAACCAACATGTGACACCTTATCTCAGCACTTATTGCTTGGAAGAGGATAAGGCACACACCCCAATGCAACCCAATTAACTATTTAATTAACGATTAAGTATCCTTAATTAAAACTAGCTTATTCCTAAACATCTCCAATAAATCCAACAAAAAATATGACAATTTTCTAAATATTGGAAAATGGAAATCTGTGAAGTTTGGTAATTTTTGGTCAAAGTCTCCTAGGTCAAACGCTCAGTCAAAGCTTCTCGGGTCGACCGTTCGGAAACACACCCCGAAAAACATTCTCCAAAAATCACGAAACTTTTACCTAACATACATCACATCATAAAAATGACATCCCCAAAGTTTCAAGTCATTCTAGCAAGTGGAAGTATTTTATCCGGAATTAAAACGATAAAAACCGCTTTTCGGGTATGAATAAAATACGTAAATCCTTTTGACGATTTGTAAAACGTTTTTGGCTAGAATTTTGACTTGGATAAATACTACAAATATATTTCCTTGAGAATAAAAGAGTTTGGAGTTTATGGAAATATTTTTGAGCATTTAAATTAATTTCCTTCGATAAATAAGGAAATATACGTAAACCGAGAAAATTAGTATTTGGTTAAAGCGAGTAGACCCTTGACTAATTTTTGATACCAAAATACTTAGAATAATATGATTCATGATAAATCATGGTTTTGACAATTTTAAAGTACATTATAAGTATTAAAATATTTTTCTCCGAAAAATAAGTAATTTGAGAGACCTTGGAGAAAATATTTAAGGAACCAAGAAAAATGGATATTAATATTTGACCATCCAAATATTAATGTTTTTGATAGAGTAAATCTTTCTTTTGGATAGAAAACAATTTTTGGAATGAAATATTTATTTTTGGATAATTAAAGATAATTTATCCCGTAAAATAGGAATTGGTAAATCAGGGAATAAATTACTTTAATTAAGAGATTTAAAAAATAATGTTACATGAGGGTTCTAAAGAATATCAAATCTTGATAATCCTTTTTCGATCTTCATGCGAGTTTAATTTTGCAATATGAAGATAGGGAAATATCGTAGATTGGCGATATCCCTCAGTCATGAATATTGCGTGAAAATATATTTCTTAAAAATAGGTATTTTGATACGAAGAAATATAAGATGATTTTTCAAATGACTTGCTAGAAATAACTTTTCCACTTAAGGATAATCATGCAAGTTAATGATCCTATTGGGAGGATTACTAGGTGATTTAAATTTTACGTTTATTTATAAATACCAAAATAAATTAATATCGAAGATATCCTTTCAATCTTCCCCTTTTTGGTATTTATCAAACAAACCTAAAATTTAAATTTTACAAGTGTGTGCTTCCCTTTTGTGTATGCATGAATTTGAAAAATTATTTTCACATAAGCACATAATAAGGGTTCAAAAATTTTACTTGTAGGTCTCGTAATAGCAACAACTTGTAATGCCAATAGCGGTACCTAGAAAAGAAATTGGTTAGATGCATAAATAATTTTAAAATTTTAAACCAAGATTTTCTTTTCTCTATCTTTGGGAAAATTTTAATTTTTGATCGTGCAATGAAAATTTTAAATTTTGATGTATTGCACGTCTCTTCCCCTTTTGGTTGATAAAAACCAAAAAAATCTTTCCCTTTTAGATAGGTACGATTGTTTCGTAAAATATTGTACTTTGACTTTCAAAAAGTACGTTTCTTCCCATTATATTGTCTTTTTGTTCAATATTTAACATCTTTTTGTAGATGAGAAAATATTGTAAGAAAGATATAACTTTCTTTGATTTGCTTCCCCTTAATAGTTGACCAATTTGTAAGTGTTTCTTGAAATACTTTGGTCAAGAGTATAAAATATCCTTTTTTAAAGAATAAAGATAACTCTTCCTTTTGATAATGGAATAAAGTAGTTTCTTTGATATATGTTCCAAGTCTTTTAATATTTCCTTGTACGAAATATTTGATTCATTTGTGATTTTGTCAAGATTGTAGAAGTATTCTTTCGATTTCATTTTAACATAGCCAGTTTGTTATGCTCATTGTTTTGAGCTAATCCATGTAATAGTTACGAGTGAAGTTGAATAGTTCTTTGAGTCAATTTGCTTGTATCGACTAGTAGATGTTTTGAATCCACTTTCATTTTTATCAAGTGTATATAATGATATTTCTTTGAATTTGTGAACTTGATAATCGTAGAAAATTCGTATAGTTCGTGTAATATTTTGAGTGAGTCATATTTAAATCGAAATGAGATCCTGTTTCATATTTTTCGATTTTTATCACTTAAAGCATTTGGCTTTTAAATTTATAAGTGATAATTGTTTTTCGTTTTTGAGGATAACTGCAGATATGTGCTTGAATATTGTATCCAGAAACGAGAGATTCAATGATCCTTGAGATAGATTCTTAAGATCATTTATTTTGAGATAAGTGCAATACAAATGCTGAAATAAAATCTCAAAGACAAACTTTCATTAATCCTTTCAAATTTGTACAAGTCGAATTTACAAAGTACAGAATTTGAAATGCAAAAAGGTACATAGAGCCTGCAAATGGAATTAGTCCAAATCATATATAATATCATAACATATTACAAGATCATATTCGATTAATACTTAAAAGCATAATATTTTCCAAGTGAGAAACAAAACTCAGTTTCAGTTCTTTTAATACATACAAGTCTATTAAAATCTGTGATTTGAACATAGAAGAACTTTAGACAACAATTAAGTTTAAAGTCAAGCTGCCCCTGCAGAGTATATAAAGTTATAAAGATCATGGCAAAATTCAAGTTTACTAAGAGTTTTATAGTGTTAAAGAATGCATCAACAAAATAGGAGAAATCTCATTCATCAACTAACACTAGCATGCATAACTTATCAAATTATTGCATAGGCATGTTAATAAAACAAACTAACAGAGTTATATAATTTGCAGATTTATATTGATATACCAAAATCAGTCCAAAAAAATGGACTAAAACCTGCAACCTTACAAACTGACTTACCAGCAACAGCATACAGAACCAACAAACACATCTCAGTAAACTGAGATCATACCAGTATTCACAACTAAAACATCACAGAACCACACTAAGTGGTTAGAGAACCAGCAAAATAGAAACCAGTCAGCAACAGAGCAACCATAGTAGCCAAAAAACCAGCAAAACACACAAGAACCAGATTAAACAGGACCAAGCAGCCAACATTCCCAACCAACAGCAGTTAAAACACAGATCTAAGCCTTCTCAGGCCCATCAACAGAAACAAATCCCATATCATCAGTCAAGTCAATCATACCAGGAAGCATTTCTTTATCAGATTTTTTAGCCTCATCAATAGCCATCTTATCATTCTTATCAACCATTTCATTAACCATTTCCTCAGAAAATAATCTGTCCATTTTCTCATCAATTCCCTCCACATTACCAACTGTAGAATCATCTTTATTCTTGCCTTCTAACTGATCAAGCCTAGCCACAATACTAGTAGTCATTTCCTTAAGAATTTCTATTTCACCCTTTAACTTATTAATCTCAGCACCATTTTTAACTGAAGCATGAGTATTTCCAGTTATCATCACAGTAGGGGAAATGCACACAGGACTAACAACAAAGGGCTTACAGTTTCTTAAGGGAACTTGAGGCTTAACCAAGTTAATAATATCACAGTATTCAATTTTCTCAGCTAAGATCCTAGGCATTGCTATGCGATAAAGTTCAAACAGAGAGGTTAAGAGCAATCCATAAGGCAAGTATTCAACCTCAAAAGCCATAATCATATTAAGCAATATCACATAGTTAATATTAAACTCAATCTGATTTGTCACCAACTGAAACATCACTTTAAGATCCACAAAATCAAAGTAATGAGCATTCTTAGGCTTAGGCAACGTACAGATTAGATCTCACAACAATAGCAACTTGTTGGTAAAGAGGGGTAAAATGATGATATTCTATAGCACAGTTTTCTTCACATAACCCTAGAGGCACATCAGCATCACAGAAATGGCCAACAAACAACTCAAACTCCTTTTTATCAAAGACAAATTTCTCATAAATGTTAATGCATGGTTGATGTGGAACATTTTCTCCTAGTTTAAGACATCTATTTAAAGTATTCACATCAACAAGCAGGTTCTTATTATGCACCACAGTACTAATCTTAAGCGCATCATCCAAACCCTTCTGCACTATCATATTAGCATAAAACTCACCAATGAGATGCACAAAGTAGTTCTGTCCCCTATAAAACACCATATTTTCCCACTTAGCAGCCAAAAACAGATTATGAACTACACCATTTTGTGGAACACAAATCATCATGCCAGGTTGCAAGTTAAGCAGCATATTATCAAGTTTTCCTAAGTTGGACAAGTCAACTAAGATGCTCTTAGGTGCAGTGACAGTAGGCTTAGCATATGGAGTGTTGATCTGCCTAGGAACATGAGTGTTTTGTGATGGTGTGTGATGATTTGGCTGTCTAGAGTTGTGAGAAGAGGGGTTTTGATGCATATATTTTTGCTTTTTGTAAAAAGATTTGTGCTTGTAAGTTTGAAAATCAGTAGGGTGGTTTTCATTATGGTACTTCCTCTCCATAGTATGCAAGAGAGGAAGGGTTTGAAGAGGTTTAGAAGAAGGGTTGGAATGCAGTTTTTGAAACTCCATGCAGAAAATACTTTGTTTTTGAAAAGGTGGTGTGATTTTGAAATCATGCAAATGGTTCTATTTATAGATAAAAATCTGTGCACATGTATATGCAAATATGTATGCAAGAATGCAGTGTGTGTGTGTGATCAGACATGCATTTAGTGAGTTTTGGAAGTGTTATGCAGCCATATATCACATAAACAGTTCAAGCATGCTTGCATTTAATGTACTGCAACTTATCAGATTTAAACTAAGTGTTTTAAGCATGCATTTCACAGAGTGAAGTCTAAGTACATGATGACAGAGGCAGACAAGTAGCTTATAATGTACTTACACAAATTCAGACTCACATAAATGAGAGCAGCCAATTTTCATACACATACAAGTAGTTCATAAGATTACAAATAGGCATTTATAAGTATTCAGGACAATTAAGAGCAATCAGCCATATAAACATCACTCAATCAGTCACATATTTTCAAATTTTGGCAGAAAATACAAGTTAGTGGCCGGATGCACCAGTGATCCAGATACTCAGGAGCTCACAGGACCCCCAAGCCAGGTCTTAATGCATGGGCATAGTGTGTGATATGTCCTAAAGAGGCTATATGATCATGTATAAGTCCTTATCTTAAGCCTAATTGTAATCAGTTGTATCATAATACAAGTCATAAACCAAGCAAGCATTTTATAATCAAGCTAAGTTATAGCAGATAGGTTATGATTACACAAGTATACACATAAGACAGTGAACTAACAAGCAAGGTGGTTTATATAGGAGCAAACTTTTACCTGTGAATATATGCAAATATCAGTCATTCATGTAATCACACAGCAAGTTTAAGTAATTAAGTGTATGTATAAAAGTATTATTTAACTTAAAGTTGCACAAATTTCTAGTTTATCAAAGAGGGACACATCATTACTAAGTAAGACAGAGTTTTTAGAAAACTGACACATAGCAGGACACCTCATCAGTTGCACACCAAGGTCACATGGCAGTATCAAGTTGTATATTAAAAAATATTACTTTTTATCAGCAGAAGTCAACTTGAGTTTTGCAACTTAACATACAGCAAGGTCATATATAAGCAAGAGTATCATTTATCAGTTATGAACAGTAGAGTCGAATCCATATATACCATGAATCAAGCATTTATCAAAATCAAAGTCAACAAGTCAAACTGATAAAAAAAATATGGATATTTTATTGAAATAAAGCTTGTTTTATGCCAGAAAACTCAATTATCATAGAAAATATACAGATAACTCAATTTCATATATTCATTCGAACCAATTAACATCACAAAATTCAAATAATCCAATTTTCATGCTTCAAACATATCAAATTCAAAAATCTCAAATATATCAGCAACAAAAATCCAACAATTCAAATCCAAGAATCCAACAAACTGCCACCAATTCATCCAAACAGTCCAAACCAACAGTCAATCCAACGACTACCAAACTGCCAACAAGCCTCCAACAAGTCCCAAACTCCTCGATTCACAAAAACAGAGTATATATATGGAGTTTTTCGAAATTTACCTAGCCCCAAGGCATCGAAGCCTCTTGGGGACTTACCTCTCCAGCTGTATACATATAGTATACTACAGAACGCTTTCCATTTCAGTCTCTTAAATCCAGTCTAGATGCTTTCCTTCCTTTTCAGCTTCATCTTCGATGCTTCGACCCACACCTGCAAAACACTCGACATATAGTGTTAGTATAGTGAAAATCGAACCAAAACTAAATTAAGGTTTCGATTTTATACCTGAGCTCGAGGCCTCAAACCACTTGAGACTTACCTGAGAGCCTAAATCGAGTGCAGCGCTTTTCATTTTAAACGATTTAAGCACCAAAATCGAACCATCGACTAGAACCCTAATTCGATTTGGGGTTCAAATCGAATCAAATCGCTCCCAATCTGCATAAAGATGTTAGATAATCCATCAATTAGACTTAATACTCTTCGATCTGAGCTAGGGTTTTGAAAGTTTAAGAACCCTAATTAGGGTTTTTATAAAATCGCTCAAAAACGAAGTGCATTACATCTAAATCGATGTTATAATGTCGATTCCAAGTCGTATCACAACACCAATTACTTTGATGTGCGAGTTTTGACTGAAATCGAAGCTTTGATGTTCCAAACCGAAGCGAATCTGTCGTTTTTGCTCTAAATAACGAGAAAAACCATCAAGTGTAGTGATTTAAGGAAGAAACTAGCGATTTCGGTGAGAGATTTGAAAGAAATCGACCGGAGAAAGCTAGGGTTTTCAGAGAAAACGAGAGAGGCGAGAGAGAGTTCGAGAAACAGAGAGAGCGACTGAGTTTATTTGAGTAAAATAATAATTTTTGAGTTTATATATTAAAACAACGAGCGGCTCAGATTAGCTTTTGACTGAAATCAACGGCTGAGATCGTAGGGTTTTGCTTCGGGTCGGGTTGGATCCACGGGTTGTAACCCGAAAATAACAATTTAAAAACCAAAAATCAGTTTTTGAATATTCTGTTTTGTAAAATAAATATTTAAATATTCGAAAAATGATTTAAAATTCAAACAAAATTACCCAAAATTTTTGAAAAACAATTTAAAATATGATTTGGATAATTTTGAATATTTTCAAATATTTGGACTATTTTTGACATATAATAGTAGTAATTGAAATGATATTTGGAATTTATTACAATTTTGTCCAAAAATGAATATTTTAATATGATGGCTTTGTTGGACAATTTTGTAAAATAAAAAAACTCCAAATTTAATATTCCAAATTTCATAGAATATTTTAATACAATATTTCCCATTATTTAGATAATTTCTTTGAATAATATTATGGGATAATTATTTGAATAATTTTTGTAATTCATTTTGGCATAATAATTTATGAATGACTCTCATATTTAGAAATTTCACAAATATTTCTGAAAGCTCATCAATATTTGCTTGTACAATAAATATAATAATCAATTATGAACTCCCAAATTTTGACTCAGAAAAATCCGATCAATAAATTTCTTTATTGACAAATCTGAATTTTTAGAGTATACTTGAGAGAACCGAATTAAAAATGATATTTAAAGTACATGAAATAACTAAAATAATAAGTAGCACTCATTTATTATTTTATAATGAGTATGCCAAAATATTATTTAGCCGGTTCCAACATTCCTAAATCCAAACGTAATTTGACAAATCTTTCGGAACTTAACGGCTTAGTGAAAATGTCAGCGATATTGAACTCAGTTTCAATATGAGTCATTTTTATGTCGCCTTTATTGACATGATCACGTAGAAAGTGATGTCGTATATCTATGTGTTTGGATCGTGAATGCAACACGGGATTTTTACTTAAATCAATAGGGCTCGTGTTGTCACATAATATTGATATGACATCAAATTTAATATTATAGTCTGCCAATGTTTGTTTCATCCATAAAATTTGAGCACAACATTTAGCAGCAGCTATATATTCAGCTTCAGTGGTTGAAATAGATACGGAATTTTGTTTCTTTGAAAACCATGAAACTAGGCATCCACCGAGAAATTGACACGTACCACTAGTGCTTTTTCTGTCTACTAAATGTTCGGCATAATCCGAATCAGAATAGCATACTAGATTAAATTGTACGCTTTTTGGATACCAAAGGCCTAGATCAACAGTGCCTTTTAAATATCTTAATATTCTTTTTACAGCGGATAAATGTGATTCCTTAGGGGCCACTTGGAATCTTGCACATTTGCAAACACTATATTGAATATCGGGTCGGCTAGCGGTAATATATAATAAACTTCCGATCATACCACGATATTTCTTAGTGTCAACCGGTATCCTTTTAGGATCTTCCGTTAATTTATCCGAGAGTGACATGGGAGTTGAAATGGGTTTGGCATTTTCCATTTCAAATTTCTTGAGCATTTCTTTGCAATACTTTGATTGTGAAATATGAATGCCCTCATTGGATTGCTTAATTTGCAAACCCAAAAAGAAATTTAATTCTCCCATCATACTCATTTCGAATTCCTTACTCATATGTTCAGAGAATTCCTTGCAGAGATTATCATTTGTTGATCCAAAAATGATATCATCTACGTATATTTGGACAAGTAATATATCGTCTTTTTCTTGTCTTGTAAATAAGGTTTTATCGGCAGTTCCCATTTTAAATTTATTTTCTAATAGGAATTTGCTTAACCTTTCATACCAAGCTCTTGGGGCTTGTTTTAATCCGTATAGAGCTTTATGTAATTTATATACATATTCCGGATTAATAGAATCTTCAAAACCGGGAGGTTGTTTTACATAAACTTCTTCCTCGAGAATCCCGTTTAAGAAGGCGGATTTAACATCCATTTGATATACTTTGAAACCTTTATGACAAGCAAATGCTAACAGCATTCGAATTGATTCAATTCGTGCTACGGGAGCATAGGTTTCATCGAAGTCTATTCCTTCCATTTGAGTGTATCCTTGAGCAACTAATCTTGCTTTATTTCGAACAACCGTTCCATTTTCATCTAATTTATTTCTAAAAACCCATTTTGTTCCAATTATGGATGTATCATCGGGTTTTGGAACGAGTTCCCACACTTTACTTCGAGTAAATTGGTTTAATTCATCTTGCATTGCAGAGATCCAATCCTCGTCAAGTAAAGCCTCTTTAGCGGTCTTAGGTTCTATTTGAGATAGAAAACTAAGATGGTTCACAACGTTTTGTACTTGTGACCGCGTTTGAACTCTTTTACTTAAATCACCCAATACGTTGTCTAAAGGATGACTTCGTATAGTAGGAATTTCTTTAGGAAGTTCATCTTCCGTATTTAACAATTCTAATGGATTATTTTGAGGGGTATTCCCGACTTCCATATTTTCGAATTGTCGAATAATATCTTCAATCCCATCTTGTTGTGCATCTTCTTTATCAACAAGATCAATATACTTCGAGGGTGGTTTTGTTTTGTCAAATGCAACATTCATAGATTCTTCCACCACAAGAGTTTTGAGATTGAATACTCGGTAAGCCTTACTATTTGTGGAATAACCGAGAAATATACCTTCGCTTGATTTAGGATCAAATTTCGTAAGATAATCTTTAGAGTTTAGAATAAAACATTTGCATCCAAAAACTCTAAAATAACTAAGTTTCGGAGTTTTACCATAATAAAGTTCATACGGAGTCTTTTGTGTAATTGGTCTTAGTAAAACTCTATTTAGTATATGGCAAGCCGTTGACATTGCTTCGGCCCAAAAATACTTAGGACGACGATACTCATTAAGCATCGTGTTTGCCATTTCTTGTAATGTTCTATTTTTCCTTTCAACAACTCCATTTGATTGAGGTGTATATGGAGCGGAAAAATTATGAGTAATACCATTTTCTTCACAAAATTGAGTGAAGTTAGAATTTTCAAATTCTTTACCATGATCGGTTCTTATATAAACAATGGTATTATTTTGTTGATTTTGAATCTTTTTGCACAATGACGAGAAGGACTCAAAAGCATCACTTTTGGCTTTGAGAAATTCCGTCCACGTATAACGTGAAAAGTCATCAACAATGACCAAAGTATAAGAACATCCTCCGAGACTTTGTACGGGCACCGGACCAATTAAGTCCATATGTAATAGCTCGAGAGGTCTAGAGGTTGATACCATGAATTTAGCTTTGTGAGATGCCCTTATTTGCTTGCCAATTTCACAAGCCTCGCAAGTATGATCTTTTTGATAGTTCAATTTTGGTATACCTCTAACACGATCATTTGTTGATATAGTTTTAATCAACTTCATATTAGCATGTCCTAATCTTCGATGTCATAGCCATGGGTCATCTTGTGTAGTGATTAGGCACACATTATTATGTTTGCTAATATCGCAAGTATAGACATTTTTGCTACGAGGACATGCAAGCACTAATTTTCCATCCTTATTTAGAATTGAGCAATGTGATGGATAGAAGATTACCTTGTAGCCATTGTCACATAGTTGACTTATCGAGAGGAGATTGTATTTCAATCCCGTAACTAATTGTACATTGGCAATCTTAAAATGTTCATTTCCTATATTTCCAATGCCAATAATATTACCTTTGCTACTATCTCCAAAAGTGACGACTCCAGCGGTTACCTTTTTAATTTCATTCAAGAGAGACTTGTTACCGGTCATATGCCTTGAACATCCACTATCGAGGTACCACATGTTTTGCTTAGCAACAAAGGATTCCTACAAGATAAATCAAGTATATTTATAGGTACCCTTTTGTCTTGAGGGTCCTGGGGTTAGTACTTCATAATAAAGATAAGAATTAGAAGTAGGCAACACATTTCTTGAAGCATAATAATTTTGAGGTGCATTGTTCCTACTTTGATACCTTGAGTTATCATAATACTGTGTATCTCTCGAATTATATCTTTGAGAGTTTTCATATTGATACACATGATTTCTATTACTTGGATAATGCATTGTATTTTGAGAATAGAAATCATAACTTGGTACATGATAATTTTTGGAAGTTTGACCATTAGAGAAGGTCTTGTTTCGTGTGTTTCTTCTTTGAAACGGAATAGATTGTTGATGATAACTAAATCTTGGTTGCCTTTGCTCATTTACAACTTTGTTGTATGGTACACGATTTTCAACCTTGGGGTATTGATTTGACCCTTTACGAACCCATATATGCTTCCCCTTAAATTCACCACTCTTGAATTTGCAACTTTGAACTTCATGAACATTTTTGTTGCAATATGAGCATTTAAGCATAGGTGATTTGGAAGCCATTTTTTAGGGTTGTACTTTTGGTTGAACATTGCTCTTTCTTTGAGCATTTTTATCATATCCCAATCCTTCACGGTTGTAGGATATTCTAGAGTGTACCATTTTATCCAACATTTCATTGCCTTTTGTGAATCTTTGAATTGTTCGTTCAAGATCTTCTTTATCATTAATTAAGGCATCAATCTTAGCATTAAGAATTCTTTCTTGATCTATATATTGTGCTAAGATGTTGGAATGAGCATCCTTGAGTCTTTGAGTTTCTATTTTGAACTCTTTTTCGTTTACTTCAAGGACATTAGCAAATTCTTTCTCGAGTTTATCTTTTTGATAACTCGTAGTTGACTTTTCTTGAGTCATTGATTCATTTACTATTTTAAGATTTAGTAAATCAACATGAAGCTTTCCAATGTTTTCATTTAATTTAAGCTTCTCATCTTCCATTTCTTTTGTTTGCAACAACAAGGAAATATTTTCAATTTCCAACTTTGTAATTTCATTCTTGGTCTTGTTGTTATCAAGATTAAAGGAATCTTGAAGAGATACCATTTCTTCTTCAAGTTTAATTTTTGATTCCTTTATCCGAGAAAACTCTTTTTGTTGAGTTTGATATAGATCTTCAAGTTTTTCTTTCTCGGACCAAGTAGATAAAAATAATTGATCAAGATAATCATATCGAGTATTCATTTCAACTAGCACCTTGATCAATTCATCCTTTTCCATTTTTGACAAATTTAAACTAGAGAGTTTGAGAAGAGGAATATCAACTAAAGTTGGTGAAGAAATACTTACCTCTTGGTTAGTAGTGGAAGGATCCGTTGATGTAGAAGCATCTTCAATTGCCATCAAACATAGATTAACCACTTCTTCACTTGTTTCGGGAGGTTCCTCATCTTCACTTAAATCCCAACCGTTTTCGGCCACGAGAATCCTTCCTTTAGAAAGTTTAGGACATTCTCGTTTATAGTGACCCGGTTGTTTACACTCGAAACACACTTCTTGTGTTTCCTCCGGAGTTTGTTCTTTTTGTTTTGGAGGAGTGTAATTATTGGTATTATAACCATTTGGGCTTTGATTGGTTTTACCTTTGTTATAGCCCGAGTTGGTAGGAAAATTACTCTTGTAGTTTGGAGAATAATTTTGAGAGTAATTAGGCCTTCCATTGGAGTTAAATACTCTTTGTTGATTATTCGATTTTAGGAAGCCTTTTCCATACCTTTGTGCTTTGCTTTGAAGTACACGACGAAGTTGTCTCGTGAGTAAAGCGATTTCGCTTTCATCGAGATTTTGAAGTTCTTCATTTAATTCTTCGTTATTTTCATCTTCGTCGATTAATATAGCCTTTAGTGCCATATTTTTCTTCTTATCTTCCACTTTGGGAACGACAACATCCGGAATATTATCTTCTTCGTAAGCACGAAGGTTTCCGAATAAGTTATCAATGTGATAGTCATTGAGATTATGCATCTCTTTAATAGTAGTGACTTACACTTTCCAACTCGGAGGTAAAGATTTAAGAACTCTACGATTTATTTCATTTTGTGTATAGTTCTTTCCGAGTTGAGATAGTTCATCGATTATTCGAGTAAATCTTGTTTCCATATCGATGATATTTTCTCCATCTTGGAGTTTAAAGTTCTCGTATTCTTGGATCAATGTGTCCATTCGAGAATCTTTTATGTCGGTAGTACCTTCATAGGTTACCACTAATTTGTTCCACATTTCTTGTGCCGACTTGCAATTGTTTACTCGTTTATATTCTTTTTCCGCAAGTGCACTTGTGAGAACCATTTCCGCTTTTGCGACGATATTTCATTCTATCTTCTTCTTCGTGAGTATATTCACTTACTTTCTTTTCTATGATGGTATCGTCGACTATTTTAGTCGGTATAATAGTACCATCTTCTATGGCCATCCAAACTTTTACTCCTTGAGATCTTGCATATATTCTAAATCTCGTTTTCCAAGTAGCAAAGTTTGTGCCATCAAATAGAGGAGGTCTAGAATTTGAGAGACCTTCACTACAACCGATAGCATTTATATAAGCCATATCGGATCTACTTTTCTTTGTGCTTGAAATTCAAGTAGCACTTTTTAAAAGCAACTGCTCTGATACCAATTGTTAGGTCCCGATAGAGTGTAATTTAAGCTAGAAGGGGGGGGGGGTTGAATAACTTAATCACCAATTTAAAAATTGATGTGGTGTAATAAAATTTATCCCCCTTTTGAATAGCTTTTATCGAGAGTATAGGCAGTTCATGTGTGCGGAAGCAATGTAAGAGTAATACGACACACGAGATTTTATCCTGGTTCGCGGTGGCTAACTCAACACTTGGAGTCCACTCACCCCTACTCCAGTCCCCGAGCTCCTCCCCGGACTCGAGATTTTCTCTACTATAAAGAAACTCCTTTACAGTAGGCGGAGAAGCCTTTACAAATATATATCTTGGAGCGTAACTTCCCGTTACCTCCTCACTATAAATGTAAACTTACAAGACTCGTCTTGGAGCGTAACTCCCCGTTACCTCCTCAAAGTCGTTGTACTCCGGATGTAGTCTTTGAACTTCTAAACTATTGCGGGTCTTGGATCTTAGGTCTTAGGTCTTGGATCTTTCCTCTTCCTCACGGTGCAAAGACGACTAACTCCCCGTTAGCTCGTCTAGGACTTGGGTCTTAGAACGAAGATCACCTCACTTCACTTCACCTCACTGCAAAACTTAGAAAACAATATCTACGACAAATAATCCTTGTTTATAAAAAGAGTTTTGGACTAGACACGACTAGGCCGATAGTGTATATATATATATATATATTGGTGATATATATATTTAAAGTATACTTTCCTAAGGATATAGAAAAATATAAGTATACTTTTTAACTTACTCCAATACTAAAGATAAGTATTTAGTTGGAGTAAATAAAGCCTTATAAGCGTGCTTCGCTTTAGACTTTTTCAAGTATTCTCGTAATATTACAAACTACGAATACTTGTTAATTTAAACTCCCCGTTAGATAATGCTTATAAAGATCTTCGGAGTTTAAATTGTCGTTTATGGCTCAAAGGCTTACGACTTGGTTACTCGTCCTTTTTGACAAGTATTATTTATTACTTCGTTTGTATGTCTAATATCGAAGTAATAAAATCAAGAAAGCTTTTTGGTTAGCTCTTTAGCTATTAACTTTTCTTGAGACAACTCTTCTCTTGATGTAGTCTTTTGGACTAGATGAAGCAAGTTTAAAACGAAGAGAGAGAAAGTCTATAAACACAATAAAAACAAGAATATAAATTAAAGTGCGTTTGTGTTTATATATCTATATATATATTTGAGTTTGAATATTTCGAATGATATAATCTTTGTTCTTATGTAATATAACTCAAATATAACGAATCTTAGTTCGTGTGAATATACAACGAATCTTTAGTTCGTGTATATATATTTATATTTCGAATAACACGACTTGTTAGTTCGTGTTTGAAATTAATTCGAAATAATAAATCTCTTTTCTAAGAGATTTAAGATGAAGAGCTTTAAGATGGATAGATCAAGAATAATAACAAGCTCTTGTATATATAATGGTCGGTTAAGACTCGAATCGAAGCTAAAAATAATAACCACTTACAAAAACGATCGGAAAGTTCACGGGAAAAATTCGCCGGAGGTTCGGCCGGATTTTGGCTTAGTGGCGGAACTTGGGCAGCCCTACGGGAGGCCTAAAGTAGTAGTGGTTGAGCTAGTTGGGTTGGGAGAGAGCTTGGTTGGTTGAACTAAGCTTATATAACTAAAACCTTGTATATATATATATATATATATGTATAAGAAAAGAGGTTTTAGAGAAGAAGTATTTGTAGAGAGTGTTTGTAGAGATGAAAGAGAGAATACTTCTAAAATTCCCAGCAACTAATTAGCTCTTTAGCTTGTGTAGAAAATGAATGGGGATGGGGTGGTATTTATAGGGAAATTTTGGGGTATTGGGTAGTGGAAGGTGATGTAAGGGATGATGTAAATGGGTAGGTGATGTAAGGGATGACTACATTGTCTTTGTCCACTAGCCTAGCAACTTGACAACCAACATGTGACACCTTATCTCAGCACTTATTGCTTGGAAGAGGATAAGGCACACACCCCAATGCAACCCAATTAACTATTTAATTAACGATTAAGTATCGTTAATTAAAACTAGCTTAGTTCTAAACATCTCCAATAAATCCAACAAAAAATATGACAATTTTCTAAATATTGGAAAATGGAAATCTGTGAAGTTCGGTAATTTTTTGTCAAAGTCTCCTAGGTCAAACGCTCAGTCAAAGCTTCTCGGGTCGACCGTTCGGAAACACACCCCGACAAACATTCTCCAAAAATCACGAAACTTTTACCTAACATACATCACATCATAAAAATGACATCCCCAAAGTTTCAAGTCATTCTAGCAAGTGGAAGTATTTTATCCGGAATTAAAACGATAAAAACCGCTTTTCGGGTATGAATAAAATACGTAAATCCTTTTGACGATTTGTAAAACGTTTTTGGCTAGAATTTTGACTTGGATAAATACTACAAATATATTTCCTTGAGAATAAAAGAGTTTGGAGTTTATGGAAATATTTTTGAGCATTTAAATTAATTTCCTTCGATAAATAAGGAAATATACGTAAACCGAGAAAATTAGTATTTGGTTAAAGCGAGTAGACCCTTGACTAATTTTTTATACCAAAATACTTAGAATAATATGATTCATGATAAATCATGGTTTTGACAATTTTAAAGTACATTATAAGTATTAAAATATTTTTCTCCGAAAAATAAGTAATTTGAGAGACCTTGGAGAAAATATTTAAGGAACCAAGAATAATGGATATTAATATTTGACCATCCAAATATTAATGTTTTTGATAGAGTAAATCTTTCTTTTGGATAGAAAACAATTTTTGGAATGAAAGATTTATTTTTGGATAATTAAAGATAATTTATCCCGTAAAATAGGAATTGGTAAATCAGGGAATAAATTACTTTAATTAAGAGATTTAAAAAATAATGTTACATGAGGGTTCTAAAGAATATCAAATCTTGATAATCCTTTTTCGATCTTCATGCGAGTTTAATTTTGCAATATGAAAATAGGGAAATATCGTAGATTGGCGATATCCCTCAGTCATGAATATTGCGTGAAATTATATTTCTTAAAAATAGGTATTTTGATACGAAGAAATATAAGATGATTTTTCAAATGACTTGCTAGAAATAACTTTTCCACTTAAGGATAATCATGCAAGTTAATGATCCTATTGGGAGGATTACTAGGTGATTTAAATTTTACGTTTATTTATAAATACCAAAATAAATTAATATCGAAGATATCCTTTCAAATTTGTAAGCATAAATTCATTTATATCTGCATAATTAGTCTTTGTAGCCATATTTTAGAAAATTTGTAGGCACTTAACTTATTTATGAAATAATATAATTTATTAAACTCAATAAAATATGTCGTAAAAGTATAAATTTGTAAAAATCCAGATACGTCATGGTACAGGAGTATTTGAACTAGAAACATGTGAAGTGTATGGCTAACCCAATAACGAAAGTTTCGTAAGGGGACTGGAGCAGGCTACCATATTAGCTCAGTAGTAGAGCGCGCCCCTGATAATTGCGTCGTTGTGCCGGGGCTGTGAGGGCTCTCAGACGCATGGGATAGTTCAATGTGCTTATCGGCGTCTGATCCTGAGATGTGGATCATCCAAAGGCACATTAGCATGGCGTACTCCTCCTGTTCGAATCAGGGTTTGAAACCAAACTTCTCGTCAGGAGGATACATGGGGCGATTCAGGTGAGATCCAATGTAGATCCAACTTTCGATTCACTCATAGAATCCGGGCGGTCCGGGAGACCACCATAGCTCCTCTCTTCTTGAGAATCCATCATCCCTTGTCAGTGTATGGACATTTATCTCTCGAGCACAGGTTTAGGTTCGGCCTCAATGGAAAAATAAAATGGAGCACCTCACTTATGTAAATAAAATTTTATGAATTGAAAAAATAAATATATTTGATTTTTATATCTATTTTCAACCACTGATATAATGAAAATTTTGTCTTAATAAACTATAAAGTCACAATGAAAACAGGTGCCTAAAATGAATAGGTCTTAGAAATCTCACAATGATTATTTATAATCTAATGAGATATTATATATATTATGTGACAAAAAAAGACATTATTTATATTATTTTAGTGGTTGAAAACTGACATAAAAATTAAATATATCCATCTTCTTAATTTCATAATATTTTATGTAAAGTATCGTAGAGAATAATTTGATTCTATTTCAAAATCTCCTGGATAATTAAAATTAATCATACTTATGCGTAAAATTTAATTCTGATATAAAATACAAATCATACATAGTGCGTGTTTGGCGGTGTGGCTTCTGAGCTTAAAAGCCTGAGAAGCCCACTTCAGCTTTTACTCGGTTCGTTTGGCAAAAAAAGAAGCTCTTTAATTAAGCAGAAATAAGCCCAGCAAAAGAAGTTATGTAACCTAGCTTATTTTTCAAGCCCCGACTTCTGCTTCTTTCGTTGTAACAGAAAACGACTTCGAGCGATGACTTCAGCTTCTTCTCGTATCTCTTCTTTCTAGCGGCGACGTCGACTTCTTCTCGTATCTCTTCTTTCTCGGAGCTGCTTTTCAATTAACTGGTGGTAATCGTTTCAGCTCTCCTTCGCATCCAAACAACGGTAATGAATTTTTACACACTCTTTTATCGATCTGCAGCTTCAATTCTGGACATTTTTTGATTCGATATGTATATATTTGTAGATGTCTGGATCGTTTAAGTGGACGGAAGAAATTCACACCCTCTTTGTCGAGCTATGCGCCAGTGAGGTCGTCAAGGGAAACCATGTTGGGACTACCCTAAACAAAGAAGGCTGGAGCAATGTCGAGCAAGAACTCCACAGACAATTGAAAGTGGTGTGTGTTCATAAACAGATGAAGAACCACTGGGAGAAAATGAAAGCGCATTTTCAGATCTTCAAGAAACTCAAATACGGTGAAAGTGGCCTTGGATGGAATGAGATGAGCAAGACGATTGAAGCACCTGAATCATGGTGGACACATGTTATACAGGTTTGCAGTTAATTTTTTGTGTGTTGGTTGGGTTTTTTGTTGTGATTTTAGCTGTGTTGATTAGTTGTGCTTACTTGGGATAGTTTGAAATTAAGATATGAGATTATTGTTTGGTGCATTGCTGATATTGTTTGGTGCTTTGCTGATAACCGAGTCTCTCTGCTTTGTTTATGCGGATTCATTCCTGTCTGTGATAACATAGATGAATTCTAAAACTTTGCTTGTCCTATGTGTAAGGCAGACAATTGTTTGCTGCATTTATGGATTTGGTAGTATCATATGTTTGATGTGGATCCGTTTCATTCTTTAACATCTCTACTGATTTGCTTGAGTAAATAGTGTAGACCATGGAGATTCTGAGCAATGAGCATATGGTTCATGATAAAAATAACCATATCACCATATCATTTTTTTCTTAGTCAGTTGACTAGTTGAGGAGTAAAAGCAGAGCCCAATATTTACCAGACTTGTTCAACGTCAAACATCTGATTATTTGATATGCTTAGCTGACTTTTTTACGACAAAAATAAATAAATTTACTTCCCATATTTGCAATGAATTGAGACTAACTTGGATTTGCTATCATATAATGTGGTAATTGAATTATTTTATGTGAATTCATTGTTTTTTCTAGGTTTGCTTAGTGAAATCTCATCCCCATTATAATCATGTGTTTTCTGATCTATGAAGATTAGAGTTTCTTGTACATTGTTGTGTTGTTAGTTTATATTGATGGCATCAATATTCCTTTAATTGTTTCAAATAAGTAATACACGCCTCTTCACTGCAAGGACCTAAATGAACTCAGTATAAGGACCTAGATAATTCATGTAAAATGTGGAATGCATTGATGAGGGGCTTCGTTTGAATGTAAAATGCCCCAGATGTCGATGTTCTGTCTTTCCAAACCTCGATCTCAGTGCACTATCCAGTATTCGTGCTGATAGTGATCACTCACCTGCTGCTGTTGTGACAGCAGCTCCCTATGTTAGAACACAACCTCCTAGCCAAAGCTATTTGCTGAGAATGCAGGGCTTGCTTCGGCCAGTTAGTACAGAGAACGGCGGGCCTGCAGATTTGGCTTTAGAAGCTAATGTGAATGGTTTTGCTGCAGTCATACATATTTTATTTATAATCTAACAAGCAACAAAATGGGACTAAAGAAGAAGTGTATGGATAGTATATGTTCTTGGAGTCAAAAACTAGAGTGGCACTGTGTCGAATGGCAAGAGATTACATAAAACCGGCTTCGAACTATAACGCTGGATCGAAGTTTCATAAGCCTTAACAAAGTAAATATTATCCACATTTCAAGGTAATAATTATAGTGATTTTTAAATTTAATTAAAAATGAACCCATTGATTTATGCAATTTATATATTAATTTTCGTACTAACTATAGGATGCCATCGGAGCTATTGATGGAACACATATTAAATGTCGCGTACCGGAATCAGAACGTACAGTATATTTTGGTCGCAAAGGATATGCCACTCAAAATATTCTTGCCATATGCAATTTTAACTTGTGTTTTACTTTTGCATGGGCGGGTTGGGAAGGCAGAGCACATGATAGTCGTATTTTGAACGAGGCCAGAACTAATCCTGAACTTAATTTTCCACATCCAATCGGAAATAAATATTATCTTGTTGGTGCAGTTTATGCACATAAAAAAGGATATATGGCTCCGTACAAGGGTTCAAAAATAAGATATCATTTACAAGATTTTCGTCGCGCTAATGGTACTGCACGTGAACCGTGAAATGCAAAAGAGCGATATAATCATTTACATTCATCGTGTCGAATGGTTATCGAACGGACATTTGGAGCGTGGAAAGCTAGATTTGCTATTTTGACAAATATGCCAATGTATACAATAAATACGCAAACAGATATCGTTCTAGCTACAATGATGGTTCATAATTATATCAAGAAATCAAATGTTGCAGATAACGCTTTTCAAATTGCCGAATAGGAAAATTATATGTCGGAAAATTCAACTTCAAGAACTAATACTAACCGTGGAGAATCCAGCAACGAAGGCAATAATGATGAAATTTGGAATGCAAAACGTGATGAAATTGCAGCTGGTATTAAATAAATGATGCACCTTTTTACTTGTATTATTTGCAGTTATTAATTTTTTTTCTTTTAATGCAGCGTTTAAAATTTTGTACTTAGTAAAATATTTCATGTATTAACAATAAAAGATCTTTTGTAATTATAATTAATTTTTTAAAAGAAACAAATTGTTTATATTACAAAATTACCAAACTAATACCAACTTATAAGTTAAGTTATCCAAACACTTAAAAATCTTCTGGTAGCTTATAAGTCACGATATCCAAACACTTCTGGTAGCTTATAAGTCCAAACCAACTTATAACTTCTAAGCCACTTCTTTATTTTAAGTAATAAGTCACTTCTTTTAAACCCTACCAAACGGCCCCATAACATGCACAAACAATTTAAATAAAAATTTTGAGTTCTAAATTTAGTTTTATTAAAAATTGTTTTGAAAAAATAATTTAGTTTTATTAAAAATATTTAATTTTTAATAATTTGTTGGATAAAAATAATGAAATTTTACTTATTTATTTAGACTTACATATGCCAATTAAATTATCGGTTTTTCTATTGTGTGCCTATGGGCACACAATAAGCGCTAACATCTATGAGTTTGGTGCATTCTTATTGGTCATGTAATCATAAATATGGATTGACCCTGCATTTACATCAATTCAACCAATTAAAATCCACCAAACTCATCAAATTTGGTGTATATTGTGTGCACTTGGGCACACATTAGAAAGACCCTTAAATTATTAGAAATTTATATCTTAGCCGGGTTAAAACTTAAAAGCAGTGCGCAGAGAGAGAAGAAAACCCCCGCTGGTCTAAAAGCCCCTTCGGTTCTAAAATCCATTTCTTGCTCGAAAATGGCGATTTTGTCTTCTTCGTTCCTTTCAAATAATATAATGTCTTCACTCTTCGGCAGCTCCAGTTTGGCCGGCCCATTAGCTCTGGTGCGCACTTTAGCCTCCACACATACTCTTATCCGCCGCAATTCTCACTTGTTTACACGCGCAAATACACCACCAACAAGAAGAATCTTCTGCTCTCAATCTTCTGCTGTTACAGTGCATAATACCGCTATTTCTTCAAATGGGTACCTTCTAATTTCCCTTTTCCCTGGCCCCTTTTTATATTTTGCATATATTAAATTCAATTCTATACTTTTTTTTTCACTGCTCGCTCTTGTAAAGTATAGTTGTGTAACTTAATTTTAATTAATTTTTTATTCAGAAAAAGAAAAAGAAAAAGAAGAACTGTACTTTACAAGCCGCGTCCGGTGTCCCCGTTCCCCAATGTTTACTACTAGGGGACGGAGGGAGTATACTAATATGTATGTATGTATCATGTGTTTCCTATCCTAATATTCAATGTTTTATTGGTGACATAGTGTGTTTGGGATTGTTTTTGGGATTGTTTTTTTTTGAAGGTTTTTCTTTTTAAGTAACCAATTTAATGGAAATGGAATATGATAGAAGTTTTTAGGCTATTATAGTTAGAGCAGGTGTATTGGAGCAGGCGACACCTGAACCGGACACAAAAATTTAGTGTTTGGGCTTGAACTTTGGGTACATGAAATATGAAAATATATGTACACAAAATTACATGATGAATTGTGACCGGAGGGATTGATAATGGGTCTACACTGAATTGTTGTCCTGAGTGGTTAGATATGGATTTTCATTTTGGGGACACGAAATACATATATTTATAAATAAATAAGTAGGCAAAAGCTCAATGGAGACTCGGAGACCATTCTACATTATTGAATAAAATGTGAAACAATGATATAGATCTTAATATTGGTCTCCGAAGAACTTAACTTAAGTAGTTTTATGTAATAAGCAGTAATAAACATATATGTAGGGTTAAATGTCAGGTAGGTGACTGACTATGTCCAAAAAACTCAAGTAGGTCACTCATTGCAAATTTGACCCAAACTGATCATCAATTAACTTAATTTGATTATTCCTTTAAAGTCGAAAATTGAAATTACCCAAAATTGAAAAATAATGACATATGAGGGTAGAGCTCATTTTGGGATTTAATATGATTACTAAAACTTGCTATTGGCTCACAGAATCATGATAAAACCTGGTTTTTATTCTCCCTATTTTTGGGGTTTCGAATAATCAAAGCCAGATTTTATCATAATTCCGTGAGTCAAATAACAAGTTTTAGTAATCATATTAAGTGCATTTGTGACGCGCGCATTCCACTTTGGCCCTAAGCGTCCTTTTTTCATTTAACAATTATGATCATTGATTAAATCTAGTTGAGAAGAGAAGAGTGTTATCAAGGCTAGGAATGATGTGAAGCTAATTTATAAGAGGTAAAGATTGAAATTTGTGATCTGAAGGGGCCCATTGCAGATGTCATGGTTGGGTTGGGTTGGGTTAATTGGTCACATGTGGAGTGTGGTGATTTTTGTCAGCCTAGTTAGTTAGTTACGGACTAACATTGGAAAAGAAAATAGAAATTTAACTAGAATTGGGGTGCACTAGTACGGCTTCAAATCAGGTTCCAGTACCAAATAATGGGTAATATTCCTGGACGAATCTTTTTTAAGCGAAAGGGTATAAGAAAGTAAGAAAATATTATTTTGGTCTATATTAACCATTGAAGGACTTCGGCATGGACTTCTATTGCCTTAATTTACAAATAATAAGATTTATTAATCTATGTTGTTAATGCTTGAATGTCAAAACCAAATTCTTGGTCTTTACTTCGTGGTACAAATGGCTTCTTAAAAAGGATATAAGAAACAAAAACACCAATTGCATAGAATCAGAGATCTAAATTAGAAATACTCACATAATTTCCTGTCCGCCTCCCTCATGTATTCGATTTTGCAAGATTTAGTTTGGATTCCTTCAACTTTTACCTAAAGTTAATGGATCAAGTAAATTATATTAAGGTTAATCTCCGACTTGTTGGTGACTAGAAGAAATTAACAATCACGATACAATTCGTACTTCTGAGTTAACTAAGAAATGACTGTACTAATCTTTATTTTTCTGAACCATGTGGGACACCCCTCTTTATGCAGGCCAAAACACCTATGTTCTAATATAACAATGCACTTTTCACGATCAGAATGAACAGCTAACACTTGAGCATGTAATATCATGTCTAAATATGCTTGCAATAATGTGCCACCTTTGCTTGCATCACGCACCTACATTCATGGTAACCATGGAACAAACTTTGATAATTTTCACTCTATTGATATTTATCAAATTTGTAAGTTATCATCAATATCAGTTATACAGTAGCCTATCTTTTGCACCGGAGATTATCTAATCTTTTTCTAACTTTGATTAAGAAAAGAACTTTCAGAAGCAAATGTTCATGCCTTTATAAACATTGGACTTTCTGCTGATATATTATGTTTTCTTATTTTGCAGAAACCCCGAGTATGGTCGCTTGCTACCTTGCCCTTCACACCATGGACCACCAAGAATTGAACACTTGGTTGTTAAAGATGGAGGGACTGTTCTTGAATATATTTGCAAAGTTTTGGATCTCCCCCCTCTGTGAGTATTCCTACATATTTGTCCATTTGCTTGGACATTTTTCTTGAGTCTCTATTGCAATTCTCAGTAAACCAGACGTTAAAGGTTTGTTGCAGATCTCATTCATTTTGGTGCGGTATATTATGCCCTTGTTTGTCCAAAACCTCCTCCCACTGCAACTCCAGAGGAAATTGATTTGTACAAACAATATACAGATCCAGCAGTTCTGAGTAAGAGAGTATCAATCAAAGGAAAAACCGTGAGGGAAGCACAAAAAACGTTTAGAATAACTTCTGGTGACGAGTTTGTTGAAACTGGAACGTACTTACGGGTTCATGTACATCCAAAACGCTTCCCACGGTATAAACTGTTTTCTAGGAATAACCTGTCTCATCGGATTTAAACCATTGACCTCTTATATTTTCCCGTGTTGATTTACATTTTATCCCAGGTGTTATGAGATTGATTGGAGATCAAGAATTATCTCAGTAACCGAGTCCTATGTTGTCCTGGATAAACCTGCTGGTACATCAGTATGTAACTGATTCTTTTTCTCATGTTTATCTTGATACTCAGTAGAAAATTTATCTTCCATCGGTAAACAGATATTGTTCCTCAATCTATGCTTTCTTAAAACTTCTTCTTGTTCATTTAAGCAATATTATGGGACTATGTACTGAAAGAATTACAGACTACTACCTTATTCAAATGTGTTCATATATCGATGTATTCGAACATATTTAAGATAGTGCACATGCATTTGTATCATAATATTTTTGTACATTATATGATACATGCATTAAGTTTGAATTTTCTACCATGCGATTGTTTGATAAGTGACTAGTTGCTGAATTTTTTTGAAGTAATGAATGAATGTTTGCTTTTGAAAGATATGGAAAAGAGTCTTTATGTCTCTACTTGCTGCTAGGTATATGATGTCAACAACAATAATTCGCTGTTCAAATACTAATATTTTGACTAAAGTCTCATGCTCCAGTTCTTTTTATTTGGTTCTTCTGCCCCTGTGCTCAAATATGCTGCAGTAATAAAAATTCTATATAAGAGAGGAGGAGCAAATGAATCACTTCTTATATTTAGTGCCTCTTGTTGCTTATATCCATAGTTCCATACCTGCTTAAATTCTGAAAAGTGAAAACTAGCCATTGGTGCTTACTATATCTAATGAATACGTGCCTTATTTAGGTAGGTGGGACCACAGACAACATTGAAGAAACTTGTGCAACATTTGCCACTCGTGCCTTAGGGTTGACTGATCCACTAATGACTACTCATCAAATTGACAATTGCACTGAAGGCTGGTAACTGATTTATAATATTTAATACGCTGACTTATTATTTGTACCCATAAAGTTATGTATTTTTTGAATTTTGGAATTTTTGGCTCATACATGTGCAGTGTTGTACTAGCTAGAACAAAGGAATATTGTTCTGTTTTTCATGGAAAAATCCGGGTAAGTCCACCAACTGTCTATTAAGCAAAACTGGGGAAAAATGCATCTTTAAGTAGTTATTTACTTGCCATCAATATTCCTCACTCTTGCAAGGGAAATTGAATTTTGTCATTTAATATGCTACAACATTGGATAACAAGTTTATTTACTCATTTTAGTTCTCATATACATCCTCGACTTTAAATGTGTACTTGCATCACAGAATCCATGCAGGGCAATGGCCTATGTATTAATATGATATAGATATATCTTGGTTATTCCTAAATTACCCTTATGCCTTATATTAAATATATGTATATAATGAGAGACAAACTAATGTGTGTAATTTCAACACAAACTTGAAGCCATCATACATTTCTACTCTAAGACAAACATGAAATCGTCATACAAGATAAATAATATCCCTATCCTTATAAATGAAAAATAAGAAGTATGAAAAATATGATTTATAATTAGTTAAAAAACAAAAAGAAAAGAGTAAAACTACCATCATTAGCATATATTAATATTTTAAAAGCTATTTACAGATAGATGCTAAAAATATATTTATTATTTCTACTATCCATTTACAATATAAAGGATATATTATAAAATCTAAATCTCTAAGAGAAAATATAATCAATCGGTTATTAACATTCAATTGAACTTTAATACATTATCATTAAATTCCTTCTGTAAAGAAAATGTGGGCATCCAACAATACTAAATTATTAGTAAAAATGATGTTAAAACTTAAATACAAGCAATAAATTTTAAATTATATATTTTCTGGTGCTTTGCACGGGTTTAAGGCTAGTATGATAAAATTGTACGTCGGAATTAACATATATAACATTACTTAAAGAAATTATGATTGTAACTGGATTGAAATCAAATTTGGAGTAAGAGTTTAAATATTTAGATTATGAAACCTAAATTCTTATTTTTTTAATCCTATTATAACTCATCCATATTATTACTGTCTAAGATCTTATTTCATAAATTCAGTTTTTTTTTTTATCATTATTTTGATTCAACCCAGAAGAATAAATAAATCCTTTTGTCGTTATATTAATCTGGCCCAATGACTGTCCAAAGGACTACCAAATATTTAAGCTTTCAGCTTCAATAGTATAGATTGATAGTATATAGACATCTTGTTGACTTCATGGTCTCTAATTTCTCTGTCTGTTTGATCTCAGGAAAAAAAGGTAAAGAAGCTTTATCTTGCTCTTACAGCTGCTCCAGTGCCAATAGGAGTAATTACTCACTACATGCGTCCAATCAATATTGCACCGCGACTTGTTTCCGAAGGTAGTCTTTGCTGTATTAACTGAGTCCCATTTTGGATATATATTGTAGTAACTGGGAACAATAATATAACTGAGTCCCATTTTGCAAAAATTTGGGGAAAATGAACTAGTCACCTGACAACGTCTACTGTATAATATGCACACCAATTACTTTGGCCAAAAGATCCTTTAGGTTCTTGAATTTAACCAACTAATCATGGAAATAGATATATTTACCCTTATTATGCTCTGTACACTGTGCCTTTAAGGTTAAGGGAATCAAGAAAACTAGAACCACAAATAGAGGCAGACCAGTTACCATTTGGAGTCCACACTATATGAGATCCTATGTTCGAATAACTTTATGCTCCCTGGACTTTGCGGGAAAGAGTTACCTTAATGCTATAAAGCTTTGGGTATCTACAAGTTGCTCATTTGTGTACCTATTTAATGATATTTATTGTGACACATTAGCTTTTGAACATAGGAAGATGGGATAGATTACCTCATTTGAATATGGGAACATGGGAACTTATAATTTAACCATTTGGAAATTGATACGAAAGATGAAAGCTTTGAAGATCCTATTTTGTAATCAGTAAATATTTGAAGGTATTTTGTGAAGTATATATATAATTATATATATGGCGAACTAGTGGTAATAATTACTCTTAAATTCTCTGGGAGGTCTTACCTGAACTTTTACTTCTTTTTTATCTTGTTTTTCCTTGTCTGCCTAAAATCAAAGCAATTACGAACTCTATTAAGTTTTATACTTGTTGAATTATCTTCTGATCCCTTTAAACTAGATAAGATGATTAGTATTACTTCTGATGTATGTGTTTCTGCGTGTAAGTATTTACAAAGTATATACCTCAACAGCATCTTGTCTAGGAATAGGTTTGACTTACAAATTAAAGCCTCTTTTGCATGCATACTTCAAATTTATGTTACATTTTAAGTTTCTTAAATGTTTTTGGACCAAGTCTTAATTACTGTTAACCTATCAAAAGACATAATTGGAGCATCTTTCTTAAGTGGCTCATATTGTTTTTCTCTTGTTCCAGTTCCAAATAATTTATTTACAAATAAAATTAGCCAAGCAAAGGCAACTATTCAGCACTATGTGAGATATTTTCTTTTTTGAATATTAGAGAAAGGGCAGGCAGTTGCTAGTGACATTTTTAAAATCGTTATATCTGCCAAGATTAATAGAATTTACCTTTGCCATCACATGCAGAATTCACAACAAGATGGTTTTTATGCCAACTAGAAATCTTAGAGTGTAAAATGGTTCCGTGGCCAAATGCTGATATTGAAGATAAATATAGTATTGAGGATTGTGGATGGCCTTCCCAAGAGTTTGCGTATGAGTGCAAGATAAGCCTATTAACAGGTCGAACCCATCAGGTATCTACAACTTCATTTATATTGTCTTCCACATTAGACCATCATATCATGTTTACTTATGCTGAAGTCTGAACTGTAGTGGTTACCACCTCTGGTTCTGGTTTTGCTTAAATTTAGAAATTTTCATTTTATTTTGTTGTCCCAGAATTAACCGGGATCGCGGAAACATAATCCATCTATAAACATAACTTGATTGGTAAGAAAGAATGCGACACAAAAGAAAATGTGTGTGTGTGTGTGTGTGTGTATGCATCTAAATAGAAGTTAAAATAACAAGAACCAAATTCTTAAGTCAACTTCACTTAATCTATGTCAATAGTCCCACTATAGCTGGAAGCAATTGCAAATGAAAGTTGTTAGTCTTGTTAGGTTTGAAAAGTGGTTGGACATTTTGAAGGAATGGAGGAGAATATGAGAACACGGACACGGTTAAGAAGCTGCCAAATGTGTGTTGGACGCGATCGACTCGGCATAGGTTCAGCTGATTACATTTTTGACTCTCCAGGTGGCTAGTCGATGCTCAAAACGGCAGTTGACCCCCCTGCATCAGAACAAGGAATAAATAAATTAATATGTATTTATTATATATATTATTATTTAGGTTAAGATTAGCTAAAATTGACTAGTTGGTTTTGTTATATTAAGTACACTAGTATATTCAAGATTATCGGAATTAGCTAATAATAAAAGGATTTGTTTCCTGTTATCTAGGATCTGACTCGCTTCAAGTGCGCTAGTTCTCCAAGTTAGGAGATCTACTTCAACAAGTGAATCATTATTATAGGCAAAGTTGAAATTTTATTGTGTGCTTTTGCCTATTCTCTACGAAAATGATTATTATCTCCTTGTTTTAAACCCCTCTTCTATCATTTTCTGCATCAAGTGGTATCTAGAGCCACCCGCTCCTCCACCCAAACACCATAAACCCTTTTCCAGAAACCACCAGCAGCAGTCTGCCAATAGTCATCAGCAGCCCGCCAGTAGCCTTTAAACATTTTGAAAGCCACTGAAATTTTAAGAAATTCCAAATTAGACACACAGTTTGACAACATGTATAAATCATGTCTTTCTATATAGATCCTCAAGTACTCAATGTCCAATTTTTACAACTTGATGGATTTTTTTGTGCTATCGAAGGCTTCTTTGAACAATCTTATCCACATGATTCACTACTGGGCAGCCGTTGATAGATACACATAATGGAAGATAGAATGTGAACAATTGTATGAAGAGTATGAAAATCTGAAAGGAATCAAACGAAGCTCTTTGAAGAGTTATGCATAACACGAGCAGCTTGTACTGTGGACAAATTGTGTGTTTATTTAGATTGAGAACACTTTTGGAGAGATTTACATGTACAAGTTGATGAAAGAACTCGTTTGTCATCAAAATGACATTCCAATACAGAAGTAGCGAAGTACAAGTTGATGGCGAAGAAATTTGATGCCCTGGAATTAATGTTCAAGTGCATGATGTACAGGTTGGTGATGTGATCATATGTACAAGTTGGTCATTTGATCAGAAAGGAGGATATTAATGTTCAAAGTCGATCCTTCAAGATGTCAAAGAGAGTTTTCAAACAACACATTGGCTTTATTATCCTCAATGGTTTTACGAAGTCAAACATATAAATGATGAATTTCAATGGCTGCCAAAAGTATATGGTCAACGTGTGTGGAGTCTTGTCGAGCATTATGGATTCTTCTTCAGTGTAAAGCATGTGGTCAAGAAGAATGGAAAGAGGAATCAGTATATTTATGTTATTAATTAGAAATAAGATTAATTGTGATTAGCTACAAGTATGATTCTATCAGAATAATTAAAGGATTTGTTGTTACGGTTGTAGATATTTATAAGGATTTAGTTATCTCAGGAAATTGCTTCCAAAGTAATTAATTATATATAACTCTTGTAATTTTCGTTATTGAATAGAGTTGAATATTATGAAATAAATTTGAGGCTTCATTGCGTGTTCCCAGCCAATATCAAATTAGTAACTCATTTCTAAATTGACTTAATTTGGTTACCAGTTTGAAAATATGTATCAACTTGCCTATAAAAATTTAATATTTTGTATCAATTTTTCATTGGTAGATGGTTTACTTGATACGTAATTTCAAATTAGTGACCCAATTGAGTCAATTCTGAAACGAGTGACTACTTTGATATATTTAAACCATATGAGTGATAAATTTGATATTTATCCCGTATATTATAAGTAAAATTGTAGTTGTGGTTGTAGGTTAGCTTTTGAGGCTGTGCTAAATTGCATAAATACAGTAATGGATATCGAAGTATGCTATTTTAATATCATATAGTTAAAGATATTTGTTGAACAAGCTTTATTGCACGGGTCGCACATTGTCAAAGTTTTATATCTGTTGAGAATTTCTAGATTCGTCAAAGGGCAAAGGAAACCTACAAATCCTTTATAATATGGCATAGACTGACATTTTTCACTAGCTGTAAAGCAGAGAGAGAACTCCCCTTGACATTAAATTCATATGATGCAGATTCGAGCACAATTGGCTGCTTGTGGTGCACCAATCGTGGGTGATGCGATGTACATGCCAGCTGCAAAGGCAGAGATTTCAAGGCCTGGACTTAATCCACTCGGGAAGTGCAAGAAGCAGTATGCAAGCGAAAATGACAGAGAAGTGGGAATTGAAGATTGGATTGCATGTCATGGAAAGGAACCTCGAATTGCTATTGGTCTTCAAGCATGCCAAATTTCATGGGATGACGGGGAGCATTTTTATGAAGCAAAATCTCCTTGGTGGAGATAAAATACATGGTTGCTATTTGCTAGATGATTTGTGTTACTTAATTTTGTTAGGTTATGTTTTAGGATTTTTTATTAAAACATATGAGGTTGATGTTTTTGTGCATGCTGCTTAAATTCTGTCAGTGGCCCAAGTTGTTGCCATCTCTAGTCTTTATTCATTATATTGACATTTCGTGCTTGCTTGTTCTTAACATATATTCTGTTATCCTGCATTTCTTTCTTTGCTCGAGGTTTTTGAAAATGATAAAATTACTATTTTTTTTTTTTAATGTCGAAGTTCATATGAGGCAAGATCACCCTGGTGGAGACAAATCATAAAACAAATGATGTTACTAGTCTCTAGATAATTTGTGTTGCTGCATTTGCTGCATTTGATCATGCATGAAATGAGTTGTAACACACATATTTACATGCACTGGATTCTGAAGCAAAGATATGTGCGCGTGCACCGATCACCTATTAATCAATGTTTGTAAGTTGCCGAATTGATTAAATTTCTGATTATTAATTAATCATCCGATTAATTTCTAATCGATTTAATCTCTTATTGATCCTTGTTTCGTGTCTTTATTGATTAAATTTGATTTTCGTTTTTACAGTACTGTATAAGAATAATATAGGTTTATTCCAAAAAGCCCGCTTTTTACAACACCGCATAAAATCCCGCTTTTTACAACACTGTGTAATAGTAATATGGTTTTATTTAAAAAACTGTAGATAGAATGATCACTAGTGGTCGTGGTTTGCATAATAAGTTTCTGCAGCCCAGATCTTGTATTGCAAGTTGCTAAAAGAAAATATGACAATGAAGTCCACTGTAGAGCTCAAAATGCAACATGAAATTTATTATATGCCCAACTCATCCCAGAGACAAGTGCTCAATCCCAGCTGGCCACATTTCTTTGCTTAAACAGCGTCGGTGTGGTATTGTTTTATAATTTTCAGGACTCAAAATGAAGGCTACAAGGCTAAGACAGTAAATTTATCCCAGACAGACCATAACACCAACATGTGGTTTTAGTTTTTGAATACTGTTGTGCCTTCACATGGACAGCAACTTTTAAGACACACTCATATAAATCACAATGCTCACCTCTGAGAATTGCAGATCAGAAGAGCTTAAGCTTTTTCAAGCTACTCAACCAAAATGGAGACAAGGGCCATGATCCTTTTCATTGTAGCTCTCATGGCTGCTTGTTGTTCAGCTCAGCCGAAGAAATCTTTCGAAGACAATTTCAGTATAATGTGGTCTGAAGATCACTTCAAGACTTCGGAAGATGGTCAGATCTGGTACCTTAACTTAGACAAGGATACAGGTACGTTTTTATACAACATCGGATCAAGCATCGTTTACAATTATTTATTAACATATATTGTAGCTCACGAGAGAGATACGCTGGGTATGTTTGGTTTGATTTTATTTCTGTGTCGGATATTAAATTCACTGTGTTTCATTCTTGGAAATCAGGTTGTGGGTTTCAGACAAAACAAATGTACAGATTTGGTTGGTTTAGCATGAAGCTTAAGCTGGTTGGAGGAGACTCTGCTGGAGTTGTCACAGCTTATTATGTAGGTCTTAAAATTATTATAAAATTTCTTTTCTAGTAATAAAATGCCAATATTACTTATATATTAGTAATCATAATATAATAAAAAGGTAATTAACATTGAGGTTTATTTGCAGATGTGTACTGAAAATGGGGCAGGGCCAACCAGAGATGAGCTTGATTTCGAGTTTCTGGGGAACAGAACAGGGGAGCCATATCTGATACAAACAAATGTGTACAAAAATGGGACTGGAAACAGAGAAATGAGGCACATGTTATGGTTTGATCCTACTGAGGATTTCCACACTTATTCTATCCTTTGGAACAGTCACCAGATTGTGTGAGTCTTTGTTTCCGATTTTGAGTTTTTCTTTTCATCTTCACTGTCATAAGCACATTCTGTTATGGCTATCATTCTGACCGATGAAATAGGCGTTTCAGGTTACTAACACATAGACATATCATGATATGACTGAGTTTCGTATAAGATATTTTCAACTCAGATATTCTTGGAACATAAATCTGCAGATTTTTTGTGGATAAAGTTCCGATAAGAGTGTACAAGAATGCAGATTACGAGAACAATTTTTTCCCCAATGAGAAGCCAATGTACTTGTTTTCGAGTATCTGGAATGCAGATGAATGGGCAACAAGAGGGGGACTAGAGAAGACAGACTGGAAAAAAGCACCATTTGTGTCAACATACAAGGAATTTAGCGTCGAAGGATGCCAGTGGGAAGACCCTTACCCTGCCTGTGTATCGACTACAACAAAGAACTGGTGGGATCAATATGAATCTTGGCATCTTACCAAGGACCAGAAGACTGATTTTGCTTGGGTTGAGAGAAACCTTGTTATTTATGATTACTGCAAGGACGCAAAGAGGTTCCCAACCTTGCCTGAGGAGTGTTCATTGAGTCCATGGGATTAGGGGTCAAGACAGATCAGTGATTTATCCATCATCCTGTGATTTCAAATAAGTATATAGAGAGGCATATGTTATATTCTTTTGGAAATTGTATGCAAATTAAATTTATTTGTTCGGGTTTATATCCAAGAAGTATATGATAAAAACATTTATAACTAACAATTCATCAAATATAAATGCAACTGGAAAGACATGACATGAACTTGTGCAGTAAAATATTATTATATTACACAAACATGATGGTAACAGGTCAATGACCCTTAAAGGTTCCACATGGTATGGCATTGTTATATAGTGCCTTGTAACACTGAATGTTTTACAGTTAGACACTTGTGCATTAGACACAAAAAAGTGCAAAACAAATCCAGGACAATCCACAATACTAGAACTAGACTACTAGTTCAATATATCGATATTATAAGTATATCGGGTAGAACGCTAAGATGTAGACAAGAGAAGTTGCAACGTCAGGCAGATTGATATGCTGCCACCACTACAACTTAAAAACCATGTATTTTGATGTGTTCCTTCTTCACAATGCCTGCCTGTTCAGATGAACATTAACATGGAATTAAACAAGAGAACACAGTGAATGTACAAGATGAATGTTTTGGACAATGGGGAGTAGGAGATAATTACTTGAACAAGGAAGGTTGAAACATTCTTCCGCTGATCACCTTGAAGCTGGATAACCTGATATATTAAACGAACTTTTAGACTGTTTAAAATATGCAAATAGAAAGTATGCCGACATAAAGCAAAATATGCCTACCTTGCCGAGCTCAGGGTCCTGAACTACAGTACCATTGCAGCAAAACTCTTTCTTCAGGTCTTTAAGAATCTTATTGTAACTAAATTCTTTTTTCAACCCTTGGACAGTTGTCAGGCTTTTCCTGCCATTACGCTGCTGTATGCGAATATGGACGTATTCCTTTGTGCCAGCACCTGAGTCCTCAGCATTTGCCTCAGCAAAGGGATCTGTAAATACCATAATGTGCAGAACAAAATACTGTCACGTCTATCAATAAAAAGAAATACACCAATAAGCATGGAAATTTTTTAAATAACAATGCGGGTCATTACTTTAACAAGGCAGGTCATAACACAATTGATATCCTTGCAGAAATTTCAATTCCGAGCCAGTAAAAATTTTACTTAGCACAGAGGGTCAACTACAAGGAGCTAATATCAAATAAAAGCTTGATATTGATAGCTATGATCAAGGAGCAAATAGCTGAGAAAATCAACTTGGTAAGTGAAACAAATGGCCACAGAGCAATAAAAAAAGTTCTTCCTAAAGATAGGATAGTGACATATAAAAAGCCTACCGAAGGTTGATGGGATCTGGATGTCAAGCTCAGACATGAACCTTGGCTTCTAGTATTGATTGGAATATATTGACCAATTAATGTTGCTTATTGCCTTATATCAAAATGCCAACTGCTGAACAAATAAATGAGAAATGCATTAGCTATCAATCCTGTAACGAAGAGCAATATTAAAATTATAACAAAATAGTACAAGTGACAACAATAATTTGGCGAATAAAAGACCCACATCCATATTAGTATGTCATGTAAACAAACCCCTAGTAAAGTGGCCAGGACAAAAATTAACCATAACATTTTAAAAATCTATATTTCACCTTCACTGCTGATTTTGAATAGAAAAAGAAAAAGATGGACTAATATTGCATGTAGTTCAGGCATCAAGGCTTGATCTCTTAAGCATTTAACAAATCATATCAAGATTATATTCAAAAGGCAAACTAAACAATGTTTTGAATCTTAATAATCAAATGATACATACATAGATTTACATTTGTCATATTTTACTAAATAAGACTACGTATTTTGATCAATATTATTTACTTACTGTATAACTCTGTAAAGCTTTATCTGCTACTATTAATTGCTCAAGCTCAACCCTTATTTTCCTCCTTCCTCACCAAATACCTTCATTTCAATGTATATCATTAACAGATAAAATGAATTCTGTTATTTGAAAGTTTAAATCATGTAATCAGTTTCTATGCAACATTGAAGAACAACTTCATCCACCTAAAGCATTAATGTGCAATGAGCTAATACTTTACCAAACTCGGTTGGAAGTGCTAGACTCCGCAATTTATCCAGGAAAAAAAATGTTTTTGGCCTAAGTAAGTGTTCGATCGTCTTTTTGTCAATAATAAAATAAAGAGGTTAAAGTGTCTATACCCACATCTGAGTGTCAAACACAGCAAAAAAGAAGAGTCGAGGTAAAGGAGGCTAGATATAGAATTTTGCATCGTTAGTGCTAAATACATAAGCTGTTGTATAATTTGGATGGTAGAGATGGAGAATATTGATATGAAATTTTTTCTCAGTATTTTACAATGTCTGACTGTACAAGCCAAGTTGATACATGAACCTGCTCGATACTTATTGTACTCATCATTTAATTTCTCATCAACAAGTTCCAAATATGTTGTACTTTGGCTAAATTTCTCTACCATCTAAGCAGGTTTTCTTTCTCTAGCATCACTCGGGAAGAAAGGACTTGCAACAATGGCCTATTTCCAGAAACAATCAAAGGATTAAATCTCCAATACTGTAAATATCCCGCATTCCCACTTTACCATCAGGCAGCCACTTCCACCATATTCTGGTGCAACATAGTATAGTGTGCTTTTTATAATCCGCTTAGTTCCCTAATAAATATTTATTGACTCCACTATGGATTATTATTCAATTTTCTTTTAATCTCTACAACTAAACTTTGTACGAGTCACTCTCAGTCTATCCTTGTTGCATTTTTTCCTCCTGTAAAAAGAAAAGCTTTCAGTATAGCTAAGATGTGGCATTTTCACTCTTTTCCTGTCTTCATCTTAAGCTCTCTGCCCATTGACTCCTTAATTTGACCTTATCTGCGTGCTCTTCTTTTACTATCCTTCATTTTTCTTGAGCTTCTAGAGCAAAACACTTCTTATCCCAATATATTTCCTCCTCAATATTCTTTATAAGAAACTCAGACCCGACATTTGTAATTTGGCTCCAAGTCAAAATTTTGATTTTAATATGAGAGCTCTTTATTTTCTATTCCAGATTTGATGCTAAGCAAATTCGCTTCCATCCACTCAGTTACATAATCTGCACTGCCATTTTTCACCAGTCCCCTTCCGCACCCATTAATCAATTCCTCCCCCCTTTTATTTTTCAACTAGAATTCTTTACAACAACCATATCAGCAATCAAATTCAATTTTTAATCGATCAACACTCCAAGCCTCACAATCAAAAATCTACAACTTAGTTCAAATCCTTAAAACCGTTTTCAAACCCAAATCATCTTTACCTAAAGGCTAAATACTCCTATTCTTATCATCTTCATCATTCAAAACCAGTGTCATTACAATAAAATAGAACGTGAGCTAGCACCAATCGCATCATTAATAATCGAAATCTCATTTTCGGAAAGAATAAAGCCTGTCAAGCTTAGGAAAAATCTACCTCAAGAGGAACAATAACAATAATTAATCATAAAAATTAAATCTTTATAACTAGCCTCAAAATTGCTTCTACAGTTACCCTTCACAAAAAAAAACAAATCAAAAGGATGTGTACATATATTATTCCAAAAACATGCAAAATAAATAAAAATTCCCACATAAAAAAGCTGAAATCAAATTTGATTCTTGATACCCTCAAAATCATCAAGACCCACAAACACACATACACACAGCTATACATACATGATCTTGAACATATAAAAAGAGCTCAAACACAAATCAAGGAAAGACCCATCATTTCATGATGAAAATGAAAAAGGAAACAAACCCATTAATCATACAGAACAAACAAACACATACATGAACCAAAATATAAGATTAAACACAAGAAATTACCTGATGGAGTTTTTCAAGGCAGAGAAAGGAGGGAATTGATAAAGATTGTGCAAAAATGTTTGTATGTATATGTGTGTATTTCTAAAAATGGACAGACGGTGACGCCTCAACACAAGAAACAAGGATCTTCACAGGCCTCATATTTTGGAATATGCTCAACTGATTTCGGTTATTTCTTTTGAATTATTAAATAATTTTCTGTTACTCGTTTACTCTGCAAAATTTAAATAAGTTTTTTTTTTTTAGGAAATTAAATAAGTTATCTACCATAAAATCATAAACTTCTTTTCTTTGACACAATAATCATATAATCTTAAAAAATATTTATATTAATTAAAGCTCTTATTTTAAATTTAGTAGAATTTTTTAAAATAAACTAACGAGATACAATATTAAAATATTTTTAAAAAATAATTAATAAGACCTTATTGGTTTTAGAAAATATATTTTTGTATAAGTTTTTTGAGTACATATCTTTTTATATTTATTACTTGACCAAAAACCAAAAGAATTCAATATTTTAAACCAAAGTCAACCACAAAGTGGCTATATTTGTCTAAATATACACGCATCGCTTTCTGTACTTGTCTACTTGTCTACTTGTCTTCTCTTCTTGCCTTAAATGTGATCCTGGCATTGCTTAAATCTTTCACACGTCCATTTTTCACCTTTATATTTCACATTCTCTCCAACGGGCTCAATTCTCGTAAAAATGGGTGCTTGTTTTAACAAAAACAAGAACACTCATCGGCAGGAGTTGTCCCATATCGGTTGTGGAAGGAGCATAAAGTTAGAATATAAGCTGGCAGAACAAGTCCAATTAGGACGGGATCTTTTGGAAGGTGCCCAAAAACAAAGCTGTGCGAGTTAGGCCTAAAGCGGACAATATCGTACTATTGTGGAGTTAAGCTCGCTTAGCAGGCCCAACAAGTGGTATCAGAGCCAGGTTGGAACGGTCCGTAACAATTTCAAGCAGGCTCCACAACAGGCCTAGGAAGAGGCAGATGGGCTACCAAAAATGGGCTTAAGGATAAGGCAGGTGAGCCTTCCAGTTCAGGCCTAGGCGGAGCCAGATAGCCAGACTGACTTCTAGTATGGGTTTAAGGGGGAGCCCGATCGCACACTGGGAGGCAGAATTCGACAAGTGTCGAGCCCGATGTGTGAAGGGGGAGATTGTTAGGAGTTGTCCCACATCGGAACCGAATTTGGTCGGTCGGTACTTGGGCTGAGCTATGAGCCTATTTTATATAATCAAGCGTCCTTTTTAATTAAAACTATTATCTTTTTTATATTTTATAACTAAAAAAACTCAATTTTCTTAAAATAATATTGGGCAACATGACAATTACCCTTTCTAACTAAAACACATTATCTTTTTTCACAATCCTAACTAAAAAGAGATTTTTCTAAACACAACACATGGAACATACGTATAAAAAATAATATTATTATATATCTATACCATATTATAAAAGTAAACATTAGTCGATACATGGGCCGAAATACGACATATCTATATAACAAATTATTCATTTTAATTAATATTTATCTTCTTTATATTTTCTAACTAAAATAACTCAATCTTCTAAAATAACATAGAGTAGCATAGTAATTACTTTTCTAAGCAAAACACATTATTTTTTTTAGATTTTTAACTTAAAAAGACAGATTTTCCACAATTAACACGGGCGACACATACATAAAACTATAATATTATTATATATAATTATTAATAAATAATGGCTAATATTTTTCAATTAAAATACATTAATATTATTTTTAAATACTCTAATGGTCTCACTTTAAAAGTAATATTATAAATCTATACTATACTTATATTATTATACCACTAAAGCCGAAATAGAAAAGTTCAGTCGGTCGGTCAGTCGAGTTTGGCGAGCCGGTTGGTATTCGACCTCCAGACCTCTTTAATTTATAACATATCATAATATATTTTTTATTTTCTATTATGACTAAAATATTGTAAATTAGATCAGTATGATGGGTTGATATTTGGATTTACGCGTCTCTTTAACTTATAATATATATTCTATACGATATTATCAATCATTAATAACGAAATATTGATTGGTTGATATATATTTGAGTTTATAGGTCTTCTTAAATTATAACATATAAAAAAATATATTTTAACATCCTTATTAAAATATATATGTTCAACGTAATTTTTAATTAGTTATTTGACAGACTTAACTACTAAGAGTTTATTCAGCTGTTAAATAAAAATTTTATTTAATCATATTATTCTATCATAATTTTATTTTCAAAATAAAATTAGTTAAATTTAAAAAATATAAAATAAAATAACAAATATTATAATCGCCCGTGCGTTGACAATCTCAAGTAGGCTCCACAACGGGCCTAGGAAGAGGCAGATGGGCTACACAAAATCGGCTTGAGGATGAGGCAGGTGGGCCTTCCAGTTCGGGCCTAGGCGGAGCCAGATAGCCAGACGGACTTCCAGTATGGGTTTAAGGGGGAGCCGGATCGCACACCAGGAGGCAGAATTCGACAGGTGTCGAGCCCGATGTGTGAAGGGGGAGATTGTTAGGAGTTGTCCCAAATCGGTTGTGGGAGGGGCATAAAACTAGAATATAAGCAACCAGAACAACTCCAATTAGGACGAGGTCTTTTGGGAGGTGCCCAAAAACAAAGCCGTGCGGGCTAGGTCCAAAGCGGACAATATCGTACTATTGTGGAGTTAGGCTCGCTTAGCTGGCCCAACACTCATGGTTACAGATCAAATGCAAGAAACAGTAGTGCTTCTGCTTATCAAACAGTTGTAAATCAAAATCATGAAAAAACCCATGTCAGATTATGATCAAAATCATCAAGAATCATGGCATGAACCTCAACTTCACACACAAGTGAAACCAAATGTGCAAAAGAGTTATCAAGTTAGGCCTTTTGAGGATGTTAAGTTGCATTATAGTCTTGGAAAAGAGTTGGGCAGGGGCCAATTTGGTGTGACTTATCTTTGTAGTGAGGATTCAAGTGGGGGATTGTTTGCTTGTAAGTTTATTTTGAAAAGAAAGCTTGTGAGTAGAAATGATAAGGAGGATGTGAAGAGGGAGGTAATATAACTTCATCCCTTCTTTTTATCACAGCTTCATTACTAGAGATGAACTGGAATAATAATCTTAGAAGTGGACACTGATAACGTAAGTTGCCGTTTGAAGATTGTTCATGCTGTCGCTTCTTTTGGATTTGACATGTATAAAGACTGTTTATTTCTGTACTCTGTAGGATGGCCGGATCAACTATGAGGAATTTTGTACAATGATGAGAAGCGGAACCACGCAACACACTGACTCACTTTTTTAACGGATTTAGTAATTCTAATATCTGCAAGAACAGAAAGCCTTCGATTACTCACTACTGCTTGTGATGAGTGACAACAGAAGAAAATCATATTCCTCGCGGAGGTAGTAGTTTTTTAGTTCTGCGCATAATATATTTATTGAGTTTAAGGTGAACTACTCTACTAGAGTAGCCGCCGCCTTAGGGATAAAATCTGGCTTTTGTGCATATTTAGTTTGGAGTTTCTTTCGCTTGAACATTGTAACTTTGCTTCTTTGGTTTACCCCCACCATAGTGTATATAATAAGAATCCTTCTAAGAGATCAAGGTGAAGTGAGAACTGTTGCCGATGCTTCTGTTATAACAATGTTGATTTGATATTTGCTGTTTAAATGTGGAAGATGAGCGAAAAACTATAAATTATCGGTCAAGATGGACCGATGATTGAAGCTTTAGTCAGATGAAATTTGGTCACTGAGTTCGATTTAAGGAAACAACTGATCGTCCACAATTGTTGAGAGCAATTGCTTGACTGTCCACCAACAATTGTAAATATGCAGAATATTGGAAATCAAGTTTGTAAAACAGTCTGCCAACAAAGTGGCTCATCCTTGCTGGAGGGGCTATGACTCAATAAATCATGTCACTGTTGCACAAGTAAATAATCTGGGTTACATGCACTCATGCATGACACTGAAAATACCAAATCGGTTAAGACTCGGATCCCCTGCTTTCGACGATAAGAAGACACTTCAACTGAAAGAGTTTTATAACCAGAAACCATAGACTATGGCAACATTTATATGATATCATGTGTCTGTATGAAACATATTATGAGATAAATTAAGATACACATACCATATAATATCAATGGGATTTTGAAGCATTGTGCTTAAATCCTATAAACTCTGTGACATTTTATCAAGAATCCGCACAAAATCAAAATCACATACAATCCATTAAAATCCATGGACTAAAAACAATCCATTAAAATCCCAATGGAATACACCCCCGTTAATATCATATTTAGGAGCTGGGAGCTGTAAGTCGATGAACTACTTCAAATACCATGACACGGTCAGCTAGAGTTGGCACACAGATGATGAGGAAGTGCCTCAGTTCACAAGCACACAGCTGTTTAATGCTGGCCCTGATCAACCCATATCATAAGCTAAAACAATTGTCATATAGCACACTTCGAACCTGAATTCGAGCAGCATAGCTGACAGCCTAATTTTAAACAGAGTCATAGTCAAAATTCCCTAACCAACACAGGTGAGGAATTGCAGACGGAAAATTTGGTATAACCAACTCTGTTAGTTGTTCACCACTGCTACCATGTGTTTCTTACTTGGCACGGTGCCAAATTTCCAGTCCTTGTTCCTATGAATATAATTGGTAAAGACAACAAATTTGCAAAGCCAGTTACATAAACTATTCTGTACGAAAACATTGCAAATCAAAACATTTGGGAGGTGTTTGATTCGTGGTTAAGGAGCCTGGTTAACAAGAATTGGAACATCATGCATAAGTGTGTGCATTAGTTATTTGGTAGTATGGAATGGGAACCCCAATCCTCTTATGTTGTGTTTGGTTGGGGTGAATGGAATGGAATGGAATAAAATGAGTATAATTAAAAGAAAATAATAGAGTGGAGGAGGGAGAATTTTGAGAAAAATGAGTGAGTGCAAATTTTGAATGATAAGATTTGGGTAGAAAATATGTATGATAAGGAATGGAGCATTCCTTCCAAAATGGAGGGTTTGAGCTCTAGTTAAGGGTGATAGGAATAGAATGGTTGAATGAATGAAATTATTATACATTCAACTAAATAATAGTTCAAATCTCATTCCATTCCCTCCATTTTCATTCACCCCAACCAAACACAACATTAGGTGGTTAAATCATACTCTTCCCACCCCTAGGGTTTCCATACCATTCCCAACCTTAATCCAAACGCTAATGCTTCTGATTCTGATCTCTTCTCTTGCTACCAGTGAACTTGGAGGAATGACTCTCCTGGAGACTAGACCAATCAACAAAGTGATGACAATAGAATGATTGTGAAGACAACTTAGCATAATTGTGGCAAAGGCATTTAGTACATATAACTTCCCGATGTGACCATCCTTGCACATTTTGTTAGTGTGAGAGCATGTGAGAAAAGATTACACAAAGTTGGCAACGTTGCAATAGCCCCTACTATCAAGCTAATTATTAAACCTCTTTTGTGAAAGGCACGTTAGAGTCCAAACTTAAAAGGAAAAAAACTCTCATTTTTTTATGGTTTCTCACATTAATAAACAGATCAATCATCTCAATTAAGACATTGAGAGGATCTAATGAACGAGAACTGCAGATCACTTGACTAAGGGACTGATAGTCACTTCATATTCATAAGGTATTAGTTTGCAGGTAAAAGAGGAAATAGATCATACATTTATTAACTCGCTTACTGCATAAATTAGTGCAAACTTAGCAATATTTTAGCTAATTTCCTGTGAGTATGTAAAGAATCCTGTGGGTACTTTACTTGTTCAGCTATCTTTAGCAGTTTCATATGATTCTTCAAATTAATTAATCTTGCAAAAAATACCATAACAATGCAGAAGCACACAAGGAAAAGGAAGATCAAGAATGAAACTTGTAGAGTGAAAGGTAAATAAGATTGCTGCAATGTATATGAATTTATTAATACTTGGTGTTCTGGGACAGAAATTGGCGGCGGCGCCAAATTCAAAGGGCCTTAATTTCAGAATTCAAACAGTCATTCCTGATATTATCACCCAACATAGAAAAGATCAAGCTAAGTACTTGCAAGTAACATATATATCGAGTCGAATGCAAACAAGAAAACTCTAATACTATCTCTATCACACCATTAGCACCATCCTCAATTCTAGAGTCTAAAGTATCCGACCAAAATATTCCCAAATTTCAAGTGAAGTAGTCATCAATCAAAATCAAATCTTTCCAATACACAAAACAACCGAATAGTATAATTTAAGCATTCGCTAAAAAACATAATAGACCATTTAAAATATATGCACACAAATCAACATATACCAAAAATGATCAAAAAATTCTAGTTCTAAGCAAACCTATTTTATCCAATTTACCAAAGATCATAATTTTCTTATTCAATTCCACATATCAGACCTTACAATGCCCCCATTAGGCCTGAATATCAGGAAAAACAGGCGCCACAGCAAACAATTTCTTCCGCTGACCGCGCTTCGAAAACTGACTGAATCTCAAAGCAGGGAAAAAAGGGACACCTTCCATGGCCATATGGATCATCTGGGTCTCCAAGATTATCGATGTCGAAGACAAATTGACGAGTTTCGAAGGCGAAAGAGCGTTTTGAGAAGTGGGTTTTTTCAAATTAGCGGTGGATTTCTTGGAGTCTCGAATTCGAGCTAGTGCTCCTGGCTTTAAATATCTGTAACAAACGGCTTTTTTCTTGGATGGTGAATTCAAAACCCTGGACTTCATAGTGAGAGTATAGCGAATGATGGAGATTTGTGAACCCTAGGTAGGAATCTGGGTGTCGCTAGCTATGGGAATATGGTGCTTTTTGAAATTTGGGCGCGACAAGTTCTAATTTTTCTAATTTCTATTTTGCAGCATAAGATTTTCTATTTGGGTCATTGGGTGTCCAGGAGTATTTCAAAAAAAATTAAGAGTATTTTTTTTTAAATTTGAGAAGTACCCTATATAATAAAAAATAGTTAATAAAAAAGTACATTTTGTGATAGTTTATAAATTGTTTTGTAATTTATAAACTAAATAAATTTAAAGGGTTTTAAAAAATATACTTATTTCTGTCAAAATTTTTTATTTGTTTAAAAATATTATATGAATATTATCCAATTTAATTGTTTACAAATTTATTATATTGCAACTAGATGCAACCATAATCAACATAAAAAGTAATCAAAGTAATTTTAATTTTCTGGAAAAAAATTACTTCAGAGTTGTATTTGGTTTCAAATCACATAAAAGTATTGCATGTAATTGCAGTATTTTCACGAATATTTATAGAAAATAGTAATATTGTAAACTAATAAAGAAAATATAGTGTTTTAGATGGTTCTGAATTATTTTTTTGAAAGTTTTTCACTAAATTATGATATATAATTCCAGTTATCATGTGTTTGACAATTTTATTCTATATTTTTTATGATTGGAGATAAATAATTATATATTAAATAAACTATCGATCAATAAAAGAAAATTTTAAATATTAAAATTGACAAAGTAATTGGCTGAGATTAAAATAAGTACTTTTTAAAGTAAAAAAAAAATGAAGTAGAAGTCAGAAGTAAGTTAAAGTTTATAAGTAATAAAGTGTTTGGGAGAGAAATAAAATTTATTAAACAAAAACTAGTATTCTTAGTGGGTGTTTGGCATCGGCTTATAAGCCCGACTTCTGGAATTATAAGTTAGAAGCACTTATTTGTACCGTTTGTGTAAGAAGTCAAGAAGTACTTAAAAAAAGCTACGAATGCTAGCTTTTATCTCATGGATTCTACTTATTTTCCAAACATTTTTGGCACTTATAAGTCTTAGCTTGCTTCTAACTTCTTTTTTTTTGAAACAACTTGCTTCTAACTTCTACTTCACTTTTTTACTTTAAGCAATAAGCACTTATTTTAAGCTCACCCAAACGGCCCCTTAATTTTTTTAAATATTTTACAAATGAGTGCTTCTAACTTGTAAATCCAGAAGCTAAGTGTGGCAAACACCACTGTGAAAAGCATAGGAATGATTTGTTAAAATTGCGTACAAATGAATATAAGATTCTCTTCTCATGCTCCGTCCCTATTTACATGTTCATTTTTGTTTTCACGAAATCATATTTATTAATATTTGATGCAGTGGTTGAGCTCTTCTCTTCATTGCGGGAATTCAGGAGACTCCTGTCGTGTGCGTGTGTAATCAAATAGCAAAATAAAAAAAATATTTGACCAAATATTATAAATTATCCATCATTGCTTAAGATTTGAAAGTTGCATATTAAATTAGACTAAATATATTTTTTAATGATATAATTTTTATTATTTTTTAAATAATACGACAGATTTAAATTTCAGTCAAAATATAGTCAATTTAACTGGTCAAAAATTAAAATAGAAATGTAAAATGGGACAAAAGGAGTATCACATAATGATCAAGTTAAATATTACTAACTTCTTTTTTAAAATAATAATAAGCATAGAGTCGGAAGTAGGGTCTAAGTTTTAAAGTCGACTTCAAAACTAGGAATTCAGCCGTTATTTATTCGTAATCTTTATCCTTTTCTATCCCCTTTAGTGATAAACTTATTTCAACTTTTCATCATTTGTCTCTTATTTACTAGTTTTTAAATAAAATCAAGATCCAATATCAAGATTGTTAACCGCGTCCATCTTTTGGAATGTTAGTGTTATATATTTTGATATATTTTAGATGTTTTATGAGTTTTATTAATTTTTCTAAATATTTATATGATACTTTGAATGACGACATAAAATATGACACGGTAGTAAATATCGTAAGTGCTCATTTCTCATGATAAAAAATTATTTATATATTTGAAACAGTTGTTGCTTTGATATTAGTTGATACAATTGATAATATTTTTTTTAAACGCATGAACGTATAGCTTTTAGCCTTCGGATGCGAATCGGATAAACCCTCGAGTTCACGCAATAACCTCCAAACTACGTGAACCAAAATAAACTGCACTTAAAATTCTGAACAGTAAAATACAAATAATGTTTACGTGGAGTTCAATTGCTACATGACTCCGTTTACAACTAATATAGATTAGATTGCATGAAATATGATTTTAATATATTTTAAATTAAAAATTTTAATACATGACATGTTAAGTGATCTGAAAATAAAATATTTGTATTATTATTTATTTTATCTTTTTTATAATGAGATTGTAATTAACATTTGAGAAATTATAATATTGTCTTATAATATTATAGCATGTCTATTTTTTAATCCGACATTCATTCACCAATTAATTCGGATCTAGTAACTATTAATCAATCATCAATCATAGTTACTAAAATGTTGCAGATTGTACTATGTCGGATCTTTTTTAGAGTTTTTTCACACAACTCTATATCCATTTGATCACCTATCTAAAATTATTTTTTCTAAATTAAAATATGAGACATATATTTTTATTTTGAAAAAGATAATTATAAAAATATTAATTAATTCTAAATATATACTCTCTCTGTCCCAACCAATTTCTTACACTTTTTTTTTTGGAGTGTCCCGTCTAATTTCTTACATTTAAAATCTTATCAAAAATAGTTAATGGGTTACATCACTTCACTCAATTTTTTTTTCCACACTACTTTTACCTCACTATCTTTTTATTTAGGGAAAATAGATTTTTTTGTCATCGAACTTATTATGTTTTTAGAAACTTGCCACCCAACTAAATTTTTTTTCCTTTCAGTCACTGATGTTAGGTTTGGATTTGTTTTTATTCACTAACTTAGGTTCGGATATGATTATTAGCATTGTGATAATTTTTTGTAGCATCATTAATACATAGTGATAATATATAATTTTTTGATAATATGATGTATGTTTATATCTTTGCATATAGCAATAATAACATAAAATGAGGTGATATAATATTAAAATCAGGAAAAATCGTAATTAGAATTTTATAACTTCATTAAATCATCAGTATGGAATCAATGACTTCAAATAATTTATGCTTTCCATGATAAAATAAAGTCTAATTGAGTGATACGATGCATCATCTTTCACTATTAAAGTTTCAATCACCTAGTTAAGCCTAAAATCTCTCTTAAATTTATCCTCATAATTTTTAATAATTTTATCTTATTATAATTTTCAATATAAAGATAAATAAATAGAGAGGAAAACTTAATCTTCGATGATTTATGAGATTTTTTTTTTTTGCGTACAAAAATTCAAACACTAAATTTTTATTCGGAAGAAAAAATAAAATAATTTATGAGAGTACACTTTTAGAAACCGTAAAATGCGTGTTTAACTCATATCATCGAATATAAACAATCTTGGGTACATAAAAGTACTATATATAAATATAGACATATATCAAATCTTCAAAATATTAAAGGTGATCACTATTTTTTAATAATACTACAAAGAATTAATATAATGGTAATAATCAAATCCGAACCTAACTTTAGTGGCAAAAAAAAGTCCGAACCTAACATCAGTGATTAAAAGAAAAAAAAATTAGTTGAGTGGCAAATTTCCAAAAACATAATAAGTTCGGTGATAAAAAAATGTATTTTCCCTTTTATTTATACATTAAAAGTCAATGTCCACCACTCCACCAACCATTTTTTTTTTATTTTCCCGTTTTATACCTATTTCTACTTTATACATATTTTTTAAATTACCCCAATGCATTTGATAAGAAATTAGAGCGACGGAGTATATAGAACGAGAGTGACCGTGTTGGTCAGTTTCTGAAGCCAATAAATCGACGCTTCACTTGACTACTAGCCCCAATTCCCAAACCTCAGAAAATCAATGGCGAAGAGTCTCAGGAACTGGGTGGAACTCCCGCCGGAGCTGACGTCATCCATTCTCGTGCGATTAGGTGCCGTTGAAGTGCTGATGAGTGCTCGGAAAGTGTGTAAAAAATGGCGTCAAATCTGCTCCGACCCGGAAATGTGGCGGGTCGTGGATATAAGATATTCGGATTGTGAAAGATCGCCCCAATTATTCAAACACGTGTTTAAGAAAGCAGTGGAGTTGAGTTGTGGACAATTGCTTCATCTTCATCTCCAGATTTCGGGCGACCATCTTCTGCTCCCTTGTGTCTTTGATAGGTATAATTTTGTGTTTGTATAATTTAATTTTTCTAATAGACCATGAAACCCCCCAAAAAAATTGTGTTTCGTGTGTAATACTATCTTCGACAATTAACTTTAGCTTAAAATTTTATGAGACTATTTAGATTTGTCTCTTATAGTCTGTAGAAGCAGATTTCAATCAACTCGGGACAGTAGGTACTATAAAATTACAATCCAATGGGAATTAAATAGAAAGATGATCAAAAAGTACTTTGAGATGAGTAAAATAATAGTTAGGGGATTATAAGTTATACCTTATAATCCTTGGAATCAAACGGCAAAAGAGGGGTATGGCCACCGCACCGGCCCACCCCTGATATCAGTACATTTCATATTTTATATGTATTATTTTGTTAAAGATTATAAAATGTTAGTTCCCCCCAAACCCCACGTTAGAGTAAGTCCAATGGTGATGTTAAAATAGATGTAGCTCTTGTTTTTTTTTTTGAACAAAGATGTAGCTCTTGTTATAATTTGAAACCAAAAAGTGATTTTTGGTGCTAAAATAAAACTTATGGTCCAATGGTAAATGCAAAATAGCACCAAACATATCCAAATAAAGCTATATTCTAATTACATAATCTTAAAATATTTGTCACTATTACTTTTTTAATGCATTTTCTCACTTGCATGCTTATGTGGCAATTATAGCACCATCTATATAGAACCCAGTAAAGCATTTTGCTATTTTACATTCAAGTTTAGCATCCCGTTGGAGTTGAGTTTTTTGCTTGGGTGCTTTATTATAGCAATAGCACCTACTTTAACACCACCATTGGACTTGCTCTTAAATTTATTACATATAGGATTTCGTTCACTTTTTTTTTAATACTGATATGATAATAGATGAATTCCAGGATTTAAAAGAATGTAGGGTGCTGTTTTAGTATTATATGTAATTTATTTTATATTTTCATCTTTTGGAGTATCAAATATGTTTAAATATTATTCTGAGCTGGTCCTCGTCGAAATTGAGGTCTGTCTCCATTTCCTTTAGTTATATAGTGTGCTACATGTTCTTTTTCCCTTATTGATGTACTCAAGTTGTTATGTGTTATGAATTTCGGAAAATATTCATCCTGGTGTCCATCTATTGGCATTGGGATTAGAGTACTGAATGGCATATCTTGAGCTGAAATTACTGCACTACGTTTGTTCTCCAGCATAAAATTATGACACCAATTTTGTCTACAAGGACAAAATCTAGAGGTCGAAGATGTATTATATCCTGCTTTATTTTGTTCAAAAAGAGATGTTGACTTTTGGGTTCTGCTGCAATTAATTTGTAGTACTCGATAACCATATACATATATTTGGTTGTCTTGAGTACTGACCTTTATCACATTCTGCTCCCTGTGTTTGCAGATTGATTCAGCTGAGATATCTGTATCTTTCATGTTCCTCGAAAATTATGAGCGAAGGGTTGAGCAAAATGCTTGAAAGACTTCCCCTGTTGGAGGAACTTCACCTTGACTGCGGTTGCAACATTAAGAAAGCTATTGAAATTGCAGGGCGTTGTTGCCCTCATCTAAACTCATTGAAATTGATCAACAAATCATATCTATTCGCAAAAGTGGGGTGTGATGAAGATGCTCTAGCTATCGCAGAAAACATGCCTGGACTACGCCGTCTGCAGCTCTATGGACCCAATAAGATGACAAGTGACGGCTTGCTTGCAATTCTTGATAATTGTCCTCATCTCGAATCTCTTGATGTGTGCCATAATGTTGCCAACATAAAACCTGATCTAGTAAGAAGACTATCTCAGCAGATTAAGGACCTGAGGCTCTCATATGACTCTGTCAAGCGCTGTCGCATTGATTTGGATTATTTGCATTTTTTGAATGAGCATCTTTCTCCATCTGCTATATCTGCTACCGATACTGATGATTTGAATACCGTGGATGAGGATGATTGTTCTGGACTATCTGGTACCAATACCGTCTCCAATGACTACAATGATATATCCTGGCGGAGTGACTGAGATTCTGACTAAGTTATATTTTGTTATGGTATGTGAAGCTTTTTCTAATAAGGGGTTGGAGTTGAAATTTATTTACCTGTTTGTAGATTAACTGCATGCATTTTACTGTTCTGAGTATAGTTTTCTTTTATAGGCCTTTAATTTCATGTTTTATGGCATTATTGGTCGGCTTCATCTTGGCAGGTGGCTTTGTTGCTGCTTGCTCTGGAGTTTAGAACATCTGGCCTTATTTTGTTATATGGTTGGCTAAACGTGTCGTTAATAGTCTCCTGTAGCACGAAATTATCATTCGATGCAGAAGGAAGTTGATGATGCTTTGTTGAAATGCCAGAATGTAGGCATCTACTACTTGTTCTGTTTTTAGCGCTGGAACTATATGTGGATGATAAATATTGTTGAATGTTGACTATTGTTGGGAGTTGTTTATAATTCTAGTATTCTTAGTTTTCTCCAATTAGACCATTTGTTTACTGAAGAACTAATATATACATTAAACAAAAAAAAAAAACTTTTGAATGCAAAACCACTTGATTTGGCTACAAACATGTGGAACATATATGTTTATGAAGAATGAAAAAAAAATCGGTGTTTACTGTTTGGATTATGAAATCTTGTGATTGCGGGATTTCATGGGATATATCATGTTTTGCTGAGAAAGCAAAAGACAATACACATACTGGTTGTAGGTTTTAAAATTGCTGGTAAGCCGTGAGTAGAATTCTTCCAGATTTGTTTCAATCAGCTATTAATCTGTTTAGACAATACGATTATGAAAACCTTAGGAGACTCTAAACTGTAAATATGAGCTTAAACGTGTTGGTCCTGCAAATTTGAGCACTGAATCATGAGTTTTTTGCTTAAATTAAATAAGAACCGCAGTTCGTTCGATTTATATATATAGGCTAATAAAAATACAAACAACAAAATATCAATTTTACATACAAATCAAGAGAAATAAAAGTCACTCATTTGGGACCTATCTCGATCCTACTATCACTAAGATTCTGGACAGGTCTCAAAAAGTTCTAGGCAAACTTAAGAGCAAATACTTGATCTCATCCTCTTTTCATGCTCTATCTAGGTCTTGCCTAGACCCACTTTGAAATCTTTCGTCCCTTTGAAATACGAATCAAAGATTAAATAGCAATTGTTGGCGGTTTAGTTTTATTGGTGAAAATACAAATTACAAGATACAGTACCTTATTCTCAAAAAAAAAATAAAAAAATACAGTAGTTGTATTAAGGTATTGAAAATGTATAAACAGATAAATCTTTAAAAAAATATGTTTCTTGAAATTAAGATGAATATATTTTGATACCGTGAAAATATTTTTTTAAAACCAAATTGGTTTCCGAGGAAGGAAACCGGAGAATAAATTTGGTAGTGGGGGTTTGAAATTGAAATGAAGAGTGTCACGGTATTATCATGGGGTAATGCAACGTAAGAACAATAAATGTAAAACTGAAAGCTTACAGATTATTCAGTCTTGTTTTTGTTTCTAGTATTTATAAGTTGATATCCAATCCCCACACCCACCCTCTTTTCTTTCTTTGGTTGTTGGCTAATTCAATGCCCCCCTCTCTCTCTTCTCCTAAACAAGAAACCCCCTCGTCCCCTCTCTCTCATTGACTCCCCTATAAATACACACACCCTCCGTTTCCTCTACATGCATGAAGTTTTGCTAACATGCATACATCATGTTTATTCATGTAGGGTTAGTGGTGAGGTTTTGAGGTAGTACATGGGATGTTGGTGCGGTTCAATTTGATAGTGGTGCTTTGCAAGGTTTGAAGCACCGTTCATCTGATTGAGCCGTGCCAATATCGCGTGTTGAGTTGAACTACTTCTCTACACTTGCTAAACCTATATGTGTTTATTCTGTCACGAGAGTCTTGTGCACTGTGTATTGATACCGGGCAAAAGTGATGAAATTTGTTCTTGTGAAATTATATTTGTATTTTTACCAACTAGATTGTGTAATGCGTTTGAATATTTGTAATATCTGTTGACTGTTCTCTTCTGCTGGTTGTTGGAATTTACAAAGTGAAGGCTGTTTTTATTGATGTGCAGATTTTCTGGTGGAAATTTTGTTGCGTGTGCTGGGAAATTACACTGATATCAATGGAGGAGCTCTTTCATTTATTGATTCTAGTTGTGAAAAGCAATTTGGACCCTCTGTGTATTTTTTGTTTTTATTTTCATATTGTTTCATTTGTATACTTGAGCATAGTTCGGTTGGTAATTATTCTTGATTACTTTGAGAATTTAATGGGGGCACTGCCTTCAGATCGGATTAGTGTTTTTGATTTCAATCCGGCAGACTTAAGATTTTGAATTGATGCCACAATTTAGATATATAGTAATATACTCGTAATACAGTACTTGATTTTCGATATATTAAAGCAGGAGTAATTAGTACTTTTCACTTTTTTAATTTAAGCGTTTTTTAGTTATTCTGAAATTATGATTCTTGTCATATTGAACCTCTAGATTTTAAACTTGTATTATTTTGTATCATTTTGACTAAATTTCGTCCAAATTAATTGTTACCCGCTGACATGAGCTGGGGGTATAATATTAAAAATTTATATAATTATAGTTTAAAATCTTTCAAAATTTAAACTTTTTCATGCTAAACGTAACAATCAGCGGAATTCACTTAAAAGGATGCAAAATGAAGGTGTAATATGTAAAGAAACATAATTTGAGACCAATCCTAAAAATAATGCTAGTTACTCTTAACATAAAGTAATATAATTGCAAGATTGTAACTAAGAAGTCATAAATTCTAACCAAAGAGAAAACAATAGTACTCCCTCCGTCCCTTTTTATCTGTCCATTTTGAAAAAAAAACACATACCAAGGAATAATTGATTGTATAAACTTTTTCATTAAATACCTCTAATTAATATCTTGAAAATGGTGGAATACCCATACTTTATGTCTTGAAAACATAAATTCAACCAAGTTTTAAATAAGTCAAGCCTTGAAAATTGAAATTATGGAGATATATTTGAAAAACTATCATTAAATTAGTTTTGAAAGTATAAATGGACAGATAAATAAGGACAAATTTTTACTTCCAAAGTGGACAGATAAATAGGGACGGAGGGAGTAATTGACAATGTTGGATGACATTCTTCTATGAAAACTAAATCCTTTATAACTTCTGCATGCATTGTCTACTTGATTTTAGTGATTCCATTTGTTTATGCTTTTCTCTTGAGTACAAACATCCAGAAGCCTGTAAACCAACATTTTAAAATTGATGCAGAAGGAACTACTCCTCAGATAAAAAGGAATACTCCTAGTAATTTGTTAACGGGGAACGATGAGTGAAGACAAGATCATAAGTGTGGAGTACAAAGCAGAACAAAGGCAGTCAATACAAGGGTATTAAATGTAGGCACCAACTGGTTGAAACCAAAGAGCACCAAATTTAATTTTGCAGTGAAGTTGATCAGAAGCAAGAATCTTTGCAGAGGGAACAGTATGGAAACAATAAATGATTCAGCATCTGCCAACTTGTTTCCCTATCCTTCTAGGTCTGCCAAACTAGCAAGCTTTTCTGGCTACCATTACCGACAAAGATGATACCAGAAGCCTTCTTGCCGAAACAAAAGATGGTTTCTCGCTGAATTTACATGGCCGTAGTTGCTGAGGCACCAACACGACTTGGTCTGCGACTAAAGCTAGGCAATCTGTTTCAAAAAATAATTTATGTGTGTCCCTGCATAAAATTCATTGAGATTTCGCAAACATCCTCATGAATATACCTACTTGAATATGCATGCACCAAATGATTTCATTCTGATAAAGAAAATAGATAAGCAAAACATTTCTGCACTATACAGTAGATCAACATTTTCTCAAAAATATGAACAGACATCTAATTTCTAAAGTTATACACTTTTATATTGGGCTTAATACTACTTTAACCATCAACGTTTACATGAACACAGATCAACCACCAAATTTTGAATCTGTGCAGTTCAACCATTAATGTTACAAAAATGGACATCAGAATCATTTTTGATTAGAATAACAAGAGAGTGCGCCACGCTCTCCCCTTGCGAGAGTGGGTAAAACTTGGCTTAGAAAAAATTGTACAGAATAACAAGAATCATAAACATATCCATCTGGGTATGAAGAGATTTAGCTAGCCCTGGTAATTTAGATTAAATACAAAAGGATTATGGTGATAAACATGCAAACATGTGCAAATGGACTAGGTTCTGCTACTTTTTTCTTACTCCCTGGGTTTCTGCTTAGGTGTCCCCGATTTTGTGCTGGTTCAGTGGCTTCACTACCTCCTCATGTTCCTCATCCTCAGATTTGTACACCTCTTCTTTGGACAGCCTTCCCTTGTCATTGGTAACAGTGATCTTATTCTTCTGTCCAGTGGTTTTATCATTTGCCCATATATTCAAGAAATTGTTCGCATCAATGTCAAAGCAAAGAGTAAACTGGGGAACACCCTAGGGCCAGGAAGGGCTCCAAAGAGCTCAAATTTTCCCAGGAGATTGCTGTCTCTTTCGGGTCCTTTCACCCTCAAAAACTGAATATCACACCAGGTTGATTATCCAAATAAATTGAGAACACCTGCCCCTCCTTGTTGGAGTGGTTGTATTCCTTGGAATCAAGACACTCTTCATCCCTCAAGCAGTTTCCAACCCAAGAGAAAGTGGAGAGTCATCGAAATAAGCAGGAACTGCAACAACAACATTCTTTACAGCTGATTCTAAGAAAGCCTCATAATCTCTCTCATCTTTGGTGAGAACCATATAATAGATCTCTCCAGCTGCGAATCATTTCTCCTCCCCTTTGTAATTGACAACAATTAATGGCTTTTCAGCAGGTCCTGCAATGACCTTAAAAGGCCATAACTTCATAGTTCATATCACTCCAGAGTCTGGAAAGAGGCATTGTTGATCTTCCTTCCAATCAATCTCTTAGCATCTGAAATACACATAAAACAATTATCAGTCACCGGTAACAAACAAATTTGAGGCACAAAAGCAAAAGTATATTATGCAATATCAAACAAATTTACATGTCTAATCCAATATCATTCAGAAACAACCTGCACCCAAATTTGTCACAATGTTACAATCATGTAACAAGCTATTGAAAAACATCCAACACAAACACAAAATCACTATATCATAATACAAAATGGTAACAATTATATTACCAAATGATACTTTAACATGATATCCATTATTTCATAATAAAAATATCCATAACTCCAAGAAATAGTTTCACTTGGGCATTTCATCGCATAACTTTACCGCATCATCCAAAGAGCCATGTGAAACAATTTGATCTCAACAAATTCATGCCTGAAAAACTCATTTTAAGTACAGTGGAAGAACCGATGACTTATTAAATTGGATGGTAATTGGGTATTTTGGAGCAAACTTTGATGGTATAATTTGTATTAACTATTAAGCCTATATACTGAGAAAGAAGGGAATTTCTTACATGCTCCTCTCATCTGCAATATCCTTTGCTAGGGACGCCATAACATTTCATTCCGGCCTATATTAAGATCAAGAACAAGACCATCTTGCAAGTTAGGGACCTCTAGTTTGGAGATATATATATATATATATATATATATATATATATATATATATATATATATATATATATATATATATTTAGGTGAGCATGTATAAGTTCCTCTTAAGTTCTGGTGACCACACTTCTTTTATCTAACCGTCAAAGAATCCTTAGAACCCCAATATTTTCAAATATAAACAGCATTATTTATAAGGACACGGTTGGATATTAAAACAAAGATGTACTTTTCGAGATAGGCCCTTCAATACAAAAAGAGATTCCATATTATTGACTACCTGTGTTTCTAGGTGCAATTTCAATAGATTCTCGTTCACTATTTCTTCAGCAGAGATCCAGTTCTTGTCATATTCGAAATATTTCAACCTTCACGAAGAGTAGGCTGTTAATGACATAACTTGGGTGCTGTTGTAATCAGTGGCGGAGCCAGAACATACATCGTGAGGGGGCACTCCAAAAATTTCCATCGAAATAAATCATAGAAAGTATAAAATCAACCATCACACTGTGTTCTTTCTTCTTTCTCTAAGTGTAATATAAATTCTCTCTCCTAAAATAATACTGGGTATTTGATATCTGGGTATTTGAAAAGGGGCACAGGGTGTGAACCAAAGTATGTGATTGCTGTCAAATGTGTGGGTCCCACATAATTGTTATTGTTTTTTTAAAAACCAAAGGGGGCACGTGCACCCAGAGGTCTCTACCTCGCTCCGCCACTGGTTGTAATCATCAATCATCATAATATCTGTTTCATGCAGTAGATGGATCCCAAAAATTTCTCCCCTCGTTGTCGATATTTCAACTCTATCATCTCCATCTCTGATCGGGAAGATTGATTTTGGCACTATAACAATCTGTACTTCATGGTAATTACTAATATAACTCTTCTCCACTGTGAAATCTTGTGTGTTGTTCTTGACAGAATAAAAGATAGGATGATCTTGGATAGTTCCCAAATTTTGAAAGCAAAGAATCATTGCCAAAAAATTCTGTGAAACATTTGCCGGCAAATCTAAAGTCATCATGGACCTAAACTTACTTGATTGACCAATCCAGTAGGGTGATTCATTAATCCAATCAGGAAACTCTCGTGAACGAATGTAGATTGCAGTATGATGCTCAAATCCAGAATATATCTGTGGCACAATGTAACAAAAGAAGCTAACATATAAGGGCTAAAATGGGGTTTTGGCCCCAAATAACCAAATTTGGGGTGGTAATGCCCCAAATAACAAAATACCCGATAAATGGCCCTCACTAACATTTAGCGACGCTACTGGTGTAGCGTTTTGGTTTTTTTAACCAAAACGCTACATCGTGTAGCGTCTTAGCAATTTAAATTTTTCCAAACCCTTAAAACGCTACACCTAATAGCGTTTAAGGTTCTTATCTTTTTAAAAAAAATAAACAAACGCGACTTACATTGGCGTTTGAATTTGGTGGGCCTGTTGGGCCTTTTATTTTGCTTATACAAACGCTAGTTAGTCAAGCGTTTTAACTTATAACCTAGTGCCCTCCTCCCCTTTTTCTTGATAGACTTAGTTTTTGTGGTCTCTTTAAAATATTTTCTAAGTATAAACCCAAACCTAAACCCTAAATGTTAACGATTGTAAATTAATTTATTCCGCCGGTTTCTCGGCTTTAGGGCCTTCGGCCCTGCAGCCTCGCATTAATTAGGGTTTAGGCTCGAGGGAGTAGGGCCTATCGGCCCTACACCCTCAATCCTAAACCCTAACCGTCGGCCAATTTAATATACAGTACGAATTAATCATTCTACAACCCAAACCTAAACCCTAAATGTTAACTTTTGTAAACTAATTTATTCCGCCGGTTTCTCGGCTTTAGGGCCTTCGGCCCTTCAGCCTCGCATTAATTAGGGTTTAGGCTCGAGGGAGTAGGGCCTACCGGCCCTACACCCTCAATCCTAAACCCTAACCATCGGCTAATTTAATATACAGTACGTATTAATCAAACATAAACCCTAAATATTAACGATTGTAAATTAATTAATTAGATTTAGTCTTGGGCTTGGGCCTTAAAGTGATAAACGCTAAATACATTAGCGTTCAACCTTATATATAAAAGTTCTGAACGCTTAACGCATTAGCGTTCCCCCATATATATATAAAACGCTACTGGTAAAGCGTCTTTATTGGTTATTGAGGGCCATTTTCACAAAATCTGTTATTCAGGGCATTAAACTCCAAAATTATGTTATTTGGGCCCTTTTTTCGCTAAAATGACTTTATCATTCAAAATTAAAACATTTCTACATATAGAGGTGATTCGAATGTAATTATCAATTGTTAATATATTGTAAAATTTTGGATCTGCAATTAATAAAGCTATATTTCGTAACAATCTCAAATTAAATAGACATCATAAGTATGTGCAAACTTATCAGACTTTGATCATTTAACTAAATTGTTTAAGAACAAATATTGTCAAGCTGGAAAATAAGGTTAGGCACACTATTTTGCAATCATAAGAGTTAAAGATGAACCAAACCTGAAACAAATGATCTGCGAGTGTGTGTTTCAAAAAAAATGAGTTGCAACCTTGCATAAAAAGTTCTAGTAAAGAAGATAGGTCCTTCAAGCCTTGAATCTCTCTTAAATTGCTGCAGTTTCCAAGGTCCAACGTCTCCAACTGTTTCAGATTTAATAAATTGGGCAACTTTTTCAAAGACTCACAACCACATGCCACTATCTGTTTCAGTTTAGTAGGAAGTTCTGGAACGGACAACAGATAATGACAATGTGACAGATTAAGATGTTCTAGGTTTAGGAGCAGATCGATACCGGATGGCAGCGCAGAGAGAATATTCAGAGATAAGTCTAACCTTTTCAATGACAATGCAGCCTGGCTTGATTGTATATCAGGAAGGTTTCTTAACAGTGGAAACGTACTTGCCACTAGCTCCCTCAATCTTGGAATCTTCCACAGTTGATCTGGTAATGTTTCAAGTCTTTCACATGCTGAAATGTTTAGAATTTCCAGTGATCTCATATTAAAAATGGTGTCTGGAAGAGTCTCAAGATCAAAATTACTACTGAGTTTCAGCTCAACAAGCTTACTAAGATATCCTATTGAATCTGGTAATCTGGAAAGACTTAGGCTTGATGCATCAAGCTCTTTTAGGGATTCAATATCTGCTAAATTTTTGGGCAATGCTGTCAGACTATAGCAACATCCAATATTTAAAACCTCCAATGCTCTCAAGTTGCAAATAGTGTGCGGAAGAATTTCCAAGTTCTTGTTATACATTAATCTCAAATTGACAAGCTTCCTTAGACATCCAATGGAATCAGGTAATCTTACGATACTAAGTCCTTCTGCATTGAGCTCTTTCAGGGATTCAATGTTCCCCAATTCTACAGGCAATGCTTTCAGACTACTGCAATACTGAATATTTAAAACTTCCAATGCTTTTAGGTTGCAAATGTTGTCCTCAAGGCTTGTAAGGTTCACACAACCACCAAGATTTAAGGAAACAAGCCTCGCCAAACTTCCAATTGATATGTCGACTGTCACCAAACTTTGACAGCCCTCAAAAACTAAAGTTTCAAGATGCGGCAATTTAGTAAAGTCTGGAGTTGTAGTCAACTTTGAAGAGTATGCCATGTTTAGAGTTTTTCAAAAACCTGTAACGCCAGTAAAAATTATAAGTGCAGTTAAGATAAATAAAAGCAGACTTACTTGTATGAATTGTCTATATGCAAGAAACATACTCTATGTACCTTTAGTAGACACATTTCTGTCATTGTGCTTCCATGCAACTCAAGAACAACCAGTTTCTGCGGGTGAAATTCGGATGGGAAGTACTTCAAAGGACACCAATACCACTGGAGCCACCTCAAATCTTCGAGTTTTTGTTCAAAGCTTCCAGTGATATTTAAATATGACAGGTGAAGAAATCTCAACTTACTCATCCTTTTGAATGCTTCTGTAGCAAATGATAGGTTACTGAATGTATCCATGCAATCGAAGTTATAGATGATACCTTCAATTGCTTCTGTTCCCTATCAAGCATATATCAAAAGGAAATAGACAGTTACCTTGTGCTTTCTTCAACACATATTTCATCTCAGTTCTCAAGAACAATTTCATACACAAAACTATAAGAAGGATAGTTAATAAATGATGATGCATTATTTATAGTCATACAAAAGTATGAAACCATCATATTCATCTGAAATCATTTTTAAATATATATATAACTACCTTGTGATTCTTCAACACGTTGAATACATCTTTCGATGCCCACAATCTACTATGTTTTCCGGGCTCATCAGGAGAGTTGTTACAAGAAACTTCCCTTCCAATATCCCGAAGCAGATCATGCATACCTATTTGATTTTTGCTATTGATAGTTAGTAAAGACCTTTTCCTTAGAATATCAATATTATGATCTGCATAAAGATAATAAGTTTCCATTATATTAACCACATCTTCTTTTATCCTTCCAATGAAGAAACAAGCAATGTCAAGGAACATTTTCTTTAACATAGGATCATCGGATTCTAGAGCATCTAAACTAATTACAAGTCTTTGCTGAATAGTGCTATTCGTGATTCGCTGCCGCAGTTTTTCCACGAAATATTGCCACCCTATCTCGGGCCGCTTATACAGATATGATCCAAAAACCTCAAGAGCCAGTGGAAGCCCGCCAGCATGACGTAGAATCTCTTTAGTCAACACCATCAAAGTTTTGTTTGGTTTAGTATTTCTAAATGCATGTCGGGTGAAAAGTGTGAGTGACTCAGCATTATCCAACTCATTTACCATGAAACGATATCTGGGTTCCACTTCAACTGAGTCCAGTAACTCCTCATGCCTCGTAGTTATAATGACCAAACTTCCTGAATCAAATGGTTCCACCAAAGATTCATATTGTTTATGGTGTTCTAAATCATCAATAACAACCAGCACTTTAATCAAAGAAATTCTAGCTCTTATGATTGAAGTTCCTTGGTCAACATTGTGAACCTGCACAATCGTCTTACTTTTAAGTACATCATTAATAAGCTGTTGTTGTAAAGATGTTATGCCTATTGTTGTTCCAGAGGTCTCCCTAACGTTTGCTAGGAAGGAGAAGCCTTGAAAGTTTCCTTGCAACAGTTGATTATAGAGTGCTTTAGCAAGAGTTGTTTTGCCTACGCCACCCATTCCATATATACCAATCTTAGTCACACCTTGTGTGCCACTGCTCAACATAGATGTTATAACTTTAACACGAGAATCTAACCCAACTGGATATTTGGCAACATCTAAAATGTTGGGATTTATTTTGAGTAAAATGTCATCAACAATTTCATTAACAATATCAGCTTCCGACCTGCAATTGCATTTTATAATTAAAAAGTGGACCCTGATATTTTGATTGCTTGAAAAAGACTAAGAAAATGTTTGTCTACTATATATAGTGTAACAGATTACAGTATGCAAACACACATTCTACAGTAAATATGAAATTTCATATTGTAGTCATGCTAATTCTACAGACTGATTTATTAGAACATATATTCATTTGTAAGGCTATAAGCCATATTTGTCAAAAAAAAAAAATACAGATTGATCATTTAGAAACTCTGCTGAAATGAATGTACTTGAATATAATAAATAGGCCTTTACTGTAAATTTAGTGGTATTCACGATATGCATAAAATTAAGAAACAAAAGTTATACTATTATTATTTTCATGGGGAAAACGTAATCTTATTTGTGTGGAAAGTATATTATTGTGATGTAAACACCTAAAAATTAATTTGCAGTTAACATTTCTTATGAAGTTCAATAATGTTCGATAAAGATATGGTAATAGAGTGACAAAAGAATACTTGTTGACTTTATATATGGCAATAGAGTTATGAAAGAAGTTGTTTCAAGAATATGCAATTATATGAGACTAGGTTGGTATCTAGAAAGTGGATTTTGATATTGACAATATTCATGCGAGGGCTGGTCAGAGACTCAGAGAGTTCTTCTCCATGGAGGCATAATTCTATTTTATAAAATTCATTAAATTATATTAATATTATATTATTGGTTGCAATTGGTTCTCACTTGAAATAACATTAAAAAAGTGCCATACTAATCAAGTACCTGTCTATTTTTTTCTACCATGTTTTTTCACACAACACATTAGTCTCAGATTTTGTTAGCCATAACAATATCAAACTGATCCTAAATAAATTTCCTTGCCCTTGTGTAAATTAACATTGGTATGACCAGAGCCTCATTAGTCCAAGCTACTCATTAGTCTGGTTAGAAATCTAGGGAGGCACCAGAATGAACGCCAGCCTAAGCCTCATCCTTAGGGGCTGGAAATAACAACCAAAGGATGGAACAAGTACTCAGTGTTCAGTGTTCACCCTATTTCCTATTAAAAGTTTGCATGTGTTGACACTTGACAGTGATGTTGTAATTGTAAAATATATTATAATTTGAAATTAAATTAAAATAAGTTTATTGGTCTTAATTCTTCACACATGCAAACTTTTGTTTATGCTACATTTAATTATCTCAAGTACTGGGTTTTTTCATTTATATCTTGAACACACTCACACACCTACCTTGTTCACAAGGTTTTAACTCTAATGCAGTCGGTACCAGTAGGATAAGCCCTTTGCTGATAAGAATTTTTTTAAGCCCTAGCGCAAACCGTCAGCCTCTGCTTTAATGTTGATTCCAATTTCATATCTTGTCATTTAAAAGACTCAAGTAGCTAATAGTATAAGAAACACAGTTTCATATTTATATTACTTAATATTTTTTATTTGAAGGAATACAAACTTTAAGGCTATAATTTAAGGAGTTCAACCCATGTCTGTCCAGAACAGTAAATATTAAATAGAGACAAAAGAAATGTTACTTACATATTCATACAGACTTTGCCCGAAAGCTTCCCAACCATTGTCAGTGCATTGCGCCACTTATCTAATGTATCTGTACTGAAACGAGTGTGATGCTTTTTAAAAGCTTCTTCAAAACTCCTTGATGTCCCACAACTGAAGGATGGATGTTGTAAAACACAGGAATAACCAGCCTTTGCATAGTTTTGTAACAATTTAAAATTTCTACAAGCTCGTCGAGGCACCAAGGCGAAGAAGCATAATTTTTTGAGAAGACGACAATGTAAGTCTTAGATTCTTGAATAACTTGTAGCAATGTATCTGAGATTACTTCTCCGCTACATAACTCAGGATTATCTCTAAATGTTCGTATTCCAGTGCGATGCAGGGCGGTGTATAGATGATCAGTAAATGTATGTCGTGTATCAATCCCTCTGAAACTTAGAAAAACATCCCATTGTGTAGGAGTTGAAGTTAAAGGGTACGAAGCCATTCCTGTTGGGCTAATTATATTGACTCTCGGATAAGTCCCTGGTTTGTAAGGTGTAGTTTACTTCACACAACAGATTCAAGTATTTGAGATATAAAGATCTGAAACAAGTTTCAAGCATAACAAGTAGTAGATGATAAGAGCTGTAAAATAACTTGTAATAGTCAACTCTGCACAGAAAAGAGGGTAGACAGATGCAGAAAACGAGTGGCCCTCAGACATCAAATTCCAATCTATTATAATCAAACACAAACTCACACGCCCGTCTTATCTTTGACAAGATTCGAACTCTCGATATTCCTAAATAGAGCATACTAGTGGACCAAGAGGCCATTAATAGTAGTATACATACATTTGTTCTGCACTTATTGCCAAAACAAAGTAGTATTTACGTAGCTCATGTATACCGGTTATGAAGTTTGATCCACGTAATAGTTGTAATACATTAAAGACTTGGCCTCTAGTTTGTAAGCCAGAAATAACTTGATTTTGGAAAATAACAACTCAGAAAAATAGTTGTCGGAAAATTATTTTTTGGAAAAATATTTTAAAGAGCGTGTAGTTATTCCACTATCATAAAAAAAAAAAAAAGAATGGTGAAGAAAATGTTCAATTTCAAAACTGTTTTCCTCTTTTGAAAAGAAAAGTCATTATCATGGAAGATGGAACTCACAGCAATACAGCATTGTTTAAATGAATTTTCCTCTTTCTGATAGTATTGATTGTATTCAGAATAATTGTTCTCTCACCAACATTGTCCTTCATAAATCGCCACCCTAACCTATAAATATATGAGCACTGGCCACTGTTGGCTAGCTCAAGTGGTTAAGAGTTTATCCTCTGTCGTCTCATGTCTTGGGTTCGACCCTGACTCATTCTCCTGGCTCATCCGAGAATTTCTTAGAACAGATACTCTATAAATATATTATACGCACACATAGTCATATTTACATGAATATTATACATGAAGATATATAACATGCAGACTTGAGTGATCGTTGAAATAAAGCAAGAATCGAAACAAGGATGAGGTAGAAAATAGTAATTAAATAACCGAAAAGACAAAGAAAGAGTGAGTTACCTGAGCAGAAACGCCGGTGAGTGAGACAGGCAGATGCAGAGTAAGGTAGTCGAGCTGAAAAGGGACAAAAAATGACTTCAAAAGGCTAAAGCTAAAGTACTCTCAAGTCTCCACTATTCGGTCAATGATCCAAAACACTGTTGACTTTTTATTGTTTGGTACATTCTGTGTATATTTATTACTGACGGGTTTTCTAGTGTGTCCGTGTCCACGCACTAACAACCCTTTTTTGTTGAGGCGAAAGATTTTTACTGTCATATTTTTTGTGCATATGCAGGCGTTATGATTATTAATGAGGTTTTGGTCAATAAAAACCCTTCCCCTGAACAAAAAGTAGTTGTTAGCGTGTGTCCGTCGGTACACACTAAAAATCGATTTTATTACATTTTTTATATAAATTGTTGGAGTAATTTTGTATCCAGATCGCTAGGTTTTGATTATTCCAAATTATCTGAACTGAAAATAAATAATTAATATACTTCCTCCGTCTCTGTTTAGTTGTCACATATGATTTTGTGCCGATTAAATTGACTAAAGTTTGACTGAAATTTATTAATATTTTTATCAATTGATAAAATAAAAAAAACTATATCACCGGAAATAATTTCTAATCTACTTTAAGATGTAATTTTCTGTTTGTCAAAATAATCAAAGAGTGACTTATAATTTTTGGTCAAAAATTAGTCAATTTGACCGATAAAACAAAATGTAACAACTAAAAAGGGACAGAAAGAGTAATATTTAGGGAATTTATTCAAAGAAGTGAATCATATTTGTATTTGCTACGATTATTTGTTACGATTTTTAACGGTCCAAACTGAAGCTGCAAGGATATTCATCTTTTGATATTTGCTATCATTTGCAACTTATAAATTATGTAATTTTTTTTTTTTGTCATTAGACTTTCACGTCAGTGAATTGTACCGAAATACAATATCGGGAGAGCTTCTTTCATACATGAAAACTTTCATCTAAACAGAAGACATGTCGAAAATCCCACAATAAGTTAGATAAAAATTTTGATGCTAGTAAAAAACGCTCGAAAGAAAAGCAAAATCCGCGAAACTAAGAAGAAATAATAATTTTCATTTAAAAGAATCTCTCGGCTAACTTAAGGTCGTGCAAATATGGCTCTGGAAATTTAGCCAATAAAACTTTAATGACGGAAAAGAATACCTAGATAAAAGACAAAAATCCGCGAAAAAGAAGAAAATAAAGAGGGAGAGAAAAAAAAAGGTAAAAACGAAAGATGATGGCATACGCTGAAACAAAATCATCTAAAATGACACAATCGTTAATTAACGACAAAAACAATATCACAATATACGATAAAAAAGTCATCAACTATAACAATTCCTCGAAAGTAACACAATAATTAAAACTAAAGATACAATAAATATAAAACACAATTCTCAATACAAAATCTTATAAATCTAGTTATAAACGAATCACAATCACGAAATAACCTATTATGTAACTAGATACAATTATTTAAAAATTATATTTTTAAAAAGTGATATTTTTGTAGTTTTTATTTAAAAATTATATTTTTACAACTTTCTCTTAACAAAAAAAACTTTCTAGAGTATTTATTAGAAACCCATTGCTCAAAATTTTAATTGCATACTGTTATTTATAAAAATAAAATTTCAAGAATAATAATTTTGGAAAAAAGTTTACCTAATTACCTCCCTTGATTTGTTAGTTTTTTCTCGTCACCCAAACGCGGTAAACCTAGGTTTACAAAACTCAAAATGTCCCTCATCCCTCCTGTACACACACCTATACATACACTCTCAAGAACCCTCCACTTTTTCCCACAAAACCCCATCACTTTCCACCCCAAAATCAAACCCATGTCTTCATCTTCATCATCAACTCCTTGGACTTGCCCAAAATGCACTTTCACCAACCCCAATTCTCAACAAACCACTTGCCAAATCTGCCTCACCCCACAAGCCCAACCCCATGTTTCACCAAAGCCCACTTGGTCCTGCAAGTCTTGCACTTTTCACAACTCTTACAGGAACAATAACTGTGAGATTTGTGGGACCAGGGCCTCGGCTTCTTTGTTGAGTGATCTTGGAACTGAGGCCGATGATGAGATTGATCCTAGTGTAGGGACTGTGTTCTTGCCTTTGCAGCGGTGTAAGCGCAAAATTGGGCGAGTTGGGGAGATGGGTTTGGGTGATTCTGGTGGTTCTGGATTGTTTGCTAGTGTCGATGTTAAGTCTGCAAAGAATGAAGTTGATGTTTTGGGTATTTTTCGGTTCTTGATTTTTTTAATTTCCTGTTTCTGAATTCTTTGTTTTTTGTTAAATTATTGTGTTAGCGTTTATAGTTGTGACAATGTATGATTTTTAACTTGGAAGTAGATGGGTTTGGGATTTTGGGTGATTCTAGTGGTTCTGGCTTGTTTGCTAGTGTCAATGGCTTGTTTGCTAGTGTCAATGTTAAGTATGTAAAGAATGAAGTATACACTTTTTGTATTTATTTTATTTTATTTTGACAGAGGTGTTGCACTTTTTATATTTAATATTGGATATAATTTTGTTTATTTATTTCTTAACTGTTAGTACTAGTAGTTAGTTTTGTCGGACAAACACGGTGACCATACAAATTTCTCCAAGAGCACACTGCCTGAGTGTCTTTGGAATTTGAACACTTCTCCAAGAGCTACAAATTTATAGAGGACTATTGGAAGTCCTCGTAAAGGCTGAAGTTATCTTCTTATTGCACATATTTTGCATTTGGTGTTTTGTACTCTCTTAATCGTCAGTCATACAACTTACTGGTGGTAATCTACTCTATATAAAGGTATAAGCTTTCTTTAGCAATAACAAGTTCATTGATGTAGTTACTGGTTAATATATAATGGTTCATAGGAGAAGTCACTTTCAGAAACTCAAGCGTGCACACTGCACACTCAAGTGTCTCAGCTTAGCCTTATAGTTCCAAGTGTCTCAGCTTAGCCTACTTTTTTGTCCTTTCAGAAACTCAAGTGTGCACACTGCACAGTCACTTTTATTATTAAATAAGGTGTTAGCTTCAAAATTGTTACATTTTGTATTCAGCTCGTTAATTTCGTAGGAAGTCTTACATCGTTTTTTTTGTGTTCCAGATAACCCTTGCACGGAAAAAGTTCTAAAGACATTGAAGATTTTGTCTTATAATGTGTGGTTTAGAGAGGATTTAGAGATGCGTGAGAGGATGAGGGCTCTGGGAAACCTAATCGAAATGCATTCACCCGATATTATATGTTTGCAGGTCCCTTATTCCCCCTTCTCCCCAGATCTCATGGATTTGATTCCTTGTATCCATTTCAGCCTCTATTATTGTATGATACTAACTGCAGCTTCATTTGCAGGAAGTCACCCCTAACATATATGACATTCTCCAGCAATCAAGCTGGTGGAAGTTGTATAAATGCTCAGTTTCTAATGAAATGGCATTCACGAGAGCATACTTTTGTATGCAGGTTAGTCTTTTCTAGGAGCTCCCATTTTTAGTCGTCGTATTTGTTGCATTTTCAGGTACAGCTTTGTGAAGTAATTTTGGAAGCCAGCTTTTGACATGTTTCATGCTCTTATATTGTTATTAAAATGAAAGCTAATTTGTGCTTGAATTTCAAGTGAACCTTTGGTCATTGTTTCATTTTAAGCATCTAGATATTGAGCCCTTGCCGTCTTCTTTATCTTCTTACTAGATGTGAAGAAAATTCCATATGTTATGTGTTCTATCCTTTGTCTTATTTGAACTTAAGGCAACCTTGTGCACTATAGATGATTGCCTTTGTTTGGTTCAATCTTTCTCTCTTTGTTTTCTATTAATTCCATATTAATCTCTGCAATATTTTTATTAAATTTTTTCAGCTAAGCAAAATGCCAGTAAATCTGTTTAGCTGCAAACCTTTCCGTAATTCAATTATGGGAAGAGAACTTTGTGTTGCTGAAGTTGTATCCAGGGAAGATATGCCATTAGTCATTGCCACAAGTCACCTTGAAAGTCCATGTCCAGGACCTCCTAAATGGGATCAGATGTATAGCAAAGAACGCGTAGATCAGGCAAAAGAAGCTATCAACTCACTTAAACAACATAAGAACATAATATTTTGCGGGGACATGAATTGGGATGACAAACTGGATGGACAAGTTCCTCTGCCTGATGGCTGGCTTGATGCTTGGACAGAGCTAAGACCTGGAGAGATAGGATGTACGTATGATACCAAGACTAACAAGATGTTATCTGGTAATCGGACACTTCAGAAGCGATTGGACCGCTTTCTGTGTTCTCTGCAAGATTTTAAGTTAGATGGGATTGAAATGATTGGGATGGAAGCAATACCAGGCTTATCATATTGCAAAGAGAAGAGAGTCAAAAATGAGGTCAAGAAAATGATGCTTCCTGTTTTGCCTAGTGATCATTACGGCTTGCTTTTAACAATCTGTCCCTCTTAGATTGATTAGGCAGAAAAACATAATAGCAGCTATCAACTTTTCGTTACCGCTTTTGTCGTTTGTGCAGAACACGGAACTGATTTGGAAAATGCCTGCCTCTAAATATCTTGTTATCTGCTATTTGGGCGAATTTCTTCTGTGAATATTTTTCTTGCACAACTAATGTGTACTGATGGTGAATTAAGTTGGTTTGCAACTGTGTACAATCTCAAATTTCGACTGCATACTTAAATTGTATTTATAAAAGGATTCATCAAGGCAGCGAAAAATGAAATCCTTTTTCTGTCCAATGCCATTTATTAGTTTTGGGGAAGAATTCCAGCAGTTGCCCAATCCTAAAGCGAGGGAATTAATTTCATGTAAGGGAATACATCATCATTATCACTTGTAAGTATATGAAATCTTTGAAAATGATCTCAAGTCTTCATATAGTTATGTGGATGGCACCTCAACTGCAACTTGTTTAGAGTTTAAAGGTTTTTATGAAGGTATCTCCATTACAAATTTTGATAGGAATATTCAATTGAAATTAATTTTGATATGTTACATTCTTACATAAATTTTGGACCACTGATAATATTAACGAGTATGACTAATCTTGAAAAATAATACTCTGCCTAGATAGGAAAGATAAGTTGACGAGCACCTGATTTAAATTAAGTTGACGAGCACCTAATTGCTCTTTAGACTTTATCCAACTGAGAGCTTCTCGAATCCAATCGCTTCTGCCAACTCTGGAGCTATACTACTTTGTTTGCAGCATATTGCCTTCATGATCCCGAACTAGCATAGAAAAACTATAGTTCCCGGAGTTTTCAAACGAAGCTGCATCAGTATTGTATTGATTTTAACCGTATCTATGTGTGGATGCTTCAAGTGCTCGTCAACATCTCATTGGACGCTTCCCCGATTCCCGTCCAGTACCCGAATATATCACCGATTCCCCGACCTGAACATGCGGGGAGAATACTCATCCCTATGTCCGTGGGATGCTTTTGAAGATGCTATAAACAAGCTATGTATTTGATTTATTTTTTTTAAAAAAATTTGAAAGCCAGATTACTTTGTTCGGGGCTTATTCCACAAATGAACCATATACGTTGAACATGAAAGATCCAGGCCTTGGTATACTTCAAAATATAAATGATTTATAAGCACTGCGGCACTGCCAATACAAAACTATAAGAAAGAAGCTTGAAAACACAAAGACTATCCAGATTCCACCAAATATACAAATGGAACCTAACCATACATGTCCTCCGATTATATCTTCCAAATCGTCTACACTAACAATCCACGCTTCCCCTCCAAAAGGGGATTTTAGTAAATAACCAAATATAATACTTGGGTTAAGGGTCAAGTTGGTAATTTTTCTTACATCTCCCCCTCCCGGAGCCCAGGTATCATAGACACCACCAAAATAAAGAGCCTTGAATACTAGAAGAAAAGCTCCTATACCCAGAAAAACACAAAGATTTTTTCTCTTTAACCGACAAAATAAACCAAACTGATCACAAATAGCATGTTGCGTGTTTTTCTCTCAAGTCCTACCTCAGGACTGGGTGCAGAACCCTGAAGTTTTACACAATAAGAATAAGTTGGGCTTTATAACAAACTCTCACTTTCAAACTCAGAAATAGTTGCCGCGAAAACAATGATAAGGTCTGCAACAGAAATTTAGACTATATCATAATGTTGTATACCCTCAAGGAACTAGGGTCTAGTACAGAGTTGTCAGCCTTTGCGGCTTTCATATGTCGAGCAGGAGCCTCCTGGGGTCTTCAATAACATCTTTGATGCGCCTCAAGAAGAATACAGCCTCTCTTCCATCAATCAGCCTGTGGTCATAAGTAAGGGCAATGTACATCATTGGCCGTGAAACAATTTGTCCTCCGACAACCATTGGATGATTTACAATAGAATGCATTCCCAGAATAGCAGACTGCAAAGAAAATGGAAAAATTATTACAAAAGCATTTTTGATGTCCACATAAATTGGTGCGGACATTGCTTGCTTCTGTAGAAAATAACAAGAAATATTGCAACATCTGTATGGTAGTATGTTAGTAGTAATGTAGTATGTTAGTAAGGAGTCCTTCCCTGGATGTGCATGTTAATAAAATGAAAGTGATTGACATCCATGAGAGTTGCTTCATAAAAAAAAGTGCAAGGATCTTTGTTAGGTTAATACCATTGTTTCATACTATGTTTTTTTTTTCATTTGATGGTACGAGCATATGTAACATCTAGGTAAGCTTCAAAAGAGGAATTCATATCTTAATTTTTCAACACTTCTCCCCAGTTTTCCCGCAAATACAGTTTCAAATCTGATCGTTATCTAAATTAGAGGTTTGAGCAAACACCCTGGTGTCTAATTGATTGATTAGTTCCAAAGTTTTCTTTACAATTTTCATCTGAATGTTTGTTAAAGAATTTACCAGAGATCCTAACAAGATTACTTCCTATGTTCTAAAGTACTACTTTCTGGTGGACCAATGGTTTGATATGCAAGGGTCTAACCATAAATAGGCACAGACCCAGCTAGTGAAAGCGCAAACAAATAACTGCTCAGAAGCAACACATTCTTTGGTGGTTATGTGCTATAGTATTTCAATTTGTCTACTAAATATGGCTAAAATTATCTGTTTATGCAACATAATACCTGTGGAGGATTAATAATTGGCGTACTCAAGAGACTTCCATATACACCACCATTAGATATTGTAAATGAACCTCCAGCCATCTCATCAATAGATATGGAACCATCGGTAGCCTTTTTAGCTAAAGTGTTAATCTCTTTCTCTATATCAGCAAAGTTCATTCTTTCAGCATTGCGGATAACTGGAACAACTAGACCCTTGAAGAAAAAAACAGTAGAAAAATAAATCATAAGAGTAGTCCAGCAATCAGATATAGACGTCCGTTTATGCTTCTATTTGTTACCCGATAGTTTCAAATTACATAGTTCGTGAGACTTTCGAAAAATACTGTGTAATAGTACACATCAACCTCCCTTTAACAACTTCCTCTAGCCGAGAGTCCTACTGATCTTACATGGAGTACTTAATGAGGCACAAATGTGCTATGTTATGTCCTTTTGCACGAAAGAAATAAATTACACAGTAAAAATAAGTACAGCTTTTAACACCTAAAGATCATACAGACAAAGAGTGAACATAAAAGATCATACAGAAAAATAACTCTACCAGGTACAAACAAGCTGAATTAACAGAGAAGCTTTGAGCAGCATTGTCTGAGACACAAAGCACACATATGACATAGAATTTTTTTCAAGGAAAAAGAGAGGTTAAAAGGCAGGAACTTCAAAATTCATTCCACAATGGGAACTTTTTAAGAAACAGGCATACACCTTGTATTTAACACTTGCAAACTTCTAGTCTGCAGCCTTATACTAAAAACAAAATTAGTTACTTTCATATAGTAATTGTATATTCTGTTTCAAACAGAACACAACAAAACAGGATGTCCACCTTCTTTAAATGGCAACTCTTATAAATTACTCAGTAAAAAAGTTGTCATGAGATCTTATATTCATTGACATTGTACATTGAACTTTCGGCAAATTTAGTTTGCAATACCTCCGTTTAACAATGTCCTCTAGCCCAAGAGGTTACCCGCTTGCATGAGTAGTATACGAGCTAAGAGCTATGATATATTATGTTCTTTTGTACAAGTAAAATGTATTACAGACAGTAAAAATTAGTAAAGCGTTGTAACATTGAAAGATCATACACACAAAGAACATCAAATTTTCATAGAGACGAAAAAAACACTAACAGATACATATATAAACCAAAACCACAGAGAAGCTTTGAGAATAGCTGTTTGAGACACAAAGAAGAGACATGACATGGATGTTTTTTCGAGTAAAAATTAAAAGCTATAGGAAGAATCTTATAAATTTATCCCACGTCAGAACTTTCTAGGAAACAGGTCGTACAACTTGAATCGCACGCTTACAAACTTCTAGCTAACACTAAAAATAAAATAGTTTGTTCAATATAGAACTTGTATATTCTGTTTCAAGCATAACATACCAAAATGAATATCCACCTTCCTCTTTTATATTGTACCTTTTATAAATAACTTGGTAAACAAACTTTGTCTTGTGATCTTATGTTCATTGATATAGGTGTTATAGTTTCTGCAGTATCAGTTCCAAATTGATTGCAAGGGAAACCTTGGGATATACTTTGAATCCTTTAGAGGCTATGCTGTAAGTAAATGTTGCAATTCCTGGTACAGACATGGAAGGTTTTTAACAGTACTCTAGTAAGGAAGACCAAAGTTCAATTACAAACTAACATTATACAGGAAAATATCAAACATGATGACAAGACATAACTTTATGCAGTGACTTTGTGAATAGAAAAGGAACATTTAGAAAGTGTGGCCATGTTCTCTGTAATTAAAAAAAAAAATGAATCTGAAAAAAGGCCTGTTGCAAATTTTCATGCATGATTTTTGGAAGTTTTAACTTCTAACTAATAAATGTTTGTCTGGCATATGGCTGAAATACATTTTCCAAAATGTCATGGGCAAAAAGTTAAGGGCATTTGTATCTTCATTTTGATGCCAAAGAATGAAAAAAGTCCGTGACACAGTATATGACAGTTAACAGTTACACCAATATATATGATATCCCTAACCTGCAAAGTTAAACACTTCATGCTATTTTCTAGTACCCTCCGTCGATTGATAACTCTCACATTTAGCTGAGTACATAGTATTTGATAAGGGAAAAACAAATTAAGAACATCGGCCCTCCCATATTTGAAGCTATAACTATTTAACAAAATACACACATCAGAGAAATTTATGCCCAGCTCGCAAGCTATGCCTTCTCTACATAGCAAACATGTGTAGGAACAAAAACACTTAACATTGACATGTAGATGTTAAGTGCATGTCAAAATACAGTATGCCTTATATAACAACTGATCATTAATGTGGTGATTCTGGAGATACGAATATGGTGAATGTCAAAATAGACTATGGTGACTATGGAGATAGACTAATATGGTGATTTCTAAATAGAACAGTTGTGATTCTAGAAATATGAGTAAAAATAGAAATGTCAATTAATTATAACAGAAACACTAGAATAACTTAAATTAGTGACTGACCTTTGGTGTACCAACAGCTATACTGATATCAATATAATCTCGATAGATAATGTCATCCCCATCAATAACAGCATTGATGATTGGCTGGTTCTGGAGCCCACTTACAGCAGCCTGAAACAACATCATGGTAAATTATGTAATACAGTGCAATTACACACAGAAATTTAATTATACATTATAGGGCTGGTATCGTATGACTGTACACACTTTGACAAAACCTGACATAAGTCCTAGTTTTACTCCATGCTTCTCAAGAAAGGCATCTTTATACTCAGAACGAAGCTTCATTAAATTAGTCCTGGAGAGCAAGGAATGCCAACATGTCAGTATCTAAAGAAGAATAATATGGGGGAGATAAGCCCAAACAAATGTGATTGAACTTGCAAAGTTTGCTCAAACCATGAAATAATTTAATCTTTAATTTGTTAGACAATATTATTATCAGTTGGGTGAAACTACAACCCTCCTTAAAAAAAGGGTTCTGTAGATAATTTATTTTTTCCTGGCATTATATCCATTTTTTTTTTTTTTGTCACAGGCATTATATCCAACTTTGAGCAACTGTAATTTCATTAATTTAACACATTCCATTCAAGATAACAGTTTGTCGAAAAAGTTATTACCAGCATTATAATACACAGAGGAAATGAAGATGACAGCTGAAAGTAGTTTTAAATAATTTGAGACGCTTAGAAATTAATAAAAACCATGAGGTATTTACTCACAAACAACATATTTAGCAAGTAAAAAATAGGTCAACATTTTACTCGCATATTACGGATATAATCAAATAAGATTTCGAAGAGGGAAAAAATGTGGACAACTAACAAGGATCTGTGGAAGATTCAAGCATAAATATCACTGATATTATTTAGAACTTACATATCAACATCATTAAATGTGGTTAGCAGTGCAAAAGTATTTTGGGAATCCTTTAGCCGTGTTGCAACTCGTTTTCTTAGCCTTGTCATTGGAACCTGAAAGCAAAGTAAAACTATGTAGGCAAAAACATGACGATGTAACCAGCTAAGAAAACGATAAGAATCACATTGGAGTTGAAGTGAAAGGAGTGCACTTATTAATTTTAAGTGAAACAGTAACATCTCTTCAGTAAATTATCAGAAATCCTGATGCTTACTCTTCTTTCTCTTTCTTTTGGTGGAAGTTGTGGTTCAGAGGGTGAAGATCTAGAATTCGGAGGGGAAGGTACTTTGGGCTTGTCCTTGGGCAGTGTTGTTTCTGCCTTGGGCATTTGCTTGTCCATTTTCTCCTTTTCTGCAGGGGCAGGAGATGGCTCGGACGCAGCCTTGCTAGGTGGCTTTTCTGAGGGAGCTACATGTGTTACACCTTCACTAGACTTTGATATAATTGCTATCTTCGTGCCTGGTTCCACAGTGTCACCTTCTTTGGCTAAAAACTGATGAGACAAAATTTACAAACACCACTTATTCAGAAGTGTGATATAGCATTATGAACACATATACTGATCCTGCTAAAATTTACTACCTCTTTAATGATACCAGATTCAGGACTTGCAACATCGATTGTCACCTGAATGTTGTCAAAATAACTATTTAGTCTTGGTCATGATACTTGAGAGTCGAGATAGTGTGGAAAATGTGGAGCACAAAAGTCATAAACACCTTATCAGTTTCAACTTGGGCAATTGGTTCATCAATATCAACATGATCGCCAGGTTCTGCTTCCATATATTACAGAATGAGTTCCAAATAAAGAAAAAGGTGCATAAAGAAAATAATTCACTAAAAAATTGTTTTTCAGCAGCAACTGCAGTCTAACGACCCCCTGGGATGAAAACTCCAAAACTAGGGTTCCAAACCTTTCTCTATATATTCACAAATACAGATTCTACAAATCGTAAGAACTTACTTCTTAAAAAGGTGGCTATCGTGCCATCAGTAATGGATTCACCCATATATGGCACAACAGCCTCAACTAGTTCACCTTCATAACAAAGAATGATACTCATGAGCAATGCAGATACTAAGGTATTCACAGCATATGCTCAAGAAAAGAACAAAATGAAGATTCTAGAACATCATACCACTATCTGAAGAATATGATCTACTCCAGACTGATGTTGAATTATGTATTCGAATATTTGATACAACATTCCTGTGCCCAGAAAAATATTAAAAGACATTAATGATCAAGGAGTAGCATCCAAAAGGAACACAAGAAATTATCACATTCCAGAGATATCTAGGTGAACAAGCATCTTTAATATATGAATTTTTTTGTGGAAACACTATAAAAAAAATATTGAATAGTAGGGACAACATAACAGTAAGGGTTGTACCAACCTTACATGCCTTGAATTATCTGAGTGGCCTATAAATCATTTAGAGAAGTTCAGCAAGCGAATAATAATATTTGGATTAATACAATACTTGTACGTCAAAATTAGCAGAAACATTCGGATTACCTTGATTACAAAAGCTGTGAATGTGTTCTGATCCTCTTTTAAGATATAGTGCCTGTAATTGTACAAGCATTTGACAAGCGTTTATAAGGTCAATAACCATCTAGGAGATATATGATAAAAATTTGAATGAACCTCAAAATGATAATTAAAGGAAACCTATAATGTAGAAACAAAGAGACCTCATAGTGGTAAAACAAATGCTCAAATTGCAATAACAAAAATATTTACACTACTAAACTAGACTCGATGTGCCCATTCTATCCTGCATACAAAAAAAAGATAATCAGGGATAATACAACATGAGAAAGCATAGTCATTAGCTACGCCTACAACTGTCCAGCTCTGTGTTCATAATCCCGAAATACTCCATGGTTCATCAGAGGTATCATATCCGGACCCTAGGGTGTTAAGTATGGATCCTTGGTGGAGGCATGTATGTGTGTGTAATTGTATTTAAGTTCCTGTCTTTGACCTTTACCTCCCCCCATCCCCATAAAAAGGACTAAGAGTTGTTAATAGTTCCAAAAAACAAAATGACCAAAATCTAGTTATAGATTAATAGTATCTACATATCTACTCTTACTAGCAGTTATATAACTCAAGTCCATTCGACAAAACATTCTATGTCAAATTAGCAGTGGTGGGTCCAATATAAACCTCAACGCAAAGAAAATAAAATGTAAACATGGGAATTATAGGCAACTCCTTTTCGCCATACTGAGAGTCTTTTGTTTCCAAATATATTATCCAAAAAATCCCAGATAAGAGACTGAGTTGAGTACAACATTTATCTCAAATTTAAGCGAAAAACTTTTGAAAGGACTAATCATCTAATGAGGAACCTTGGCACAACTTCGGATCATTACAAACAACTCTACAGCCTATAATTCAGCATAAAATGAAATCAAATATACTAACCGCAATATATAAATAATAAATATTTTACTACAACAGACTTATTAAAGCCATTGGACAAGCACAACAAACATTCGAAAAGCCTAATAACTCATCCAAATACGCCTCGTAGAGAAAATAATAATACCTGATTGGCATGTGATAACACGACCGCAGACCTAACTCGTCCCAACGACTGAAATGAAACACAATCACAGTGACAACATAGAAACAAAACAAACAAACATTACAATGCATACAATAAATACATTAACTAACCCCCGACAAGGAAGAAGAGGCAGTGGCCGCAAGTTTGCGCCTCACGAGAGACAACATGATAACCTTAATTACAACGTCGCCTTTTCCCTAACATAATACATGTACACATAAACCAAGCATCAGACATATGATATATGAGCCATTGTTAATAAAAATAGAAACTCAGCACATCTATACTATACTATAATAAGTCATAGGTATAATTTGTAATCCAATGTTTTAGTTATATTTTTGGTTTGGTACTCTCCTTTTGGTACTATAAGTCTACAAATGTGGAGTCTATTATTTTTTGGTGGTACTCTCCTTTTGGTACTACAAGTCTACAAATGTGGAGTCTATTAGTATTATATTGTTAAACAGTTTCAAGTACTAAAAACACTCATAACAATCCATTATCATATAATATTTCATTAAAAAATTATAATGATGTTATAAATAAAATTATAAATATACAATTTTAAATATCTTTCTTTTAACAAGAACCTTCATATAACTATTTTTAACGTTAACGTGTTCTATTTCAATATAAACATGAACCATTACATAACCTTTTTTAACTCTAATCTTAAAAGTTATTGTTGTCAAAAAAAACCAAGATTACAAAATTACGTTGAAATTCGATTGATTAGATTACTGAATCTTTTCAAAGGTATTATACGATCGGCTATGTATGGAAAAGATTTGAATTTTCTGATTTTTTTTATTTTTAAATCTACGTGTACTAAATTCGGATTAAATGTACTAAAATCTGGACACACACACATATTAGGGTTTGTCCATTTTCAAGTAATCGGGAGAAAATATAGTTAGTTGAATAATATAATTTAATTAAAATTCAATCCATTAATACTAAAATACTAATAAAATTATGTTAAAGTTTAAATTATAAATAATAAATTACGAACTATATACCCGCCCGTGCTTCGCACGGGTTAAAGGCTAGTATGATATAATAGTAACACAGACAAGAAAGGTGAATTGAACTCAACATACGAGAGTAGTATATGTTTTCTAGTAGAGTAATAAAACAGCAGAGAAATAAGGAGTTAACGAGGCCTGGTTTTTCAGAACATCAAAGGGGATGTAAAGTTCAGACAACTCTGTTTTGGTGGCTTGACCGTTCCTCATAAAACAACCACGTGTTGATGGAGTTGATTTAATTACTCCACCTGTCCATAAGACTCGTTTTCACTTTTAATATGAAAAAAAAAACATATTTTTACTATTTTTCAAATTTTCTTTTTTGTTAAATTTTTATTTGAAAAATAAAAATTTTAAAAATAATATATAAAACTATGTTTTTTTACACATTAAATTACATATAAAAAGTCAAAGCGGCTGTTATTATGGGACAAAGGAGTATTAACTTAACTTGCACATTTAACAACTATTTTTTAAAAATTAGGTAAATTTTTATTGAATTCAAAAATAATAATTTTCGCAGGTAAAAAATTCTGCATTAATCAAAATTTTCATTAAACAATAAATGGTTTTATAATACTAATAACAACGTATATGAATTATAATAATATACATAAAGTATTCTATGACAACCTGAATTTATTGTTTTTAAAAATATGATCAATTATTATTGTCATACTAACATTTTAAATTTTCTGCAAATTTTATATATTGTCAGTATCATTTTCATTTTAGCAAATTTTAAGTAATCAGTATTTTACATTTTTTAGCCGGATTTTAGGAGATATCTTGCCGGCTTATTCCACAAAAGAACTAGGGAGGTTTAATATGAAAGATCCAGGTCACTTGTTCTGCTCCAAATACCAAAATTTAAGAAAGAAACTGAAAACACAAAGACTATCAGAAATAACCAAGAATCTCGTACAGTTTTATTTTCTCTTCAACCGACAAAATAAATTAAATTGACCACAAATAGCATATTAGGTAATATCTTCCAAGTCCCTCTGCAAAACTCTGAACTGTTTTTCACAGTAATAACAACTTGTGTTTTATAACAAACTCTCACTTGCAAACTCAGGAACAGTTGCCGCGATTAAACAATGATAAGGTCAACAGCAGAAATTTAGACTTTATTATAACATTGTTAACCCTTGAGGCACTAGGGTCTACTACAGAGTTGTCAGCTTTTGCAGCTTTCATATGTCGAGCAGAAGCCTCCTGGGGTCTTCTATAACATCTTTGATGCGCCTCAAGAAGAATACAGCCTCTCTTCCATCAATCAGCCTATGGTCATAAGTTAGGGCAATGTACATCATTGGCCGTGAAACAATTTCTCCTCCAACAACCATTGGACGATTCACGATAGAATGCATACCCAGAATAGCAGACTGCAAAGAAAATGGAAAAATTATTGGGAGTGCATTTTTGATGTCGGCATAAATTATCATAGCAGACAATCATTACAGAAAACCAAAGCCAAATTTGAATCTGCAGTGACACTAATAGATTTAGGCTTGTTTCTGTAGAAAATAACAATATATATGCAGCCTCCGTATAGTAGTATGTTAGTAGTATATTTGTAAGGTGTCCTTCCCTGGATGTGCATGTTAATAATTTGAAAGTGATTAGCATCCATGAGAGTTGCTACATAAAATAATGTGCAAGGATCTTTGTTAGGTTAATACCATTGTTTTATACTAGGTTTTCTTTCTCATTTGATGGTACGAGCATATGTAACAACTTCTAGGTAAGTGTCATAAGAGGAAGTCATACCTATTATTTAACAACCCTCCCCAGTTTCCCGCAAATACAGTTTCAAATGTGATCGTTATCTCAATATAGAGGTCTGAGCAAGCACCCAGGTGTCCATATTGATTAATTAGTGGCTTTGCAATTTTTATCTGAATGTTTGTTAAAGAATTTACCAGAGTTCCTGACAATTTCCTATGTTCTTAAGTACCGCTTTCTGGTACACCAATGGTTTTATATTCAAGGGTCTAATTATAAATAGGCGCAGACTAGCAAGTGAAAGAGCAAAAGAATAACTACTCACAAGTCAGAAGCAATTCTTTGGTGGTTATATGCTTATAGTCTTAGAATTGTATCCTATATGTGTTTATAAATATCTGTTTATGCAAAAGATCATACCTGTGGAGGATTAATAATTGGGGTACTCAAGAGACTTCCATATACACCTCCATTAGATATTGTAAATGAACCTCCAGCCATCTCATCGATAGAAATGGAACCATTAGTAGCCTTTTTTGCTAAAGTGTTGATTTCTTTCTCTATATCAGCAAAGTTCATTCTTTCAGCATTGCGAATAACCGGAACAACAAGACCCTTGATAACAAAAGAAAAATAAATAGTAAGTGTAGTCCAGCAATCAGAGACGTCCGTTTATGCTTCTATTTTGTTTTACCCAATAAAATTTAACAACTTCTATTTTGTAGTCCAGCAATCAGTGACCTCCATTTAACAACTTCTAGCCAAGAGGCCTACTGCTCTTACATGGAGTACTTAATGAGCCACAGATGAGCAAGAGTATGTTATGTTCTTTTGTACAAGTGGAATAAATTACAGAAAGTATCAATCCGTACAACGTTGAACACCACACTATCAGAAAAAGAACGAACATAAAAAAACATACAGAAAAAGTAACACTGCCAGGTACAAACAAGCTGAATTCACAGAGAAGCTTTGACCATCATTGTCTGAGACACAAAGCACAGATATGAACAGATGTTTTTTTCAGTAAAAAGAGAGGTTATGAGGAAGGAACTTTAAGATTCATTTCACAATGGGAGCTTTAAGAAACAGGCATACGCCTTGTATTTAAGACTTGCAAACTTCTAGCTTGCAGCTCTATACTAAGAACAGAATTAGTTACTTTCACATAGAAATTGTATATTTTGTTTCAAACAGAACACAGCAAAACAGGATGTCAACCTTCCTCTTTATATGGTAACTCTTATAAATTACTCAGTAAAAGCTTTTCGTCTTGTGATCGTATATTCATTGACATAGCACATTGGACTTTCGGCAAATTTAGTTTGCAATACCTCCGTTTAAAACTTATCATTGACATGTAGATGTTCAGTGCATGTCAAAATACAGTAGGCCGAATACAATAACTGATCATTAATATGGTGATTCTGGTACGAATATGGTGAATTTTAAAATAGACTATGGTAATTCTGTAAATAGACTAATATGGTGAATTTTCAAAATAGAACAGTTGTGATATAGGAACTATAAGTAGGGTGGTGTTATAGAAATGTCAATCAATTATAAAAGAGACGCCAGAATAACTTTAATTAGCGACTGACCTTTGGTGTACCAACAGCAATACTGATGTCAATATAATCTCGATAGATAATGTCATCTCCATCAATAACAGCATTGATGATTGGCTGGTTCTGGAGCCCACTTACAGCAGCCTGAAACAAACATCATGGAAAATTTTATAAAAAGTGCAACTACACATAGAATTTTACCCCCTCCGTCCCAATTTTATGTCTTGTTTGACTTTTTATAGTCAAATTGACCAAACTTTGACTGAAATTTACATATATGAAATAATTAGAATAAATTATGGAAAATATATTACAAAAATCTACATCTATTCTACTTTAAAATGTATATTTTTTGATTTTCAAGATCATGTAAGAATAATTAACAATTACTAGTCAAAGTTTGGTCAATTTGACCAAAAAAAGTCAAACAAGACAAATAAATTGGCACAGAGGGAGTACATTAGAAAGCTGGTATCATATGACTGTACACACTTTGACAAAACCTGACATAAGTCCTAGTTTTACTCCATGCTTCTCAAGAAAGGCATCTTTATACTCAGAACGAAGCTTCATTAAATTAGTCCTGGATAGCAGGGAATGTCAACATGTCAGTATCTAAAGAAGAATGATATGGGGGAGATATGCCCAAGCAAATGTGTCCAAACATGCAATGTTTGCTCAAACAATGAAATAAACTAATTTTTGATTTGTTAGACAATATCATTATCAATTGGGTTGAACTACAATCCTCCTTAAAAAAGGGTTCTTTAAATAATTTATTTTTCCTGGCATTATATTCAAATTTTAACAACTTCAATTTCATTAATTTACATATTCCATCCGAGATAACAGTTTGTCAATGAAGCTAATACCAGCATTATAATTGACAGAAGAAATGAAGATGGCAACTAAAAGAAGTTTTAGATGATTTGAGACCAAATGGAGTAGGTGCTTAAAAATTAATAAAACCCCGTCAGGTATATACTCACAATCACATACAATGTATTTTACCAAGTCATAGATAGGTTAACATTTTTACTCGCATATTACGTATATATTCAAATGAGATTTGGAAGAGGTTTAATAATGTGGACTACAAACAACGATCAGAAGAAAATTCAAGCATAGATATCACTGATATTGTTTAGAACTTACATATCAACATCATTAAATGTGGTTAGCAGTGCAAAAGTATTTTGGGAATCCTTCAGCCGTGTTGCAACTCGCTTTCTTAGCCTTGTCATAGGAACCTGAAAGCAAAGTGAAACTATGTAGGCAAGAACATGACAATGTAACCAGCTAAGAAAATGATAAGAAGAATCACACTGGAGTTAAAGTGAAAGGAGTGTAATTATTAATTTTAAGTGAAACAGTAACATCACAACTTCAATAAATTATCAGAAATCCTGATGCTTACTCTTCTTTCTCTTTCTTTTGGTGGAAGTTGAGGTTCAGAGGGTGAAGATCTAGAAGTCGGTGGGGAAGGTACTTTGGGCTTGTCCTTGGGCAGTGTTGTTTCTGCCTTGGGAATTTGCTTGTCCATTTTCTCCTTTTCTGCAGGGGCAGGAGATGGCTCGGACACAGCCTTGCTAGGTGGCTTCTCTGAGGGAGCTACATGTGTTACACCTTCGCTAGACTTCGATATAATTGCTATCTTCGTGCCTGGTTCCACAGTGTCACCTTCTTTGGCTAAAAACTAATGACACAAAATTTACAAACACCACTTGTTCAGAACCGTGATATATATATGAACTTGTAACATATACTGGTCCTGCTAATATCTACTACCTCTTTGATGATACCAGATTCAGGACTTGCAACATCGATTGTCACCTGAATGTTGTCAAAATAACTATTTAGTCTTGATCATGATACTTGAGAGTCGAGATAGTGTGGAAAATGTAGAGCTCAAAAGTCATAAACACCTTATCAGTTTCAACTTGGGCAATTGGCTCATCAATATCAACATGATCGCCAGGTTCTGCTCTCATTTATTACAGAATGAGTTCCATATAAAGAAAACTTGCATAAAGAAAAAAATTCACTACAAATTGTTTTTCAGCAGAAAGCTGCGGTCTAGCGACCCCCTGGGGTGAAAACTCCAAAACTAGGGTTCCAAACCTTTCTCTATACATTGACGAAGACAGAATTCTAGAAATTGTAGGAACTTACTTTTTAAGAAAGTGGCTAAAGTGCCATCGGTAATGGATTCACCCATATATGGTACAACAGCCTCAACTAGTTCACCTTGATAACAAAGAATGATACCATGAGCAACGCAGATACTAAGTCACAACATATATTCAAGAAAAGAACAAAATGAAGATTCTAGATCATACCACTATCTGAAGAATATGATCTACTCCAGACTAATGTAGAATTATTTATTCGAATATTTGATACAACATTCCTGTGCCCAGGAAAATATTAAAAGACATTAATGATCAAGGAGAAGCATCCAAAAGGAACACAAGAAATTATCACATTCCAGAGATATCTAGGTGAACAAGCATCTTTAATATATGAATTTTAGTGGAAACGCTATAAAAAAAATATTAAATAGTAGTGACAACATATAAGTAAGGGTTGTACCAACCTTACATGCCTTGAATTATCTGAGTGGCCTATACAACAATTAGAGAAGTTCAGCAAGCGAATAACAATATTTGCATTAATACAATACTTGCAAGTCAAATTCAGCAGAACCATTCAGATTTTTACCTTGATCACAAAAGCTGTGAATTTGTTCTGATCCACTTTTAAGATATTGTGTCTGTAACTGCACAAGTATTTCACAAGTATAAGGTCTACAATTATCTACAAGATATATATAAAAATCAAAATGAACCACAAAATGAACATTAAAGGAAACCTATAATGTTGAAAATGTTATCCTGCCGAGCATCTTTTGTGCCCAAAAATATTATCCAACAAATCTCAGATAAAAGATTGAGCCGAGGACAACAATTATCTCAAAATTTAAGCAAAAAACTTATGAAAGGGCTAAATCCTTCAAAGAGGAAGCTAGGCACAACTTCGTATCATCAAAAACAACTCTACATCTTATAATTAGGCATAAAACGGAATCAAAAACATTAACCGCAATACATAATTGTTTCACCACAACAGACTTATAAAGCCATTAGACTACCACAACAAACATCGGAAAAGCCCGAATCATCCAAACACGCCTACTAGAGCTAATAATTGTACCTGATAGTTGCGCGGATGCGACAACACTGCAGCAGACCTAGCTCGTCCCAACGACTGAAATGAAACACAATCACAGTGACAACATAGAAACAAAACAAACAAAACATTACAACGAACCTAATAAATATAAAATCTAACCCCGGACAAGGAAGAAGAGGCAGTGGCCGCAACTTTGCGCCTCACGAGAGACAACATCATAACCTTAATTAGAATCTAGCTTTTCTCCTAACATAATACAAGTACACATCAACCAATTAAGCATCAGACATACTATATGTATCAAATAATAACAGAAAGCGAGTACAGACAGGAAAGGTAAATTCAACTCAAGATACGACATAATATGATTTCTAGTAGAGTGATAAATACCTGGTTTTTGAACTAAGCGGAGCGGATTGAGAACACCAATGGGATGTGAGATTCAGACAATATTTTGGTGCTAGGTTGACCGTTCCGACAAAACAACCAACTTGCGGTAGTCGTGGTCTAAATTATTGTTGGTCTATGTACCCAAGGCCCAAGGAATAAAAAGAAGCCCAGTAATACAGTAATGCTAGCAAAAGTCAACACCGCTAGCATGACTAGCATTAGGTTGTACACGGTTCGGGTTGGGTGCGTTAACGGAATTTATTGACCCGGCTCAATTAGATCAGGTTTTTAAAATTTCAACTCAATCCGAACCGTATAAATTTGTAAACCAAACCAATTTGTAGTGCTTCGGTTCGGATTGGTTTGGTTATAATCACCGGTGTCGAATATGTTTTTAACATCCAATCTTTTATCCTAAAAATTACTTTAACAATATTGTCAAAGGTATAAAATAGAATTCAGTTAAAAAAAATAAGTAGTAACAAAAAATGAACAAGTATATTCATGAATTTAATCTTATATTCTCATTCATAAATTTATTCTCATATATATTTAAATAGCAAACAAAAATTAATATATTAAATTTAGGGCACACAAATACAATAAAATTAATTGGACTAAGCTAATATGCGATTAGATGGATAAATTTAATATGTTCCCGTATTTTTCAATCGGGTTGGGTTGGATCGGTTTATAAAACTCGAAACCCGTGTCCAACCCAATTAAATCGTGTTAATACTATTTCAATCCAATTACTAATCAGGTTAATAGTTTTCGGATTGGATCGGGCGAAATATGATCGGTTTGGATCGGGTTGTCGGTTTCGCCAACCCGTGTACACCCCTACTAACACGTATAAATAAGTTATTTTAATAACATGTCGAGAAGCGGGCTCGTCGTTGGACTTTTTACATGTCTTTTTAGAAGATTTGATTACATTTAAAAATTATTTTTTTATCTTTTTATTGAAAAAAAATATTTATGTTATATTTAGAAAATATAAAAATATTAATTTTTATTATGTGGTGAAAGAACCATACGAAAAGTCAAACGACTTGTATACTTATATAATGGATCAAAGAACGAGAAAGAGATGGTCAAATATGATTTTTTATACAATTATTAATACATCCACAGCATGTTCCATATTGTTTGCTAGTAAAATAGTTTATAAAATAACTAGCTGAAACACTTAAAACGTTGCACATGAAAGCAGATAACAATGTTAAGTTCAAGTGTACCTCAGGCTCGTGGTGCCAGGCTTGATATGCCATGTTTGAGGTAGAGCGGTCCATGAGATATTGCCAAGGCCTATCCCATCTCTTTCCATCTAAAAGATGCAACAGGTGTTCAAGATCATTCTTCGTGACAAGATCATGTTCTTTAGTTGAGTTTCCATTGATCAGCCTGCAGATATAAAAGCAATTAGAGAAGGAAGTTCTTTTTTCATCCTATATAACTTTAAGCAAAGTTTGACATAGAATTAGGGTTACTTACTACAGAGAAGTGGCCATTCAAAAATAGAGCATGCTAAAAAACTAAAATAGAAGCATATAGCAGCACAATGCCAGTTGCAGCTGTATGCTTCTATTATAAATCCGGACTCCTCTTTTATCCAGCTTGTACAGTTTTATTAAGCAATTCAATTATTACAGCTTGTTTTCATAACAAAAAACTCTAAAATATTAACCAGTTAAAAATAGAAGAGGACATGACTTGTTTTATTGATGCCTAGAAAGGTATGAACTCTTATTATTGAAACAATAGATATCTTCCAAAGAAGCACTAAGCTATGCTATACTTCCATTTCACAACTGCATCCAGATAGAAGGAAGACACTTTTCCTTGAGAGTAAAGTTACCGTTCCTCTGAACATATCCTCAAGATATTCCAGTTGGAATTCCTGCATTAATCTAGTTGCTACGTCTACAACCTGAAATAGTCTAGTCCACACGTTCTGCATATCAAATGTGTGTCATTGTTGTCATGGAATGCTAATTATGAAAACGGCCATTTGACTATTCTGTGCAATTAAAATCGGTTCAGTTACCAGACTTCCATCAGTAGAGCCAAATCATCACAATTACACATTCACGGCTAGCTTATCTGACTAATCATATTGGTACCAGCAAATAATCAGATATAACCAGTCTCCAACTTCATGTTAACAAAATCATTTGCAAGGAAAACTAAATAAGTATGTCATAGCTGTAGTTTGCAGTTTGATTAATTTGAATCAATGACAAACATAAATCAGAGGACATCTATCTGACATGATATTCATATGTAAATTAGGTAATCTCCTTCTCTTTCTTGTTATTCCAGAAACTTCTGTTCTAACTGTTTAGCTAGTCAGAACATTGAATCAATCTACGTAGACAAATTATATAAAACTTATACAAGCAGCATCATGCTGCCAACACATAGATATACCACATTGAATCAATCTACATACAGAAATTATATAAAACTTATACAAGAACCAATAGTCGACGAAAAAAATAGAAACCTGGTAAAGGGCTTGACTAAGCTCTTCCCTTTCCGTATGAAGTTGTTTCTCCAATGCCAAATTTGATAATATGAGACAGTCCCATTCCAAGTATTAGAAACAATATATACACACGTATACTAAAATATACCATCAAAAATTGCAGGCTTTTGTAAAGTAAATTGATATCATAACCAATACTGTACAACCTAACATAACGCAAAATGGATATTGCTTAGTAATGCAAGCCCGTAATGTTGGTTTAAAAATCTATAATAAGTTAATACTCTTGATCTAGCTATATAATTGAAAGAAAGACTTATAGGCCGCAAAGGCAGTCCTTGGTCACTAAGAGTGACAGTCGTCTCTGGTTTTCTGGGGTGGTGGAACCTGCAACTTACCATTTGTGCAAAGGCAGCATGCAAGCTCGTAGTATACTAAAGCTGCGCCGACCAATCCTCTTTGTTCCATCTTCCCACACTCTAATTGTTTCTCCTTCAAGGGGTGAAAGATCGAAGAGCTCTGCAACAGCACAGAGAATCGATGATCTATTAATTGTAATAAAGAATAAGTCATAATAGGTTATAAACTTTAGCTTTCAAGAATACCAGGTGTGTTCCACGGAGCTTTTGTAGTTGCAGCCCCCTCACAATCAGGAACACCAGCAGCTTTTCTCTCTGTCCTAGCTTTAAGAGTTGAAAAAAGTAAGTTATACTTTAAACCAATGCCCCTAGGACGTAAGACCGGAGTCATGCTAGGACGGCCTTCAATTGGTGCAAGAGTGCCATGGTGCTATTGATTTGGCCTGATCAGTGGCTAGCGTCAGAGTTTTGATGTGAAGAGGCAAAACTAAAGGGCGGGCACAAAAGAGACACAAATGTAATAAGCAGTCATTTATATTTACCTTTTTGAGCAGTTTCGGTTGCTCAAGCTTCTCCTCCAATTTTTTAGAATTCTTGTGCTTTCTAATCCCGCAATTCACAACTCCTCTGGGATCATCGCAAGTGACAAATGATCTGCATGCAATTGAACAAACAACACCTGTTCATCTGTTAGCTAGCCACTAAGAAAAATTCAGTGAAGAAGTGATTCACCTGGTGCTAGGAAGGAAAGCGGAAGATTACCTGGTGCTCCAAACTGTAAGGCATGATGATGCGAGAAAGATTTAGATTGATAAGACAGCATTGCAGTTGTTACGGCGGGAGCCAAAACTGGCTCCTTATCAAAACAAAGACAACAAAAAGGCACGTCTCATCACCTGACCTTAGTTATCATGAATTTAAAACAAAATTCTAATTAATAAAATATAAAAAGCTAGAAAATCAGAGATTTTGTTTAGAGAGATTTGAGACATGCCATGTCATCATTCTTCGTGACAAGATCATGTTCTTTAGTTGAGTTTCCATTGATCAGCCTGCAGATATAAAAGCAATTAGAGAAGGAAGTTCTTTTTTCATCCTATATAACTTTAAGCAAAGTTTGACATAGAATTAGGGTTACTTACTACAGAGAAGTGGCCATTCAAAAATAGAGCATGCTAAAAAACTAAAATAGAAGCATATAGCAGCACAATGCCAGTTGCAGCTGTATGCTTCTATTATAAATCCGGACTCCTCTTTTATCCAGCTTGTACAGTTTTATTAAGCAATTCAATTATTACAGCTTGTTTTCATAACAAAAAACTCTAAAATATTAACCAGTTAAAAATAGAAGAGGACATGACTTGTTTTATTGATGCCTAGAAAGGTATGAACTCTTATTATTGAAACAATAGATATCTTCCAAAGAAGCACTAAGCTATGCTATACTTCCATTTCACAACTGCATCCAGATAGAAGGAAGACACTTTTCCTTGAGAGTAAAGTTACCGTTCCTCTGAACATATCCTCAAGATATTCCAGTTGGAATTCCTGCATTAATCTAGTTGCTACGTCTACAACCTGAAATAGTCTAGTCCACACGTTCTGCATATCAAATGTGTGTCATTGTTGTCATGGAATGCTAATTATGAAAACGGCCATTTGACTATTCTGTGCAATTAAAATCGGTTCAGTTACCAGACTTCCATCAGTAGAGCCAAATCATCACAATTACACATTCACGGCTAGCTTATCTGACTAATCATATTGGTACCAGCAAATAATCAGATATAACCAGTCTCCAACTTCATGTTAACAAAATCATTTGCAAGGAAAACTAAATAAGTATGTCATAGCTGTAGTTTGCAGTTTGATTAATTTGAATCAATGACAAACATAAATCAGAGGACATCTATCTGACATGATATTCATATGTAAATTAGGTAATCTCCTTCTCTTTCTTGTTATTCCAGAAACTTCTGTTCTAACTGTTTAGCTAGTCAGAACATTGAATCAATCTACGTAGACAAATTATATAAAACTTATACAAGCAGCATCATGCTGCCAACACATAGATATACCACATTGAATCAATCTACATACAGAAATTATATAAAACTTATACAAGAACCAATAGTCGACGAAAAAAATAGAAACCTGGTAAAGGGCTTGACTAAGCTCTTCCCTTTCCGTATGAAGTTGTTTCTCCAATGCCAAATTTGATAATATGAGACAGTCCCATTCCAAGTATTAGAAACAATATATACACACGTATACTAAAATATACCATCAAAAATTGCAGGCTTTTGTAAAGTAAATTGATATCATAACCAATACTGTACAACCTAACATAACGCAAAATGGATATTGCTTAGTAATGCAAGCCCGTAATGTTGGTTTAAAAATCTATAATAAGTTAATACTCTTGATCTAGCTATATAATTGAAAGAAAGACTTATAGGCCGCAAAGGCAGTCCTTGGTCACTAAGAGTGACAGTCGTCTCTGGTTTTCTGGGGTGGTGGAACCTGCAACTTACCATTTGTGCAAAGGCAGCATGCAAGCTCGTAGTATACTAAAGCTGCGCCGACCAATCCTCTTTGTTCCATCTTCCCACACTCTAATTGTTTCTCCTTCAAGGGGTGAAAGATCGAAGAGCTCTGCAACAGCACAGAGAATCGATGATCTATTAATTGTAATAAAGAATAAGTCATAATAGGTTATAAACTTTAGCTTTCAAGAATACCAGGTGTGTTCCACGGGGCTTTTGTAGTTGCAGCCCCCTCACAATCAGGAACACCAGCAGCTTTTCTCTCTGTCCTAGCTTTAAGAGTTGAAAAAAGTAAGTTATACTTTAAACCAATGCCCCTAGGACGTAAGACCGGAGTCATGCTAGGACGGCCTTCAATTGGTGCAAGAGTGCCATGGTGCTATTGATTTGGCCTGATCAGTGGCTAGCGTCAGAGTTTTGATGTGAAGAGGCAAAACTAAAGGGCGGGCACAAAAGAGACACAAATGTAATAAGCAGTCATTTATATTTACCTTTTTGAGCAGTTTCGGTTGCTCAAGCTTCTCCTCCAATTTTTTAGAATTCTTGTGCTTTCTAATCCCGCAATTCACAACTCCTCTGGGATCATCGCAAGTGACAAATGATCTGCATGCAATTGAACAAACAACACCTGTTCATCTGTTAGCTAGCCACTAAGAAAAATTCAGTGAAGAAGTGATTCACCTGGTGCTAGGAAGGAAAGCGGAAGATTACCTGGTGCTCCAAACTGTAAGGCATGATGATGCGAGAAAGATTTAGATTGATAAGACAGCATTGCAGTTGTTACGGCGGGAGCCAAAACTGGCTCCTTATCAAAACAAAGACAACAAAAAGGCACGTCTCATCACCTGACCTTAGTTATCATGAATTTAAAACAAAATTCTAATTAATAAAATATAAAAAGCTAGAAAATCAGATATTTTGTTTAGAGAGATTTGAGACATGCCATGTCACCCTCTGAAGAACCTCCTTTATATAAATATAAGATTTGAGATCATTGATGTGTTAGATCCGGAAAAGTTGATTAATTTTGTTGGAGTGCATAAATTATACTCCCACGTGCGTAATTATATATTTATTTTGACTTTTACTAATTAAACGGCTATTGGTTTGATTGTAATTTATATATAGTTAAAAAAATATATAATTAAAATATATATTTGATTTATTTTAATATGTAATTTTCGATTTTTATCAAACAAATAAATATACTTTTAATATTGAGTCAAAAATTGATCGACTTGATTTCTTAGAAATTAAAGTGGACATGTAATCACATATGAAAGAAATCTATTGTAGGAATTTTAGGAGGTTCCATTCTAATTAATTGATAAATAATTATTAAAAAGATCACGTAAAAGATCATTGGGAAATCTACAAAACTACCTACCTTTTCTTTTATTGTTTTCAAAAATACTACCTTCCAGAATTATTTTTAAAAATACCTTTTCATAAATTTTTTTTTTCAAAAATACTGTTTGCAACTTTTGCAACCTCATTTGCAACTACAGGCGGCGCCAGCCGTGTTGCAACCTCTTTTGCAACTTCATATGCAGCTGAATTCCTGATTTCAAGTTCCAGTTTTCAAATGTCATTTTCGACCTCATTTTCGGAATTGATATATATATATATATATATATATATATATATATATATATATATCGATATATATATATATATATATATATATATATATCGATATATATATGAAATTTGAAAACTGGAACTTAAAATTAGGATTTGTAATTGCATATATGGTTGCATATGGTTGTATTCAGTTGCATATGGTTGCATTCAGTTGATTCTATTGTAATCTAATGGCCCCGCAAAGGGCACACCATACATCTGTTGTTACCTACAGTTTTCAGTTGCATTTAGTTGCAACTGAGGTTGCAAATGAAGTTGCAAAAGTTGCAACTGCAGTTGCAACCTCATTTGCAACTTTTGCAACCTCATTTACAACTATATATAGTTTTCAGTTGCATTTAGTTGCAACTGAGGTTGCAAATGAAGTTGCAACTGCAGTTGCAACTTCATTTGCAACCTCATTTGCAACTTTTGCAACCTCATTTGCAACTTTTGCAACTTACAGTTTTCAGTTGAACTAGTTGCAATTGCAGTTGCAACAGTTGCAACTTTCCATTTTTATTTGCAACTTTTGCAACTTTATTTGCAACTTTTGCAAACTCATTTGCAACTTTTGCAACCTCATTTGCAACTTTTACGGCTGCGCCGCCCAAGGTTGCAAATGAGGTTGCAAAAGTTGCAAATCGTATTTTTGAAAAAAAAAATTCATGAAAAAGTATTTTTAAAAACAATGAAAAAGATTGCAGTATTTTTAAAAAAAATAATTTTACAGATGGGTATTTTTAAAAAGATCCCAAGATCATTTTGCTCATTTCACTAATTGTAAATGATAGCCTCATTTTCCGTCCCTCTATATTTATTGTATCGACTTCTTATAGCAGTAAAAAGATGATATATTCGAAATGACAAATGAGGAGGGATGTTTTGAAAAATCACTGATAAATATATATGTGAAAAAAGAGAGAGACAACTATAATTTAAGATATATTATTTTAAAAGAAAACAATCATCTAAATTAGAATGGAGTAATTTATTAATTTAGAATCTGTTACAAGATTCACGTTGAGAGTTCATCTATTTTGTTAATATCAATATATATTTTGATCTCATTGCTTTTCTTCTCAAATAAAAATCTGTCTCCAGATATTTGAAAACACTTTATTATTAAATATCAAAAAAAATTGTTTATATAATATTTGACACACATACATATAAATAAACAGATTTCAAATATAAATCGCTTAATATACACTTAAACTAAGATGAACTTTTCGTCTACGAAATCAGTCACCAAAGTATATAACATCACTCATCCGATCCTATTAAATCCCCTATGGACTCACAAACATCTCACCAAGACTTCAAATAATCTCTGGACACACAGTTAAACAAGCTCTAGAGTCTAGACATGTCAAAGAGCCCCTAACCCCGCATCGGGGACCATACTCAAGCCCAAAACATTTCCCATCATATATAATGGTATTGAATTTTATTAAGAGTAGAATTATATATGTGTGTGATTATGTGTGTATATCATGTTCTAAAAGTCGGTTAATCGAGATTAATCGTCGATTAATCGCTGTTCGGATGAGTTCTGTATCGATTAAACGTTAATCGGGTCAAAGTTGTTTTTTGAAAAATCGGTATAATCAGTAAAAACCGGTCAATTATAAAAATTATTTTTTTTATTTTTTAAAAAAAATGAAAATTTTAATATTTAATTTAACTAAAAATTAAAAATAAAAAGAAGTAATTTTTTGTGATAACTCAAAATACGTATATAATTTTGTTAATGATATTTGCTATACATATGGGGCCGTTTGGCTAAACTTAAAAAAAGTGACTTCCTGCTTAAAATAAATAAGTGGAATAAAAGTGAGAAGCAGAAGTAAAACTTCAGTGTTTGGATAGATTTTTCTGTTAGTGGACAAAGTGAGAACTAGAAGAAAAAAACTTGGACTTTTAGCTTCTCACTTCCTGCTTCTAAAGCCAAAAAAAAGCTGTTGGCTTCTTTTTCCCAAACACCATTGTAACTTCTTGGTTGTGCTTCTACTCAAAAGAAGTCATATTGATTCTCCAATCCAAATAGCCTAATAATAGGTAATATTTTTGTGATATGTAAATTTATGTTATTTTGACTTTATAAGACAATAAATCCATAATATATGATATAATAATTGTATATAATTTTAAAATAATATTAAATTGATTCTGATTAATGATCCGATCAATCCCAGATTATCCAATTAATCTCTGAACGGTGCTTTCACCAACGATTTTACATAATGTCTTACAAGTCCAATTTTGCGAACGATTATAGTCGACCCCATTGAAGATGCTCTAATCAAGATCGGTCGTTGGTTAAGCCAACCAAGACGAACGTCTAGGGCACCATTATCCGATGAGCACCACAAAATTTATGCATATGTAGTATATAATAATAAATTTAAACATCTGTAAATTTAAACATTTGTAAATTTACATGCATTTGAATTGATTGTGTTGTTAATTTTAAAACAATGTTTTTGATTATATCATTGTATTTTGATTTGAATGATTTAAAATTTTCCTTTAAGGTCTTGAAAAATAGGGGCATCATTTTCAAAAATCGTACAGGACACTCAAATCTCTAGGTCTAGGTTTCTGGCATATGTATGCCCGGGACAAGTTACATAATATATACTCCCTCTGTTTTTTTACATGACGCTTTGACTTTTGACACACACTTTTAAGTGCTTTGACAGGGTAATTAAAAATATTATTTTTAAAATTTCTTTTTCTGAATAATAATATATAATCAAAATTTTTATTCTGAAAAATAATATTTTTAACTACCCTGTCAAAGCATTTAAAAGTGTGTGCCAAAAGTCAAAGCGTCATATAAAAAAATAGAGGGAGTAGAAGCTATTTGTCTCTTATCTATATCCCCCGATAGGGTGAGGTTCAGATTAGAACAATATTAAAATTAGAACTTAGGACCACACACATCCATTAGATGAATATGAATTCAATGGTCATGATCTGCCTAGCTATATTATATAAATTACAACTTAATGTTATTTAATATATCTTATCTTATATGTAAACTAGTTGAGAAGCCGCGCGTTGCGGCGGTCCATAAAAATTATATTAATGATTCAATATTAATATTTGTAGAATAATTTTTTCATGTATACAAAGTAAATAATATAAAAATTAACAACAACAAACTTGTCCGATGAACAAAACAAATATTATAAAAGAATAACCAACAAACATACATCACTAATAGTTAATTTATTGACATCAACCATCAATATCATGTCAAGACTATATTCTTTTTCAATGTTTGGATTTGTCGACTCCAATATAACGGTTTATAATGACATTTGCTTGCAATAACCTTTATTGTATAAACAACCTTCACTTATCGTTGCAGAAGAACGACACCTCCGAGTTAGAAATCGAGCAAGATAAAGGTATTTCTAAGTTTTGATATTTTTCATCCAAAAATTTCAGAAAAATAGAACGGAGCGATGTGAGAGGCGTCACCTACACGCCCCTCGCTTCTCCTTTAAAAATCGAGTAAGAGAACTATCAGATAGGTTTGTGGTATTGAGAGAGGAGGTTGTGTTTAGATGATCCAAAACCCTACGATCTATACGGGTATTTATAGGTGCAGAGAGACTTGTTTGCTACTCTTTCCCATAATTAAATAATCTGAACAAAATCAGATTAAAATTTTCAAACTACTATATTCCATAAATAATCTGTCTTTCCCATAATTAAATAATCTGAAACAAAATCAGATTAAAACTTTCAAGTAACTATATTCCATAAATAATCTGAAACAAAATCAGATTCTGAAACTTGCTTCTAATATACCTGAAACTAAAAAAGGTAGTTCTAATAACAAAATCAGATTAAAACTTTCAAGCTACTATATTCCATAAATAATCTGAAACAAAATCAGATTCTGAAACTTGTTTCTAATATACCCGAAACTAAAAAAGGTAGTTCTAATAACAAAATCAGATTAAAACTTTCAAGCTAATATATTCCATAAATAATCTGAAACAAAATCAGATTCTGAAACTTACTTCTAATATACCTGAAACTAAAAAAGGTAGTTCTAATTTTTGATATTTTTCATCCAAAAATTTCAGAAAATTAGAAAAATAGAACGAAGCGATATGAGAGGCGCCACCTACACGCCCCTCGCTTCTCCTTTATATAAGTATATTGATTATTATTACAAATCATAATAATCATTAAATGTTGCCTACTCATTATAATAATCAGTTAATATATATGCACTTTGTTATAAATGCAAATCAAACCTACAACTTGTGATTCTCAATCAATTTTAATAATATAATATTGTAAAACACGAGATTCTGTTGCAGTACATGTAATATTACAAAAATGAGATGTTGCTGCAGTATATATCTAACTAAAATAGATTACAAAACACGAGATTCTGCTACAGTACATGTAATATTACAAGAAACAAGATTATGTTGTAGTACATATCTAAATAAAATATATTACAAAACACGAGATTCTGCTCCAGTACATATCTAGCTCATATAATATTACACAACACGATATTCTGATGCAGTACATATCTAACTCATATAATATTACAAAATACGATATTCTGCTGTAGTACATATAAATAATCATAAGATATCAAAACATACACAATCGAACTCTTCGTATTTTACTAAGATATATGAATTAAATATTAAATATATTTTTATTGCAAAATGATCAAATATAAATTAAGAATGTGCATTAATTGAAGGCATGTATTTTTAAATATGTACCATATTAAAACATATTCATATGTTTAATTTCACACATTATAATTACTTTCATTTATGATTATTGATAACGCCAATCTCCGATCCCGGTCCTTCCTCCGCCGTGACTGGTGGTCCCGTGGTGTAGCTGCTGGATGGGAGCCTACAAAACAACGCCGGCGGGGGGGTTTGGCCCCAAAGCGCCTCCGGCGTGAGAGTAAGCGTGGGTTTCGGAAGGATAAAGATAAGAGAAAGTGTTATCTATGTGTGGTGGGTGAAGGTGTTTGGCTGGTGGTTGCTGGTGGCTGAGAGTGTTTGAGTATATGCTGAGTGCAAGTGTGTGTATGAATGAGTGTAAAGAGAGTGTCGTTAAGTTAGAGTGTACCCTTAAGCCCTTGGTCCTTGGTCTATTTATAGGCCAAGGATTAGGGTTTAAGGGCGCGTACCTGGATCCTGGTCCTACACGTGTAGAGGTTTGATCCCCTACACGTGTCCAGGTGTCAGCGTAGGAGTAGTATTTTGGAATGTTCCTTGGCTTGTCTCTATCGCCAGTAGTTGACCGTTATGTTTGTCTTTATCGTGTCAGTCTGTGGCTTGTGCAGTATTTGTCGGCTGGTACATGTTTGGATCCCGTTCGGGGGTATGCTTTAGGCTATACCCGGGTTCAATGTCATACCCGGGTGGTGTATCCTGGAGGGATCGAGGGGTCGACTGTGGTGTTGGTGGCTATCCGGGTGTGTCTTGATCGGGTTATACCTTATCGGACCCGGGTGTGTCTTGACCGGGTTATACCCTATCATTTGCCCCCCACTCCCTTACATAGATTTTCTATGTGAGGGAGTAGAGTAGAGTTTTTCGCTTTTGCTTCCCCGATTGAGTGGATCCGGGTGTGGTTGGTGTTTATGTTTGCCCCCGGGCCTGGACGGATCCGGGTTAGAGCGGAGTCTTTGCTGATGTCCTCCCGTTTGGGTGGACCCGGGTAAGGTTAGAGATTTTGTTGTTGCTCCTCTGCCTGAGTAGACCCGGGTGAAAGGACAGCTGTCCGGGTCTATAGGAAGTGAATCGATAGTTCTTCTGAGGGAATCCCGAGAGGTTTTTATTCACAGCTGTTTCTTTGTTTCGAAACTTGAACGGGCGCGCCTTTTGAGGAAGTGTAATGATAAATACGGCTGTAATAACTGCCGTACGTCCAATAGAAAGTGGCCACGTGGCCTGGTGCTACGGCTATAAGTATAAGCCCCTGGTTTTACCTCTTCATTTTCACTTTCATTTGCATTTGCCTTATTTGCTTTCTTCTTCGGAAACTGCTCGCTCGTGTGCCAGTATTTCGAGTGCCGTCGCCGTTCGGTTGTCTTCCTCCCGTTCATCCTCTTTAGTAAGTTTGCTTACTCATCTTTATCTTCCGTTCTCGTAGCTTTTCGTCGAGTTTTTTGCATGTGACGTTCGTTAGACTCCTGTGCTTTGTTTGTTGATATGCGAGGGTTTTAATTTGTTTATGCTCGTGTTTTTTGCTGGGTTTTTCTGGGGATCGATGTATATGTATGTGGGTTTCGAGTGTGTGATTTGGGGTTGATTTGTGTTTGATTGGTTTTGGGTTCTGATTTTCGAAAATCTGGGTTTTGGTTCGAAGTTTTGTTTGAATGTTCTTGGTCGTATGTATATGTATGTATGTGTATATTGGCTGGGTTTTTGAGTTTCGATCCTTGATTTTGATTTTGAAGTGTGTTAAAGACTGTTTGTGCCTGTTGGGTTTCCGGGGGTTTGAACTGAACCCGGGTATGATATGTATGCCCGGGTTGGGTAGCTTTAGGGGGTGGTTGCTCTGGGTGTTTTGGAGATTGTGTACATGATTGTGAAGGGTAGGATTTCCGACCCGGGTACATGTGTTGGGTTCGGGTAGGGGTTTCGAGTTGTTCTGTTTCGCACTTAGGGGAATTTTGTTGTACTGTAGTGTATGTATGGGACTCGGGTGGCCTTCTAGTATGTAGTGCTTTTCTCCCCTCGTATATTTGAAGAAGGAGAGAGCCCGGGTTGGTTTGTAGGATGTGTATATAGCTGTGTATTGTAGGTAATATCGATCCGGGTATAGGCTTTCTCACGTGGTTACTTGGATGCTTTTTATGATGAGGCGGCTGTGAGCTCGGGACCCGGGTAACCTCCAGATGTGGGGTGCTTTTCTTCATGTAGATTTAATTGAGTGAGATCCGGGTAAGCTTAGGGGATCCGGGTAGCTACCGGTTGTGTCCTATTGCTTCTTTCTGACTTGATATCTTTCACATAGGTTTAGGGCGGGATCCGGACCTTAATAAAACTTGCAATGAATTGTGAACTCTTAAAACTGATCCGGGTTGTCTTCTTTATTTAGGTCCATGGTCCGGATCCCCAAGCGGCCAAGACAAAATTCTGAAGAGTCCTCTAGTGATAGTGAATCAGACGGGTGCCGCGCCCTTGCTCATCGCGCCCGGGTCCGGCTCTCTAAAAGGCCAAGACAAAAGGTTGTCGCTTATTCGGCGGTGCCCGGAGAATTTTCTAGCGATACAGAGTGTGACGAGGTCCAGACTTTATCTCATCGTGCCCAGGTAAAGATGGCAGAGAGGGAGCTTGCGGAATCCGGGGTCGTATCCGCCCACCAGGATGTGGTACTCACGTCCGGTAAACAAGGAATAATGACTCCGGAGGGGATGTGGGGGAACTCCAAATCCTATTTTATCACCAAGGGGCCTCTGGTGGAGGAAAAAAGCTTCTATGCTAACATGTCTGGCTTCTATAGGTTTAAGCATCCCAACGGTCGGCTGGGACCTTATAATAAAGAAGAGTTCGACGAGAGGTTTCGAGAGCTGTCCGGGGTCCGGGTCCCGTTCCCAGTAAAGAGTCACATAAAGGAGCTGTCTCCGGATGTGGCTGATCGGATGATCCGGACAGCCTTTCAATTGCCTCCTGAGGTCGAATGGAGGTGGCCTGAACCCGGAGAAAAGATCTACCATCGTCCGGCCGATGGTTTCGTCCCAGTATGGATGGAGCATCTCCGATCCGGGTGGAATCCCCGATGGCACGTTTTCTTTAAACACTTATGTAAGTATGAGTGGAAGATCTCGCCGATGCAGCTGACTCCGAATGCGGTCAAGTGGATGACCTGGTTCCTGTGGGCGTGCAACAAGAAGAATTATTACCCGACATTGAAACTTTTCCACATGCTGTTTCAATTTAAGAAGTCTGGGGTAAGGCCTTTGTATGAGTTGCGCTTCCGCTCAAAGGAGTGTGGTTTGGGATCCGGGTTCCTAAGCCCGGTTATCCACCAAAGCTCGCTAAAGGGGTGGAACGGCGAGGTGATCATGCTGAAGGGCTTAGATTTGGCGTTTATGCCCTATATAGAAACAGATGACGAGAAGGTGAGAACGGACTTTGGTACGCCCGGAGCGACTGGGGAGTTTCGGGATCAGTTGGCCGAGTTCTGTAGCTGCCTCGGGTTTCAACTGACCCGGGATACGTTTATGCGGCACGATCAGCTGCACGAGGGTGGCTGTGAGTTGCATTTTTTGTTGTTATTTTTGTAGTGTTTTGTCCGGGTCCTTTTGTAATACGCATGCTCCTATCTTGTCCGGGTCCTCTTGCTTGTGATATGTATGTTCTTTAGGATACTTTTACTGCAATATTTCTTTGTATTGACCCGGGTCCTTTGATTTTCTGCAGGTCTTCCTTATTTCGATCCGGATCTTTGGAGAGTCATGTCTGCGAACGATTCCTTCGCTGCTGCCCTGCGCAATTTGGGAGGAATCCATGTCCTTCCCAAGCCACAGCCGAAGGATAAGTCGGCCAAGAAGAAGAGGGTTGTGAAGAGAGGGGAATCCGGGTCTTCCCGCCAGGAGACGGAGGGGACCGGACATTCAAGTGCTACCCCGGATCCGGAGGTTCCCATTGAGGGCTCGGGGTTGGAGATGGATGCTGTGGAGGTGGAGAGCCCGGTCCATGAACCAAAGAAGAAGAAGAAGAGGACTGGTTCTTCTCAAAAGCAGGTGATCGATATGACGGACGAGGATCCGGTCAAGTCTGCGATGGAGGTTGTGAATGTTGAGGGCGGTTCCCGACCGGCATATAAGTTTGGGAAATACCCGGTCAAGAAGGTGATCGGGTTGATGGCTGAGCTCCCATCTGATCAGGATTGGGAAGTGATGGAGGACCAGGGTCTCGAAGAGAACTTTAAAGATATAGGGGATCTGTGGGGTCAGGTAGTTTTCTAACCCGGATTCGATCTCCCTTTGTGCTGTACTTAGTTTTCCTTGTTTTTATGACTCTGGTTTTGCTGACCGGGTGTTAATGCTCTTTTGTTAGCTCGGAGGTCGGTTGGCCGGGTTCAACACCCACGCTTTGAACAGTCTGAAGAAGGAGAGGGAATTTTCTGCTGAGAACCTTGCCCGGGTTAAGAAGTTGGATAAGGATCTGGATGTTGAGAGATCAGCCCGGGAGGCCTTAGAGGCTAGCGTCGGTTCCAAGATTAAGGAGGCTGAGATCAAGAAGGAGGCCGAGCTAGCTCAGAGGATCAAAGATGCTGAGACCCGGGCTGATAGCGCGGAGAAGAAAGTATCCGGGTTGGAGAATGAGGTGGCTGCTTTGAAGCAGGAGTTGCAGACCCGGAAAGCCCCTGCGGAGGTTATCGCCGACTTTCAAAAGTCGAAGGTTTATGAGGATGCCCTGGCCAAGGCCGCAGCTGCAGAAGTCATGCGCTGCTGGACTGTGGCTGAGAATCATATCAAAACTGACCCGGGTGCTAATGCTCAAAGCTTCATTGACTTATACATTGCTGTGAAGAACAGAATCAATGCAGGTGGGGCGGAGCCCGAGCCTTATGTTGTCCCGGGTCAGGATGTGGACTCGGATTCTTCGGCTGAATCCGAACCGGTGGATGAAGAGATTCCTGTTCAAGATCCTCCTGCCGATGATCATCCCGTCCAAGACTCTCCTCCTGCTTAGATTGATTTTTGCCTTTGCTTTTGAAAAACAATGTTTTTGTAAGATCAAGTATATTTGTGTATCAGGATTGATTATTTGACCGGGTCTGTGTGTACCCGGGTACTATGGATGCTTACTTCGCTGCTTTTGATCAACTATTTGTTTGTCAACAATAGACTCGTGAATGCTTCGTTGCTTGCTTTATATACTTATCGTCCGGATCGGTTGCTTACATAGTTTTGTACTTAGAAAATTTTTCTAAGTAAATAAAATGGATGGACCCGGGCAATTCTTACCCGGGTTGATTGCTTTATTTGTGTTTGCACTTAGAAAATTTTTTCCAAGCAAATGAGATGGATGGATCCGGGCCGTGCTTACCCGGGTTGATTGCTTTATTTGTGTTTGCACTTAGAAAATTTTTCTAAGTAAATAAAATGGATGGACCCGGGCAATTCTTACCCGGGTTGATTGCTTTATTTGTGTTTGCACTTAGAAAATTTTTCTAAGTAAATAAAATGGATGGACCCGGGCCATGCTTACCCGGGTTAATTGCTTTGTACATGTTTATACTTAGAAAAAAATTTTTCCAAGCAAATGAGATGGATGGGCCCGGACAAACCTTACCCGGGTTGTGTGCTTTATATGTGTTTGGTTGCCTTAGAAATTTTCTAAGTAAAATAACAGGTGCAATTCATTAGTAGCAAAAGACTTCATTGACTTCATTGATATTCAGAAGATTATACAGCTTTGATAATGATCAAAAGTACATGATTGCTTTTTAGGGATATATTGCTGTCTTCTAGGATCCTTCCTTCTCGTCGATTTTACTGATAGAACTTCCTCAACCTAAGACCATGCCAGGTGTTGGATACTTCTGACCCGTCCATATGCTCCAATTTGTAGGTGCCCGGCCTTAGGACTTCTTTGATTCTGTAGGGGCCTTCCCACTTAGGCATCAACTTGCCAGTGTTGGTTGGATCAGAGGCTTCGGTGTCTCGTAGGACCAGGTCTCCTGTTTGAAAATTCTTAACCCGGGATTTTTTGCTGAAGTGATCCCGGGTCTTCTCTTTGTATTTTTCCATCCTTGCGATTGCCTGGTCTCGGACCTCATCTACCAAGTCCAAGTTGACCCGGAGTCCTTCTTCATTCGCAATTTCATCAAAGTTGATTGCTCTGTGGGAAGGTGACCCGACTTCGATTGGGAGCATTGCCTCCGTTCCATAGGCCAATTTGAACGGAGTTTCTCCGGTGCTTGTCCGAGGACTGGTTCGGTATGACCAGAGAACGTGCGGTAGTTCTTCTGGCCACTTGCTCTTGCTTTCTTCCAACCTCTTCTCAATTCCTCTTAACAGGATCCGGTTAGTAACTTCTACCTGGCCATTCCCTTGAGGGTAGGCGACTGAAGATTTCTTGTGTTTGATGCCTCTTTCAGCCAGGTAGCTTTCGAAGTCCGACCCTATGAACTGGGGTCCATTGTCTGAGACCAGGACCCTTGGTAGCCCGAATCTCATTAGGATGTTATCCACGAACCGGATGACATCTTGCTGATTGATTGTCCGCATTGCTTTAGCTTCGACCCACTTGGTCATATAGTCGATGGAGACTAGCAAGTACCTAAGGTCTCCTTTGGCTCGGGGAAAGGGTCCCATGATGTCTATCCCCCAAACAGCAAAAGGAATTGGAGATAGGACTGAGGAGGGTAGGACAGGGCTTACCCGGGGCACGTTGCTGAATAGCTGACAGTTCTTGCATTTTTTCACAAACTCCACGGCGTCCTGGTGGATAGTTGGCCAATAGTAGCCTTGCCGGATGATTTTATATGCCAGGCCTTTCGCCGACATGTGATCTCCACAGATCCCTTCGTGAACTTCTCTCAGACAATATTCGGCCTCCTCCGGACCTATGCATTTCAGGATTGGGGATGAGTAGGTCCGGCGGAAGAGTGTTCCTCCTTCGACAAAAAATTTGGCCGCCTTAGCCTTCAGCCGTTGTGCTTTCCCCTTGTCTTCGGGTAACTCTCCCTTCTCTATGTAATTGATCAGGGGAGTCATCCAGGTAGGGTCGTTGTTGATTTCAAAGATTTCTTCCTGCTCTATCGTTGGCTTGTGTAATTCTTCGAAATAGACTGAGTTGTCCAGATCCGCCGAATTTTGGACCAACCTGGAGAGGTTGTCTGCTTCAGCATTTTCTTCTCTGTTGACTTGCAAAACTTTGCACCCGGGGATCAGGGTAAGGTAGCTTTTCACCAAGGCTTGATACTTGGTCAGAATCGGGTCTTTGGCAAGGTATTCTCCATTGGTCTGCCTGACCACGATCTGGGAGTCACTGTAGATTGTGAGATTTCGGATGGACAGGGTCCGGACTAATCTCAACCCTGCTAGAAGAGCTTCGTATTCCGCTTGGTTGTTGGTTGCTGCGAAACCGAAGGAGATTGCTGTTTTGATGGTGAACCCATCCGGGCTCTTCAGGATTAGCCCGGCTCCTGATCTTTCGGTTGTTGAGGAGCCGTCGACATGGAGTATCCAAGACCCCGGGTTAGACTGTACCGGGGTTTCTGTTTCAGTTTCCATGGGAGTTGTCTGGCTTTCAGGGAAGTTGCATTCCACCACGAAGTCTGCCAGGACCTGGGCTTTGACTGCTGTCCGGGGTAGGAAGGTTAGGCTGAACTGGCTAAGTTCAATTGCCCAGTTCACTAGTCTCCCAGAGATGTCTGGCTTGTGAATGATTTTCCTTAGCGGTTGGTCTGTGACAATCCTGATTTCTCTTCCTTGGAAGTAATGTCTGAGTTTTCTGGATGCGGTGATCAGTGCGAAAGCAAATTTCTCTAGGTTGGGGTATCTGGTCTCTGCGTCTTTGAGGACCTGGCTGACATAGTAGACAGGTTTCTGCTGTCCGGCTTCTTCCCTGATCAGGGCTGCCCCGACGGCCAAAGGTCCGGCTGACAGGTATAGATAGAGAGGTTCTCCGGGTAAGGCTTTTGTCAGGATCGGGGGTTTGGACAGGTATGCTTTTATTTCGTCAAGAGCTCTTTGGCAATCCGGGCTCCATTCTACTAACTTCTGATTTTTTGCCCCTTTTAACAACTCAAAGAACGGTAGACATCTTTCAGCAAGTTTGGAGACAAATCTCCGAAGTGCTGCTAAAGACCCTGCTAGCTTTTGGACTTCTCTCTGAGTCCGAGGTGGTTGCATCTCTTGTACAGCTTTGATCTTCTCCGGGTTGGCCTCGATACCCCGGTTGCTTACCATAAAACCCAAAAACTTTCCAGCCTCTACTCCAAAGGTGCACTTGTCCGGGTTGAGCTTTAGCTTAGTCCTTCTCATGTTTTCAAAACATTCTTTGAGATCAGAAATGTGACCCGGGACCGAAGTGGATTTGGAGATGATGTCGTCGACGTAGCATTCCAAATTCCTTCCAAGTTGATCTTTGAAAATTTCATTCATGGCTTTCTGATATGTGGACCCGGCGTTCCTTAACCCGAAAGGCATCAGTTTGTAGGCATACACTGCCCGGTGGGTTATGAAGGCTGTTTTGGCTATGTCTGCTGGGTTCATCTTAACCTGGTTGTACCCGGAGAAGGCATCCATAAAGCTTAACATCAGGTGTCCTGATGTGGCATCAATAAGCTGGTCTATGCTTGGTAAAGGATAAGGGTCTTTCGGGCATGCCGCGTTCAGATCTGTGTAGTCGACACACATCCTCCACTTTCCGTTTGCTTTCTTTACCATGACTACATTCGCTAGCCACTCCGGGTATTTGATCTCGCAGATGATATCCGCCTTCATCAATTTGCCAACTTCCTCATCTATTGCCTTCTGCCTTTCTGGTGCGAAATTTCTTCGTTTTTGTTTGACTGGTTTCTTCTTGGGGTCCACATCCAGGCTGTGCATTGCTAGTGACTCGTCCAACCCGGGCATGTCGTCCGGGCTCCAGGCAAAAACATCTGCGTAGCTCCGAAGTAATTGAATGAGTTCTTCTTTAAAAACGGTATCCAAGCCTTTTCCAATTTTGATTTTTCTTGTCGGGTTGTCTTTTTCGATCAGGACCGACTCGGTCTCTACCGCAGCTTCAACCTTGGTTAGTTCTTGTGCCGAGATCATCTGCTGGATCCGGGCGTCAGTGTTTTTTTCCACAAAATCTTGAGCGGAGCTCACGGTTGCTTTTTGGTTGCTTTGTTCGGGATCAGGGTTGGTTGCTCCCGGGTTATGACTACCCGGGTCAAGATCGATGACCTGAACTTCACCCTTAGGGTTTGTTCTCAGGTAGGGTCGATGCTTCTTGTTACTTCTCTGTTTTTGGAAAACGGTGGCCTTTCTCTTGTTGTCCAGGTGTGTTTCCGCCATGACCAAGGCTTGGCTGTAACACATCCCAGCTGTTTCCGAATCTCCTCTGACTTCCCCTACCCCGAACGGGGTTGGGAATTTGAACTTTAGGTGTGGGATGGAAGTAATAGCTTCGATCTTGTTCAGACCTGGGCGACCGATGATCACGTTGTAAGGGGAGGGTGTATCCGTCACATAGAATTTGATAGTGTGGGTGACTTGGTTCGGGAGAGTTCCGAATCGGACCGGGAGATAAAGTGTTCCAAGGACTGGGACAATGCTGTTCCCGAATCCATATAAAGGATCCTCCCTGTAGTCGTTCATCCGGATGCTTCCTAGTTCCATCCGATCCATGGTGTGTTTGAACAGAATGTTGGCTGAAGAGCCGTTGTCTACCAGGATCCTCCTCACTTCATTTTCGGCCATGTCAAGGGTTACCACTAAGGCTTGATTGTGACCCCGGGTAACACCCTCGAAGTCCTTGCTGCTGAAGGAAATGACTTGTTCGGGGAAGGCCTGGATGGACATGACTTCTTGACAGGAGCCCGGGCTGGGAGGAGGGGAACAGGATCCGCCCAGTACCACGTTGACAATGTTCTTTTGTTTCCCCGATCCCTCTCCCTTGTTTGCTGTGTTCCGGGCTATGTATTGCCCCATGTTGCCTTTGCTGATTTGCTCTTCAATGAAGTACTTGAGGGATATGCAATTTTCCGTCTTGTGACCGTGGGTGCCATGATAGTCACAATGCCGGTTAGCGGGTCTGCTCTCTGGAGGAGTCTGCATAGGTTTTGGTGGGTAGTAGAAGGGTTTGTCTCTGATTTCCTTGAGTATATCCTCGCGGGATCTGTTTAATGGAGTCCAATCAGGTTCTGGTTTTGGCTCTCTGGTTGCTTTGTTTGGACCGGGGTCACTTCTGGACCCGGATCCTGGTTGGCTGGTTCTCTTAGAACCTGAATGCTGGATGAAATTGGTTTGTCTATCTGGTTTGAACTTCTTATCCTGATGATATTCTTTTCTGGGTCTATCCTCGACCTGTTTCCCTCTTGAGCTACCCTGTCTGGTCATTCTCATGGCTTGGAGTACATCGGTCTCTTTGATGAATTTTGCAGCCATGGCATAGGCAGCCGCCAGGCTCTGGGGTTCTTTGTTGATCAACTCGACCACATATCTTTCATTTTGTTCCGGGTCTAGGTTCCTTCTGAAAATGCTCAAAGCCTCACGCTCGTCTAGGTTGGAGATTTTGTTGATTGCTTCCTGGAAACGTTTCATGTAATCTGAGAGTGCCTCATTGTCATACTGACGAACCGTTTCCAGGTGACACATATGAAGTTCATGTGTCTTGTTTGCTCGGAACCTTCTGAGGAAGGCTTCCCTGAAGTCTTTCCAGGATCCGATGCTCCGGGAGGGGATCCGGCTGAACCATCTCTGGGCCCCTCCCTTGAATGTGGATGCGAAGAAGCGGCATTTGGTCAGATCATTGTAGTAGTAGATCAGGGCTATCTGTTCAAAATAGTGCAGGTGTTCCTCCGGGTCACCCAGTCCATTGAAGGATTCGAAGTTGTAGTGTTTCATACCCTTTTGTCGGGGTATGGATTCCAAGGAGTGGCTGAAGGGAGTCAGGGTTCCCCCAATTTCAAGCCCGGAATCATTTCCGATTTTCCGGTTGAGTTCATTGATCATGTCTCTGAGGTTGGTTTGCCCCGGTCTCTCATCCTCGTCATCAGAGATGAGTTCGGGTGTTGTTTCCTTCCGGTAGCGCTTGGATCGGGATCCCTTTATCAATTTCTCTTCTTCGAGCTGCATCCGGATGGCAATTTTTTGTTCAAGTTTTTCCTCCTCCTCTTTTCGGATCTGTTCTTTTCTTTCAGCTAAGATTCTTAGCCGGGTTTCCTCACTATCCTTCTGTTTCTTTTTCTTGGCTTTGTCTCCGATCCGGTCGAAGACGGAACCCCGGGATTGACGGCTGTTCCCGGAGTCCTCGGATTCACCGATGTCCTCAAGTCTACGGTTGCTTTCCCGGCGATCATGGTACTGCCGGATGGCTTCAGCCAGCTCTACATTGGTGAGTTGGGATAGGTGGAGGGTGGTGACCGGGACATCGGTGTACTTGTACTGGTTTGCTTCGATCGTGACCCGGGCATCATTGGGGTTGATTGCTTGGTTCTCGTCCGGGTTCACATGGGTGAAAAGGGGTCCTGAGGCATGATCCTGGTTCGGGTTATCCTGGTCTGTCTGAGGTTATCCGGGTTCTGGGGAAGACCCAGGTGGGAGCGCGTCCTTTTTGTCATGGTCTCAAGAACTTACACAGGGTGTATGGTTGCTGTTTTGGTGGTAGTGCGCACAAATAGTATAGATAGTGACAGGATGACAAAAATAGTGTGCACAAGTAGTCAACTTACTATTTTCAGAGATACCACAAATAGTTAAGTGACAAAATGTGTGCAGGTGTGAGACAAAAGATTTTATGTGCTACAGACAAGATTAGGGTTTTGCTCAGGCAGGGTTTGCTATCATGCACACATCAAGAAAAACCATGGCTGAAGGTTTTGAGGAGCTGGGTGTTTTACGAAAGCTTACTGGTGTGATTTGGACCCCCGTTTCGGGGGTTTGTTGAAGAAGATGAGTCCAGTGGCACCGTGACCACAGGACAGAGGACACCTCCCCCTCCTTCTAGCGCCAAATGATAACGCCAATCTCCGATCCCGGTCCTTCCTCCGCCGTGACTGGTGGTCCCGTGGTGTAGCTGCTGGATGGGAGCCTACAAAACAACGCCGGCGGGGGGGTTTGGCCCCAAAGCGCCTCCGGCGTGAGAGTAAGCGTGGGTTTCGGAAGGATAAAGATAAGAGAAAGTGTTATCTATGTGTGGTGGGTGAAGGTGTTTGGCTGGTGGTTGCTGGTGGCTGAGAGTGTTTGAGTATATGCTGAGTGCAAGTGTGTGTATGAATGAGTGTAAAGAGAGTGTCGTTAAGTTAGAGTGTACCCTTAAGCCCTTGGTCCTTGGTCTATTTATAGGCCAAGGATTAGGGTTTAAGGGCGCGTACCTGGATCCTGGTCCTACACGTGTAGAGGTTTGATCCCCTACACGTGTCCAGGTGTCAGCGTAGGAGTAGTATTTTGGAATGTTCCTTGGCTTGTCTCTATCGCCAGTAGTTGACCGTTATGTTTGTCTTTATCGTGTCAGTCTGTGGCTTGTGCAGTATTTGTCGGCTGGTACATGTTTGGATCCCGTTCGGGGGTATGCTTTAGGCTATACCCGGGTTCAATGTCATACCCGGGTGGTGTATCCTGGAGGGATCGAGGGGTCGACTGTGGTGTTGGTGGCTATCCGGGTGTGTCTTGATCGGGTTATACCTTATCGGACCCGGGTGTGTCTTGACCGGGTTATACCCTATCAATTATTAATATGGTTCTGAGGTTCTAAGTTTAAGTGGTTCTGTTGGAACCTGACCCTCCATAGATATATATGTTACACTATAATATTACAGATATTTTATGGAAAGTACCTTTTTATTTTGTAACGTAAACTGTAACATACAACGGATGACAGATTCATCAATTTGAACCGTCATTTGATTCCAGTTTTTACAAGAACGATTATAGGATTCTAATAAAAAAGAAAAACAAAACATAACAGAAGAATATACGTTCCTTAGAGCATCTCCAACCTCACAAAACCCTTAGGTAAAAAATGAGTTGGCATACCATATATAAAAAATATAGCCAATCTGTTGAAAAAAGCGCACTCCAACCACATGAAACTGTTGTCTATAATTTTAGCCAACCTCCTATGGATGGCTATATTTGTCGAACCTCTACAGGTCTGTAAAAAATCTGTAGGAAGATTACACATCATTTATTACTATACTGAACTGATATATTCTATTTTAACAAACTAAAATATTAATAACATACTATTTTTAAATTATAGCCAACCAATATAGCCAATACCGTCGAAGCAAAATGTCTTACAGGTTCAGCAAATTTTACATAATGTCTTACAGGTCCAATTTAGCCAACGATTATAGCCAACACCGTTGGAGATGCTCTTAAAAATTATTATCCACTTAGTTATCGACTAATCCGTCCACTAAAGTTTAGTATTAGCCGTCCGATTGATTATCACATGGACCAACTAGATTACATTAATATCATCGATCTACGTTTAAATATTTAACTCTACAGTGAATGAATATATTATTCGCACTTCGCAGTCTGAGCAAGTCAAGAATGAGCAACTCATATATAAAACGCTATATATGCATGATGCTGTGAACACCCAGATTTATTTCTGAGTTTTCTTCTTCGATTTTAAAAAAATAATCAAGAAATGGGTTCAGTGGCTAAAAATGGTTTGAAACAGTACCTTGTACAGCTTCAACAACACCCTCTGAGAACCAAGGTTATTTATTAATTTTAATAGTTCTTGTGTTATTTTTGTAATGGATTTGAATGGGTTGTTGTAATGTTTTGAGATGTTTGTTATAATTTAGAAGATTTATTTTTTGTTTGCTTAGGCTATTACTGCTGGAGTGTTGTCAGCAATAAGTGATATAGCTTCTCAGAAGCTCACTGGGATACAGAAGCTTCAGCTCAGACGCCTTTCCTTGAAAGTGGTATGCATATTAATTTATGTAACTATCCATTTTTCATTCTCAGAAGCATGAAATTTCTACACAAACACATACATGTGTGGATGTTTTGTTTCTTGCTTATAGTTGATTGGTTTGATAACGCGGCAAATATGAGTTTGTTTGATAATGAAGAATAACTTTAACCAAATATGCATAGTATATGTACTCGATTTTAAGGTTCGGGTATGTTCAGTATATGTAAGCTGTTTGTAAAATCTGTTGTGATCATGATCTTGATGGATTTTTGTGATGCTTTGACTTAATATACATGTATGAATCAAAGATCTAATCAGCTTTTATATCGGATATTATTGTTCTTTGATTTTTCTCTGGTGAGATTTAATTAGTCATGTTATGTGTAAAACTGTCAATTTTGATGCGAAACTATTTGCACCATATTTTACCCTGCATTAGAATTTGATATTACCATATTTTGATGTCAATTTAGACTGGTCTTATCTAAATTTGATATGCAATTGAGTATTTGCACCATATTTTACCCTGCATTAGAATTTTCTAAGTTGTATAGTAACACTTAATAGTCTTTTATATCTTGTGATATTCCCTTGTATCTGAGATGAAGTGTTCTAGCCTGCTTGAGTATTAAGTGAATTAATCTTTAACGGATTTGGTTACAAATAATTTTGAAATCATTTATGAATGCCTAATTGCCGAGGATAAAAGTAATTAATATGTCTGTTGATTGTTATTGGGCATTTACTAACACATTTGAACGCAGCTCCTTGGAGTTGTCTATCTCGGACCATTTGGCCACTATTTTCATATCTTGCTGGACAAACTTTTCAAGGGAAAGAAAGACCCCTCGACAGTGGGTAAAAAGGTGATATATGTATTTCCTTTCCAAGATCATGAGTACATGTAATTGCTATATATCAAACATATATTGTATAATCTAAATCAAAGTCAAAACTGATCTCGATCTGTTCATGTTTTCTTCTTGACCACTGGATAATTTGTTAATCTTACTGATTCATTTGATCTATTTCCAATGTAGTGTAAATGTGTAATAGTTAAGAAACCAGTTCTGAAGTATTAAATCATGGCCTTAATTTGTATTCATTTTTTACTTATAAATCTATCCATATTTCTGTAAAGAACTTCGGGGCAGCATAGGAAATTGTACATATATCCGTAGCCTAATGTGCTAAATGAAATGATTTCAGGTCTTGGTGGAACAGTTCACTGCTTCCCCTTGGAACAACCTGCTTTTTATGATTTACTATGGCTCGATCATCGAGGGTAAGTGAGCTTGAACATATAATTTTTTCGTCTCCAGAGAAAATGATTCAGTTAAGGGTATCAGTTATCTCCATTGTTTGATCCTATTGTCTACTTCATTTTAACAGAAAATTTGATTGTCAAATTTAGGAGTAAACTGGATAAAGACTAAGCTAGTAACTTTAACTATTTAAATTGATGTAATTCTTGCTGTATCTAACTTTATATGTATGTTGCAGGAAGACCCTGGAACCAAGTAAAATCTAAGATTAAGAAGGAATTTCCAACAGTTCAATATGCAGCATGGACGGTAACTATTTGAATTATTTTGTACTTATATCTTCTCGACTACAGAACACTATTAACTAAGGAATTTGGAAATAAATACAGTTTTGGCCAGTAATTGGGTGGATTAATCACCAGCACGTCCCACTGCAGTTCCGTGTCATTGTTCAAAGTGCTATTGCATGTTGCTGGTATGTATTCACAAAACTTCTTCCTATATATTTATGAAATAATCTTTTACTTGCTTTTGCAGAATGTTATGCGGTAGAAAAGAAGTCTTCATTTTTAATATTGATGAAAAACTTTGCAGGGGCATATTCTTGAGTGTACGAGCTGCGAAGGCAGTGACATTGACCCCAGCCATTAAGGGTTGAACGGATGATTGCAACATGATGCGACGGCCTCGCATGCTAGCTATTTTTATGCAGTATTTAAGTGGTGATCAGGTGTATGACATTTATATACGCCTAGTACTAGTAGTTATCTCTCTTCTCTTGCTGATTAAGAGATAGAGGGTTTGAGACTTAGTAGCAAAGTTCATATACATTACGACATCAAATTTTTGTATAATTTTGATCTCTGTCAGTTTATTTCTGTTTGTGATGTTGCATTTTTCTTTACTATGTAAATCATCAAGCCCTAGGATAACACAATGAAAACAAAGTGGATAGACTGTCCCAAAATTAATGAACCACTTCTTTCGTATTTCACAACCAGGATTTTTTTAATCCTATGAAAATACAAAATTCTTATTTTGAAACAAAGCAAGACCCCTGATAAACAAACAAGGCGTAGAAGAATGTGAATGACTTCTTCCTTGCTTTGAAAACTTTCTATGTTGCTATCTATCTCGGGGTAATAGAATTGCGCTAGCACCAGTTGTTCTTGCCAGCATTTATACGGATATGAGGCTGTTATGCAATTTTGTTGTTGTGTCCATTAAATCAAACTCTAAAGTTCTGTTGAGGTTTTATTTATGTCACTGGAGAAGACGTTCAAGAATGACTCTGTCAAGAAAGAGGGAGAGCTTTATGAAAGACATGATCTTGATGATATGCTAGTATTAAAAACTCATTTTGGAAAATTTACTCCTGAAATAATTACCTGCAGGTCGCAGGACTGAACCTTTGATACCGAGTATGCGATGCGGAGCGGAGCATGTCATCTTCTGACAAGAGCAGGGAGTGTCATATTCTTCTAAAAGATCTGTAAGTTTAAGTGAAGATGCAGTTGTGAGAAAAGCTGATTTTTGCAGCATGATATTTTGTGAATACTAAAGAAGAAAGTTCGGATAATAGTACATCTGAGTTGCCACATTTGCCTCCATGTTGGGTTTCCACACGGCCTTCAACCTAGACCTGGCAATTGGTGCAGATCGTGTAATTTCGTGCCTTTTTCGTGTCGTGTACTCAAAAGCCAAACACAAAACCGACCCGTTTAGCATTCGTGTGTTTTCGTGTCGTGTACTTCCGTTTTCATGTTGTTCTCATGTCGTGTTTCGTGTAAAATCAAATTTAAATATAAATATAAATAAATATATAAATTAATGTAAATATTATATTTCTAGACAAAAAATTTACAAAATAGTATGAAATATATATATATATTTAAATTATTTACACTTACAATATTATAAGCTATGTATTATTTTAAAAGAAAATATACATATATTTATTATAAATATACATATTTATAATTAAATATTAATATTTAACTATTAAATTATATTTATTTCGTGTACGTCGTGTCGTGTCGTGTATCCGAAGGTAAACACAAAATCGACACGACATCTCAGTCGTGTACTTCGTGTCGTGTACCTTTTCGTGTCGTGTACTCAAAATGCAAACACAAACACTAAATTTTCGTGTCGTTTTCGTGTCATGTATTTGTGTCGTTTGAAAATTTGCCGGGTCTACTTCAACCTTCGCAATCCATTTTTGTAGAAAATATGACAACTAAACTGAATTCACTGATGAGCACGGTTGGATAGCTCAGTGGTTAAAAACACGTATTTTGAGACTCTTATTAAATATTGTTTTATAAATTATATTAAAATTCTTTTTCTTCTCAATAAAAGTTAAATGTTTGAATCTTTATTCATAAACAAAAAATTCTAAAAATAAGTAATGAAAATCTTAAAATGTGTGTCAAATAATATAAAAAAAATTATATAAAAATGAGTGGGATGTGTGCAGAGGTATTGTCCCCGAAGAGGGGTATAAGGGTATAAACTTGTGATTTAACCGGTTAACAGCTAATTGGAAGAGAAAATTGAAGCTGAAATTTGGGTGATCCACTTTACACCGAGAATGAATTGGGTTCTTTCTTGACACAAGAGAAATATTAAAGTGGAAAGCTGACACAACCTAAAAATCTCTAGTCCTGATTTGAAGGCAAATATATTCCACTTTTGCTCCAAAGATATAGGCACAACAGTGAAGTTTCTCTCTTTTCATTTTCTCATTTCCTTTAATCACTTGTTACTCATTCTCCTGGCAATAAAGTTGATCTATTATGATGCATAACTTATAACATTGGCTATTCAAATGTTCCCTGGAATCATCTGAGAAACAAATACAGCTCATTATGAAACTTTGTAATATAATAATTATCCGATAAAACACGTATACATTGTTCATGCATGATGAATGGATGAATAACATGCACTTGATTTAACTTTCTTAAATTATTTTTAGAAGGTGATTTAGTTATGTGACGAGTGATCCGTACTACTTAAAAGGCGTTTGGTTCATGGTTAATGAGTCCGGATAACGGGAATCGGAACTTCAAACTTATGTGTTGATGATTGGATTAGCAATTTTGTAACATGAAATGGAAACTCCAATCCTACTTAGAGGGTAAATCATTCCTTATACAGTGACACTCGTCTTGGGATATCCATTCCTATACCTTTCATTTCCATTCCCGAATTTCATTCTCTCTTACGATCCAAACGCCCCCTTAGACTGCTAGAAGGTGATTATTAGCTGCTTTTAAGAGTATGTATGCTACAATTAATGGGTAGTTCATAGTGAAAATGTTGTTAAAATTTGAATCTAAAGATGTTTAATCCTGTTTGCTTAAGCATGTAATTTGATTGTAGTTAGTGTCTTGTTTTTCACTTTGCGGTACAAGTGAATCTTATACTCTCAAGTAAACATCTTTGTTCACGTGTTTCCCGTTGTAGTGCATCTATAGATATCAGATGAATGCAGCACAATCATGCATAATCATAAACCTTTCTTCTTCTTCTTCTTGTGCTAACTAGCTCAACCGACGTCTGGTTGAGCAGCAAACACAGTTCTTATTCATCGAATTTCTCTTGATTATAATGGGCTTGACTGACGTAGGCATCAATGATGTTGAGCTCTCACTGAAACACATCTTTAATCAGTGGGAACTCAGGACTTGCATCCTACTCAGTCTTTTCCTTCAGGTATTGTTGATTTTAGCAGGGCCTTTAAGAAGGATAGTCTCGCACAAATCGCTAGATATCCTTCTTTGGTCAGCATACTTGCTAGCAGATGTCACTGCAATTTTTGCAGTTGGGCTCATCTCGAGCAAGCAGAATGACTTGTCCAATCAATGCAAGAATGCGCCTTCGCCTTCAAGCACGGTCTTGGCAACCTTCTGGGCTCCTTTCCTTCTGGCGCACCTTGGTGGTCCGGATCCCATCACTGCCTTCGCCCTCGAGGATAATGAGCTCTGGCTCAGGCATCTGTTCGCCTTGTTCACACAATGCGGTGCTGTGATTTATGTTTTCTATCAGTCTCTCCGGCCTGAAAACCTCTGGATTCCATCACTGCTTATGTTTCTCTGCGGAATCATCAAGTATGCAGAGCGCACATATGCTCTGTATTGTGCCAGTGCCAACACCTTCCGTGACTCCATGCTGAGGGATCCTGATCCGGGGCCTAACTACGCGAAACTCATGGGGGAATACATTTCCAAAAAAGATGCTAAACTCCCAACCAGAATTGAAATGCTTCCGGAGCCGGATAGAGTGATCAAAGTAGTCAACAGAATGAAGACTACCAAACTGGCGCCACTGGAAGTTGTGCAGTATGCTTTTAAGTACTTCGCTAACTTCAAAGGACTGGTGGTGGACCTCATTTTCAGCTTCCGTGAGCGCAACCAGAGCCGGGATTTCTTCCTTGCAAGAAGCTATGAAGACGCCTTCAGAGTAGTTGAGGTAGAGTTGAACTTTCTTTATGATGTTTTATTCACCAAGCTTCCTGTAGTGTATTATAAGGCAGGGTTCTTCTGTCGGGCTGTATCCGTTGGTGCCATTGTCACTTCATTGGTGATTTTTCATTATGTTGATAAGAAGAAATTTAATCCTGAAGGATTCGAGGTAGGAATTACCTACACTCTGCTTATCGGAGGAATTGCCCTGGAAGCCATTGCATTTTTAATGCTTATTTTCTCGGACTGGACCGTTGTGAAGCTGAAGCCTTCTCCTGATGAGAATCCCAATGACCAATCGTGGACTGGTCGGTTCATTCGTTGTGTAGTAAGTACTAATTTCACAAGAGGGAAGATCATATGTTGGTTTCTCAACATCGGTACTGTCCGTGGAGACGGTTCCCGGTCAGAACCTACTGATAGCAGGTGGGCTGAGTCTATTGCAAACTACAATTTCATATTTTATTGTTTACATAGACGTTCAAAAACAAAGGAAAGATTTTATGATCAGTTTGGCCTTAGGGCCTTCATCGATGAGATGGTATACACTGAACATTACCGATTGGCTTCCGATATGAAAGAATTCATTTTCAAGGAGTTGAAAATGAAGTCGGAGATGGCAGATGATTTAGACACTGCTAAGGAGATTTGTTCAGCCAGAGGTGAATGGGTACTCCGAATCGAAGGCTACAGCGGCAGTGAGTTGTTTTCTTATGTTTCTGATGTTGACTATGATGAGAGCCTTCTTTTGTGGCACATTGCCACTGAACTTTGCTACAATGATAAAGAAGACGTGACATATCAGCGCGAGCAAGACCGGAGCCTAGATGAATTCCATAGAAGAATCTCCAAGCGTATATCAGACTACATGATATATCTTCTGGTCATGAAGCCTGGTATGATGTCAGCTGTTTCTGGTATTGGACTTATAAGGTTCCGCGACACGCGTGCTGAGGCTTACAAATTCTTTGAAAGTGAATTATCAACAGCTGATAAATCACTACCCGCAGAGCAGTTACAAAAAACAGCTTGCGAGAGAATTATTAATGTTAATACAGACGTTAAGCCGGTTACCATAAAGGGAGACAGAAGTAAGTCGGTCTTGTTTGAAGCAGCAAGATTGGCGAAAGAGCTGAAAAAGGAAGAATTCAAGAAGAAATGGGAGATCATCAGCAAGGTTTGGGTGGAACTGCTATCCTATGGAGCAAGTCATATCAGATCAAGCGCTCACGCTCAGCAGCTAAGTAAAGGGGGGGAGCTTATCACCGTTGTTTGGTTATTGATGGCTCAGCTTGGCTTGGGAGATCAGTTCCAGATCAATGAAGGTCATGCAAGGGCGAAGCTGATCGTCGGAAAGTAAAATTACAGCCTACTGTGTTTTTTCTTTTGCCTTTTCTTTTGTTTTTGGTTATTCTGTTGTCACAGTGACAATAAAGTTTATCAGGGTCTAAATAGATAATAATCTGATAAATGTATTTAGCTATTTTGATTGAAATGTTTTCGTGTGTTATGCTGAGCTTCTCAGTACTGTAATCTCTTGAGAAGCTGATTCAATAATATAATTCCTCCTTTAATTGGTGCGGAGTTTAAGCTAGTATGAAATAAATGAGTAACCAAAACACTTGTAAACTCATCAACATCAGAAGCAGAACTCAACATATAGATTTATTTACATATGGCTTGATCAACTTCACAATTTTGATATTCTTTATAATACAATGCCTTCTGATTTCACTGCATAAATGTGAAGAAACTCAACAAAAACGCCACTAACATCAAGGTACTTGTGATAATAAGCTCGTAGTTGGCTCAGTAAGTATAAGTGATCCACAAGATGTTGAAATCAAGTACTTTGGAGAGTTTTAAGTGTTCTTTTGGCTAAATCAAGCTTATATCCGCGTTGATAACTGGTATTTCGAGTCATTTTTCACAATTCTGTCATTCTAGACATTACTCTCAAATTTTGTGAGATCTAGGACCATTTTCAAATACACTTTTTCATAGACCAAAAGAAATGCAACTCTGACCTCTAACAAAAAATAGGAGAGATTTGATCATCAGGTAGCAGCTAATTAACTATTAATTACAAAATATACGTAGACATGTATAGAATGCAGCGGAGCAAGTACCGCATCAATTGTAACTTTATGTCCATGTTCGAAATCATGCTTGCATATAATTTTTTCTGAATGAAAGAAATCTTTTACCTCGATTACCGACCCTAACAAAAAAAGTTGAGCTAAACAAGCAAGACATAGAACCTTGGTTAATGAAGCTTCAGTTTGGCGCGATATATTTCAGAACAAAGACTAGCTTGTTCTGAAAATGCATAGACCTATCTGTCTTGGCCTATGTTGACTGGTCATTTCTAGAACTCGCTTAAAACAAGTACGGAGCTACTAACTAAAAAAAAACAATTTAGACGGATTCCAGCTCCAGGCCTTGTACGGCCGTTGCTGGTTTGGGCCTGGGCACGTACAACCAAACCTATTTTTCTCAAAGCTATCAAGTTCCCACATAAACCTATGCTAGTCTTTGGTCTTACATACGTGGGTTCAGTAAACATTCAAAGTACATTAGGGATGGCAACGGGTCGGGTCGGATCGGGTTTCTTAAGATCCAGATCCGATCCATTATATTTCGGGTCGGTTCGGGTTCGGGTCCGGGTCTGGAAAATGAAGATCCAGATCCGATCCGTCGGGTTTTTTCGGGTTTCGGTTCGGGTTCGGGTCTAATTCGGATATTTAAAAAATAAAATTAGATAAAAATAAAAATTATATATATTTATAAAAAAATGTGATGATTGATTTTTTTAAAATTTAGGAACATAAAAAAGGGTTTTACAAGTTTCGTCTAATACAATAAACACGTGAAACATGTTAACTTAATTGTATACAATCATTCAACTTATCATTTATATTTTATATTTTTATTATATTTAGATTTTTTAATGCACAATAACTGAAAAAAATATTGATGAAATGAATAGTAATTCTATATTGGGCATATAAAATTAAGTAAAATGTTAATATTCATACCTAATAATTCATAATATTTCAATATGTATACTTTACATTAAACACATAATATACATAAATATATATATATATATATATATATATAATATTTTGTATCGGGTTTTATCGGGTTTCGGGTTCGGATCGGGTTTAAATCGGGTTTCGGGTTTCGGGTCGGGTCTCGGTTCGGAATACCTGAGATCCAGATCCAGATCCAAACTCTTTCGGGTCTAAAAATAAGATCCAGATCCGGATCCAGATCCAAAAAAATCGGGTTCGGGTAGACCCAATCGGGTCGGAACGGATCGGGTATCCATCGGGTCGGGTAAAACTGCCATCCCTAAAGTACATGCATGATACCAAAAGTCTATCATTGATACATGATATTCTCACGCGCACCTCGTCGGGTTCGATTCTCGCTCGTCCCGAGAAATATCACTAGAAATACTCTTATAAACCTGGATATTGAAAAATAAAATAGAAGCCTGCTGGGCACCCATTACTGTACAGAATGAGAGACATTTTCCTTAAGAAATCAACATCCCCATGACTCTGATGTATACAAGTGATCCACAAACTCTGATATCCATTTGGCAAAAATACACATGATCATGACAATCTATATCGAAAATTTATTTTTCTGCGACTTTTTCTGAACATAATTCCACGCATATACATCATCCCTAGTTCTAGGAGAGGGTAACCAGTTTACATCCCACCTCACTCCATTTCAGAAGATATATTAATTCTATGTTTAGTTTTTCAAATTTGTTTATTAAATATATCAGTAAAATAACATACACTAGTCATTATTGCAAACTGCATTTTCTGAGCATTAAATTCATCAACCTTTAAAATCAAGATCATCAACCTTTAAAATCAATCCCAAATAGAGTAGTATTAACTTCAAATCATTACAGCTTACATGCACTGTATATTCTCACTTTCATATACTTGAAAGATTACACCAAAAATAACATAAACAATCTGCAGCATTAAAATTAATCAAGTGGAACACTACAGAAGGTTGTTGCCTGTTGGGCTGTAAAGCCTGCAATTTCATATAGCCCAATCTCCAACTCACAGTACCATACATATTCAGATATTCTTCTCAGATAATTTAATTACACAAATTTCTGCTCTGCGAGAAATTTGCAGTCTCAATCTCGTCGAATATTTCCATGCCATCTTTTCGATATCAGAAGTCCACAGTCTGCAAAAATTCCGAGTTTTGTATATCATAAAAATGAATCCTCATACCATGTCATAAGTGTACATCAACCTTAGTTCCGAGTTCCGCGTAACTACCGGATATGTTTGGTTTGATTCCGTTGTCACAGCAGAGGTGCTTCTGCAGAATTGGCTTTTGCTCACTAATTTCTGACATATATGGATATCTAAAAAATTAACAAAATCAGAAATCTACAGAAAACACATGTACGGCTTATTTATATACGTTTCTATCTACGTTTACTAATATCACGCCACACACGCACATACTCTGCTTTTGACCGCCGCTCACACGCAAAAATACACACACAAAACCCTAGAGCTTTTCACAATTCACCAATTAACATCGATTTTCCGGCCAAAACGTTCACTTTTCGACGGAAATTTCAAATTCAATGCCGGAGAACGCCGATTTGCCGGACAATCACCGGTGCGCGAGGACAGACGGCCGAAAATGGCGGTGCAAACGCGAAGTTTCCGCCGGTAAGCGTTACTGTGAAGATCACTTTGTTCAGCTCCATAAGAAAGGTCAGAAGAAGAAGAAGGGGAGGAATCAGGAGGATAATTCTCGAAAAACCGGAGAGAAATCGAAAGTGAAAGTGGAAATAGACAATAATGGGAGTAAGAAGCGATCAGCGAGTGAGGCGTTAGACGAGACGTTGAGGAAGATGAAGTTGAAGAAAGGAGATATACAGTTGGAGTTGATCAGAGAGTATTTGGTTCGAAAAGTCGAGAAAAAGAAGGAGAAAGATATGGAGGAGAGGAGGAGTGGACTGAATAATATAATGAAAGAGTTGCCGAATGGTAGGATGGCGATACCAGTGGAATCTCGAGAGAAATTTGATAATGTAGGTCCTTATAATGTGAAGTTGGGGGTGAATTGTAAAAGTATTGAAAGGCGGAATTTTAGGTCGAAGAATGTGGAGCCGATTCCTGTTTGTACAATGCAGGTCTTTTTTTTTCAAATGAGTTGTTTGTTTTATTGTTTTGTGAATCAGCATTGTTTGTATTATAACTAAATTGTTGGTTTGTGCTTAGATATTACCGCATGTTAAAGAGACTGTGAAGTTGAAACAAGGGAAGAGGAGAAATTGTCATTGGTGTCGAAAAAGTAGTTATCGTATACTGGTTAGGTGTAAAAGTTGCCAAAAGGAATCGTTTTGTGAAGATTGTATAGAAGAAAGGTTTGCTCTGTTTACCTTCAGTCTTGGGCTGTGGAATGCATTTGCTATCAACTGTGATCTTAATTTGAATTTTCTTTTGATTCATGATGGTTTTCTGCCCCAAGTATTAGAATCTGATCTGACGCTTACCCTCGAGCAGTCTTGTGTGTACCAGTATATTAGAAACTTTATAATTTTTTGATTAGTATAACGTTTTAATTTTTCTTATTCATGTACTAACAGTAGGTGAGGCAAAAAAATATATAGGCTTTAGCAAATACAGAATTAAATGGTATACACAGTAGTATCTTATAAGCTTACTTAATTTATCCTGTTTCGGATTGAGTTTAGGTACTTTATTCCGGTAATTAATGCTTTTACGAATGTATATAAAAATATGAGTTTGGTAACAGCTACAGAGGCAGAGAATATCAGGGATATAATGACGCCCTTAGGCCTAGTAAAAATTATGCTTATCTGTTCAAATGACATGACTAGTCTTTACACTTTAGTAATTAAGAAGGCTAGGAGATGTAAAGTTTAATGCTCATTTCCTTGTGGTAGTGAGTCCTATATTGATGATTGCCTTGTGATTCCTTTGGTTATTACTGTATATACATAATGCAAAAATTAATAGCTGTTTGCTCAAATGTATCAAAGCTTGCATCATGAGCTCAGTTGTAACAGGTAGCCTTTTAGCTCTGGTATTTCTAAACCTTCAGTGAGTAGAGGGTTTTCAGGTATTACCTCTCAAGGCAACTTTGGATATGTGATTTTACTTACAATTTTTATCTTCATCATATCAGGGGTTTTATTAGGGAAGAAGTTAGAATAGCTTGTCCAATTTGTCGCAAAACATGCAGATGCAGGGCCTGCTCAATCTCAAAATCCAAGGACTTTGAACGCAAGGTATTGCAAGAGTTTAGTAAGGTCTAGGTAATTATTTGTGGAATTAATTCTGCTGTATCTATACTTATGTATATAAATATATATTAATCCCTCAGGAAACTACTAAGGATGCAGAGAAAGTTGAGAAAATTCGGCAGCTTTATTATATCATACAATTACTTCTTCCTGTTATGGAAAAGATGAACATGGAGCAGAGAATTGAGCTTGAAACAGAAGCTAAAATAAAAGGTATTATGACTTTAATTTGCAAAAAAGAGTCTCATCATATAAGTGTAACTACATTCCAAAGATAGTGTATATATGTGTATAAATCTGACAAGTGACAACCATACCCTAAAGATATTGCATATATAGTGTATGAACTGCACATTTTTAAAACCAACCAAAACTCCATCAAGGCCTCACCCGTAAAGCAATCATTTCAAAGAATTGTCCATCTTTTCCTTTGCTCTCTACCGTCTTCTCATTTCTTATTCCCATCTGCATCTATATGACAGGAGCAAAACGCTATGAAATTCCTCAGATTAAAGTAGGCTGCAAGAACTTTGTGTGTTGGTATGTGTAATAGTGCTGCTGATAGTTTTTGTTGATCAGCATATCTCTCTGTAGAGGAACTGGTTCAGGAAAACATTTGTCCCTGGGTCAAATTAGGCAAGCTCATCTCCCAGCTATTTTTATATGTGTAGGTTCATTAAACCTTCTGCAACTATTAGGTGTGGAAGGAGATGTCTACCATTCATGGAAGGAAATATCTCATCAGCTCCTAATAGGTGCGGACTATATACCCAAGACTTATGGTCCACACCAATTAGGCGCAGATAGAACTTCCCTTTCACAATTCTTAGGTGTGCATAAGTCTTTTACTTCGCGAGTAATTTGTGCAGAAGATTAGTAAAATTATAAATCTTGGCCATCCATTATATAATTAGCTGAGATTTAAGTTTGCTCTAATCAGTCCAGGGACCGTGGACCAGCTCCTATATATATAGATATTTGTATATGGGTTTATGGGTTTACTGTTACTGATTGTATGTGGTTTGACATTCTGCAGTAACTGTAATACTTCCATAATAGGTTTCTACAGAAGCTGCAAAAGCTGTTCCTATAATCTGTGTTTAAGTTGTTGTCATGGGTTCCGTAAGGGAAAATTAACTGGAAGTATCCAAGAAAACAAAATCATGTTTCCAAACAGAAAGAGAGCTTGTACATCTGATAACAAGCTACCATCACATAGGAATCAGAATAGCTCCCCAAACCAAGGTAGAAAGTCAATTGTTTCTTCAACATTACTTCGAAATTGGAAAGTGTATAGTGATGGAAGAATATCTTGCCCCCCCAAGTTTTTCGGTGGATGCGGTGGTGATTACATTCTTGATTTGAGACGCATATCTTACTCTGGTGGGGACAAAGAGCTACAAACAAGTGTGGAAGACATAGTTAGCAGATATGACTTTACAGATGCTACAGATGTTGGTTCATGTTGCTCATTGTGCAGCAATACAGATAATCAATCAATGGGAATTAAGCTGTTGCTTGAAACAGCTCGGAGAGATGATTTAAGTGAAAACTTTCTATATTACCCAACCATTCAGGACCTTCACATTGAAAAGATTCGACACTTTCAAAATCATTGGGGCAAAGGTCATCCAGTCATAATTCGGAATGTGATTCCAGTTGCCACAAACGTACTTTGGGATCCAGTTACCTTGTTCTGCACTTATCTTGGAAAAAGTAATGAAGCAAACAAGACAGAAAATTGCCTGGATTGGTTTGAGGTAAGCCATCTAGGATACTGAGGAAACAACTGAAGTCCTTGTTACATTATTCTTAACTATAAGGACTAGATTCATACATTAACAACTCCAAAGCTCCAAATGTCATTGGTCTGAATAAAAGTATATTCTTATATTGTTCTCCAAAATCTGTTGCAGGTAGAACTCAGTGATAGTCAGATTTTTATGGGCTCGACGGAGGGCCAAACCAATGCATTCATGCGCCAGGAGACGGTAAAAGTAAAAGGTTGGTTTTGTCCAAATCTTTTTCAAGAACATTTCCCGGAGCATTTTGCTCAGATCATGCACTTGATGCCACTTAAAGAGTACTTGGATCCAAAATCTGGTCATTTTAACCTAGCAGCAAAGTTACCAGAATATGTGTCGAAGCCAGACTTGGGTCCTTCTGTACATATTGCTTACGGAGAACCCGAGGAATTTATGCAGGGCCATTTCATTACAAGGCTTAGCTATGAATCCTATGATCTGGTAGGTTTTGTTTATTATAGTTATCATAAAGATATCTTCTTCCAGAGCCCTTCATTTCTGTAAGATTCCTGCATTTTGTTTCATTCATTCTACATAGCTAAAAAAGTGACACGCCCATTAAAGGGTCGTAACAAGGGTGGTGGAATTAAAATTATGTCTACTTGTTTTGCAAGTTTCAGTAGAAGATACCTTATTAGCTAATAGTATCATTACATACTTAGTGTTAATGTACAATTCCTTCATTGATTATCGTAGTATCTTGTTATGTTTAGAATTTTTCTGTTATACAGTTACTTTGTTGCACAGGAAAATTTAAAAAAACTTCTTATGCCGAAAGAACATTTTGAGCTTTTAATATAGTTAAAAAAAATTTATTGTCTACCTCACAAAAGATCATATTTTATATTTGAATACTTAAATGACAGAATAATGTAGAATTAATTAACATGATTAATGTTTATGCTAATAAAACAATTCTTTTACATATGCTGTCAACTGACATTTGAGTTTAGAAATAAAACTCGTCTTCTTTTTTTTTTTTTTTTTTTTTTTTTTTTTTTTTTTTTGTGGGAGTCCTGTACATATCTGTACCTTGCTCTAAAAGTGTAGTGCATGAATTTGTGTTGTTCTTGACATGGCTTGGCCATCAACTGTCCTCTTTACCAGTAACAGATTTCAATCTGTTTTAATTTATTCTTATGACTTTTTTGTCATTTCTGCTCTCAGGTTAATATTCTTGCACACACAAGAGATGTACCGGTATCCCAAAAGGAGCTCAATAGGCTCAAAGCATTGCTGGAGAAGTATAAGGATCAAGATCATAGTAAATCTACAAATAAGGTGGTTGATCAGCCAATAAGAAATGAAGGTGAAGGAAGATTAGAATTCAACAGTGAATGTATGAAAGATGTGACTAGAAAGTCATCACTTCAAGATGAAAACACCAAAGATTTTGTCTTTCAGGATAGGCCTGAAATAGACTTAAACCTCCCTGATAGAAGTGCACAAGCCTCTACATGCTTAGTTGTTTCTAGAGGTGATTTCAAAGGTGTCCAATCCCAAAATATGTCAAAAGTGGATGAACAAGACCAAGAATTTGACCCTGAGACCACAATTCATTGCTCTGGGACCATTCATAGATTGGAAGACCTGGAGGATGAGAATTCATGTCGGCATGATATAGAAAGCTCAAGTTGTAAAAAGGAGAAACCAGCAACCAATTCTTCTGGTGCCCAGTGGGATATCTTTCGCAGGCAAGATGTTCCGAATCTTCTAGAGTACCTCAGAAAGCATTGTAATGATTCCATACCAGCATACCAAAGTCCAGTTCATGTAAGGAAAAGGGAAAAAATATCTTTACTTTCAAATTGTGCAGGTTTAAATAATTATTTTGTTTTAACCTGTCTATCTGACACAGGTGGTTCATCCGATTCTTGATAACAGTTTCTACTTTGATGCATTTCAGAAGATGCGTCTAAAAAAAGAATTCAGTAAGCTTTAGATTCGAGGCAATCAATCTCCTTACTTTTTACAAGTCGTCTAGTTTCACTAAACTACTTCATATTGGTATCAGATATTGAACCTTGGACCTTTGAGCAAAAGACAGGCGAAGCTGTCATCATTCCTGCAGGGTGTCCATATCAAGTCAAAAAATCCAAGGCGCGTTATAATAATAATTCTGAAAAAGCATCAATTTGAATAAGATCATAAGATACATGTAAAGTTTTGCAACACAAAAGATGATAATTACTTAAAAAGAAAATAAAAAGGTATTTTAAACAATTTGATAGGCTAATCCTCATTTGTCCTAATAGGATCTCACTTCCTTTCTTCTAATAAATAGAAGATGGACATAGTTAGTAAACTTAGTAAGATGAACATTTTACTTTCTCAATATGAATAAGTTACAGTTTATAAATACATTTTTTAAAAAGAAATCTTCAATTTTAAGGTTGCATGAAATTTTTGCATAGATGTTATTTAGAAAACATATTATTCTTTTTTCCCAATTACTATGTGCACTGGAAATGCATATATACATTATAATGATATTTGATATCACTGACCCCCTCTGAATGGCCAGTCTTTCCTGTCTTCATTTTTTTGATCTTATTTTTTATAATTGACTATGTGTTCCTTGTTCGTGCAGCCCAGCGTCAATGTAGTCCTGGAATTTATCTCTCCTGAAAATGCTCCCGAGTGCGTCAGATTGGCTGATGAAATCCGTTTACTACCTCAAAATCACAAAGCCAAAGGGAAATATCGTGAGGTGGTTTAGATAGTTTACTTGCTTGTCTGTAAGTGTCACTTCAGAGCATTTGAACTAATTAAAATAGCTTCTGCAGGTGCAAAAAATGACCCTCCTTGGTATCAGTGCTGCAATCGAGGAAATTAAAAGCCTTACAGAGTAAGTTATTTTGTTGCATGAACTTTGTGACACTTGGCTTATACAGTTTTAATCAAACGAGGCATTGTACATGATGTAAAATAGCATAACAACAGCATCCCTGCAGATTTTAATTATGCATATATCTGGTCAAAGGGTCAAAATATAGACCTGATAAGTTTTAATATCTGCTAGAGGATAAATTGAGGTTCTTTGTAAATCTGCAAGGATGCATTTCATCTGAAATTTCTGTGTTCTATTTTATATTGTCCTACGAATAATATGTGCACTGCATAAATGAATGGTTATATATCTGCATGTGTGTGTGCGCGCGCGCTCTTCCTAGTTAATGTGAGTATGATGTGATTGATTTCCTAACTTTGAGCAAAAATTCCTGATCTTTGTTTCTCAACATCTTCTTTTATTTGCACAATTTTTTTGTGGAGTTAAAGGGGCAATTGACCTGCCAGACTCCATGTTAGTTCATCTCACCTTGTCCATCAAAACAATCTCTAATGTTTTGCGCTTCTGGTATGAAATTTTTGTTTTAACTTGATGCATAATAGTGAGATCTCCTATGCTTGTTGCAGCATGGCATCAAGCGAAAAGGAAGAAGTAAGCCTGTGACCTGGATCGTCTTCCTGTTGCTATCAGTTATTGTTAATGGTGAGTAATGATGAATTCCATCCCTGAGTGTTACTATTATTTAATAATCAATAGCAAAGAATGTTGCTGAAAAGGGATTTTCTGGTCAGGCTTGCGCTAAACACTTACAGAATGTAGGCTTGCGCAAAAAATTACAGAATGTCAATTATAGAGTATTCCATTAAGCCGATCTGATCAAGCATACAAACTTGGATCCAACAATTTTTTTCATTAAGCGCATTGGTCATATTATTGGAAGTGTTCATGCTAAAGCTCATCTTGGTTGTAAATCCGAAAGGCATGCATTGCTGTGTATGTGTTACCACTTATGAGGCAAGGATGTTACTGGTGTCCAGGGGTCGGGGGCTGCAATCTTTTGTCAGTGGGTCAGTTTACCCTTGTATGTTCAGTGTATTGCCGGAGCATGTATATAAGATGATGGTATAATTACATAATTTAAAAATAGTTAGTCAAATATAATCAGTTTTGTTTATTTCAATTTCTCTGTTGGTTTATACTTATATGCGTAGGATTCTGCAATATGTGTTGGATAGGTGATGAAAGAGTTGAATGTGGTAAAGTGTACTTTGTCACTGATCACTGTACCATGTGGCAAGGCTTTCAACAAATTGTCTAGCAAAAGTTTTTTTTTTTTTTTGTCAGGAATTGTCTAGCAAAAGTTATCCTATACTCTAACATATTTTTTAGTATTATATTTTTAATAAGTGTTTAAGAATGTGTGTTTTTGCAGGAAGAAGTCACTTATTATTAGGAAAGGTACGAACATACATACATTTTTATAAGTGATTTAATTTTAAAAAAAATTAAGATAGCCAAACTGATCCCATATATAGTCATTTTATTTGAATTACTGTTTCGAATCTTGATTTCACTCAACTTTTCGTTCATAATTTAGATTTTAAAAATTTTCTGCAATCTTTCATGAAAAAATATCTCGACCTTGCGCGAATTTATTCTAGAAACAGAATTTGTACAAAGAAAATGTATATAAACACAAGGAAAAAAAATATACAAAACGAGTACGAAGAAGCTAGGTTTCACCACCAATCTGATTGGCAGAGCTGTTTGCAGCCAACCCCGCCGGCTCTGATGGTGGCACCAATTAGCCTCCATGCATGTTTTTTTTTTTTTTTTTTTTTTTTGTAAGGAGCCTCCATGCATGTTTGGCTCTACGATAACAAAAATATTTAACGAGCTGAACTTGAACAAAATTACGAATTTGGCTCGGCTCATTTACGGCTCTGGTCCGATTCAACATTGATATGCATGTGTGGTTAACATTTTAGAGGAAAGCATAGATTGGTCCAATTTTAGTGGTAACATGCAAGTGAATATATACTAGCTTGCTTTTTGGAATATGTAGATCTTGAAAGAGAGTATATTGATAGATCAACTTCACCATATATATGCATATACCTAGCTATAAGATTAAAACTCCATGCAAGTGTGTTATGATACCCTACTTTTCTTCTACCTCATGAAACGAATCCAAAACCACATGCAAAGAGAACAACACAAAAGCAAAGAAACTAGTAGAATAAAGTGAAAACTTTGAAAACAAAGGAACCCTTTTTCCAACATTACCCACACCTCATTATTCTCTAATCAGAACTAGTTCAATACTTTCTCCATTCTTCCTTTATGTTTTCTTTACATATATATACAAGAGTTTCCTATTCTAACACCTTCACCCTTTCCATTTTCATCCAGTGTACTCTGGAATACTTCTTCTCATAATGGCTCTTGCAATGGCTTATTCGAAGAATATGGGGCCATTCATCTGCCTATTGATCATCATCATAGACGTGATCGCGGGCATACTTGGGATTGAAGCTGAGATATCACAGAACAAAGTGAAGCACTTGAGGTTATGGGTGTTTGAGTGCAGAGATCCGAGCTATGAAGCATTTAAGCTAGGATTTGCTGCTGCAATCATGTTGGCCTTTGCTCATGTTCTTGCTAACATGCTTGGGGGTTGCATATGCATGTGGTCCACCGAAGAATTGGATAAATCATCTGCTAACAAACAATTGGCTGTCTCTTCTCTAGTCTTGTCATGGTGCTTCATCTATCTATTTCTTCTCTTTATTTTGCTAAACAAACACACACACACACACACACATCATCTGTTTAGATAAAATGGTCCGCGTAGATTTTATTTTTCACGCATTGGCCTTATGAATCAGCAGGATCAGTTTTATGTTGCACAACAGAATCTGATCATCGGTCTGAGGTTATGTTGCTCAATGAGCTCTAACGACAACTTGTTAACAATGCAACCATTTTTATACTGCTGTATTATAATTTTTAGCAATGTTCATGCATATATGGTATTGATAGTGTGTTTAACACAAGAAAACTGAAACAGGATCATTTTGGTTATTGCATTCTCAATGTTGATAGCTGGAGCCTTATCAAACTCCCACTCAAGGGCTGATTGTGGAGTGTCTCATCATCGTTTCCTGTCGATAGGAGGGGTTTTGTGTTTCCTTCACGGACTATTTGCAGTGGCATATTATATATCTGCAACAGCTACCCTTGCAGAAGAGAAGAAATTAAACGAAGCAGCACCTGTAACAGCATGAACATTTAGGCAGAGACAATAATGCTTTTCTATTTGTTAAATTACGATTATCTTTCTGCCTGATTTGATTTATTATTGATGTAACCTTGTTGTTTTAGCTGTTTATTTCATTTACAATGTCATATGAATTGATTTAATAAAGTCAAGAAATTCTGATACCAGAGTTATATCTGTCATTTGCATTAAAATTATGAAGAAAAAAGATCACAGGAACTCTTATTTAGCTATAGAACTGTCAACAAGTACAGTCATGAACAATAGCTATAGAACTGTTAACCAATCCTATTATTTAGCTGATGTAGAAGCTCATCATCAGTTGTTCCGGATTCACATAAGATCGCGGCTCATATTAAGCACTCCCCACAACACAAAGCCACTGGCCGACAAACAATGCAGCGCAGTTGACATTCGGGTTGATGGAGTTGAACTCATCAGTTGACAATGCAAAACTCTGAGCAATGCTGAAGCAAGTATCTCCACTGCTCACTCCAGTCACCGAATCACATGTCGGGACTGATGCCTTTGCAAGCCTCCCTGTGTCAAAAATACAAACTCATAAACAAATTTGCATTACAATAATAACAAGGGAAATTCTGGAGAGTTATTGATCCAGATACTTACTGGGCAAAACTGATCTGCTTTCAGCAATGGTAAAGATGAGAAAAACAGCAAGTGTAAGAACGAGCAAGGCGCTTCTGTTGTAGCTTATCTTGGCCATTTCACTATTTGTTCTTGGAGTAAAGCAGCTAAGCCAGATAAGAGAAGAAGAATGCTTGCTTTCTTACTTTGTGTTGATGCTTCCTTAAACCTGACATTTATACTTTACATTCTGGAATGAGACCAACAAGTAAGCCAAAAATCATCGTTTCCTTCAAATTATACCAGCCCTCTTGTGACACCATGCGATTTAACCAATTAGACAGCCGATTTGTATTCCCATAACAGGTAGATGATCCACACACTTCAGTAAAACACTAAGTAAAAACTCAGATAAATAATTTAGTAACGCATGAGCCTGTTTGCAATGACTTAAAGCCCGGGTTTAAGTCATTTTGACTTTATAAGCTGAAAATGACTATTTCTGTAAGAAGTCAGAAGTCAACTTAAAGTCAGAAATAAGTCAGAAACTGACTTAAAGTCAGATTTTAGTTTGGCTTGATTTTTTTTGAACTTTTTTTTTTTGATAAAAATTACCCATAAGCCATATGTTACCAATAAATCACTTTTATTTTTATTATTATATTTTTAATAACTCATAAGTCATTAATAATTCAGAATTACTCAAACAAACATTTTAAACTCCCAACTTATCATATCACATGAGCCACGCTAAGTCATAAGCTCAGCCAAACGGCCTCTCTTAAATAGTGAATTGCAGACTACAGTAGTCATTTAGTTCTGGTTCACACATTTGTTTAAATAGTTTCATCGATCAACAGTTTCAGGTGTTTGAAAATTCAGGGTCGGTTGTTTTAGTGTACATGTGTGGAATTTTTGTCGTTTGACGATATATAACAAGGGTGTAGAGAAGAAAAGAACCAAGAAAGGTCTGTTGTGATCTTTTTGTTCCAATGAAATTTAATTGATCATCCTGAATTGTGATAGTTATCACCTCACCATATCGTGTCTTCAAGTTCAACTCTTTTGTTTAACAAGCACCCCTTGTTTGTAATACATGTCTGAACACCGCTGCTCTATTGTTGCAAATTATCGGAATTTCTTCTGGAATATGCACAAGATGCTTCCGCATCTCATGTTCTCCTGAACAACCATTCTAACTGTGCCGATTATTGTAGGCTACTTCCACAGATACATCAGTCTAGAATGCGTGACAAAAAAGAATCTAACAAAAGACTGAACAATTACTGAATACATCAAGAGAAGTACAAGTGACAAACAACGGGTCTTCTTATTTTTCACAATTTCCAGTATAACAACCTGTTAATGATCTTTGGATCGATTCTTTTTGAACAGCAACAAAAAAATGCTTCAGTTAATCGTAAGAACAAAGCTTGTATCATAATACCAGAACTTTTTTAACCAAGCTTAGCAAGAACATCATTAAGTGCAGTTACGGTTTCAGCATAGGCCTTCTCTGCTTTAGGAGTACTCTTCGTCTTGGCTGCATAGTCCAACTGGCAAAAGCACAAAAAATTTGAACAATTATAAACTAAACTATAGGCGGAAAAGTCCATTTTACATACGAGTAATGCTACGTACCGTTCCCAATTTTTTTTCCCAACACATGACAGACATATGACTGATTTTAATTGGGTGGTTTATGTGCATACAAGAGGTCTAATTATTATTAGCGTGAGTTGAACACTTTCTGGGGTACCTAACATTTTCCTTTACATACAGCTTATAACATGACATATGCTGATAGTATTAATTCGCGCAGAATGAAAAGACTTTGTTAATGAGCATAAGGAAGGTATCAACTCACTTCATTAATTACTTGGAAGAGCTTTCCTGCGAGTTCTTTGAGTAACTTCTTTTCGTCTTTTGGCTTTGCAGAAATAACAGTGTTGAGATCATAGCGCAGATATTCTGCCTTGGAACGCAGATCATTTTGCACATAAGGCCAGGCCTTCTTGTCGATGAGCTCCTTCACATTGATAATGTCCTTGGCCGAATCCTTAGCCCTCGCTGCTGCCTCTACTGGCGGCAATGGTTGCAGGTAAAACCGCTTTTTCAGTGGCTTATCGAGGTCCCTGGCCTCGTCTGAGTTGTCAGTTCCAGCTGCAAATTCACAAAATTATCAACAAAATTATTCGACTTATCATACTACCCGACTTTGTCAAATTTCAAATAATGTACATTATCAGAATACTAAAAACAACAAAAATCTCACGCAACAAAAAATCCGCTAATATAAATGCTGAAAATTAATCTAATGTAGATTAATTCCGAGGTGAATTAACTTTGTACATTAAAATTGCGTAAGATTTTTATTTTAATAACAACATTTCTAACATATTTGAAGATCTAGAAACAACAAAAATCTTACGCAATCCGCCTGATGGCGGTGGAGGTGGTCCAATTTTAATCGAATTCGCAGCAGCTAGCACATCTCTAGCAAAGGAGCCAACACCGAAACCAGCAACAACAGCAATGACTGCGCGACGACTAGTCTCGGTGTCAAATGACATCTGCTGAGCTCTAACACTGAACACTGGTGGAGCCAGGGTCACACGGGTGCAGCTAGCAGCTGAGCTTAAGCGAGTGGAGCCACTGAACTGGAGACTACCTTCCAAGACAGCATTGGAAGAACCAAGTAGACTGGCCATTGATGTCATTGCTCCAGACATCTCTATTGCACTTTACTATAAAAATTTGATGCTTGTAATAATGTTGTAAGCAAGTGATGGATAGGGAATATGTGGAATATAATGAGTTGTTGTCTTTAACCCCAAGTTCTGTCTTCATGTGCTGTACAAGTAAATCCAGTCAGCTAGCATCTTATCCTGCATTAACTTCATCTCACCCAATAGTAGCTTGACATGTAGATCTACATGTTGGATGGCCAGATTCATTGTTATTGTTATTATTGTTATTGTTATTAGGAATTTTAGCTCACTGAGTGAGCAGTTATATTTATCTATTTTTCTAAAATAAATATTTTTTGTTTTAACAAATAAAACTATTTTTACCTTCTAATTTAGCAATAATAAAATAACTATACGACACAAGTTCTAATAGATTGAAAAAGGGAAAATATCTAAAAGAAAGGGTTAATTATCTAGTTGATCACTAAAGTGGACTTAATGTATCAAATTGGTCACTGAATTCAAAACGGTATCAAGATGGTCACTGAAGTGGCCATAAATATCAAACAAGTACCTTGAAATATAAGTTCAAACAGTAAAAATATTATTTATAAAGTTTTACACATTATTTTTGAATGTTACCAAACCCAAGTAAAATTTATGACTTTTAATATTTATGATAATATATTTAAATTTTATCAAGTTTATTTATTATTTATTTTTAATTAAAACAAAGAAAATAACTATATAATAAAATATAAATAATAAATAAATTTGATCAAATATAAATATATTATTTTAAATACCAGAAGTCATGACCTTTTAGTTGGTTGTGATAACATTTAAAAATAATGTGTAAAACTTTATAAATAATATTTTTACTACTTGAACTCATATTTCAAGATACTTGTTTGATATTTATGGCCACTTCAGTGACCATCTTGATACCGTTTTGAGTTCAGTGACCAACTTGATACATTAAGCCCATTTCAGTGACCAACTTGATAATTAACCCGTAAAAGAAACAATAAACAATATATCGGGATCAGTGTTCCAGAATCTGATTTAGAGTTAATCGAAAATCGGGGATTAATCGGAATGAAGATCAGATGTATTTTATTATTAAAATATTATTTAATATTTAGTTATTATTGAATTTGTTATTTATTAATAAATACATCTTTACCATATCATTTAATAATTGTTCATATTCAAAATGGTATAGTATTTTGATTTTAATAAATTATAATTTATATTTCAATTTTTATAAGGATTAGTTGAATTTCAAAAATCGAATCCATCGATAACATTGCAGGAGATTAATTAGTTAAATCGGGATTTTTTAAAATCTATTAAACATTGCATGAGAGGTTTTTTCTTTTTTCTTTTTGTCACGACATGAGAGGTATTTTAATAGGGAAAATTAATTTAAAGTTCCCTGAACTATTGGTGTTTTATTGTCTAGATCCCTGAAATAAAGATTCCAATATCCGGATCACTTATGTTTTCAGTTTTCTTATTTGAGTCCTTCTGTTAACTAAGATTCTAACGGACGTTAGAATCTCGCTCAGACTTGTTGACACGTGTATATGAATTTTATTTTAGAGGTCCTTGAACTATTAGTAATTTTTTTTATCTAAATCCTTTCATTAATTTAAAATTTATTTTGTATTAAGATACTGAAATTTAATAGTTTTAGAAGGTATTCAAATTTTAGTACAACCTAAACTTTTTAATTCGTAATTATTTTAAAAGTCTAATAGATAATAAAAAACATTAATATAACACAGTAAAATAAACATTAATATATTTATTAATATAACACAATAAATATATTAATGTTTATTTTACACAATAAATAAATTAATTTTTACTAATTAATTAATAAATATTATTTATTTTACTGTGTTATATTATGGTTTAACTCGTGCTTCCATGTATCTTAATTTATTGTTTATTAGTTTTTTTATTATATAATAAATGACATGTAAAAGAGACTAGTCAAGAACATTGTCATAACAAACACAAAGCTTATAGTCTTATTGTAAAAAAAAAGACCTCACAAGATATTGGCCCTGTTTGGAAGATAGAGGTTTGGGCCAAAATTAGAGGTTTGGGGTGGTTTAGAGATTTGACCACTAAAATCCGCTAATATAAGTGTTTGGTAGTTAGCGGATTTAAATAAAGGTTTGGACCCAGAAAGCTAATTTTGAAAAAGCTACTTTGAGGAGTTTTTTGGGTTAGAGGTTTTGGTTTGTGTCAGAAAAAGCTAATCAATCCGCTATTAATCAAACAGTTTTACGAGAAACAACTAATTCAATCCGCTAGTCAAAAAATCTATTTCAATCCGCTAGTCAAAACATCTGAATTAATCTGCTAACAGCTAATCCCCAAACAGAGCCATTGTCAAAAACTCTAATAACAAATCAATTTTGAATTTATTTAACTTAAAAGCCATGTTACAATTCAATATTAATTTGTCAAATAACTATCAATATTAATTTTGCAAGAATTCCAATTGGTGTTACACATAATATTATCTATTAGACATTTAAAATAATTACGAATTAAAAAACTTAAGTTCTACTAAAAATTGAATACCTTCTAGACCGATTAAATGTTAGTATCTTAATACATAATAAATTTCGAATGATAAAAAAAAGTGCTTAGTTTCGTTTAAATCAATGGAAAGACTCATATAAGAAAATTACTAATAGTTTAGGGATCTTTAAAATAAAATTAATATACACGTGTCAACAATTCTGCCATGTCATCGAGATTCTAACGTCCGTTGGAATCTCATTTAACGGAAGGACTCAAACAAGAAAACTGAAAACGTAAGTGATCCGGATATTGGAATCTTTATTTCAGGGACCCAGACAATAAAACAACAATAATTCAGTGATCTTTAAATTAATTTTCCCTATTTTAATATAATCTATAATCTATTTATCTGTTTATTTATAAGAAAAAAGGATGAGTATTAGGACCCAACAAACGACCCGACCGGAGCGGCCCGTTAGCTAAAGTGTAACGAGTAGAAGCGAAGCGCCACTTCTCATTTTCAAACTAATTCAAATTTCTCATTCACCTACGCTCTCTCTCTTACTTTCACTCTCTCCCCAAATCGAACAATCTAGGGTTCAATTTCAACATCTCATTTATCTCTGCAATTCACATCCACTTATACAGACAATCTCCTTGTATCTTCCTTCGTCGCTGGCGAAATGGCCTCACGGAATCAGAATAAACCCCCTCCTCGCACTCCTCTCACTGTAACTCTCTCTCTCTCTTTTTCAGCTAATTTACTTATTTGCTTCAATTTAGGTACAAATTTGTGGCTTTATGAGCTTTAGGGTTTGTTTTTGATATCAATTTTAGGGCTTTGCTTTCGATTTGTTGTTTCGGTGTTTATTTGAGATCTCTCTTTGTTGATAATTATTTTTGATTTTGTGCTTTTATGTCTGTTTTGTGGTGAATGAGCTAGAATTGGGTTAAAGATGCAATGATTAAAAACATGAAGACATTACTTGGTTAAATTATGTCGTAAGCTTAGTTTGTTTTGTGGTGGATGAGCTAGAATTGGGTTTCTGTGTTGAAGCTTTCTTCTATTTTTATAAATTGTTACTTCTCTTTGAATTGAATTTTTTTTAGAGTTATGGTGGATAGACCCTATATTGCACCTTTATCTTGATTCCGGTTGGAAGTTGTTATCACTGGAATCTATAAACGATATGCTTCCTTACAATGTGCTTCAGTCCATCCTTTTTTTCCGTCTAAACATATTACATAATGGGTAATGCTCAACTATCTTATGGTTGTTGAATTTGGAGAACGGACCGATTGACAAGAACAGTCTAATTGGGTATGCTCAAATTTAAAAATTTGGCTGTTTAACTTGGTTTTTTGTTTTTCAGAAAATTAGTAGCCAAGATGATGGACCTAATGATAAGCGTAGGAAGGTCGCATCTGGAAGGATAACGGGATCTACAGCCGCAAGCCGAAGGAGACAGGTCTCGGCCGTGGTGACTAATCGCCAAGATGCTGTGGTCGGTGGCAATGCTGAGTCTGTAAATGAAGAGTTGGAGAATGTAAAACTAGAGTTCACAAAGGAGGAGGTTGACGTGTTGCTGAATGAGAAGATTAGAGCCAAAAAGTTTGACTTAAAGGTTAGATTCATTATATATGTTATATGCATGTACAGTACTGTACATATTATGCACCTTCTGAAGTTGATTGCATTTCCAACATGATTAAAGTTTAATTTTAAAGTTGTTTTGCTTTTATATTGAAAGGGCCTTATCATTAAGTTACATCTATCCCCTTCCCTTCAGTTCAATATGCCATCATAAGGAAGTATGTGAATAAGCTGACTGTTTTTTTTTTTTTGGTGTTTGGTGCTTGCTGGATTTACTTGTCTTATTTGCATATATAGGGTAAAATGGAACAGATGAATGAGCACATAAATAAGCTCAAGCTCTGCATCAAATGGTTCCAAGGTAATGAAGAAGGACACATTCAAGAACATGAAAAGCTTAATAGTTCGTTAGAATCAGCCGAGAGAAGATTTACAGAAACAGGTTAGTTTTTCTGTAAAGTAATTTAGACTAAAATTAAAAAAATGACCTTCTAATGTCATGCTTCTTTTTCTTTATGTTAGAAATTGCAATGAAGGCCAGGGAGGAAGAACTGAATAAAGTTTTAGATGAATTAAAGCTGAATATATCTTCCTTGAAAAATAAGTTGGCCGAGGAAGAATCTTTAAAATTGGTAAAATTTACAGTCAAATATTTTTGCTATCTTATATGAATATATATGTTCCTATTTTTATCCTTGTACATACCTTTAATCATAGATGTTAATAGGATGCAATCGTATCGCACAAGAGAGAAAAGGAAGCAAGGGATGAGTTGGAAAAGTTGCAAGCTGCTTTGAGTGAAGAGCATCAAAGGGCCAAGCAGGAGATAATGGATATCAATCAGAAGGTAATATTTTTAGTAATTTTAGTACCATTTACCAAAGTATCATTTTATAATTTCAGTTCAGATGCGGAGTGTTTAATATTAATACAATGCTTTCTATTTTTTGAGAATGTGTAGTTTGCATCTGTCAATGCTGATCATAAGCGGTTACAAGAATACAATAAAAGCTTGCAGCACTACAACAGACAACTGCAGACAGATGTTGCTACTGCTACTGAATCAGTCAAAAGAATTGAAAAAGAGAAATCAGCTATAGTGGAGAACCTAAGCACGTTAAGAGGCCACCATAAATTGCTGCAGGAACAATTAACTTCCTCCAAGGTATGCCCTTTTTCATTTAAATTATCAAACATCAGTGATTATATTTGCCGGACAAGATTATGCATTGTTATTTGTATCATAACTCTGAGAATCCTTGATTCTCAAGCATTCATTAATTGTGAAAGTAAATTATATCCTGGGCATATTTTGCGTGTCAATGAAAGAGTTTCCTATTGCAATCTTACGAGACTGAGTTTTCACTAGACAGAAATGCCAATTTTATTGCATAATAAATCATTCAGCAGGTAAATGTTATTTATCTGCATTGAACACTAGAAAAGTCCGGACTTTATCTGCATTGAACTTTAGAAAATTTCAGACAAGTTCACATAAATTTAAGATGTGTTTGCTTCTGCAACTTTTTATATTATTTAACCTCTGTGACCTCCCTTGGTCAATAAATGCTCATCACTTTTCGCCTATCAAGTTCTGTTCCTACTTGATAAATGCCATGAAGGCAATATTCACATAATTTTTTATCAAATAATTTTCTTAATAATCCTTTCGCCATTCCTACAGCTAGGAAAACTTTATAGGGTTAATAATTATATAGGATTATATAAAAAAGTGTCCAAGTCATGTTAGTATAAGAAAGCAACATATTTTCTGAGAATAAGTTGGGAGTTATCGGATCTCATATGGTATTTTAACAGGCTCTTCTCGACGAGGCTATTATGAAAAAAGAATCACTGGGAAGTGAAATTGTGATACTTCGAGGAGAATTACAACAAGTTAGAGAAGATCGTGATCGACAATTGTCAGAAGTGCAGGAATTAACTGCCACCGTAGCCAAGTACAAAGAAAGTACTGGAAAATCAGTTGCTATGTTGGATAGTCTGACTTTGAAATCAGACGCTTTGGAGGTTAGTAACAGGTTGATTTGCAACGTTAACTAGGCCTTCTTGGTTTGCTGGTTTCTGATATGTTAGGTTCATTTTGCACTTTGCAGGAAAGATGTTCAACTCAAATTGAACAAATCCGTTTATTAGAGCAGCAGTTAGCTGCAGCAAATGAGAAACTAAAGGTTGCAAAAATCGTTTTAGATATTTTCCGTTGCACAGCTATTTACAATTTGCATTTCCTTTACTTTTATTACCCTTGATGGTCGTTATATGAATCTTCAGATCACTGATTTATCCACTTCAGAGATAAGGATAGAATTTGATAAGAAAAATCAAGTTGTCAGTGAACTCCAACAGCGACTTAGAGAGGCGGAACTACAAATTGCAGATGGAGAAAAGTTGCGAAAGAAGCTTCATAACACAATTTTAGTAGGTTAATTTTCTCATGTTACCTGTTTTATCATTCCTGTGTACAGTTGCTAACTAATTTCTACTACAGGAACTGAAAGGAAATATTCGTGTATTCTGCAGAGTTCGGCCTCTGTTGCCGGATGATTCTCATGCAACAGATCCTGCTGTTTCTTTCCCTACCTCAGGAGAACTAGTAGGCCGCGGTATTGATTTAATTCAAAGTGGTAAGAAAGTCACTAATATATGTGCGCCTGTGTGGTGATAACATGTTTTTGCTCAAAGTTATTCCCTCCAGTTACCTCCTAGGCTCGAAATTTAGTCATGTATCTTTTAAACTTCTGTTTGACAGGACAAAAGTATCCTTTCACTTTTGACAAGGTGTTCTCCTTTGAGGCTTCCCAACAAGATGTTTTTGTAGAAATATCACAGCTGGTGCAGAGTGCTCTTGACGGCTACAAGGTGATTCTTCTTTTGTCTCCTGGGATTAGTGTTCAATGTAATAGCATAGTGATTGAACGTTCTATTTGGACTGAAGTGCAAAGCTGTCATGGCCTCCTGGGGCATATCGCAACGCTCGAAAGTTAGGTGTGAGTTGCTGAAGTTTATTAAAGTGAAGCGCAAAGTACATAAAACTGTACATATGATAAAATTGATAAAATTACTAGCAATAAATATAAACTTGTCAGGTTAAAGTTGATGTAATTAACAAGACTGGAATAGAACTAGGGTTTATAATAACCGAAGAGGACTAGCAAGGTGTTCAAGATAAATTAATCATCTTCATCACATATCTAGGGCTGCTAAAATCTTGATTAAGATTATTATCATGATCCTCAGCACGTTTATATTCTTCTCTGTTTTTTTTTCCTCATGAATCTCCTCCACGTGAACTAAGCGCCTTTTACTGTCACTTTTAAGATCTGTGTGATTGTGACAGTAATATTCTACGAGTATATATTTTAATATTTTCTTGCTTATGCACACTTTTAAGTTTTAATACCTTGCTGCCTTTGTTAATATGAAAACACACACACACACACACATATTAGTTAGTAAGTACATATGACTATCTGACTCAATGTCTGACTTTTTGTCAAAATGGATTTTGTATTGGTAGGTTTGTGTATTTGCCTATGGCCAGACAGGGTCAGGTAAGACATTTACCATGATGGGTAGACCAGAAGCTCCGGAGCAGAAGGGCCTAATACCGAGATCATTGGAACAGATATTTCAGACAAGCCAGGCCTTGAAAGCCCAAGGGTGGAGATTTAAAATGCAGGCAAGTTGCTTGTTTTTAAATTTGTTTGTTCAGAATTAGACAATGTTGTATCACAATAATTTGCAAAGTGCATGTTCTTAACTAGCTGTGTTAATATCAGGCCTCAATGTTAGAAATTTATAATGAAACGATACGTGATTTGCTATCACCGCGATCAACTTCCTCAGACATCAATCGTACTGAAAGTGGCGGTTTAGGGAAGCAATACTCCATTCGACATGATGCAAATGGAAATACATATGTTTCTGACCTCACCATTGTGGATGTCTGTAGCATAAATGAGGTTTCCTCTCTTTTGCAGCAGGCTGCACAAAGCAGGTACGTTATACAATGTTTCCCTTTTGTCTTATCAGTATTTTATGTTTGACACAGTAACAACTTGGAAGTTATTGCCTAGAGACCTCTTTTTCTCCTACTTGCGAACATTATTTCAAGTTGAATCAATATTGTAATTCTCTTTATTTAACTCCGTCTCTGTAATTTGTCAGAAAACTGTGACAAGAATATTTATTTGTTCCAATTTTGATAAGTTCATTTTCTGCCAGGTCTGTTGGCAAGACTGACATGAATGAGCAGTCATCTAGAAGTCACTTTGTATTCACTTTGAGAATCTATGGAACAAATGAGGTATGTTTTTGTTATTCTGATTTTGAATTAGGTGAATAGAATTACTAATACGATTCATACTGTAAAATGTAGTTATGATACATAACTTATAAGCAAAAAGTTACCTAAGAATCATGATAAAATCTTGTGTTATAACAAGATTCCCTAAAAATATAATTACACTTCAACATCTCTTGGTCTGTAAGGTAAAACCTCATGCTTATGTAATACAAATATATTCTATATCAAGCTAATAATTTTGATCCTTCAGAGCACTGAGCAACAAGTTCAAGGTGTGTTGAATCTTATTGATTTAGCTGGTAGTGAACGACTAGCACGGAGCGGAGCAACAGGAGATCGACTCAAGGAAACACAGGTATCCCATATGTTGACTAAGCCTGAGCCCTAATCGTATTTTCCAAGTTTTTTTAGTGTCAATTTGTTGTGCTGATTTAGCAGTTCTGTCAAACAGGCCATAAATAAGAGTTTGTCATGCTTGAGTGATGTTATTTTTGCTCTTGCAAAGAAAGAAGACCATGCTCCATTTAGAAATTCGAAGTTGACATATCTTCTTCAGGTATATCCTTTTTTGTACCTCTTTAAACAAAATTAAAATTGTTAATTACCATGACAGTCATGCCAGAGTTTTCTGTCACTGTAACAAAACAATGTAGTTCTCCATTTTTGATAAAGATTCTCACACTATTATTCAAGCAGTCTTGTAACACCAAGCCCTAAATTTTAATTAAATTTGTTCACTTTATTTTGAATAATTTGAAAGACCCCTGTCACTAATTACATAATTATAGGGGTAAATATAAGCTGATTTTGTAAAATCTTTATATTTGCACGAAAAAAAAATAGTTATGGCTTGTTGGAAGTATCTGAAGTTGATAAAGAGATGCTCTGCTAAAGAAGTCACTGATTATTTTCTTTGACTTGTGCAGCCTTGTCTAGGTGGAAATTCCAAGACTCTTATGTTTGTGAATATTTCTCCGGACCCGTCTTCTACCAATGAGTCATTGTGCTCACTTCGATTTGCTGCCAGAGTGAACTCCTGTGAGATTGGGATTCCTCGAAGACAAACTATCAGGCCTCTCGAGTCTTCTCGCCTCAGTTGTGGTTGAACTTGTAGAGACTCATCCTATTTGTTCTGTTGCATCTTGCAACTTTTTCTGTTGTAGCATATCTGATATGTTTTCCATATAATTTGAGTGTACTATTGTAGTTGTGGTGGTGTTAAGACTTAATAGGCTTTCATTCTTAATGTAACCACTCTATCCCCATTCTTGGGATGGTTTATATAATAACAATTAAAAATCTTTTATATGATTTGATAAAGTCTTTTTTTAATGATATTTCAGATCTAGTTGAATCCCTTTTAGGGAAATTCCTATTAACCATAAGAGTGATCACCTCAAAAATGAATTCTTATTTGGTTCAGAGTAAAGTATACTTTGTGTACGTGCATTTTACATGATACTATAATTCAAAACTACCGCATGCGATACCAACTTTATGTCGTGTGTATTGCTGTCAAGTTTTGTGAACTCCGTCTATTGTTTTTAGGGTGTATATGCCTTTTCATTGTTTGCTTGTCCTTGTAATTATATATCATGTTGCCTTTACCTCATTTCAGCATCTTTTTCTTGTATAAACCCTGATTTGAAGCACTCTCTCCCCCACACACAGTAAATGCTTGCTGCTTGAAGAGTGTGATGCGAGTCTTGACCTTATGTGCGACTGTTATCGTATGAGTGAGGAGACTGTTATCGTATGATTGAGGAGAAGACACATTGGTATAGTTAACGTATAGTGTTAACGGAAGTAGGAGGTTCCCTGAGTGCTACGGAGAAATGTTGGTTTTATATTGTGGCATTTTGCACTTAGTTTACAGGGATTTTTGTGGGTAAGGCCGTTAGTTCTTATACCGGGGTCATAAAACACGTTCGGGCCAAACTATAGACGTTAGGTTAAGGACATGCCGCAGAGGGGTAAAAATTTGAAATCGGAAAATTACCTCCATGACACGACGTAAGAAAAACTAAATCAATTTGAAAGAAATAGTGTTTGCGAACTAGTTCAGCATTAGTATAATTAGAATAGAATGAACGTAAACATAAGAAGCAAAATAAGGCTAGTTGATAATAATTATTCTGTTAAATAAGCTAATTCATCACTACACTATATAAGAACTTTTAGTTGAATCATTAATCCAAAAAAATTTGGATCAAATACTTGGATAACTAAAATATCTCAATTGGGTGTTAGTCGTTAATCCAGTTAAATAAAAATATGGTAAATATATGTGAAAAGTGACATGGCCGATCCAATCTCATGTATGTTATTTTCACCCTCCCTCTTTTCAAAATTTATGTGACACTACTTATCTTCCCTTCACTACCAAATCCCTGACACTCTTTCTTCCAAAGCCTTTAGCTACATTGGAAGGATAAGTCAAATTTTATATTACTTCGAACCAAGCATGTCGTGTTACAGATTTTGTTGGAATGTTGTTGTGATGTTTCTGTTAGAAAATGGAAAGTTTAAAGCATATTTTTTAATATGTTCTTGATGTAATTTCCGGGACATTTTCTTAGTGAAATCCATTGAGAAATAGAGTTGAATACAGTGGCTTGAAAGAGCTTGAAATGAGAATGTGATTCATTTAATCTGGACAAATAAATCTGGTCAGTATATCTGATAGATACAGATTCATTGAATCTGGACAAATGAATCTGGCCAGTATCTCTAACAGATACAGATTCATTGAATCTGGACAAATGAATCTGGTCAGTATATCTGATAGATACAGATTCATTGAATCTGGACAAATGAATCTGGTCAGTATATCTGACAGATACAGATTCATTGAACCTGGACAAATGAATCTGGTCAGAATGTCTGACAGATACAGATTCACTGAACCTGGACAAATGAATCTGGTCAGAATGTCTGACAGATACAGATTCATTGAACCTGGACAGATGAATCTGGACAGTGTGTTGGTGGCTTGGCCTCACTATAAATAGTGAGCCTCGACACTTGAGTTGAAGCACGGGAAAAACACAAACACCATTCTCATTCTTCTCTATTACACTCTCACCATCTACTCCGATATATACACATATACATACTGTTCTCGGGCGAACTGAGGTGTTGATCGCTGTTGATCGTACTCGTGTCTGTGAGCGGTTCGGTCTGTGCTGTTTTATCCTGGGAGCGATATTGCGACTATCCATCACAGCGTAGTGGGGAATAATCACTTCAAGAACAGTCTAGTCTTCATCGAAGGGCTAGGCGACTCAGCTGTTCTGTATACTAAATTCTAGCGACGGTGTAAGGTGCGCCTTTTTCTTTTTCTTTTTTTGTAATTTATCAGTCACTGATTATTGTATATACGATCTTCGTGCATGCTATATTGTTGTTGTTTCGTTGGCCTACTCTTGTTTATATAATATAACTGCTCTACACATTGTTGCTGTGATTTTCACTGTGACTCCCAACAATCTTGAAGTGATTAACTGTTATATTGTGTAGTAAGCAAAATGGTTAATGAGATTGCGGATTCTGTTGTTGGTGGTGGTGCTGGTTCTGGGTCTGGTGTTACTAGTAACATCGATTGGACTACGTATCGTTTTCCACAGCCCATCGATTTATCAGGTATTCCTGATAAATTCGGTGGGGGAGTTTCTTTTTCTCGCTGGCAGAAAAAGATGAAACTGTGGCTTACGGTTAAGGGTCTGTGGCCGGTGTTACAGTACGAGAAACCAGTTGTGGTACAGGAAAAAGCTGAAACCCTTAAGGCCTATGCTATGTGGGAGGAAAAGGATGGGGTGGCTAGGGCTGCTATTCTAGCAGCCTTAACGAACACTCTGTTCGATGTTTACTCATCTGACTCCTACACTGCTAAGACCTTGTGGGAGAAACTTGATCAGACACACAATACTGACTCGCAAGGGTTGGAAAAGTATTCTGTGGCTAAGTTCCTGGACTTCAAACTGGTGGATTCAAAATCCATGACTGAGCAGGTGCATGAGTTTGAGACGTTGGTGCATGCTTTGAAGGAGTCCGGAATGGACCTTCCTGAAAAGTTTTTGGTTATGTCTGTGATTGAAAAGCTCCCTAAGTCTTGGGAAGAGTTTGCACTCTCCCTGAAAAGGCAGAAGGGAGAGATCACTTGGACTAACCTGATGCTGGACATCTCTGTGCAGGAGCAGCACAAGTCCAAACAGGGACATGTGATGCCAACTGAATCTGGTAGCTCGAAGGTCAATGTAGTGACTGTGGGACAGAAAAGAAAGTCTGTCGCTAAGAAGGTGAACACTAAGCCCAAAACTGACAAGGGCAAGGCTAAGAAATCAAAGGCCAACAAACCATGTTGGTCTTGTGGACAGGTTGGTCATTGGAGTAAGGACTGTCCTGTAAAGAAAGCAAAGAAAGCTGAGGTGGTAGCACAAGCAAATACTGTGCTTGGAACCACTGATGGGCCTGTGCTTAACATGGTTGTTGGTGAGGCTGTTGCTTCTGAAACCAATGACGGGTATGTTAAGTACAACCCTGAACTATTTTCCACTTATCTGTCTAATGAGTGGTTGATTGATACGGGAGCTAATGTGCACATTTGTGCTGATATTACTCTCTTTGTATCTTATCAACAGGCTCATGGGATGACAGTGACGATGGGGAATGCTAGTGCAGCTCAAGTTCGTGGAATAGGAAACGTGGACCTGAAGTTTGCTTCAGGGCGTGTTCTATCCCTTACTAGAGTGCATCATGTTCCCGAGATTCGTAGAAATATTATTAGTGGAAGTTGTTTAGTTAAAAATGGCTTTGAACTTTCTTTAAAGTGTAATAAAGTAGTTATTACCCAGACTGGTGTGTTTTTTGGCAAAGGCTACTTGTCAGACGGCTTGTTTTTAATAAATGTGGAGCCTGTTTTAGGCGGTTTTATTAATAATACTGCTTCTCCTTCTGTTAATAATATTGAATCATCCGATTTGTGGCACTCTAGGCTTGGTCATTTAAATTTTGGTGCTCTAAAGAATATGATGAACTTAGAGTTGATTCCAAAGCATGCCATTGATAAGAAAACTAACTGTCAAGTATGTGTGACAGCTAAACTAACAAGGAAACCTTTTCATAGTGTGGTTAGGGATTCTGACTTGTTAGATTTAGTGCACTCGGACATATGTGAATTTGGTGGTGTGTTGACTAAGGAACACTGTAGATATTTCATTACCTTTATAGATGATTGTAGTAGATATTGTTATGTTTATTTGCTTAAACATAAAGATGAAGCACTTGAAAAATTCATTAGATTTAAAACTGAAGTTGAAACACAAACTGGTAAAGTACTTAAACGTTTGAGATCTGATAGAGGTGGTGAATATACGGGAAACACCTTTAATGAATTTTGCAAGAGCAATGGTATAATTCATGAGGTGACTCCACCATATACACCTGAGTCTAATGGGGTGGCAGAACGAAAGAACAGAACTTTTAAAGATATGATTAACAGTATGTTGATTAATTCGGGGTTGCCTAAGTACATGTGGGGGGAGGCTCTGAATACAGCTTGCCATATTCTGAATAGAGTCCCTCTGAAACATATGGACAAGACACCTTACGAATTATGGAAAGGCAAGAAAACTAGTATAAAGTATCTTCGTGTGTGGGGGTGCCTTGCTAAAGTACTTGTCCCTGAACAGAAGAGAAAGAAACTAGGGCCGAAAACTGTTGATTGTATCTTTCTGGGCTATCTCGAAACCACTACAGCTATGAGATTTTTAGTATTAAAATCTGACATAGATGGTATAGTGGCAAACACGATAGTTGAGTTTCGTGATGCAACATTCTTTGAGGATGTGTTCCCTATGAAGACTGGTATACCTCATAGTTCTTCTAGTGATGATCCTACTCACACATCTAGTTCTATTCCCGATCATGTGGAAAAGATGACAAATGTGGGGGCAGATCCTACTAGTAACTCTACTCCTAATGAAGTTGAGGAACCTAGAAGGAGCAAGCGTGCGAAGGTAGTTAAGGACTTTGGAAGTGATTTTATCACTTACAATGTCGAGGACGAACCTTTGACTTTCCGACAAGCCATGGATTCTTCGGAATCTAGGCATTGGAAAGGCGCTGTGAAGAGTGAAATTGACTCTATTGTTTCTAACGGAACATGGGAGTTGGTTGACCTCCCTCCTGGGTGTTCTACTATAGGATGTAGGTGGATCTTCAAAAGGAAGATGAAACCAGATGGCTCAATAGATAAGTATAAAGCTAGATTGGTTGCTAAAGGTTTTAGGCAAAGAGAAGGTATTGACTACTTTGATACATACTCTCCTGTTGCAAGATTGACAACGATCCGAATGCTTGTAGCATTGGCTTCCGTACATGGTCTTATCATCCATCAAATGGATGTAAAGACAGCTTTTCTTCATGGTGATCTTGAAGAAGAGATTTATATGGATCAGCCTGAGGGATTTGTTGCATCTGGCAATGAGAGCAAAGTATGTAAGTTAGTCAAATCCATCTACGGCTTGAAACAAGCACCTAGAGACTGGCACAAAAAGTTTGATGACACTGTTTTGACTTTTGATTTTATTGTTAATGATAATGACAAGTGTGTCTACTATAAGGTTAAAGGAAATGAACATATTGTGTTGTGCTTGTATGTGGATGATATACTACTGTTTGGAACCAATATTGAGATTATTAACGAGACAAAGAATTTCTTGAAAAGACACTTTGAAATGAAGGACATGGGTGAGGCGAATGTGATTCTTGGACTCAAGTTGACTCAATCAACTGAGGGAATAACCTTGTCACAATCTCATTATATAGAGAAATCTATACTTGAGAAGTATGGTTATTCAAATTGTAGAATTGCTAGTACACCATATGATCCTAAAGTTGCTCTTATCAAGAATGCTTCAGGTGTACCTGTGTCTCAGTTAAGATATTCTCAGATTATTGGTAGTTTGCAATATCTTGCTAATGGTACTAGACCAGATATAACATATTCAGTGTCTAAGTTAGCAAGATATACAAGCTGTCCAAACAGAACTCATTGGGATGCTCTAGATAGAGTACTTAGATATCTGAAAGGCACCATATATCTTGGGTTGCACTACAGGAGATATCCGAGTGTGCTTGAGGGATATAGTGATGCAAGTTGGATAGCTAAGAAGTCTGGTTCCAATGGAGTGACTGGATATCTGTTTACCCTTGCGGGTGGAGCAGTATCCTGGAAGTCGACTAGACAGACTATAGTAACTCGGTCTACGTTTGAGGCCGAGTTGTGTGCATTGGATGCCACGGGTACGGAGGCTGAATGGTTACATGGACTCATGTCTGTGTTACCTGTAGTAAGTCGTCCGCTACCGGCAATTTCTGTTCATTGTGATAGCCGTACAACTATCGACAAGATCAGAAGTGTCAAGTATAATGCTAAAACAAAGAGACACATCCAAGTTAGACTTAAGTCTATAAGGGGTTTGGTGTCTGATCGGACTATTGCTATTGAGTTCATTGGAACTCAAGATAACATAGCTGATCCACTGACTAAAGGGCTTGAGCATGCTGTTGTCCTTAAGTCAAGGTTGGGGATGGGACTGATAACCCATCATGATTCATCTACAGCGGGAACCCAATACATCTGAGAGGAGATCCCTCAAAGTGTATTCAATGTGGTAAACAAGCTGTAAGGGTGGATCGGTAGTACCTTTAACTACAATGTAGATACTTATGCATCTGAGTCTATCCCCTGCAAACCTAAAAGGTACTGACACTGCAAGTATAGCAAGAGTTTTTAGAACTCTGAATGGGGTCAAGTCATTTGACGAGATGGTTGCAGTACATCTCTGGAGATGCCCAGCTAAGCGAATGTAATTGTGAGGTCGCAATTAGAGGAAAGGGGTTATTCCTTGAAACATTCGACGAACAGGATCGAGACACGACCATTAATGTCTCAAAGCCGTAGATCGGCACCATAGCCTTTGACTTGTCGTCGTCTATGGAGTGTGGTTACACCCAACGGATAGAGATTCAAGGTGAAACAATCCATCTATATCCGGTAGCCATCGAAGTAGGGGACTTAGGAGGGTTCAAACCCGGAAGGGTACCTACTCTGAAAAACAAGTCATGATGATGACTAATATGCATCTCTATATGGATTTGTGGGGGATTGTTAGAAAATGGAAAGTTTAAAGCATATTTTTTAATATGTTCTTGATGTAATTTCCGGGACATTTTCTTAGTGAAATCCATTGAGAAATAGAGTTGAATACAGTGGCTTGAAAGAGCTTGAAATGAGAATGTGATTCATTTAATCTGGACAAATGAATCTGGTCAGTATATCTGATAGATACAGATTCATTGAATCTGGACAAATGAATCTGGCCAGTATCTCTAACAGATACAGATTCATTGAATCTGGACAAATGAATCTGATCAGTATATCTGATAGATACAGATTCATTGAATCTGGACAAATGAATCTGGTCAGTATATCTGACAGATACAGATTCATTGAACCTGGACAAATGAATCTGGTCAGAATGTCTGACAGATACAGATTCACTGAACCTGGACAAATGAATCTGGTCAGAATGTCTGACAGATACAGATTCATTGAACCTGGACAGATGAATCTGGACAGTGTGTTGGTGGCTTGGCCTCACTATAAATAGTGAGCCTCGACACTTGAGTTGAAGCACGGGAAAAACACAAACACCATTCTCATTCTTCTCTATTACACTCTCACCATCTACTCCGATATATACACATATACATACTGTTCTCGGGCGAACTGAGGTGTTGATCGCTGTTGATCGTACTCGTGTCTGTGAGCGGTTCGGTCTGTGCTGTTTTATCTTGGGAGCGATATTGCGACTATCTGTGGCGCCCTCCAAACCCGGGTCAGAAGTTTGGGGTCCACAACATAACATAAACCTGTAATTAATATAATATATGCAGTGACCCTTAACTGTCCATGGATCGCAACAGGTTAAAGTATAAAACAAGCCACAGCATAACTTTAATTATTACAAACCCAAATCCCAAAATATAAACTTAATCCTTACAAGCTTACACATCACTTGTGTCTCGTTACTCAAACTAATACATATATAAAAAGCCAAGTGCTGCTGATAGCTCTCTCCATCTCTCAGCCTGGAATCCTGGCCTTACCACTAGCCTGAGGGTCATCGTTACCAACTTTCTCTGCCTTCACTGGAAAGAACGTAAAGTATCGCAAGAGTGAGCTAACAAGCTCAGCAAGTATAACAATATCAATTTAAAATATTAATCATAAGCTGAAGGAAACCAGTGTCTAAGGGAATCAATCTCAATATCAAGATTTGTTTTTAGAGTATCAATTAGAATTGGATATTAAATTTATTTTTAAAAGAAATCAAAGGTTAGGCTGCTGATCAGTCAGACACTAACCCCGAGCAGGTCCCACCATGCTCGTTTACTGGATCCAAGGCACACATTGGCCTAAAGCGACCACTCATCTGGTCTGACCATTCATTTGGTCCAAGTTTAGAAAACTATCCAATTCTATCACAATCAAGATGATCAACAATATTATTCAATAAAATAGAAACATCAACATCATAAATAAATTTTGAAGCAGAAGCAAACTACTATTCAAAGTGTCTCAGATGGATCTCACAGGAGGAATGAGGAATATCTTCATGGTTTAGCAAAGAATCAGACATTGCCTTATAGGATGGCAAGGCATATCAAAGTTTAGTGTTTTTATGAAGAAGGGTTCTAGGTTCCCAAAAAGAATCCAAGTATAAATGAATGCTTTTAAGATCAAGAAACTGGAGTTTATGGAAAGAATCAATCAACTGTAAAGTATATGTCATAACAGATGTTATTTGGGGTTGATCAACTGGTTAAGGTCTGAAAGATGTGTGATTGATAACTGGTTGAGGTATCGAGGGTATATTCTTGAAATGAAATTAGGTTCTTAGGGTAATCATGTAGAAGTTTTAAAAATTGAAGGTTTACAATTGAAATAGGTTTCGTAGCAGGTATCAAAGAATCGAGTCAAAGGTTCAAGAATCAATAAGGTAAGTAATCCATAGTATAATTCAAGAAATCTGGTTGAAGGTTCAAGGATCAATAGGATAAATAATCCATGCTATAATTCAATAGGTCACAGGGCTTAATCAGAAAGCTCACTAAATAATTACAACAGATACAGTATATAATTGAAGGAAAGTCTCAGGGAACTTGCCTTGTATAGCTGATCTCAAGTTTCAATTACGCTTGCTCGCTATACTACTCTATCACCACTTGCTTTCCTTTTGTTTTTACGTCTCGCTTCTCTGCTAATCACAACAATCATCTATCAATATATGATTCCATACTATTCTTATTCTCACACCTTCGCAACGAGTTCCTAACTACCCTTCGTTTCATTTAAATCCGACTTACGGATCAAAAGATATGTCAAAACAATCCTATAACGTTCATATAGACACGTAATACATCAATCAGATATCACATAACACGTATCACATAAGATATTCAATGAAATTTATTTTTCAAAGAAGGTTTGAAGTCAAAAGGAGTTTTCTGACATTTGATATGGATTTTAAAACATTTTTCGGAATTAAAAACGGGTCACAGAATCATTTTATAAATAAATAATCAATTTTGGATACTCGAAATCAAGTCCGAAATCATTTGATATCAATTAACGAGCTTCAAACATATTTTAGAATAATATTTCAAAGCTCGAAACTATTTTTTGGAATTTTAAAATCATTTAAAATAATTAAATCTAATTAATAAATCAATTAAAATTAATTAATAATTAATTAAAACAATTAATCAATTAATATTTAAATTAATTGACTAATTATAATAATTAATTACTAATTAAAATTAATTAATAAATTAAATCAGAATTATTTTTGAATTAATAAATAATTAAAAACTATTTTTGAAATTAAAATAAATAATTTAAAAACAATTTTTGAAAATAAATTGAAAAGGTTTATTTTGTAAAGTTTTAGAACTTTTGTCGCAGGGTGCCAGCTGCAACAATTCAAAACTTTGGGGGTCAAAATGACAGAATTTGAACTTGGGTGGCTGGACTTCACCACCTCCAAAAGTTCAGGGGGCAAACTGCAAGTTTTGCAGTCGCCGCCCTGGCTTCGCCGGAGGTGGCGATTCCGGCCACCAACGGCCTCCGTAAAGTGCAGATACGCCGTACTCAACCTCCATGACTCATCCATGCAATCAGATTCATCAGAAACGGCCGGAAAAATCAAGAACAATCTCGCCGCCGCCGAGATTGTTTCCAGATTCCGATGAGGTCGGATTCGACCTCCTCCACCACTATACTATACTGAAATCGACTCCTCTCAACAGCCTAAACATGTTGGTGAACTCAAAATCAACCCAGATTCACCAGATAATAAACTCCCAAATCGAATTAAAAATATTCATATAAACTCATAAACCCTAATTTTCTAATTCGACAATTAAACTTCAAATTGAACACGTTATTGAACTCCAAATCGTGCATATGATATACCAAAATGATCACAATTCAGTCCTCTACAACATACCATCAAGAAATTACATAAACAACTTCAAAATCAAAAAGTCCTAATTTAATCTTAATTATTTCGAATTAAAAACCTTAAATCTCTCCTCACCTGCTAATCTCTTGATGTTTTTGATGACAAAATCAGCTTCTACTCCTCAAAACCTTCGATTTGGATACTTGAATGCCAAAATCCGAGTCCGATAACGCTTCCAAATCTTCGTTTGAATCTCAAGAACACGAAGAACACTCTCTCGATAAGCCCGTGTTTAACTGAGATTATGATTTCCCCAAATGAAATAAAGTGCGGTTAAGGCTATTTATAGTTATGAAAATTAATACCCCTTTGGATCATATATGACACGAAAATACAATGTTTAATAGCTTTATATTAATAAAACAGGTCCAATCGGTACCGGTTTTCGAGATAACTATCAAAACGGGGCTTTTTAATCAGTCATTAGTATGCGGGTCCCATTGCAATTATTACAAGATAAGGATGAATATAATAATCAAAATATCTAGTTTCACGTTTATCGAGACAACCAGATAATTATCGATAATTTAAAATACCGAAAAACTCCGCCGGACCGGCTCCGGAACAAACCGTACTCCGGATCGAAAAAGTCAAAACATGAAAAGTGTCCGGAATATTCAAATTAGGCTAAAGGTGAATTTTGTTGAAATTTTCGGGAAGTAAAATCTCGGTACCGTAACAGGTTGACGGTTTTCGTAAAATCAAAATAATTAATAATTAAATGTAATATACGTAATTAAATCCATAAATCAAATCTAAAATCATACGACAATACATAAATCGATACGAAAATATCTGAATAAACTATATTTTGTGCTGAGCATATAAAAATTGATATTCTTCAAATTTAATCAAAAATACGTAACTAAATTAATGGAGCAGAAATCAATTAATTCACAGAAATTCACATAATATTCATATAATATTCATTAATCATCCAAATAATTACACGGATAATCCCAGATGTTACACTATCCATCACAGCGTAGTGGGGCAATAATTACTTCAAGAACAGTCTAGTCTTCATCGAAGGGCTAGACGACTCAGCTGTTCTGTATACTAAATTCTAGCGACGGTGTAAGGTGCGCCTTTTTCTTTTTCTTTTTTTGTAATTTATCAGTCACTGATTATTGTATATACGATCTTCGTGCATGCTATATTGTTGTTGTTTCGTTGGCCTACTCTTGTTTATATAATATAACTGCTCTACACATTGTTGCTGTGATTTTCACTGTGACTCCCAACAGTTTCTACTTATACTAGTAGATGGGTTCCACAAGTTGGGGTTGAGTTATATGAATAACATGTTGTTTTAAATTTTTAGACCAGGGTTGAGTTATGTATTGGTGATGTTGCTTATTTAAGAGTTGAAGCTATACCTAAGAAACGCCGCTCCTTCTGATAATTTATTTTGGGTTCTTGATGATTTGTTTTAGTGAGAATTGATTTTTTTTTTTTAAAACAATAGGGTTCTTAGTGAATTGTTTTAGATAGATTCCGTGATCTTGATGTATAGTTTGGGAAAAAAATACTGAATTTAGTGAATTAAGGTTCTTGTTGTATAATTTGGGGAAAAATGAATTTGTTTTGGATGAGAATAATTGAATTTGAGTAATTAGTATTTTTGAATTTAATTTTGCATTATTTTGATAGCTTGCGGATATTGATGATGATAAAGCATATGCATGTCATAGTTGTTCACGTGGATGACTAGTTCGCATTTGAGGTGTCAAAGAGTAATATACTTCCTTTAAAATCAAAGTAAATTTAAAGCTAGTGTATATTTTTTTATGTATAATAACTACATTGCAAAATTATATCTTGTACAATTATTAGTCTGAAAACTTATTTAGGAACTGAAAATTCGTGAATAGTATATTGATGAACTAGTTGAGAAACCGCGCGTTGCGGCGGTCTATAACAATTATATTAATGATTCAATATTAATTTTTGTAAGATGCAATAATTTTGTGGCTGTCTATAAAAAGTATATTAATGATTCAAAATTAATATTTGTAGAATAAAATAAATTTTATATTATAAAAATTTTGATGTAATACCAATACTAATATATAAAATTGTGAAATTGGACTATAATTCATGGTGAAGAAATGAAAATAAATTTCTACACGTAATTAACAATTTAAAGAACGACGGATCTTAATTTTATTTGTGTTTTTTTTTTTGAAAAGTAATCATGTTCTTACATTGTCACCTTCCTCCAATTTTTTTGGATTGATTGTGCACGAAAACATCTAACTTAAATCCGAGAGATAGCGGCCTATAACTACTCTTACTAACAACCTTTATTTTTTTTAATACTATATAACGGAGCAATTTTTGATATTTTCAAAAATTCCAGAAAATTAGAAAAATAAAACGGAGGATGTAAGAGGCGTCACCTACACGCTTTTCGCTTCTCCTTCATATAAGTATCTTCCTTGTATAGCGGTCAATAATGCATGAATAATATTTTCCAGTATACAAAGTAAATCATATAAAAATTAACAACAACAAACATGTCCAATGAACAAAACAAATATAATAAAAGAATAACCAACAAACATACCAGTATACAAAGTAAATCATATAAAAATTAACAACAACAAACATATCCAATAAACAAAACAAATATTATAAAAGAATAACCAACAAACATACATCACTAATAGTTAATTTATTGATATTATCCATCCATATCATGTTAAGACTATATTCTTCTCCCGTGTTTGGATTTGTCGACTCTCACATAGCGGTCTATAACTACCTTTGCTTGCAACAACCTTTATTACTGATTACTGAATTAGAAATCGAGCAAGAGGACTATCACCAAAGAGAGGTAAGGTTGTGGTATTGAGAGAGAGAGGAGCTAGGTTGGGTTTAGATGATCTAAAATCCTACAACCTATAGGGGTATTTATAGGTGCAGAGAGACTTGTGTGCTACTCTTTCCCATAATTAAATAATCTGAAACAAAATCAGATTAAAACTTTCAAGCTACCATATTCCATAAATAATCTGAAACAAAATCAGATTCTGAAACTTGCTTCCAATATATCCCAAACTAAAAAAAGTAGTATTCCATAAATAATTTGAAATAAAATCAGATTCTAAAACTTGCTTTTAATATATCCGAAACTAAAAAAGGTAGTTCTAATTTTTGATTTATTTCATCCAAAAATTTCAGAAAATTAAAAAAATAGAACGGAGCGATGTGAGAGGCGCCACCTACACGCCCCTCGCTTCTCCTTTATACAAGTATATTGATTGATTAGCTCATTCACTCATAATTATCTACAAGCAGAAGAAATTGATTAATTAAAATAAAATTTTTGCACGTATAGCAAGATTGTAAGCAATTAGAAATTTTCTTGAACTTGCAACACTTCTGACATCAAAGTTTATTAGATGGAAATCAAGAATGCTTTTCTGGGTAGAGAAGTTGAGGAGAAAGTGTTCGTGGAACAATCACCTAATTTTGAAAACACACGTTCCTAGATTGTATACTAGTAATTTTTGCCCGCTACGTATGGGAATAAAAATGATATATTTCCAATAAATAAGTTCATAAATTATAAAAATAGTATAAATTTAATACAACAATAATGAGTAATTTAATTTGAAAAGAGATGTCTATCTTTATATGCAATATGAAAAGAAACTCCTATACGTATAAATCAAACTCCATATACTTAAAATGTAAAGAAACTCGAGAAATTTTTTAATGACTCTTTTATTAATAAATTAACGATGAATCCAATAAATGTGGATTACACACATAACTAAAATTTATTTTTTCTTAACAAAGTAATTTGTGTCATCATGCTTGTGCCACACATGATATTGTATCATAAATAAATTATTCTAATAATGCTAAAAAATTACATGTTTAAATTTTTTAACTTGATAAAGTTTCTTTTCTTCTTTGTCATTAAAAAGATCTCATGTTCAACTTAGAAATGTAATCTAATTATATTTGCTACTTGGTTTTAATTTTTCTAGATCTAGTTTTTCTAAAACTTCACTCAATTTTTTTTTTTTTTGAGGTAGTCCATAATTAGAAATATTTTTCAAATTGACTAAAGCTTCCAATGGTTACACCAATTATTCAATTATAATATTAAGTTTTTTCTTAAAACAAAATTAAACTCAACAAAAGGAAAATCCAGAAATCACATAATCAAAAAAGTTACAAACGGTGTATTAAAATTTGAATTAAAATTTTTAACTAACTTTACGAATACGTGAAAAAAAATATTACCATTTATAGACTTATAAAATTAATTTTAATTAAAATATTTGTGATAATAAATGAAGTTGAAAATTGAAGATAATAATTTATTTTAAATTGGTAAAAAAAATATCATGACAATCCCATTTCTTTCAACAAAAGCACACTCTCGTTTTCTTATCAGTCTATCATCTGTTTACAGTGGTTCTGTGAATTGTCCTTGTCATGAGCTTCAGTTAATTTAGGTATTGAAAAATCATATTTCATTTTATTTTTTGTGCTAAATGCAATTCAAAATTGCTTAGTGCAGTTCCCGGAAATTACTGTTTAATCCATGTGTGATTGTATACATGTACATGAGTACTGAGTAGCATTAATGTGAGCATTTACTCAACCCGTTCTGATTCGCGCCTTCTCATTTTGTTTATTTGAAAGACATTTGTTCTCGTACCATTGTTATATTAAAAACATATTCTCATTATGTGTATTTTTTTTATTCACTTTTATTTTTATTGATAATTTGTAAAAGTAAATTAAGTTCGATTCCTTACGTTTGGTTATATGAAAGTTTAATTTTTAGTCTAATAAAAAATGTACTATTTTTAATTACTTTTTATGAATTGACATTAGCTTCATTTTAGGTATATTACATAGGTAAATAGTTTAAAATAACTATAAATTTTTGATCAAAACTTCAATTTTGTATTTGTGACAAGTCATTTCCCAAAATTAATATTAGGTTAAAATTTTAATATACCTCCATTTCACAATATATAATTTTTATAATTTTATATGAAAAAGATTAAAATTTTCATTAATTTACATGATATTATAATAAATTCCAAGTCCATTTTTTTAAAAAGGTAATTTGTCTTCTGAAATTTGTACATTAAGGACTGCGCTAATAACAACAAATATTTGCCAAAAATATTTTAATAAAATATATATTATTATAAGTACCAAACAAATTCTGTCAAAAAAAGTACCAAACAAATATTCCTTCATCCCAAATTAGATGAACTCGTTGACTTTAGGCACGTGCCTTAAAGTCCATTGACCGCATAGCTACATTACTTATTTTTTAAAATTTTATTGTTGCAAATAAAAATTTAAATATGATAATTTCGTTTATAAACTAAAAATTAAAAAAATAAATTTGGGAATTAGACGGTCAATGCATCTTAAATTATAGTTATGTGCCCAAAGTCAACTAGCTCATCTAATTTGGGATGGGGGGAGTATTCAGTACTATACATCATAATCTATACATTATTTTTTAAAAATGACTTATCACAAATACACAAATACATTTTTAACTAAAAATTATGGATATTTTAAACGATTCATCTAATCTAATATTATGAATATAGACAATGTAAGTCCTTAAATTTATTTTCATATTCATCTTTCATACTCTTTGTATATTTTATATTATATTTTGAATTATTTCACTTATGAGATTTGATTATATAAATAAAAAAAATTGTTTCTCGGTAAATACATGTAACTAATGATGATTCATAAAAAGATAATTAACATAATGCCTTTATTATTAGACTAAAAATTAACACCTCGTATAACCAAAAGTAAAGAATGAAACTTCATTTACTCTTACAAAATTATTAATAAAAATGAATAAATTAAAAAGTTCAATACGCATCATGTGAATATTTTTTTTTCAATATAGCAGGTACAACGAGAACGAATGGTTCCAACTTCCAATGAATACAGGTCTCCGTGCACATGAATGAAAATGATGTGAGCAATTAATGCTGACATCCATGCATACCATCATACTGTACAAGGATTAAGTAGTAATTTAGGCGAACTGCATTAAGCAATTTTGAATTGCATTTAGCAATTATGTATTTTTTCTATTAGCTTTCTTGGGGAAGGCTTATCATCTACGGATTGACATTAATTTTATTTATTTTTTTTTGAAAAGCAGGGGAATGCATTGAACTAGAAAGATTACAAAAGGACTTCCCAGAAAATACAGCAAAAGAGCCACAACCAGCCTAAACAGACCCAAACACAACAACCTAGACAGAATGCTTAGCCAATAACCATCGAACCTAGACAAAATAGACCTAGAGAGACTTGAGCACTTGACTACTACAATAACCTAAAGAACATTCTTGCTAGAACATAACAGACACACTACCAGACTTGAGACTTATTTCATATTTAGTCCCTGATCTCGATGATCTCCACCCCATCTGCCTCCGCAAGCATTTCATTGTCACCCTCTTCCACTGCAGGCTCCTGAACCTCATCTCCATTCTCGACTGCAGGGATCAAGTCAGCCTCATGAACTGCAACAAAACCAGGGCCTACAGGGCCAAGCCCCATGTCTAAGCTCCACAGTTCTGGAACCCTACCAAATGGCTGCGCTATGATCACCATGACCTTGTAGTTTCTGGCGCCATGGTCTGCAAGATACGCTGCAAGGGCATTTGCATTTGGATCACACAACGTTACCTCCATGTGGAAATTCCTGTCAGCCTGCCGCTGGTTCAACTGCTGCACCACAAAGGCATGCTCCGGCAACACTCCTTCAAGGGACGAGTTACGCCACTCCCAAAACGAATCAAGGTGATCCGTTTCCAACACGTAGTGCTCCCAGGTTTCAGCAAAAGCCCTTTTACAACCTTCAAGAAGGGCATGAAATTCATTGACCCTCCTCAAGGTGATACCAAGCGACCCAGCAAGCATACGGAGGATCTTTCCCCTGCTGTTTCGAATCACGACTCCTATTCCTGAGATATTCCCATTAGGGAGAGGATCCTCGAAAAAGACTCCGTGGACGTTGATCTTCACCATGCCCCTTCTGGGCATACGCCACCTAGGGTTAGCCTCCACATTTTCGACTTCAGCCATACTTTTGAATTGACAGTGCACTAGGTTTTGAAAAACTGTTTAAGATAAGTAAAGAAATGGCACTGCGGAAAAGTTTATATACTACAGCACCCAATTGCTTCCTCAGACAAAAGCTCGTTGATCCAGGAGAAAAAAAAACCCCCAGCCAATGCATGCACAGCAACTGATAGACTCCCCATGTACTAACGCAAAATCATATCCTACGCCAGGTTATTTTGTAGGCTCTGTACCCAAAAACTCAGTATCCTGCTTCCTTTAGCGCCTTTTTTGGCTAAAGAATCAGCTTTAAAATTGAATTCGCTTGGAACAAAGTTCACACCAATGTTTGATTGCCTAGCATCATAATTCCAGTCCTGCTTTTCGTCTACTTTACAGAGAGAAACCTTTTCCAAGAATTTGCAGATCACGTTTCTGCTATCTGTGTGGATTACCAAAGATACGTGCCTCCAGGGTGAATTCAAAAAAGATTGCACCATATATTCTAGTGCTTTCCATTCTGCTTCAAAAGGGTTGGAAGCTGCAATTGGGCCTGAAAAAGTAAATATAATGTTGCCCTTTTTGTCTTGTATAAAACCCCCAATGCCTGCTTGAAAAGAATTTGCATGGGCTTTCCACGAGCCATCAATGAAGCCTGTTAAACTCGGCCCGTTAAGAGCCAATTCCTTTAATTTAAACGTTGTTGAACTAGAAACCGCCCCCACCGGGTTAGACAACCACCATGTTGTGGCATCTGCATGGATTAACGAAAAAGCCACACACCATTCTTTGGACTGAAATTGGACTAAGTTCATCAGACTAGTGTGAGAAGTATTTTCCTCCTCGAAAACGATCCTGTTTCGAGACAACCAAATTGACCAAAGTGCAGAGCTAATCACCACCTTCCATACAGACCTTAATAACTTGGTGGGGAAACACTTTGCTTGGCTCCACAGCGCTTGGAAACAAAGATCATTTACTGGAATTGATTTTATGCGCCACCAAGAAGCAATACTATCCCATAAATTCATGTTATTTACGCAGCCAAAAAACAAGTGATGACTACTCTCTGGGAATTTTTTGTAGCGATTACATCCAATTTGAGATTCCGAGAGAATGCCCCTAGTAACCAAAAAATCATTTGTTGGGAATATGTTTAAGTGTACCTTCCAGAGGAATATTTTAATTTTGTGCGGGATTTTCAGCTTCCAAATGAATTTCCATGACACCTCCATCCCTTGCGGAACCAACAACATTGTAGCTTTACTGACCGAATATGAGCTTTTCGAAACTGTCCAGATAAGTACATCTTGACCTGTGCTTAAGTCGCATTTTTTAACCAAAAGTTCCAGCGATTTTGCTTCCTCTGCTTCCCAGGCTCTCAACGGCCTACACCAGAAACTAGAATCTAAAATGGAGGAGCCTGATAAAGCAATGAGAAAGTCATATACTGAAGACTCTTTTCTAGCTGAGATTTGGAATAATTTTTTGAAATTTTCTTTCAAGAGCCCATCCCCTATCCACAAATCATCCCAAAACATAATGGATTTACCGTCCTTAAGCTTCCATGCAAAATTTCTTGGATTCACATTTTTCTGCAATGCCGGAATATTTAAGACCTTGAGAATATCCTTCATACTATCCGACAAAAAATTGCAGGAGCTGCAATCATAAATATTGGAGCCTATCTGAAGGTTATATTTCCCTCTTATCCATCTATTCCAACTCCTATCTCTCTCCGACACCCACCTATAATGCCATTTGCCTAGCATGGCGTAATTCCTAAGCTTGATTGGCATAAGGCCTAAGCCACCCATGCACTTTGGCTTACAGACCTGATCCCATGCAATTAAGTGCAATTTACGCGCCTGATTTGAACCATTCTCACGACGACCCCAGAAAAAATCTCTTCTTATCTGTTCAAGCTTATTAATGACCGAAGAAGGTATGCTGTGTATGCCCATCCAATAAACTGGAACACTGTCGAGGACTGATTTAACCAAAGTAAGCCGGCCAGCTTTATTCAAAGAATCTGCTTTCCATTTTGACAACTTATTTTTCACCTTTCTAACTAATGGTTCCCAAAAAACTTTCCTCCGAGCTGAGCAACCTATAGGTATTCCCAGGTAAATCATTGGCCAAGAGCCAATGTTGCAGTTAAGGATCTCAGCCTCTTCCAGAAAATTTCCACTGGAGCTATACGCAGAATAAAGACTACTCTTGCCATAATTTATTTTAAGCCCTGAAACAAGTTGGAAGCACTGTAAGACTTGTTTGACCCCCTTAGCAGACTCTAATGTACCATCCAAGAAGACCACCGTATCGTCCGCAAACTGCAAGTGAGTGATATAATCTGCATTCTTAGAAAGCTTAATACCCTTGAAAATTCCTTTCTTGGCTGCAACCGTGAGCATTGAATTCAGAACCTCCCCAGCCAAATTAAATAGAAGGGGGGAGATAGGATCTCCCTGTCTTAGACCACGCTGGGGTGAAAATTCCTGAGACGGTGTACCATTTACTAGAACTGAGACCCTGATCGACTCCCATAAGCCTATGATCCATCGACACCATTTTGGATCAAAGTTCATCTTATCCATAACTTGCACTAAAAAATCCCAATTCACCGTATCAAACGCTTTCTCGAAATCTAACTTTAAGATGGAGCCTCCACACCTACGCTTCTGGATTGAGTGAGACACCTCTTTAACCAACAATATTGATTCCGAAGCCTGTCTTCCTTTTATAAACCCCGTTTGTGTATCACTGATCAAAGCATCCAGATGCCCTGCTAACCTGGTAGCTAAAACTTTTAAGAGAATCTTAATGGAGGAGTTAATAAGACTAATGGGCCTATAATCTCTCACCGAGGAAGGACAAGGAATCTTAGGGATTAAAGCTATGAAGGAAGAGTTTAGACCCCCCGGCACAAAGCCCGTATCGCAGAAGTTATGAACAAAATTTACAATCTTTTTACCAATCATTGGCCAGAGGAATTTGAGACATTTGATGTTCATGCCATCAGGGCCCGGGGCCTTATTATCTGCCAGAGAGTGTAGAGCTGCTAAGATTTCTTCAGGGGATATGTTCTGAACCAACGAAATTTTGGCATCATCCGTGAGCCTTGGCAAATAAAGTGAACCTAAGGAGAGGACTCTCTTGTTAGAGTCTTTGAAGAACAAAGAGTAATGATTGAAAAAAGCATTCCTGATTTGATCCGCATTTACAAGCCACTTTCCCTCCCAAAGGACCCTGCTTATGGTATTAGAATTGATCCTTTTTTGGATAGCTTGATGAAAGAACTTGTTATTGCCATCCCCTTTAGAGAGCCAGTCCACTCTTGATTTCTGTTGAAGCATAGATTCCCGTTTATCATACAACTCCATGAGTTTCCCGCGAATTTGCTCGTATGCCTTCCCAGGATTGTCCAAATTCTCCCCCACTTCCATTTGATGTTCTAGATTCTCAATATCTCTCACCATCTTGCTTTTGAAATCCTTTGTGAAGTCTTTGATTTGGAACCTTATTGCCCTGATAGACTTATGCAAATCCAAGTTACCCCATTCTTGGTTTTGCAAAATCTTCTCCCTAATATGGTCAAAAAGAGAATTGTCAGGATGACAATTAAAAACTCGGAATGGTTTAGGGTCTGAACGTATAACACCAATATGGAAGAGCAATGGCTTGTGGTCAGAATGTTTTTTGCTCAAAGATTGAACCTCCCAGGCTCGGTTTACCGACCAAATGTAATTCACCAATACCCTGTCTAATTTGCTTTTTTTGCTTTCTTCTCCAAACCATGTATACCTAGCATTTGATATATGAACCTCCGCAAGATTGCAGTCAGAAATCCAGTCATTGAACTCCCTAGTTTCAATCTTTCTGTATTCACAGTTAAACCTCTCGTTTGATGACCGGACACAATTGAAATCCCCCAAGAAACAGACTGCCTCCTCACCAATGCAATCCAAAATACTCCGCAAATCCTCCCATAATACCCTTTTCCTATCCAGGGACTGAGGGCTGTACACATTAACAACATGGAAAAAATGTTCACCAGATGTGCTCTTAAAACTGTTCCATATCCAATTAGAGGATTGCGTCAAAGCCACACATTGGACCAGATTTAAATTCCAACCTGTAATTAACCCACCAGACAAACCACTAGAAGGTTGCAAAGAGCACTTGAAACTACCCAAATTCTGTATAAAATTTGACCCTTGTTTAAGGACATTCTCACACTTAGTCTCTTGGAGACAAAATATGCTAATCTTCTTGCCAAAAATATAATCTTTAAAATTTCTTTTTGCGACGCTGTTGTTAATACCTCTGATATTCCATGAAAGTATACTTACCTGATTCATTGATGTAAATATCTAGGAACTACTGACTATCCTCTAACTAATCAAAGCTCCTTACTATCCAACCTTCTTACAATCACCTTTATCACCTCATCTCTGTCCTCATTGCAAACCAGGCCCATGTTTTCCGCAGATTCAAGAATTGCTAGAGCTTCCCTTACATTGCTACCAATCACATTTACAGGGACCAATTGCAGCTCATTGTTGAAGTTATTCCTCTTCTTAGATCTTTGAGGAGCTTTCGCCTTGGCCCTTTTCCCGCCCTTGACTTTGAATTTGACCCCGATTTCAAAAGGGTTTCTCTGCAGCAAGTTGGCTTTCTTTGGCCTCCCTCTCCTGCTTTTAACCCTTAGCTTCTTAACTATTCCTGAACATAGAGTTGATTGAGAACTAACATTGAGGACTGACGCATACGCTTCAGATTTTTCATTATCTACCATTTTATGAGATCTCTCAGAGCATATTCCAGAACTGGTGGACTTGTGCCTAATATTCTTGAAATTACCAACTTGTACTTCTCCAACTTTGTTGCTAGACAAAGATACACTAGTGTCCAGATGTTGCTTTACTCTTAAGCAAGGGTCGGATCCCCAGTCTTCATCCCCACCCTTTAGTTCATTACTAATGGACTTCTCCTGCCTAAGAGCCAAAGCCTTTGTTGGTTCTCCTGCCACCACTTCTAATTTTTGTTCATCCTTCTCACATGATTGACTAGCCTGGTCCTCTTTAGCTACTTCTTCCTGTTTCCGACCTCCACCTTGCAAGTTGTCGCCCTTGACTTCATTTGAAAATTCCATTGGAAGAACCTTTCCAATCAGCAACGCAGGGTTAGACACCTCTACAAAACTAATATTTATCTGCCTCCCCTTATAAAGTATCTTCATGTCTTCATTGATTTCTTCAAAAGTTGGTGTGTCAATACAAACCAGAGGATTGAAAATCTCGCCCAGATTGTCGCTCTGATAAGACCAGCTTATCCAGCTCCCCAATCTGTCCGTAAAAGCTCTTAGATTTTCCTCTCTCCATGCGGGCATTGGTAGACCTCTGCACTCCAACCAGACTGGCCTGGATAAGATGTGATCAGCTTCTTCGAAGTTTCTCATACTACAGAACCATACTGATAAGTCCGATTGATCTAGATTATCCCAGCTAACATGATTGTCTTTAGAGATTAGAAATTTTCTTTTGGATAACCCCAAAATCCTGTACTGCCTTAGCCCCATATCATTAAATCTCTCTTTTAGAACACAGACTTCTTCATCAAACCATGTTATGCCTACTTTGCTATGCAATAACGCTTTTTCTACTTCATGATCAACTTCAACTTCTATGAACTCAAACATTGTCTTATTAAAAGGGACGTCCGGTTTCTTATCTTCTTCTACAATACTTGGAGGCCTCTGTTCCTTCACCTTAGATTCATTTTCATCCAAATTATTGGCATGATCTTTGCCCAAAGAGGTTGGCGTGCTCATCGCCGCTTTTCTCAAAACAGAGTTGCCTAGGGGGATTGCGTATTTGCTATCGTTGATGGACATTTTGATTTTAATACCTAAACTCTTGTCCATTTTTGCATTGCAGATAATTGCCCCAGCTTCCTTTCCCCCAAAAGTCTTGACAAAACCATAGCGCTTTCCTAGCTTATCTCTTTTCCTGGGCAAAATAATATCTTGTATCTTCCCACATTCCTTAAATAGGCTCCAGATCTCTCTGCCAGTAGCATTATCCGGAATGTTATGTAGAAAAATGGTGGAGACATTATTGGTCCTTCCCCCCACCTTAGCTGATTTCTTCTTTTTATACGATACCTTCTGCCATTCCCCTTCTTCCACACCTTCACTGGCTTTCTCTTGAACCCTAGGGTTTAAGAGGACCTCCCGATAAGTCTTAGGAGAAAAGACCTTCTCATTGAGAGTCGTCTCCTTAGTACTTGATACACCAAGACTCCTGAAATGGATTTGATTAAGCGCTTCCTCAATTGCTGATTTGTCACCAATGTTGAGTTTCGCCAGAACCTCCCTATCCACTAGGTTGCTGTGAGCCCAAATGAACTTTAATAGTAGATGATCCGTCTCAACTGGTCGCCGGAAAACAGAGCGATCATTGCTCCGATCAGTCTTTGAGGTTTTCAAATTTTGAATATGGGTGCCGTTCTCGCCCTTGGTCTTGAGAGAAAACATGATGACCCCGTCTACTCCAAAATCTGACACTTGACATTAATTTTTAAACATTTTTTATTTTAAAACTAATTATATTAAAATTAGTCATAATTAGGTTGGATGATGACCCGCCACGCATAAGAGTATTTAATTTTTTCTAAATCAAAGATATAAAAAAATCATAAATTTTGTGTGTAATATATGTTATTGTGTTTAGGTTTTCTAATAAACTAATCTCCGACCTTTATCTATTAACAATTTTTTTACACATATCTTATGTATATGGAATATAATTTTATAATTTTTTTTAATTTTTTTATAAAATAAAAATAAAATTTAGACATTAAATTTTATTAAAAAGAAAAGGAAAAATTCAAAATAATTATGAAACTATACTTTATATGAGTTTTAAAATACATTCTAAAATCTTATATTTACAATAAATGTAAAATATATTTATATTGTAACAAACCAATTGTAACTCCCACATTTTTTATCTTAGAAACTAATTTGTAATAATGAAAAAATGGTCAGGAGGTCATACACAAACAGATGATAAATACTACAAGGTAATAATGCACCACGTCACTATAATATGGTGAGCTCAGCTCTAAGATTAATGAAGTATTGACTGTCTTCAGAAATAAACTCAGTCCATGGAATACCAAAAAGGTTCTGCCTTGTCCCCAGTAAAAGTGTAGTTGCCCTTGTATTTGCTGGAGTCCTCAGCTGCAAATTCATACTCTACTGGAAATGAGACGGATCCTTTCTCTTGCATTCCCAGAAATAGCCCAAAGTAGTGAAAAGAGCTCTGCTGATCAAGATTGCAATGTGCAGAAAGGAAAAAACCTTGTCCACCCAAGTGGAAGACTTATGAGTAAACCCTCCCTGAAGGAAACAAATTTAGACACTCTTCATCTGCCGTGGAAGTTCAAACTCAATCACCTTAATAGGTTGACACTTGTAGACTTGTTCCACATATCGTCGATTTGTATTGAGGGAGTCCTCTGCAGCTAAGATTTTTGACGATGTGTTGCCTCAGCTTTGAAAAAGAGGACTTCTGGCACAACCTTAGAGGCAAGTTCATGATCGAAATCAGTGCAGGTCAAAACCTTTTTAAGCTTTCGGCAGCTCATGTAAGGAAAACGGATGAAACGACTAAGTCGAGACCCTAAGATTTCCTGTCGCTCCTCAAGTTCTGGATACTGAGTCCTGGACCATTTGAGTATCAAATCATATACTAAATCCTCAGATGCAACCTGGAGGTCATCACATGAAAAAATTGCTTCAATGCCAGCTAGAGACAGGCGCATGACTTCATCTGTAAACCTGATCAACAACATGATAATTTATTAATAAATTAAAGACCGTTATAAACAGCAAACATGCAACTGAATTTCAAACACAACTCCAAATCATTTGTATAATTAAAAACTCAACCTATAGCTAAAGGAACACTGCTGAGGCAGAACAAAATAGATATCTGCTAGGAGCCACCAAATCTACATAAACTACAAAGACATCATATATACACACATATATATAAGTTCTCGCAACAGTTGGGAAGGCAAATGAAAGAAAAAATATTATCGGCCACAGTCTTAACGGACATATAACATTCCGAAAACACACATTAGAAGAGGTGGGAAGAATAACCTTCATTGTAATCAAATTCTATTTAGTTACCATATTGCACTTACTTGGATATGTCTCTCTAGCGAACAGCCAGAAACTGCTTTGCAGCGTCTGTTAATGGCTGAACAGCTTCAGCCATTAGGATGCTAGAAGGAAGCTCTAGATATAACAATGCAGACTCCGGTGTCATTGGCAAGTTTAGTAACAAACATATGCAATACCTCAGGCATGAAGTGACCTCAAATTTATCAGCAGCCATCAGGAAATCCAGTAAAGCAGTAGCAGTGGTAACTTTTAAGGTGTTGCTATACATAAAATTTAGGAGGTACATAAGAGCAGCTTCTTCTGTTCAAATGAACAAAGCAGAAAATATTAATGTCCACATTACAGGAGTCACTGTGAGAAGATATAACAACTTGTATTAAATAAAACACTCTGGCATATAATTAGGTATATTGTTACATTGTTTCTGTAGAGAGCCAGAGAAAAAGGCAAAGACTATTGATAATTAATTTAATTACCTGACAGCTTATTATGTATTCCTTGGCTTTCTCTCTATCTATACCACTCCAATCTTCCAGCATGGAACAGGTGGCCGCTGAAAACATTAGATACAAAGTTTATTTCAAACAATATATAGCAATATTCTTGTTCGAGCAAAATAGAAACCAGCATACATCATCATATTCTTACTTGCACAATAAACAAAACGAAGAAGTAATTACAACATGAGAAAGGACTTGCAGCGCTTCTGGTAACACTTCTAGCAGGACTACTTCCACTTCTAATAGGACTTTTGCTAAAACTCATACTTCCACGAATGACACATGGAGGGCTTCCACTAACACTTCTGCTCATGCTCGGGTTCTTTCTCAAGCTTCTCCTGGGAGGACTAATGCTTCTATTCCTGCCCATCAATGTAGGAAAATTCACAGGATTTGAAAGAGAACTAAAAATAAAGAAAATAAGAAAAAATTATCAATAGCAGACCTATTTTTTCCAGGATGGACATCTAAAAAATCAGGATGTCTCTATGTCCTTTTATCAAGTTTAGTTTCCATTCGAATCTTACTGCTCTGCCGCTGTCCGTTTTCTCTTGGGTATTTGTTTCATTGCGCTCCAGCATATCCGGCAAATCAACCTTTTTGTAACAAAAAGTCATGTCTTCCCTTTTTCCAAGCAAAGATGATTTAACCTCACCTGCATACATTAAAACATAGCACCATAGGGAGACGTATAGGATAAAAGGGTATCATTACAGTATATATAAAGATACAACCAACAATTGCCAACACGGTACCATATATACATACTACAATTTATTCAACTTAGCATAGAACTTCAATTGCTAATCTCAGTTTGGCAGTTCCATAAAAGTAAGAATATGTTCTATCATCATTAGGAGAAGGTATTAAGCAATACTTTCCAATTAATTACAGTCAATACCACAATTACTACATAGATACTTTTTAGATTTTCAAATTAACGAATTAAATTCTCATATAGCAGAAATAATTCTCATACAACATCTAAATCTGCTATGCTCATATTCTCATGTCAAACACTCCACACAACACACTCACACAAACACAAAACCAAAAGCAGAATACCTTCAGAAATTGCTTCAACAGCCTTCCCCTTGGCCTCCTGCGCAGCAATGCGATTCTCCTCACTAACCTTAACAGAAAGATCTCCTATCTACAATAACAAAAACCACAATCTCAACATTCAAACACAAATTGCACTCAACAATAAGAAACATAATGCCCTAAACAAAATACCTTTTACGGAAGACCATTATCAGGCTCAACAATTCCACCTTCGAGCTCAAAATCAGATTCAATTATCTCTTCATTTACCTATCCAACCTCCTCAATTTCATTCATATCATTTTCATCACTGTCTAATACGTCCAGCACTGACAAAAAAAGAAGCAAAAACAACTTGTAAATTAAACTTTTTCAGTCTAATAAGCTATAAAAAACACATTCAAATTACTACCTCTGCAAACATGGTATGAAAATAAAATGTATTCAGTTTAAAAGTAAGCTATAAAAAATACATCCAAATTTTAGAGAGCAAACATGGTATGAAAAACGAATTTATTCAGTTTAACTACAACTGCAGGATGCTTAAAGACAGGTATATAGTATTAGAGAACACAGCAATGAGCAAGCAGCTGTGAAATACCAGTTTGAATCAATCTAGCAGCTGTGAAACACTCACCACTAATAAAATGTTTGAAGCACCCGCCTACTTCGTTTTCCAGAAAAACCTGCGTAAGACACATTAAACCAAACACATCACTACAGCCCTCACAAAAACAAAAAAAGATACCAGGTAAACTCTTCAAGAAGATTGGGGGGAAATTTACCTCCACCATCGTCGCGTAGTGATGGAAAATTGTCAAGATTTAGGTGATGATAATTAGCCTGAAAAAAAAATACAACATATATGAAACTTGATTAAGAGACCGTGTTTAATCTAATGGTGGAAGTTGAAAGTGATAAAGCAGCTGAGAACCTTACCTTTTTCAGAAGTGGAGAAGATCGGGTTCTATGTTGTAGCTTCTCTCTAGTTGTTTTGAAGTTTTGAATTTGAAATCGAAATGAAAATTGAAATCAAAAGAGATTCTTGGGATAAGATCATGGTCAAAGTACACGGCAAAGGAAAGCTTTGGTAATGTGCAGAGATTAGTTTTTTGTTCTATTGCCAAATGAAGACATGGCAGAAGAGAGGGTTAATGGGTTGGACAGGGTCACGTGGTGTAGAACATCTGTCCAAACTCTAACAGAAAGGGGAAGTGAGCATGTGCTGGAAGTTTGTGGGGGGTGGAAAGCTTATACAAAAACAGAAATTATGATGGCATTTTTTGTAAATAAGTATGAACTTTGGGGTATGGGGTGTAAAATGGTATTGATTTAGGATTCAAGATTTATGATTTAAAAGCATCTCCAATAGTATCTTAGTTAGGTCCTATATATAATATAAAATATTAAGCTCCTAGGAAGTTAATACTCCCTCCGTCTCAATTTATAGGTTCATTTTGGAATAAACACGCATATTAAGAAAAAAGTTGGTTAGATAGAATCTTATCTCATGTATCATTGATTATTGCATTGATAAGTGAGAATATAGTTGAGTTTCAAAAAAATCACAATAAATACAGGGATTTAATTAGTGCATTGAGAAATGAGAATAATGTTTAGTTTCAAAAAAGTCACAATTAATATGTAGATAAATTTGTGTTGAAAGAAGAGAGGGACAAGTATTTTGGGACAATTTTTTTTTCCAAAAGGGACCTATAAATTGAGACGGAGGGAGTACATTACTAAGAGTTTGAACTCCAATAATGCTCTCTATACACACTCCTAACACTATAATTTATTATTATTTAAACTCCACTATGACAAAAGTTCAAGGTCACATGGGTGAGAGTGAATATTAAATTATAGAAAACATGCAAGTTAAGAGCCATGTAGTGGCTCTTAAAAGAGAGGAGAGAGAAGGGGCTCCTAGTATTTTTAGGAGCTACTAAGAGCCTATTGGAGCTCTATTTTTTCTTATCCTCCTTATTTTTGGTTTTAAGAGCCAATTTAAGAGGTTATTGAAGATGCTCTAAGGGATACAACTGATCGAGACACTATATGGACTCAAATAGGCATCAAGAATTTTGTACGACATCTTACCAAAACATAGTTCTTTAAGCGACATAACACTGATATTATCTTAGGGGTCGTTTGATAAATCTGAATAAAAAATGCTGAGTCATTAAATTTGCTGAATACGCTGAATGAAAATTTTATCTGAATGAAAAATTTACTGAAAAAAAATTATTGTTGATAACAATCATATTAAAATATCTGAATGACAATATATTTACCATTTGACCCTTAAACGTGTTTACTTTTTTTTTTGGACAGAAAGCTTGTTTACTTAATAGTGATATAAGTACTAAACAATTCCGGTGTATTGGAATACTATTACATTTTAATGAATTTTAAATAAACATAATTAAATAATATCAGATTTTTAGATATAATTTAAATCCTGATTTTTTTTTAAAATATAAAATCTTAATTAAATATTCTGAATATACTTTTTAAAACCGAATTAAATATAGTTAAATTTCATAACTAAATTTTGTTTTTAAAATCACAATTAAAAATCTCCCTAGATCATACCTAAATAGAGGAGTGCACAATCGTATAAATATAAATGATGAGAAAAACAGAAATAAAGAGCAGCGCGCTTGAGGCCCGGAGGATATGCATTGAAAAATCCCTGTTCAGAGCCTCACTTACCGAATAAGTGAGGTTACCCGCTTACCCAATAAATGTGTTTTGGGTTCATTAAGTATGTTTGATAAATGAATTAAAAAATCATTCCTCTGACCGAATAAATAAAATGGCCATTAAGAGGCTATTAAGTGTTATCAAACAGCCCCTTAGTTAACATTCGTGGTTCTGCTAATGAGAAATTATGATATTATAGTTCGGTATGGAATAAAGCTATATTTTGAAAGAGTTCGATATTATTTAAAATTTAAATATTCAAAAAAATTCATCCAATCTAAAATCTCATAAATTCCGATTTGAATTTAAGAATCAAAATATTTGTATGAATTTTAATTTATTGCTAAACTAAATACAAGGACAAAACTTTGATTCAGAAACTAGGCGAAACTCAGAGCCAGCCAAGAAAATCTTTAAAAAGTTGGTTTAGGGAAACAAGCATTTATTCTCGTATAATATGTTTTTTTTAAAAAAAATATTTGTGAAATACGAATAACTTTTGACTTTCAGCATATAATAAAACTTATATATACAAATTGAAACATACACTTGTAATTTATAAGCTACTGACCATATTTCCAATATTTAACTAATTTATAAATTTGGTAAATCGAGGTATTATATTGTTTTTTTTTTAAAAAAAACAATTATCTTTAAAAAAGTTATATAGTTTTTAGAATTCAGTTCTTACTAATAAACGGAAACCATATTAAGGGAAACTACAGCCTACAAACTTCAAAAAGAAAAAGAAAAATACTGTGGCAATTAGAAAAAAAACAACTTATTTTACCCTTTCTTTTCGTCATAAAATCGCAAGATTTAAAACGTATGTATAGGGGAATGAATAATCAAGATCGAATTTGTAACCCTTTGCAAAAAAGAAAAGAAAAGATCGAATTGGCAACTCAGATCTCAACTCATTAAAAACATATCAAAAGCTTCGGGGAAGCTCTTCTATGCACGTAAGTTGTTTGCATCTCATTCTCACTATCATTTTCTATGTAAATTCATGTGCGTTTCTTTGTGCAATTCAGTGTTACAGAACTTACAGTCTTCACACGAACCCGTACATAAACTACGGGTCACTGATTTAAATTGTTGCATGCATGCTTTTGAGTTTGAATCTTGATATAGATGTGTTTATACGTGTATGTGTTTTTGGTTGTGCATGGTTATGGGTGCCCCAAATCTAGGGTTTTCAAATTTTAGGGTTTCGTCTTTTTTGATTTTAAGTAGGGTTATGTGTACTTAATTGATGAAAATATTGATCAGAATATGTTACAGCGATTCGGTGTTGATAAATTATTTCATGAAATTAATTTTGCCTATAAAAACAGACTCGTGACAGTGGTTTGTAAAGTGGTGGCGGTGGTGAACATTTGATTATATTATTTTGGATTAATTACTCTGATTTGTTGTGATTGAGCAATTATGATGGCAAGCAACTGAATTTTACTTGGCCTCATTCAAGGGTAATTTTCCAGTAATATATAAAATGAAGATGAATGTGATGTGAAAAATAAAAATGAATCTCTGTCGTACATAAGTCCATCACAAGGTACTTTGTAAAATTAAATTTATGGAGTCGAATATAACAAAATTGCGGTTACTCGTCAATATTAGCTTTTAAAATTATGAAAGAGAAGGGAAAATAAATACAAACATGTTACTCTGAAAATATGTATTGATACCAGCCTTATCCAAAGAGTTATGCGCGCCAAGGCGAAAAACTCCCTGGAGAAGCAAGGTGCGGTTCTTTAAAGTTAGGTGTACAATTTACAATTTTTTTAAAATGATATTTTTAGGTTACATGTAAATTTATATATGGTTAAAACATAATTTATACGTCACAATATATTGAATCACTTTTGAGGCCAAAAATAACGTAATTTATATTTTATAATATATTGATTCATACTTCTGGGGGGAAAACATCAAAATTAAACTTTAAGCTTTATAGGCTGAATTCCAGGCTTCCGGCTTCCAACTCAGCTCGTTGTAAGTATAGCTTCATTCCTGAATTATATTGTCCGATAGCCTCTATTGTCGTATCAAAAGTATCATAGTTCACTACATTTAATGGAATACCAGCGTGATAAACCAATAATGCAATAGTTGTACAAGCCCGCCTGGCCCTTAATTTGTTCTTAAGAGTGTCATTTTTATCCAACTTTGTTTGTCCTTTAAAGTTTTGCACCATTTTCTCAAGATGAAGCCTCAACAATAAATCAAGTGGCCCCTTCATTTGCTATATTGAAGTTGAGTTATCAGATGACTTTTTGACGCTCTTTTGAAGAATTTCAATTTCCTCAAAATCTTCTGAATCTGACCCAGATTTTCAGTGCTTCTTGCCAGCCATGTACTCTTCAATCTCTTTGTCACCTCAGATGGAACTTTTGGGTAGCCATTTGCACTTCTTCGACGTCTGATTAAATGTTCTTTCACTTTGTAGACTCTTGTTGTTTGTTTCCATTTTGTCATTGTTGGAAGCTGAAATAGCCTTTTTATTTGGGCTTATAAATCTTATTTTTGTTTAGGGTTAGCACTTTTGGGCCTTAATTGACCCGATAACATTAATGTATTATGCACTTAGCTTCACTAAAGTGGGGTTTTCCAATCAGTTCACGTTTAGACGCGCTTTGCGCTTCAAGGCTACAAGCACGAGCCTGACTGAAGTTGCTTCGCCTTGGCATAAGTGAGGCGCCAAGGGTGCGCTTTGTTTCTCTTTGTGCCTAGGCGCACGCCAGGCGCGCTTTTCGCAACACTGATTGATGTGGCTGTAAAGTCCGGGTATATATAATTGAGAGGACTTGATATTTCAGAATTCAAATGTATTTTTTTCACTGCCTTTATTAAATTCTATTCAATTTAAGATATCTATAATGTGTTTGCCTCTGCATTTGCTTGTGCGAGACCATAGTACTTGTTTCTGTACAGTACTGATGTGCTATTGTGCTTGTTTCATTGTTGACCTTTATCGGAATAAGAGTAACTTTCAATTAAGTTACAGCCTCAGTTTAGGGAATAAAGTTAAGATCTATATTACTTTTTTGACGGGAGATCTTGGGACATTTATTAAAGCAGGATAGTTGGCTTATGAAATTAACATGTGAATCTGCTTTGGTTGATGACTGTAGATATTGCTCGTGCGTCGTATGCCAACTTTTTCTTTAGGATATTACTGCATTCAAGAGAGGCCCTTGTTTTATTGGTCTTCTAGTATGAGCAATTGCATAGCATTAATTAGTTGTGGTAAAAATTCTGAATGAGTATGTTAAAATATCACTTTACTTTTGCCAATACGCCCTGTTTAAAGCAACTGTTATGCCTCTGCTAATATTTGTGTTGTTACATATTTTGTAAGTGTCATTAGTTATGTTCATATTACAGCTGTTCTCCCACTGCTTAACACTTGTGTGGTAAACACTAAACAGTTCCTCCCACTGTATTAGTACCTATAATCTATGTTACTCTAACTCGGGTACAAAGTGTCGGACACGACGCATATCCGAGTGTTGGACTCGAAAAATATTAAAATTGGGGACACGAGGACACTGTCCTATTTCTTGGACATGGGTACGAGGACACGGCATAATACATTAATAAACAAGCATGGTAAGTAGATACCTTATCATGAATAACTATCATTCTCTGATCAACCACAATTTGGTAAGGAATTTTGCAAATCAGGGATCTTCTCTACTTGTTTTATGTTTTTTTTCTTTTCTTTTTTCTGGTTTGCATTGAATATTCAACTTAATGTTAGTCAAGGGATCTGAAACGGAATAAGTGTCGTGTCTGAGTGTCCAAGTGTCCAAGTGTCGGACATGGGTACGGGTACCTAAATAGAAAAGTCAGAGTAACATAGCCTTTAATTGGTCCAGTGAGTCCGTTCTTTAAGATTTTACTCCATGCTCTCTAATTAGTTGTGTAATTTATAGTTTATAAGTTGTGATGTTAAATTGTACTCCCTCCATCCCCCTGAGTTGTATACATTGGGGGACGGGGACGCGGCACGGACTTTAATGCTCCTGTAAAGTGTAGTTGTGTAATTTATTTTTAAAATTTTCTTATTCTGAATTAAAGTTTGGATGTTATATTTTTATTCAGAAAAAGAAAATCTCAAAAATAAGTTACGGAACTATATTTTATAAGAGCATTGAAATGCGTGTCGAGCAGTTGAAAAGAAACGTATACAATTAAATGGGACAGAGGGAGTATATATTACCAATCTAAGATTTTGCTCCTGCTCTTCATAGAATTTGTCCAATTGATAATTAGGAAGTGCATGCTTTGCTTGCAAACATTTCCGACTCTCAAGTAGTTGTGTTCGGAAATCTGTCTCAAAAATTTTGGCCATGTTTGGAAGTTAAAGATTTGAGAAAAAATTAGAGGTTTGACCAGATTAATCATTTAATATGATGTTTGGTAGTGGCGGATTGAAATAGCGGTTTGGTGCCTTTCAATTTATGTTTTGACCACAAAAGAATCAGAGTCTTGTTCAGTCATCTATACCCGAGATTTAACGTCTCTGCCTAGTGTCTCATATCCTTCAAGTATAAATGTATATGGAACCAGCTTCCGTACACAAATCTGCCTAGCATAAATTACAGGTGATCATGATCACATTTGGTCGCTTTTTAGACTTTAATTTTCCCTGGCCTGCACAGATTATTATTCCAAGAATAAAAGCTCATACATTCTCTTCAGATATGTTTGCATGCAGACAAACATTACCCAATAGTTAAGTTCTGTTTTCCAATGAACTGATTATGGAAATTTTCTTCTTTGATATATAAGTGATACTAGATACGCAAAGAAAATGTCCATAATGTTTCAGTTTGATCACATTAAATTTGAACTAGCTCCCAAAGAAATCTTTATTGGCCCTGTGCTATCTTGATATACCTTCACTACCACTTCACAGATTACAGTTTGGTGTATCAGTCACTTTAATTAGTCTGATCACTTATTTTAAGCAGTCATCCTAAACACGTCTTAGGTAGCAATTTGCTGCCTAAGTGGAGTCAGACACCCTTCCGAGGCCTTTCAGGGAAATGGTGTTCAAGTAGACATTTCTCAGTCAGGTGCAATTTGTTGAATAAATTTGGTTTAATTAGTCCACAAAACAAACTTGGGCCTTTTTATTTGTTGTATAAGTAGTGTTGGACACCTTTCTGAGGCCTTTGGGGGTCGAGGTGTTCAAATAGACGTTTCTCTATTAGGAGCATTGGTCAAATCGAAGTGGGTTTTAACCGTTTTAAGCCACAAAGCAGTTGTGGACTCTTGGGCCTTTCTATCTGGCGCATAAGCGGAGTTGGACACCCCTCTTAGGCCCTTTTGGATAAAGTTTGTTCATATTAATAGACATATCTAAATTGGGTAAATTTGTCAATTTTATTGGTTTTAACCGGTTCAGGCCACAAAAAAGACTTGGGCCTTCCAACGACCCAAGGAGGCAACATAAAACTAATTAATTTAAATGCAACTAAATGGATATACCTTCAAGACTCGTCTCTTTCCATCTTCATTGATAAACATTGTGATCCTTATCACACCATCGATCATACGTCAGTCTTTCACCTCCGAGCACATTACGGATTTTCTTCCCTAGCTATTGCAACTGCTCGCTTGTGTTTTACTCCTCTCACATGTGTTCTTGTTGTATCCCAAAGGTTTGCAAGTTATTTAGTTGATTCAATATGTCCAATCCAAAATAGAAAAATTTAGAGCTATTGATTATCTCTCATCTATTTTTGCTTGTATGGGTGCTTGCAGATCGCGTAGGCTGATATGATATTAAATTCAACACAAACAGTATGAAGTCGGTTCTTTTTTTTATAGGGTGCGGTTTCTTGTTAGTTGTAAGAGTTTGGTTGTTCGATATATGATTTAGATATGTTATGAAGCCAGATTAACTGAAAGAATATTCTCATATTTAAACTTGAGCATGTGAATGCCAAGAACAAGGAAAGAAGTTTGACAACTAGGGAAACATATTTACTGAAATGCAATTCTTATTTTGTACACATTACTTTGCAAAACATGATACTTGAGACTTCAGAGGGAGGTTCATAGATGAAGTTAATGAACTATAAATCTCCCTCTCTCTCACACACACGTAAACACAACTAGTGCACAAGTTATAGCTTCAAGATCGGGAAAGTTCTACATGATCTCCCTCTCTCTCTCTCTCTCTCTCCCCCCTTCCTCATTCTCCTCTCGCCGTTCGGAGCAGAAATCTAGCGGCTTCGCTGCCGTGTCACGTGTGGCGCCCCCCCCTCCCTCCCTCACACACACACATATACACAACTAGTGCACAAGTTATAGCATCAGGGTCCCGTAAAGTTCTACATGAATCCAGCACTACCCTTATCTCCCACCCCCCCCCCCCCCCCCCCCTTACACACATATACACAACTAGTGCACAAGTTTTAGCATCAGGGTCCCGGAAAGTTCTACATGAACGCATCACTACCCTTATCTCCCCCTCTCTTAACTAGTGCACAAGTTATAGCACTAAAGTCCGGGAAAGTTTGACAAGGATGCAGCGTTACCTGTATTTTTGGTTGTTTTAATACTTTGAACCCCTACTAGTGTCTAGCAAGTAGACATTTGATCATTTTATTTAAAACAAACTTCAACATGTAATGGTTTTGATTCAAATAAGAACAAAATATGGTGAAAAGCAGGGGATTCAAAGCTTTGGTTTTAAAGGATAAAATTTGCACAAAACAAGGTTATGCCAAAAACTGTTTCCACAACCAGTAAAAAGTGCAGAACCTTTTGGTTTTCACATCTCTGCAGGTTTGTGTTTTCTTATTATACACAATATATGAAACAATCACATACAGAGTCAGAATAAGTGAAAAATCACAGAATTGTGAGAACCCCCCAAATGGTTCGGCTTCTTTATTTTTTTTATTTCCCTCTCTTATGTTGTGGTTCTGCAATTTTTGTTTTGGTTCTCACTTCTCACTTTTTTCCGTTTCAATTCATACCTGGTATTACTTTAGGGATGTGTAAGAACTACGTGTTTACCCAGCAAGTTCGAGTTAAACTTGCTGAATCAATTTTTTTTTGGAATTCTGGATGATGACATGATCGTATTGCTTTGTTTTTCCAGAAAATATATTCAGTAAAAAGTAGCAAGTAATTTTTAACTTTATTATGTAATGAACCTGTTGACCCTCTTCTAAAGTGCCTATTATATATCTAGCCTCTATAAGGTCCCTTGAGCATGACGAACACTTTCTGGCTTTCTGTTTCGTGAATATTAATTTCAATTAATTATCTTAAGCAGACTAATCATTTGTGTTTTTCCAGATACATATTTAGTAAAAAGTTTTGATGATTAAGTGAGAGCTACCTTTAGGTTTCATGTGCTCCAATTTCTAGTAACATGAGATATATCTGAGGAAGTTTTTTGTTCTGTGTATGCAGAGTAAGTGACTTTGCACCAATATCAAGATGAGTCAACAAAACAACATGATTGGAACATCTACTCCGTCAGACCTCCCAGTAAAGCGGAAGCGGGGTCGTCCTCGAAAGGAAAAAAATGTTGTAAAAGAGAATCCGCACTTAGCTTTAACTCCTGCATCTGATGATATTCAGAAAACTCAAGAAGCTGAACTCAGCCAGAGTACTAATGTTGATGGAAACATGGTAGGTCAGGAAGTTTCTGGAGTTATCGAAGGAAATTTTGATTCCGGATATCTTGTTTCTGTTAGGATTGGCAATAGCAGCACTCTTTTGCGTGGTGTTGTCTTTCTACCGGGGAAAGTTAGTCCAGTTACAGCACTCAATGATGTTGCTCCAGGTGTCAAGTCTTACAAGTTTCGAGAATCTCCTTTTCCAGCAGTCAACCCGACCCGTCAGGCTAATGGCTCTGTTTCTCGGTCAGTACCCTCCATTGACCAACCACTTCAGCAAGAGAACAAAGTGCCTATCGCTCCTAACCAAGTGGTACCTCCTGTATTGCAGTCAAGTGCCCCAGTAACATTAAGTAATCCATCTGCCTCTATTGTTTTCCCTCTGAACAATATGCCACAGAATGGTAATGGCTCACCTTTGGCAGGAAAAATTGCACCGGAGCAAAAATTAGGATTTGAAGGTCTAAGTGAATCTTCCTTGGTTACTGTGCCTCTGACTAATGTGTCAAAGATCGAAGCTGATATGTCAATGGGAGGCATGAAAGTTAATCAGCAGCCATATACAGATTTCAGACCGGAGAACCAGCCTGCCTCAACTATGGTTCAAATGCCCAACATGCCTAATTTTGTATCAAGCACTTCACTGGATGTCGGAAAACTCGTAGCAGAAGCAACTCCACAGTTCGCATTTGAAAAGCAACCTCCTAGTTTGTTGAAGAATCTTAAAATGGTGGAACAAGATGAGGTGATGCAAGTGTTCGAAACTCCAGCACCTGAACCAATGATCGATATTATCTCTGGCAGTATAACTACTAATCAGCTACCTCCAGTACCAAATCAGACTGAAAAATCTGAAGTCGATCTCCACCACACTTCCCCTACAAGCGATACTCAGTTTTTGCTCTCAGAACCTCAGACAGAATCTGAACCTTGCCATACTGAGCAAGTTCAGAGTGATATGCACAACTCCAATCTTAAGGTCCTTCAAACTCCTGAGGTTACCTACTCTCAATTGGTTCCCACAGAATCTGGACATGTGGACTCTGGAGTCGAGTCAAGCGAGCCTATGTACACAAAGACTGTCAACTCAAGTCTCAAGCTCAATGAAAACACTGCAGTTTCTGAACCTCAACCTGTGATCTTAGAACCAACAAGTGAACCCATGGATATAGTGAAGGATATGCCAGTATGTCCAACAAACGGGGGACAACCAGAGCCAGCAGAGATGGAATTAGGTGAGCACGAGACTTCTCAAAATGGAAAACATGGGCATGATGTTGGTAGCAGTAAGGAACCGGTGGCTCTTCCGGCTAAACCTGCTGAAGAAACTGTTCTTTCGGGAATAGGTGATTCTAAGATCGCTAGCTCTCCAATTCACAACACTGACATGGATTTTCCTCGTGTTGAAGCACAATCTCAATGCTGAGCTAGCAATGTTTCAGAAACAGCAAAGAAATGTGGAGAAGCTTTAAGTGGGTAATAGCTAGATAAGTTCAATAATGCTTTAAATTTTAGACTACCAGTTACCTTTGAAGATTGCTAAGCAAGTTTTAGACCTTTTTAATTTCCGTCTTTTGGTTATGTAAAATGTGATCTGAATTCTGAACTATTTCTAGATGATGTGCAAGGAGATTTATCTTCTTGTGTTTGAACATTACTTGATGGCTACCTTCAGTTTTCTACCTATGCTTTACAGTTTGATTAATGCCTTTTTACTATTGGGTCCGGTGCCTGACATATGTATGTCAGTAGCATATATTCGGCAGAAAAAAACGCTGAACAGCTTAATCCAAAGTTTTTGATGTATAAAGGGTTGCTAGAGTGTCATTCAGCGAAAAATTATAAAGAAATGTCTCATTATAATATTTTTCATGTCCAACGCTTTTTTCCCACCAGATGTATGCTAGTAACATTATTCGTATGTTATGTTTATTCGTATGTTATGTTCCGGACCAGCTGTATTTTACGATATAAGAACTTGCCAGTGTGATGACAAACAGTAGGGATGGACTCGGTCCATTTAATTGCACTTTTTATTAGATCTCTGCGGGTTCATACTTCATACTAGTAAAACTTTTTTTTTTTTTTGGTGCGAGGGCACTCTGTAAAACTTTAAATTCAAATGATATGTATAATTTGTTTCAAAGTGCGATCGAAATTTAAAGTTTAGCAATCAACACATTCTTCCTGAATATCTGAGTTATGCCACCAGCTTACAAACACACCGCAGAGAGAAACCACCCTTCACATATATTAGGCCTTCAAACTTGGGCTAGTAGCATGGGGAATGTCTAGGAGGAAGGCGTAGCTAGACCTCGCGAAGTCGGATAATCATACCTTATTTTTTCTGGATGGGATCAACTTTCAATTATGTTATACGTAGGTGTGGCTTGAGTGAGATTAAATATAATATTGATTTGGCATAACTTGAATTAGTTTCGATTAAGAGCCAAGTCGATTTTGGTTCACTTCAAATCCAAACCGAAATCGGATAAACTTAATTATGACAAATCAAATTTAATTTGATTATTATTTGGATAGTTTCTTGTTTCATATCTGATTTTGTTTGAATCTTTAAAAAATCGTGTTATAAATAATATTACATTGATTTTGAATGATTTTTAAGATAAATAAATATTGTCAATTGGAAAACTGATGTCTTTTATCTCTGTCAGAGTACTAAAATTCTATCTGTTCTTGAGATAGTTACGAGATAGTCGTAACTGCCTTTATCATCTTATTTGAAGGCTTTTATCGACTTTTACCGAGGGAAAACCCAATCTTTTCTTCCTTTTATTATTCTTAATTTAGCTATTATTTTTTAATGAATTTCTAATTTATTTGAGTTTTTGTCTCTAATTATAAGAGTTTGGGTTTTTGTTTTGATTTTATTGTTGTTCATCATGTATAGGAATACAAATTTACGAGATGTTCATGATGTTGATCAGATTTTAAGAGTTTTATGATAATACATTTATAGTCGAGTGCTCGAAGCAACAATTTGAGTATTGCAGCATGTACATATATATTCAAAAAATCGTTTGATTGTCTTTCCAAGAATGAAGGACTCAACATCAATATAATCATGTATTTGTTCAACTTGAATTATTCATATAGATGTCATTTCTTATTGATTTTTTTTTATAAAAAAAGCGAGAAAATATAATGAATATTGTTAAAGAAATTTATCAAAATATAATTAGAACTTCAAAAATAATAAACTTGAATAGTTTATCTATTTCTAACCGTTTCAATAAGATAAATTATTAATATTAAGAAATATATTTAGGACATACATATAAAATGAAATTTATTAAATTTTAATATTTTATATACATATATAAAAATTAAAGAAAATTCAAGAAAAACAAATTATCCATATTCCATATCAATATTCAATATATTCTAAATTAGGCTCTGATCCATAATCACAAATTCTGCTCCCTTCGAGAGTCGAACCTGTGACCAAAATGATACACGCCCTCTCTTTAACCAGCTGAACCAACCCTTTCTTCTCTCTTTTCCAAATTTTACATCTGAGTCAGTTTTACATCCCACGTTTGTAGGCACGACTTTCATTTTCAAACTACTCTCCATCTTATATTATTTTGAATTATTAAGAAGTATTTTTTGTTCTCCAATAAAAAGCTAGCTTCATCTATGCTATTTAAATATACAAATGTCGACAAATTTTTTTTTCTAAAGTATTGGAGAACAAAAAATACTTCTTAATAATTCAAAATAATATAAGATGGAGAGTAATTTGAAAATGAAAGTCGTGCCTACAAACGTGGGATGTAAAACTGACTCAGATGTAAAATTTGGAAAAGAGAGAAGAAAGTGGAATGCTGCTGTGGGAGGTTAACTGCCGGATCGGATCAGAAAAAGATCCATATACTGAATGGGCATTAGCAGGAATTTAGAATATATTGAATATTGATTGATTGATATTGATATTGATTTGTAAAAATATAGTAAACAGTAAATTATCTATAATAGTACAATAAATTCGAAGTATTTATCAACTATATATGTATTTGCATAATGTTTTGATTTTTATAAGATAATACAAGAAATAGAAATTTCATGTAATTAAATCTAATTAATATATTTTGTAATTTAATTTTCCTAAATAAATTTGATATTTTTTAACTTACGAGATGATATATATTTGATATCTAATTTTTTTAGGATTTTTTCCAAAGTCTTTAAATTTACAAAATTTGATATAATTTTAAAAACTTTTTATAATAGTATTTCTGTCTCCGTTATTTCTACAATGATTATGTAAGCATGAAAAAAATCAAATCACGTAAAAAGTTGGATATATGATTGCATTCATTACCTATCTTCTTATATTTGTAAAAGGTCCTTATTATTCTTATTATTAATATCATTGATCATTGATTTTGTATCGATCAACAATCTGAGTATTCAAATATTAATTTATTTATATGAATCTTCTATTAATTGCAGAAAAAAAAGGATATAAGATAGAAAAAATATTTAATAAAGTATATACTTTAACAAAATATGGAAATTAATTATGGTGAGAGGAAAAACTGTCAATTGAAGTACAATTATATGTTAAAGTATATTATAGGATCGACTCATTGACTTCTTAAACCATAATATAATTTCAAAAAAGATAGAAAATAGAATATACTTTATTATTGATTCTATTAAATCCCATCAACTTACCATTACCATCAGAACTATCACCATTTTCTCCATGATTGCAGTTCCTGTGATCCCACATTCAACTGGCTCTAGATCCATATATATACAGAACTTGACGCATTCGTATAACACACAATCTTCGTCTACACATCATAAGATAAGCCACAAGGTAAGGATTCTGCGCTCAGCACTCTACGTCCTTATGTTTTGCCCAGTATATAAATTTGAAATACATTGACTCTATTCGACTAAGAACGTATCTGACGTTATCTGCAGTTTAGCAGCCAAAGATGTTTGACCAGTTATCCTCACTCAACACCTCTAGAACGAATTGGAGAGTGAAAGTGCGTGTAACGAGGATGTGGCCCTCGGGTTCTAAAGCAAGCAATGGGAATGACGGTATCAAGGGTTACAATCTTATTTTACTGGACGATGACGTAAGTATCTACTGCAACACTATAAGCATTTGCTTATCGTATCTTATTTTCATTAATTTTTTGTTTTCTTCGCTGGTAGCCAAAAGATTTATATATGTTTGTATACATTGTATGTGTAGAATTGCCACGTTCACGCATATGTCTATGCTGATAACTGGAAGAAACTATCTGGGCCTATAGTCGAGGGAGGTCTCTACATTTTGTCAAATTTTTTTACGAGGGAAGCCCTTGGTTCTCTTAAACTGGTCTCCTCCAAAATTATCATCAACGTTTCTCTTGCAACGTCTGTTGAGTTGATCCCTGAGGATGATTTTATGATCCTGTTTCACAAGTTTGAGTTTGTTGATTTGAGCGAGCTTTTCTCTCTTGCCAGTTCTTATGCAAATCCAAAAACTCCTGATTATTCAACAGTTCATTAGTTGGTCATTTTTTCAACAGCTATATAGATCATTAATGTTTTCTTTCATTTAGTAACAAAACAGAAGTTTCGTGGTTTATATATACATATGCCTGGTATGTGTAGATGTTATTAGAGCTGTTGAAGATTTTGAAAAGCTGAGTATTATCGGAACCATGTTTGGTGACAGGGAGATAGTAAAGTTCCGCCTAACTGATGGGAGGTAACGTTTTCATTTCTCACTGTTATCGACATTGCATTTGTTTTGTTCTGTAACTCCAAAATCTTGCCAAAGTGCTAACAGTGCCGGCTCAACAGTGAAGCGCCATAAAAGGACCTCAATTTTTTTTATAATTCTATATATATGTTTATGTTATAGTAGTTAAATTTTGATTTGTATTTATGAAAATTGTTAGGTCCAGATACGATTGTAGAAGGGGGGGGGTTGAATACAATCGTCACAAAATAATCGCGGCGGAATAATCTGATTGGAGTTTAACTTGTTAATCAGATTTAAATTAATTAATATAACAATTTTTAAGTCGTTATATAATTAATATGGTTCGTTTTAAAGTCCACTAGTTCGTAGAATAAATTCGACAGGAAGTATTCTAACTTAGCGGATTAAAACAACCGAGTGATCAAAGCACAGAAAACTGTGGATTAAACAATAGCAAGTTTAGCACAACTTGAAAGCTTTACAATGCAATGAACATTGAACAAATGAAGTGGTTAAGCCATATATATAGGCAAACCATTGAACTTGTATGACAAAGCAAGGCATGACAACCCTTAGGAAGCTCTATGACAATTACACAAGTGCTATGACAAAAGGTATGACAATTACAAGCATTGTCATGGCACAAATGAGAAGGTATGACAATCTAAGGGAAGGTATGACAATCAGAATGACAATCAGTGGGAAGGTATGACAATTACAAGCATTGTCATGCTGATCTTGAATAGGTATGACATCCGTATGACAAACGGTATGACAATCATGGGAAGGTATGACAATCGAACCTTGAAGGCTAAGTCATCAGGTGGTATGACAAACGGTATGACAATCCAAGGGATTGTCATACCTTGTGACTTCGGTATGACAATGATCAATTGTCATGCCTAAGTCATTCGGTATGACAAACCTTTGGTTTGTCATGCCTCCTGACTAAGGCAGATGTCATGGTGCGGTATGACAATCCTTTGGATTGTCATACCGTGCTCAAAAACCATATTACAATTGATTTTTCCTATATAATTAATTCAATAATTATCCACTTAATTATATTAATTATATAAATTCATAAATTAAATTAATTCGAGTGTGAATTAATTTAATAAATAAATTACATAACTTATATAATTATTTTGAGATGTGAATTAATTAAAAGAATAATTATATTGAGCACAGCTTCAGTAGCAGGTCTTCTGTCTTCCTTTAAAAGATCTGATTCATTGTCTTGATTGAACGACCACCTATTGTTGATGCAGAATATTTAATCGGAGTAGCTGACACACAAATGTACTGTCTGGTTCATCTGTATCTAGCTGAATCAAATATTCTTTATCAATTAAACATTTGTGAAGTGGCTTGTTCATCGAGTCTTTGTCTTCGTAGTTCTTCTTCATAAGTAGAAATAGTTTGGAATCTTCTGAATAAATAAAGTATTAAAACTTTATACCTTCTGGACTTCTGGACGTGCTACAAAATATTATTTGTACACTGAGGCTTGAACATATTAATGAACTTCTTTCAGTGGTGTGCAGCAGCATCCTGAAATTCTTCAGACATATGATTTTAATAAATCACTTGACGTTCTTCGTACGGATTCCTTCAATAGTGCTTGCTAATTTACTTTCTTTCTTATCAGAGTTGAGTTGATACTCTTAAATACAAATAGGCTTAACATATGCCTTTCAATCTCCCCCTATTTGTTTGTTAACATAACATGCAAATTATCGAGAGGATAACTCAACTAACTGATAAGACAAAGGATTAAACATGAATTGTAAATAGCAAAAAGTTTCTGGTATTTCATTAAACAATCACCAGAATTCAAACAAGTACATTAGATTACATAAGGATGTTCTTACTGAACATATATTACAAATTCCTTAACAAATCTAAAGATCAACTTCTCCTTCTTCGATATCTGAACTGTGAAGGACAGGAGTTGATGGTTCTTCTCTGGTTGGCACTTCTGATGTAGTGGACTCACCACGCTTCTTACGTTCTCGTGCCAGAGCCAGTTGGTGCAACACTTCCAACTCTACAGGGTCTTCCTGGAAGTCTGATGGCTGAGCCTTTGTAACATTCTTCATCCTCCGGAAATATTGAGAAATATTCCTTCGGGTGCAGTAAGCTAGAATCACATCATCAGCATCAGACTTGGCTTTAGAAGCGAAGCCCTTGGTTCGAAGTAGAGTGGATGCTAGAGCCAGTTGCTTAGCAGGATACTTTGATAAAGCCTCTTCATTCAGATAGACAGTGCTTAAGAGCTCCTTGTGAACGAACTTTACACAATATGGATTCTTGACAACCTGTGGACTGTTGAAGACAGCACAATCCAACAGCTTATCACGAAGGAGTTCGTTCAGGTTGGAGCATCGCTTTACCTTATTGCGAAGTACCCAGAGCTCAGACACAGAGAATGATTTAAGAAATTCAACAGATAATCTGAATGAACCATTTCTCCGTGTATATACAATCAGCTCCCACTGTTCTAGCAAGTTATTGACTCCAACAGTCAAGTAATCAATTTCTAAAGCGAAGGCATGCATAAAGATATCCTCGTCAGGGTTTACCTCTCGAAGATCGTAGATCAGAGATAAGAACTTTCTGTCATTGAAAGACTCCCTTTGAGGTCCATTGAAAATCCTCTTTGCGATGTCCCAGCTTTTTCCAACTTTCCTTTTTATATCAAGATTCTTCTGCTTGCACGCAGCATCATAGATTTTCTGCTTTTCTTTCTTGATTTGCTCTTCTGTTATTAACTTGTCCTCTAGAAGTTTCTGGTAATCTCGAAGCTTACGCTTCCTAGCTTCATTCTCTGCTTTAAACTTCCGGACTTTTTCTTCGTGTTCAGGATCAACAGGTTCTTCATCTTGGAATAAATAGCTCTCCTCAAATTTACCTTCTTCCTCTGCTTGACGGTAAGTAGCATCGAAGACGTCATCATCATCCATGTCTTGTGGAAAATCATCATAATTATCAGAATTGAAGACATCCTCAGATTGATGTAACGGCTCCTTGCCTTTTGACTTTCCAGAAGTGTCAGGGGCAGATTCAGAAGTATTCCCTTTATTGCTTTGATTTGAACTATTTCCCTTGTCACCTTTGTCTCCATCTCCTCTTCTATTCTCCCCCTTAGTTGAGGGATCCTCTCTGGAGGTATCAGCATCTGACTTTGAGTTCCTTAGGAGTTGATCCAGCTTTCTGTCGATATCATCAAACTTTGACATATACAGTGCATGATTAGATCTCATCTCGACAGTCAACTCTTGAATTTCTCCTTTAAGCTCATCCCTGGAAGAACTGGATGGCCTTTCATCAGCTTTCTTCTCTAGGGTCACCAACTGTGCACCCTTTAGCCTCTCATTTTCAGCTATCATCCGGGCTAATTCAGCTCTAAGCTTAGACATTTGTTCCTCAAACAGAGCCGGGTCAGTGTGTGCACTCACCTCACGTACACTCATAGCTGTTTCACTAGCCTCACGTGCATGTGTATCGCTCGGTGTTTGCCTTTCATCACTCATTGTTTGCACTCTTCCAGCTGTACCTGTATAAACTACCAATGCCCCCTGAGATGGGTTCAAAGGTAGTGGAGGAACAAACTGTCCTCCGGAAGCCTGTGAGGGCAAGTTTACTTGCACATTGCCAAGTACCGCCTGATCAGAAAAGAAAGTTTGATCAGAATAGTTTTCATACATGATAAACTGGTTTTGAAAATCTGTGCAATCAGTAAACATAGTAACCTGTGTATTTGTTTGGTCTTGCACTAGCGTGAGTGCTAGCGCAGTGCTTGACTCTGTACAGGGTACCGTGGCAGAGCGGTCAACTTCAATGGCTTCATTCTGTTGAGAGAATGAATCCAGAGACTGTTTCATTGCCTGTTCCAAGTCCAAGCCTTTTTGGGAAGGCAAGGATGAGGCTGCAGATGTCTCCAGGGCTTCCAACCGAGGTTTCTTTATGGAAGACAGAGCTGCGGGTTGACTCGACAAACTGCTTGTACTCCTCTTTCTGGCAATCTTACGAATAGGTTGAGTAGTAGTGATGATTGTTGTGTTTGCAGAAGAAGGAGTAGGTTGAGCAATGTCATCAGCTGGGATATGAACCTGTGTGTTGTCAGGTTCATTGCTGGTAATCTGGAAAACAAAATCAAGGTCACCAACAAAATCTGATACATCAACATTAAAATTAGATGAGAAGTCAGAAAGTACCTGAGCTACCTGTAGGTCCTGTCGAAAGGACTGCAACTCTGGATTTGATGTTGAGTCAGCAGGTAAAGGTTGGGAGGTTGATTGTGTTTGTGGAATATAGTGGGTGTGTTGTTGTTGTGGTAGAGGTTCAGATGAAGACGGTTGAGCTTCGAAGAAGTTGTATTCCTGAGGTTCGTCTTCAAATGATTGTGATTGATGTGTTTGATGTAGAGGGGAATGGTGTGGTGATTGGTATGGAGATTGATGTGGTGATTGATATGGTGATTGGTGTTGTTCTGGTTGTTGTATTTGAAGTGGTTCTGGTTCTTGTGGTTGCTGTTGTTGTGGTTGAGCTTGTTGAAGCTGTTGCTGTTGAGGTTGAGCCACTTGGAATTGATGAAGTTGTTGTGGCTGAGCATTGATCTGCTCCATCAGGTATGGAGTCACTATGAGTGGAAGATTCTCATATTTTCTTTTATTTGTCAGAGCTTTCATCAACTTCGTACAGACACGCTGAGTTGGTGCAATTGGAGAGTTGAAGTATGAATTCTTCTCAGCGTCCGTCATCTTATCATTCAAAAACAGCATTAAGAACCGAGGGTAAAAACAGACAACCCTGGGATTCTGTGCAACTGATCGACTACTGAGTGGTCCCAACTTCTTTAGAATCGACTGAAGAATCAACTTGCCAAAGTTGATTCGTCGATTGTGAACAATGCAGAATCCAATGATTTGAAGAAGGGAGGATATGATATTGAAGTTACTTCGAGTGGTTGGGGAAAAGACCTTTGCCAGTGTATCGAAGAATAAATCCCACTCAGGTTTCAAGTTCCCTTTCAGCATCCTTGGTAGATGTATCTCTCCTTGATAAAGAATGGTCTGAAAGAATTGAGTAATTTCAGCATCTGTCGGAATCTCAGCAAAGTTGTTTCGGGGAAACCCAAGAATTCTGTTGACATCATCTACTGAAATGGTAATGCTCCGACCACTAGTAATATTTCCAGAAACCCTGTAGCTGTCCAAGAGAGTGGTATTGAGTGCAGAGGAGTAGAAGTCTTGGAGTGGACGAATCTGTAAATCAGCATGAGCAGTGATGGCCGTGCTGACTAAACTTTGACTATTCAAAAATCTCACCCAAGGTCGGAATCTCTCTAAGCTGGAATCAGGGTCCAAATATCCATTGTAGTTGGTCTCACCGATAACAAATTGGCCAGCCATTTTTATAATTAAAAATTGAATTAAACGAGAATTTTTCAAATAAAAAGTTAATCTCAAATTTCTCGCAAATTTCAATTAATAATTAATTAACAATTAAACAATTAATTAATAATTCGAATTAATTGATTAAACTCGAATTAAAAGTTAATTAAATTGTTATTGACCAATTTGAATTCAACAAAAATCCACCAAGTCCCAAAATTCGCAAAAGCACATTAAAATTCGAAACCCCAAACTTCAAAATTCGAAAAGCCACAAACTCCAAATCTGTCAAACTCTTCGAAATGCAGATTGGAAACTCAAGGGATGATCACGACAAAGATTTGAAGGTCACAAACGAGCACAAATCGCGTGTAAACAGCCTCGAAATCGTGAACTAAGGGTTTGAAATTCTCTCGAAATTTTGGCAGAATAACGGCTTAGAACTTTTTTTGACTAATATGGCTTATAGCCTTACAAAGTGAGTATCTGTTCGAAGATATTCTCGGGGTGAGCCAGAGTCGAACCCATGACCTGGGACGACAGAGGATAAACCCTTAACCACTGGGCTATCCGATCGTGCTCCGGCTTAGAACTTGATTAATTAGTAACCAGCAAGCGATTATAGCTTGAGAACACGTAACCAGCAAGTTTTTAATGGAAAAAAAACTTGAAAAACAATCGAAGTAGAGCAATGGCGTCCGTGTGTATACGGCTGAGTGTGTGTGTATATGTTAATGGTGAGTATGACAATTAAAGGAAATGTCATATAAGTTTAACAGTCGGTATGACAATCATATGGATTGTCATACCGAGGTTTTGTAAAAGCAGACGTGTGAAGCGCTCGGTATGACAATATAAGAGATTGTCATACCGAGAATTGATATTAAGAGTATACGACACGCTACATGGCCTTAATATGACAATTACCAATTGTTATACCGATATAAATAAACCTTAATATGACAATTACCAATTGTCATACCGATATAAACATATCAGCCACACGGACTCGGTATGACAAACCTAGGGATTGTCATGCCGAGTTTAATAACAGTAACCACAGAATAATATATACAAATATTATGATTTTTGATTTTCTTTTAAAAATAAAACGTTTTTCACTCAAAATCAAAAATCTACTACATATAATTTATAATATATTACTCAAATATTTTGTAAAATTCAACTTTAATTGAATATAAATATTTATGAATTTAACTTTAATTCATAAAAATGAATTAATTTAAAAACTAATATTTATGCTTAATTAATTTTGAAAAATACAAAATAGACACAAATAATTATCTAAATGCTTGAAAAATAATACAGGGGAGTATGCAGCACTTAGAAAATTAACAGAGACATATATGAACATGCATAATTACTCAGAAAATTATCAGATAATGTACAAACAATTATATAAAATCTAATAAAATACATATAATTACACAAAAAATTCACAAAAATATATAATAATATATAAAACAAATATATAAAATATACAAAGAGAATCATGGCATATTTAACATCCCTAGCTCACAAACCAACTTAGAGAAAGTGGATTCATCAAGTGGTTTAGTGAAGATGTCAGCAATTTGATCAGCCGTGGGTACGAAATGTAACACCACAGTTCCATTCATGACATGTTCTCGAATAAAATGATACCTGATATCTATGTGCTTGGTCCTGGAGTGTTGCACTGGATTGTTTGAAATGGCTATGGCACTGGTGTTGTCACAAAATATAGGAATTTTGTCGACAGAAATACCATAATCATTTAATTGATTCCTGATCCAGAGAATCTGAGCACAGCAACTGCCAGCAGCAATGTACTCAGCTTCAGCAGTAGAAGTGGACACAGAGTGTTGCTTCTTGCTGTACCAGGAAACCAACCGACGTCCTAGAAATTGACAGCTTCCAGACGTACTCTTTCTATCAATCCTGCAACCGGCATAATCAGAATCTGTATAGCCGGTTAAGTCAAAACCAGTATTCTTAGGGTACCAAATACCTAAACCAGGTGTACCCTTAAGATATCTAAAGATTCTTTTGACGGCTATAAGATGTGATTCCTTAGGATCAGCCTGAAACCTAGCACATAAACATGTTGCAAACATGATATCTGGTCTACTTGCAGTAAGATAAAGTAATGAGCCAATCATACCCCGATAGCTTGTAATATCAACTTTCTTACCAGATTTATCCTGGTCAAGCTTTGTGGCAGTGGCCATGGGTGTCTTTGCCGGAGAAGAGTCTTCTAGATTGTACTTTCTTAGAAGATCTCTGACATACTTTGACTGGCAAATGAATATTCCATCTTCCTTTTGGCTTACTTGAAGACCAAGGAAGTAGGATAGTTCACCCATCATACTCATCTCATAATTACTCTGCATTAACTTAGCAAACCTCTTGCACAAGTTATCGTTAGTAGAACCAAATATAATATCATCAACATATATTTGAACAAATATCATATCATTATCATGCAATTTGTAAAAGAGAGTTTTGTCTATGACACCTCTAGTAAATTTATTTTCAATTAAAAATTCAGAGAGGGTGTCATACCATGTTCTTGGTGACTGCTTAAGCCCATAGACAGCTTTGAATAGGAAGTACACAAAATCAGCAAATTCTGGATTTTCAAAGCCAGGGGGCTGTTCCAGATATACTTCTTCTTCTAGCTTTCCATTCAGAAATGCACTTTTCACATCCATCTGATAAACCTTGAAGTTGGAATGTGCAGCAAATGCAAGAAATATTCTGATGGCTTCAAGACGAGCAACTGGAGCATAGGTTTCATCGTAATCAATTCCTTCTTCCTGAGAATAACCTTTTGCAACCAGTCTGGCTTTGTTTCTTACAACAATGCCATCACCATCTAACTTGTTACGGAAGACCCATCTAGATCCAATTGTAGACTTTTCTTTTGGTCTTGGAACCAGGGCCCAGACTTCTTGTCTCTCAAATTGATTGAGTTCTTCTTGCATGGCAAGAACCCAATCAGGATCAGCAAGTGCTTCATCAACTTTCTTTGGTTCTAATTGTGATAGAAAACCAGAGAATAGACATTCATTTGTCGTAGCACTTCTAGTCCTTACACCAACATCAGGATCACCAATAATCAGATCAAAGGGATGATCTCTGCTCCAAATCCTTTCCCTTGGAAGTTGTGTCCTTGATGATTCAGCAGTATTATCATTAGGCTGATGTGTATGACTAGTTGATCCATCAGCTCCCCCTGAGTTGTTGCCAGGTTGACTTGATGATCCACCACTAGCATCAGTGGAATCTCCAGCATTATTGCCATTTCCTCCACCATTGCCTGGATCATTATCATTGTTGTCATCACCTGTTGCAACCTCAGGTGGCACATCATCATCTGAATCAGAATCTGGATAGTTATCAAACTTCAGAGTTTCAGATGGATCAGCAGATTGTATACTTGGAAGTTTAGTGTCATCAAATGTAACATTGACACTAACTTTCACTGACAGAGAATCAATTACAAAAACTCTATAAGCATTATTAGTATAACCAACAAAAATTGCTTCAGATGCCTTTGGTTCAAACTTGTTCAAGTTCTCTTCTCCATCCTTGAGAACATAACACTTGGCTCCAAAGACATGAAGATGTTTGACATAAGGTTTCTTGTTGTTATACAGATGAAATGGAGTTTTCATATGATCCTTATTGATCAAAGTTCTATTCTGGGTATAGCAGGCAGTAGACACAGCTTCAGCCCAAAAGTACAGTGGAAGCTTCGCTTCAGCAATCATAGTCCTTGCAGCTTCAATCAATGTACGATTCTTTCTTTCGACGACTCCATTCTGTTGTGGAGTCCTTGGTGCTGAATACTGCCTTCTAATTCCTTTTTCAGAGTAAAAGTTGATTAGAGTTTGATTCTTAAATTCTGTGCCATTGTCTGACCTTACAGCTTTGACTGGCACACCTTTATCCAATTCAACTAACTTTATATGATCAATCACTGTCATCGGGGTTTCATCCTTAGAAGCCAGGAAGTAAACCCAAGTAAATTTCGAGAAGTCATCCACAATGACTAAGGCATATCTTCCTCCATCAATAGATGCAACATTCACGGGGCCAAACAAATCCATATGCAACAAATGAAGTGGATCTGTAATGGTATTGATGGTTTTGCCTTTGTGAGATGCTCTCTTCGCTTTTCCTTTCTGACAAGCTTCACAAAGATCATCAGTTGAGAATTCCAGGGAAGGCAAACCTCTCACTAGATCTCTCTTGACTAGAGAGTTCATGGTTTTGAAGTTGAGGTGTGAGAGTTTCTTATGCCATAACCAACTATCTTCAGCAGACGCTTTGGCGTAGAAACAGTGAACTTCGTTTCCAGGTCCTGAAGACAAATCAGCTACGAATATATTGCCTTTCCTTATGCCACATAGTGAAGGACGTTTATCCTTGATATGTTTAATGATACATATCTCCTTTTCAAAATGAACATAATATCCTTTGTCACAAAACTGACTGACACTCAGGAGATTATGTTGAAGTCCTTCAACTATAGCAATATCTTCTATGATGATCCTTCCAATTTTGTACTTGCCATATCCCACAGTACGACCTTTGCTATTATCAGCAAAACTCACTGTTGGGCCAGCTCCTTCTCTTATGTCTTCCAGCAGGGATCTATTGCCAGTCATGTGCATTGACGCTCCACTGTCAAGCACCCAGGTAACACGAACAATTCCACTGGCACCCTGCAAAAGACAACTTGATTAAACATCCTTTGGGACCCACACTTGATTGGGTCCAGCAAACTTAAAGAACTGATTTCTATCAGGTGTAACAACAGATCCCCTTGGACTGATACTTGGTTCAGATTTGACTGAACTTACTTCCTTAACAACAGCCTTATAAACCTTGGTTTTAGGCTTCGGAACATAAGTCTCCTTTCTCTTGTGAGAAGGACTAGCAGTCTTTGATCTAGCATGCTTGTTGTTTGTGTGTTGTCTAGGTGATGTGTTTTTATTTTTAGCATGCAAATTTTTAAAATAAGCAGACATCAAATTGAAAGCACAAGTCATACAATTATCAACACCACAGTATTTATGACATGAATCAAATGTAGGAGCAATAGGAATATCAGTCATCACAGAAGGAACGTCAACAGATTCTACTCTAACTTTGTTAACAGTTTTAAAGTTCTCAGTAGAATGACATCTGTTATCTCTGTTCTTACTGTTCACGAAACTATTAGGCTTGTTGAATTTAGTTCTCTCAGAGTTGACACCTAAACCAGCTTTAGGCAACCTAACATTGCCTTTCACTTTGATTGGTTTTAGTGATGTCGGGATCTCATCTTTCTTCTCATTACTCTCTTTCATTTTAAGGTCTTCCTGTTTGAGTTCATATTTAATGACAACAGGAGTTTCTAACAGAGGTTCAGCTTCTGAGGCCTTAAACAAAGGTTGAGGGGAATCTTTCAAAACAAAAGGAATTCCTCTCTCCTTTGCACTTTTCTTAAAGGGAGTAATGTTACTAGCCTTACCTACAGATTTGTTATAGTCAAAGCCTATTCCAACAGTTCTCTTGATCTCTTGTTTATCATTAAGTTCTTTGACTATCATGGAGGCATCCTTAAAGGCTTTACATTTCACTTTCTCTTCGTCTAGCTGAAGTCTTAAAGCAATCTCACCTTTCTCTAGAACTTTGACTTTAGCACATTGTAATCCCAAATCCATAGTCAACTGTTCTATTTTAGGTTTTAATACTTTCATCTCATTCATTTTATAAGCATGAATTTCTAAGACTAAAGTATCAATTTTAAGATTAGCAGCTTTCATCCGTTTAATAGCATCATCTCTTTCAAGTCCTAATTGCATAAACAGTTTAGGGCATGTAGGATCTACCTGAAAGCTTCCAGCAGGAGGAGGTGAAGATGATCCAGTAGTAGCCATGAAAGCAACATTCCCTAGATGCTCCTCTTCATCACTATCTGTATCATCCCAGCTTTTGCCTTCTGCCAGATAAGATTTGCTTTTGAAACTTTGACTTCCAGAAGTACCATGATGCTTTCTAACCAGTGCATCATACTTCTGCTTCAGCTCATCATACGAATCTTTTCTTTTTCCTTGAACCTTGGGCTGTTTGCATTCAGTTGCAAAGTGTCCAGGTTCACCACAATTGAAGCATTTGAACTTGCTTCTGTCCACCATCCCAGTCTTGTATCCTCCTTTGCTTGTAGAAGATGAATAGCCTCCCTTCTGAAACTTACTAACAGTAGGTTTGTATTTATAGGAAGGGTTCTTCCGGAATCTCATGTTTCCAAACTTCTTGGCAAACAGTGATAGAGATTGATCTTCTAACTGTTCAAGCTCTTCCATTGTATAGAACTCTTCGTCACCACTGGAAGAAGCAATTTGACCAATCTCAGGTACAACAAATTCCTGAGTAGTCTTAGAAGGAACAACAACATCCTTCTTTTCTTCCGGTACAGGTGACTCAACAACTAGAGCTCTCGACTGGTTCTGTGTTTTACCCCATCCATATCTCTGTTTACTCTGAACTTGCTCCAGTTCATAAGTTTTCAAAACTCCGTAGAGTCTTTCCAGAGAAATCTCATTCAGATCTCTGCTTTCCCTGATGGCAGTGATTCTGTGTTCCAGATGTTCAGGAAGGGTTAAGAGAAACTTCATGTTGACCTCTTTCTTGTCGTAGAATTTCCCATTCAAATTTAAATTATTTATCAAATTATTAAGTCTGATAAATACTTCTGAAATCCCTTCACCGGGATGGGAACCAAACTGTTCATACTGAGCCATCAGTATCTCTTTCTTGTTTTCCCTAACTTCCTCTGAGCCTTCATTGATAATCTCTAACGTATCCCAGATTTGCTTGGCGTTCTTACAATTTACAACAGCATTGTACATCACTGGATCTAGAGATTCAACCAAAATTAGTTGAAGAGCATCATCTAAATTCATCTGTTCACTCTCTTCATCTGTGAACTCAGAAAGTTCTTTCGGAATGACCTGATGAGGTATCAACACACCATCCTCTTCGTGTGCTAATATGACCTTCATAGGAGTAGTAACACCTTTGTCTAAAATCCCAATGTATTTTCTGTTCGCAGTTCGAAGGAATAGGAACATGTGCCTCTTCCATAGGCCAAAGTGTTCCTGGCTGAACGGTGGGATTTTAATGCTACTGATCTTTTGCGTACTCATTTTTTTTTAAAGATTTAAAATGAATAGTGTTTGGATGAGAAATGGATTTTTGAAAGAAAAATATTTTAAATCAAAATTAATTTTTTTTAAAAAAAAATTAATTCGAATTAAAAATATTTGAATTTGAAGTGAATAGTGTTTGGAGAGATTTGGATATTTGATAGAAAAATATTTTAAATCAAAATTAATTTTTGGGATAAAATTAATTCGGAAAAAAAATATTTGGACGTTACAGAGTGTGTATAGGATCTGATACGGAAAATGGTATCAACTGCTCTGATACCAATTGTTAGGTCCAGATACGATTGTAGAAGGGGGGGTTGAATACAATCGTCACAAAATAATCGCGGCGGAATAATCTGATTGGAGTTTAACTTGTTAATCATATTTAAATTAATTAATATAACAATTTTTAAGTCGTTATATAATTAATATGGTTCGTTTTAAAGTCCACTAGTTCGTAGAATAAATTCGACAGGAAGTATTCTAACTTAGCGGATTAAAACAACCGAGTGATCAAAGCACAGAAAACTGTGGATTAAACAATAGCAAGTTTAGCACAACTTGAAAGCTTTACAATGCAATGAACATTGAACAAATGAAGTGGTTAAGCCATATATATAGGCAAACCATTGAACTTGTATGACAAAGCAAGGCATGACAACCCTTAGGAAGCTCTATGACAATTACACAAGTGCTATGACAAAAGGTATGACAATTACAAGCATTGTCATGGCACAAATGAGAAGGTATGACAATCTAAGGGAAGGTATGACAATCAGAATGACAATCAGTGGGAAGGTATGACAATTACAAGCATTGTCATGCTGATCTTGAATAGGTATGACATCCGTATGACAAACGGTATGACAATCATGGGAAGGTATGACAATCGAACCTTGAAGGCTAAGTCATCAGGTGGTATGACAAACGGTATGACAATCCAAGGGATTGTCATACCTTGTGACTTCGGTATGACAATGATCAATTGTCATGCCTAAGTCATTCGGTATGACAAACCTTTGGTTTGTCATGCCTCCTGACTAAGGCAGATGTCATGGTGCGGTATGACAATCCTTTGGATTGTCATACCGTGCTCAAAAACCATATTACAATTGATTTTTCCTATATAATTAATTCAATAATTATCCACTTAATTATATTAATTATATAAATTCATAAATTAAATTAATTCGAGTGTGAATTAATTTAATAAATAAATTACATAACTTATATAATTATTTTGAGATGTGAATTAATTAAAAGAATAATTATATTGAGCACAGCTTCAGTAGCAGGTCTTCTGTCTTCCTTTAAAAGATCTGATTCTTTGTCTTGATTGAACGACCACCTATTGTTGATGCAGAATATTTAATCGGAGTAGCTGACACACAAATGTACTGTCTGGTTCATCTGTATCTAGCTGAATCAAATATTCTTTATCAATTAAACATTTGTGAAGTGGCTTGTTCATCGAGTCTTTGTCTTCGTAGTTCTTCTTCATAAGTAGAAATAGTTTGGAATCTTCTGAATAAATAAAGTATTAAAACTTTATACCTTCTGGACTTCTGGACGTGCTACAAAATATTATTTGTACACTGAGGCTTGAACATATTAATGAACTTCTTTCAGTGGTGTGCAGCAGCATCCTGAAATTCTTCAGACATATGATTTTAATAAATCACTTGACGTTCTTCGTACGGATTCCTTCAATAGTGCTTGCTAATTTACTTTCTTTCTTATCAGAGTTGAGTTGATACTCTTAAATACAAATAGGCTTAACATATGCCTTTCAAAAATAAATATAAATTATTTTAATTTAAATATATATATACATATACATACATAATAATAAAATATTAGTAACATAAATAAGATTAACTTAAAAAATGAGAATTAGATGAAGCAAATGATTTTGAATTTTTCAGTAATATGTGTAAGTATTTAATAAATGTAATATCTATACTGTTAAAATAAATAATATCTATCGTAAATTTGACGTTATTATAAATTATGTGATTTCTATCTTTTCTGGTATATATAGTACTCTTGAAAAATTTATTCAGTTTAATGTTATATTAATATACAAATTAACCTAAAACAATAAACATGAAAATATATAAATTTTGTGTAAAATGTAAATATAATTATTATGTTCTCATAAAAAAATATATGTATAATTCATTTATAAGAATCCAAAATATAAACTATTTCAAATATAAAAAATAAGTATTACATAAAAATTTATTTGTTATAAATAATATATAAATTTATATATTAAATAAAATAAAAATGTTTTATATGTAGAAAAGGCATGCATTAAAATCTTGCTTGGGGCCTTATAGGGAGTTGAGCTGGCCCTGAGTGCTGACACACACTTTTGTTTCCAAACCTCTCCAGGCACACGCACCAGGTCACTGTATGGGGTAAACTTGCTGTATCAACCAATTCAGTGTTTACAGAGGCCACCGAAAAGCCTGTGATAGCTATACTGTCAAGCACCAAACTGAAGATTTTTAAAAGTATGTACGGGTTAATATTGTCAAGTCCAAACATTTTTAAAACTGTACATATTTAAATTATGTGATCTAAGAGTTTTGGCTTCTTGAAATATACTACCAGATTCTGTCCAGATTAGTACACTGCCTTCATCAAGGGTTTACATGAACTTGGACACTGATATTGTAGCGGCAATGCGGCAAAGGTTAACATATCTGAAAACTGGCTTTTGTTTATTATGTCGTTGTAATGTCGAATAGATTCATATGATGTTTATCCTGCTTTATGTGTAATTATCTACGAATTATTCAGGCTATATTCTGATGGCTATGTTGCTCCTGAAAGGAGTCTGTCAACACACACAGACTCTTCCACTATGTCTGCTACGCCTATTGAAACTCTTTCACTCAAAGAACTTAGCAAGAAGACACGTACTGAAATGCTTGACGTGAGTCCTTTTGGTTTTAATAGCAACTTTCTTTTTTATTCTTTTACTACTAACTTATATATATATATATATATATATATATATATATATATATATATATATCCATATTTACACCAACATTTTGAGACATGCATTTTTCCTCTGCAAAGTGAAAGTGAAGGTTGTGGAGGAGACAAGTGCATAGTGGTTTTTCAGTTGCATTGGCTGCGGAGAAGAAGCTTATACTGTAGAAGAAAAATTCAAGTGCACTGCGAAATGCCAAAGAAGTTATCCAGTTTCGGAAAAAAGGTATACTATATATGCTCTGAATGTGAATCCATGAGGTGTGATCTCTGATTGGTGCTTTCAGCAGTCTGCATCAATATGTCTTTCTAGCTTTGTTATTTTAATAATCGTTTACAATGATCCTGAACATTGTCCAGTACTTTGTTTTCTTTGATTCATTGTGTTTGCATTGATTTTGGTTTCAGTTATGGGATGTTTCTACAAGTTTGGTTTGTTAGAATAAATTTCTGTTCTAAGAATGAATTTCTGTTCTAATATATTATTGACAGCATTAAATTGGGGCTTTCAATTATACATCATCTTTTATAATGGAATGGAATATTATGTAGGCTATTATTTTTGTGATGGAATGGAATCTTTTACTATTCTAATAATTATTGATTGGAGATAAATTAGCTTGTAATCTTTTTTGAATATACTTAATATGCTTAATGACAAAGTTCATAAATATATAGTCAATAGTAAAGAAATTAATATTAATGTGACTAATTTATTTATTTAAAGACTATAAATAAATATACCTAGAATTTATTTAATCAAATTCATATTATGAAATTCTATCATATCATTATAAATAGAAATACAATTATATTCATAACACGAGCCAGCTGAAATGAGCATGCCAAGGCCTCAGGATTAATTTGCATGGATGATAGTAGACTCTGAGTTCTATTCACCAAGGCTTTAGTATCTGTGTGCGAAGCACATGCATAAAGCTAGTATTCTTAATGCATGCTAGTGAAGGCCCCAAAAATACTCCAAAAAATACCCATCATTTTGCCTGATCCATCTACTCGTTAACCCGTTAACCCATTTACCCACTTCAGCTTTTCTTGCAAATTCAGTCACCTTATCTTTAACTCACCAGTTCAAATTTTTCAAATTAAGAACCACCGGTTATGGACACGACGTATGTAGTGAATGTATTCATGGACGGCGATGAAATCTGTCACAATATGTACAAGCCGCAGGTACAGTTTTTGCCCGATTACCAATCTGCTTTTCAAAATTAAAAACGGGCGTCATCTCAGCCAAAACTCACTCCTATGCGTTGATCGGGAGCGCCTGTTCTATTGAGATGGCAGCGTCGTGAGATCGAAGCTTGGTTCTGTCGAAGGCTACGAAAGGTAAGGTTGTGGTGGTTGTTTTGGTTTTCCCTTCCAGGTATTTGATATGTGTTCTGTGTGTATGTTTCCATGGTTAACTCATGTATGGATGATAATCTAAGAAAATCAATTACAGCGCTGGAGCGAAATCAATTCACATTGAAAGAAAATCCAACAGGTACGTCGATTCTCACAAAACATCTGCATTTCAGCCTCTCCGGTTTTGTATTTTTTTTTTTTTTTTTTGCCAGAAAGAGATAATTTGCATTAATGCTTCAAATCATTCTCCAGTACATGAATTAAATCTGGATAGGCTACATTTGCCTTCCAAATGCGATCAGCTATAGAATAACTACACTTTGCTAATGCATGAGCTAAGTTATTCGCAGAACGCTTCACAAATCTAAGGTTAACACCTCTGTCTTTTAGCTCCATCAGTAGAGCTCTGCATTCATCAACAATCCTGCCAAAATAAGATCTCATTGTGACTGTGCCTCTGATCGCTTGTATTGCTACCAAGCAATCTGTTTCGACTTGCACCTCCTGTAGCTGCTTATCTTTGATCCAACTTAAAGCCTCCCTTATACCCATTGTTTCTGCAGACTCTGGATTAACATGACCTGGTTTGCACCTGGATCTAGCCTCAATCAGCTCCCCTTTATGATTTCTAGCAGCAAAAGCGTAGGAGTAACAGTTAGACGTATGAAAAATCGCAGCGTCAGTATTTACCTTAGTCTTGTTTTCCATTGGTAGAGTCCAGTGCTCATCTCCGTCATCAGAGTTGATCAACCCCCATGATCGGTCGAAACTTTTATCTTGAGCATCCTGCCATTGACTAAGACCCACTTTAGCTGAATCTACGACCTCTCTTACCGCCATGCACTTCTGGCTCCATACCAGATCATTTCTACTCTTCCAAACCGCCCAACAAATCATAGCTCCCATTTGTCTCCGATCAATGCTCCACTTGTCGAAAACATTAAGTATCCAGTCTAAGAAAGTTCTCTGAATGTTAAGTGTGTCCCTGCCACCAACTATTTCCCAACATGCTTGAGCAAAAGAGCATTCAATTAAAACATGTGTCGAGGTTTCAGCTCCATCATTGCACATAGGACATAGCTCATTTACATTCACATGTTTCATACCCAACGATACTTTTGTAGGCAGACAGTCTGTAATGGCCCTCCACAGAAAATGCTTAACCTTTGGAGGGACCTTTAAGTTCCAAAGCCTCTTCCAGAACCTGGGATTACCACACTGGTGCGTCCATGATTTGTTTTCCTGTAACATCACGTAAGCTGACTTGACTGAATAATTACCACACTTCTCTTTTCTCCAGTACCAGCTATCAGAACCATTATTAGACAGCGGAATTGCTACAATCAGGTTGACATCTCTTTGTTCAAAAATATCCTCTATCAAATCTATATCCCACCTCCTCTCTCCTGTGACCATCAGGGATGATACCTTCTGGCCTTTTATCGACTCGTTATTGGTAGTGATATATGGATTCTCCATGTTAGGTAACCACGGGTCGTCCATTATGCTCACAGTTTCCCCAGTCCCCACTCTACGCGCAATGCCTTGCTTGATCAGCTGTTGTGCCTCCAACACACTTCTCCAAATAAAACTAGGACTAGCACCTATCTTGGCATTTAAGAAATTTTCTTGAGGGTAATACCGTGCTTTGAAAATTCTTGCAACCAAGCTATCCGGGTTTGTTACCAGACGCCACCCTTGTTTGCCCAGAAGTGCGACATTAAACTCATGCAGATGTCTAAATCCGAGCCCTCCATACATCTTTGATCTACACATCCTCTCCCAGCTCATCCAATGTATACTTCTGTCTTTCTTTGCCGATGATTTCCACCAGAACTTGCACATCATCTTTTCCATATCCCTACACATTTCAATCGGAAGTAGGAAAACACTCATAGCATAATTTGGGATTGATTGAGTAACTGTTTTCAGGAGAACTTCCTTCCCTCCTTTGTTTAGCAGCTTTCCGTCCCAGTTTTGAACTCGAGTACGCACCCTCTCTTTTAGGTAGCCCAAGATCGCCGATTTATTTCTGCCCAAACAATTTGGTAAACCCAAATACTGACTATTGCTATCAGCTTCCTTAAACTTCAAAATATCCAGGACTTCTTTTCTGGATTCTGCCTTCACATTTCGACTGAAAAACACATTTGATTTATCCACATTTATTTTTTGCCCCGAGGCCTTTTCAAAAATTGCCAGCACTTTCATTACCTGAGATGCTTCTTCTTTGCTGGCCTGACAGTATATATAACTATCGTCAGCAAAAAACATATGAGTCACCGAGGGGGCACCTCTAGCTACCTTGATGCCTCTAATGAGTCCCTTGCTTTCAAAATTTTTGATAAGAGCTGACAGACCTTCCATACAGATAAGAAACAAGTATGATGAGAGGGGGTCACCTTGTCTAAGGCCCCTTTCTGGAATTATGCTCCCAAATTCCTTACCCACATGGCTAATTTGGTAACGTGCTGAGATCACACATTCCATGAAAAGATTTATAGCTGAGCTGTCAACACCCATACTACGTAACATTGCTCCCAAATATGACCACTCCACTCGGTCGTATGCTTTGCTCATGTCCAACTTGAGCGCCATCCACCCCTTCTTACCTTTAGTCTTTCTCTTCATAAAGTGCATAATTTCGTAAGATATCATGATATTATCAGATATCAACCGGCCTGGAATGAAAGCACTTTGTGAATCTGAGATTATCTTATCAATCACCTCTTTTAACCGATTTGCCAGCACCTTAGAAACTATCTTATAGCTTACATTGCAAAGCGATATTGGCCTAAGATCCGTCATGTGCTGAGCATTCTGCTTCTTTGGAATAAGAACGATGGTAGTGTCCGTTAGATGCTCATTAAACTCACCTGTTTCAAAGAAATTTTTAACCATGCTAACAATGTCATTGCCCACAATACTCCAATATCTCTGATAAAAGCCCGGGCTCATGCCATCCGGACCAGGAGATTTGTCCGGGTGCATATGAAAGAGTGCTTCTTTAACTTCTTTATCTTCGACAGGTTTGGTTAAACAAGCGTTTTGATCTGCTGTGACTTTACTCTCAATGCAGTCCACTACCTCCTCCCATCTTGCTTGTGATGAACTAAACAGACCTTTGAAGTAATTTACCATCACTTCTTCTAACCCTCCTTCCCAATCTACCCTGTCTCCTTCCTCATTAACCAAAGAATGAATCTGATTATTTTTTCTCCTTGCTTTTGCTGTAGCGTGAAAAAACTTGCTATTCCGGTCTCCCTCTTTTAGCCACAGCTGTTTGGAACGTTGTTTCCAAAAAATCTCCTGCTGAGTATAAATCTCATTCAAAGATTTACTTGCATTTTTATACCTCTGAACTGCTTCCGCATCTGTATTGGTTTTTGTCCGCTTTATCACCCTTTTACACTGCGATATCCTTTCTTTAAAATTACCAGTAAACTCTTGTCCCCACTTTGCGACATCCTCCAAACATCTTTTCGTTTTTTCCTGCAATGTCTCGTTCTGGTCATGACGCCATGATTCTTCAACAATATGTCTGCAAACTGGCTCCCTGAGCCACGCATTTTCAAACTTTAACCTTCTGATTCTTGGTATTGAATGCACAGTGATTGGTTCTAATAATATAGGGCTATGGTCTGAAGTTGAGACTTCTAAGTTGATTAGCTTGGCCTCCTTGAATAATTCTGTCCATGCTTGTGTCACTAAAGCTCTGTCTAGCCTGATTTCAACCCATTTGTCCGTACCATGACCCCTCTCCCACGTATATGGGTGCCCTTGTAACTCCAAATCCTGTAACTCGCAATCATCTAACGCCTCCTGAAAGCCTTGTATCAACCAGGATGGGTATAGCCGCCCTCCCTTCTTGTCTGCCTGCCCAAGAACATTATTCATATCTCCTATCAAACACCATGGCAAATTATTTTGAGCTCTTAAGTGTCTAAACAGATCCCATGTAGTCCTTCTTTTAGATCTATCTGGTTCACCGTATATACCAGTCAGTCTAAACTGATTCCATCCTTGCACCTTTACGATCATGTCAACATGATTCATACTATACGTTAAAACCGAGACCTCATCTTTGTTTCTCCATAGTACCGCCAAACCACCTCCTTGACCGGAGCAATCAACCGCAAACATTCCATCAAAACCAATGGCTCTTTTTGTTTTTTCAACTTTTTCTTTTTTACATAAAGTTTCACTTAAAAAAATAACGTTGGGCTTCTTTTGGACCACCAGGTCCTTTAGGAATTGTAACGCCCACGGGGTCCCAAGCCCGTGGCAATTCCAGCTTAAAATACTCATAACGCTTGGCGGGCCCGTTCCCCGGAACCCGCCACAAATCCGTTTTTTGACCCATTATTTGCATCTTGGTCCATTTGCTCCACTTCTGTATCTGACTCCTGCTCTATTTCCGTATCCTGGCCCAATATATTTTCCTCACCCGAGTCCGTTCTCCTTTTTTTATTTTCAAGAATAACGCTCTTTGCGCTTTTAAATATTTTCCCTCCCTCAGCCAGATTGCCTTGATTTGAATTTCCTGATTTTTCTCCTGTATCCAAATTCTGTTGTGATCTAATCCCACCTTTCATGCTCATATCACCCTTCCCCGTGATTTCAGGCGTAAAATTCTCCTTCAGATTTGATCCCCCCGTTTTCGTCTGATACACGCCGCCTGCCGTCACCCCTTCCTCCGGCAAATGTTCTGATCCATTCCTCAGCCACTTAGAACCTATCAAATTTGTTTGGCGACGTAAAGGAGCTCGCATCCACACTCCATAAGGTCTACTTATCTCCTTCTCTGGGACTTCAAATAATCTGCTACAAAACTTGTCAGAATGACCAAGAATGCCACATATAAAACAGAATGTTGGCACATTCTCATATTTGAACGTAATCCAACTCCATTCATTTCCAGTTTTTCGCACCTTCATTCTTCTTTTTAATGGTTTTGTATTTTAATGTCATGCTAACTTTATTAATTCATCTTGCTTTGGTCTCGAAATTCATGGAATGTGGAATTCATCCACTGTTTTATCCAGATGTATACATTTCTTTACGTTTTTTCTAGACTATATGCGTCATGTAATGAGACATGTTACTCCTATGCGATTTGTGTATGTGTTTTCCTTAAAACATGTTTTGTATCCTGTGTGTGTGGTGTGTTTTTAGTGGCTTATGATTAGGGGTCTTTTATAGCTTGGTGGTTTTGTCGGATTGGGCCGGATAGGATTAAGGCTTTGGTTAGTTTGAGTGTTATGTTCTCGCCCAGGAATCCCACTAGGAGGCCTTTGCAATCTCTGCGTGCTGCTTTTGGTGATGATTACTTCATGTGCAGGTTTCAGGTGATCTCTTTTTTTCTTTGTTATTCGTTTCGGAACTTTTCGATTTGCATGTTGGCTTTGTGTGTGCTGTGTACAGTCTTGATATCTAATTGGATTAGTTGGTTTGATGTGATGATGTTATTTTGTTTGTTTACAGTGGTTAGGATAGTTTCACTATAAGTCAGCAATATTGAAGTTTAAAGACATAAAGTATTTGTTTCATATCTATTAGATATTGCCTGCTATTTTTTGCTTTAGTGAGGAGGTGAATCTGCTAATAAACTTACGAAAGGTGTTCATCACAAGGATTACAGAAGGTGTTCATCACAAAGATTGAAGATGAAGAGGTGACTACATATAAATTCCCAGGTTACATAAGAACTTTTCTTGGCATTTAAGATAAAAATATTTCTAAAAACTCTTAGCAATCATGGTCTATTAATTTTTGATTGGGGGGCAATAGTTGACTTAAATATATTAAGCTGACTTAATTCCAAGGTCTAACTGCATGCTTGGCCTCCAGGCTCTCCTTAATGTATCCGCCTCTTCAAGAAACTTTACACATCGAGATAATGCCAATAAAATATAAAATTTACTGAATGATTATATGTTGTAAAACATGAGTTCTTCTCTTGCATCCGCCTGTTCTACGTTTTGACATATCTTGCAGACCATGCTTCAGGAGATACGTTGCGCTTTCGTGTTATGGACATGAACATGTGACCAATATATGCTCAGAAGTCCACAAATAGTAAGATGGATTGCAATATTTCGTTTTCCATTTGATGATTTGTGCATGTGTTTTGTGTATATGTCTATTTGGATCAGCGGGTTGTTGTTAACATCATCAGAGTCAGGAATCAAGCGAGCACACAATGGCAGGAAAAGGGTCAACGGGTATATAGATCACTTGCGCTTCATACACTCTGGGTGTTTGATTAAATGTCATGCTATCATCATGAATTCCTGATTCAAAAATTGAATCAATAGCAAATACTTATAATATGTTCATAAGAGTTTACTTTTAGGTTTCTTGGATTATCAACGACCCTGTTGTGATGAGACATTTCTGAAGTTTGTTTGTTTTTGTTTGCTGCCCTCACAGCATGTGTCGTGTTATGATGTTGACATAATGTTTCAAGGAATGAAGCGTGATATTGATACAGTTTCAGAGAATGAATCAACAGGTATCCATTTATATATTTAAGAATTTCAGATTCGAAAATTCTATTATGTAGTCTGAGGTCTTGCTAACATGTCCTAATGGATTGATCCTAGGATCAAAGAAACGCGTTGGTCGCGCAGCACTGAATGAGTTTTTGGAAAATAGACTTAAGAATATGCAGGATGTCAACACAAATTCAACAATGGGTATAGAGTCTGTTCACTTTAGTCTTTTGATATTTGTTTTTGTGTTTTTGCAAATTCTAAACTCTGAGCAGGCAACATAAATGGTCATATACAATTATGGCTCATGTTAGGATCACAAGATGATAGTATCCAAAGACCCTAATCCATAAGAAAAGTGGGGCAAACTACGTTGCCTCATATTATTAGTTTGTTTCACATTAATACACGTCTGTAAGCCTTCAAGGTTAGGCTAGAACATAAACATTTATTATGCATGCTAGATCATAACTATTATGCAGGAATTTTCAGACAGGGGCATTGCAATAAAGTTCGGGAGCTAATAATCCTTTTCTTTTTTTTATTATAACTAAGATTAATCCTTAGTTGCTCATACTTCAATTATCTAGGCTCCAGACGTTCCTTACTATAAGAGAGTGATAAATTTATAACTGATGAAAAGTTTATTTGATTACATATAATCTCATTTATAAATACAAAATATACTGTATTTTCTGTTTCGATGATTAATGTTAAAGATGAGCATCCAATTTGTGATTATGGGTTTAGTTGTCGGTTTTGTGATTGAGTTCTTCATTTTGGTGAGTTTTATGTTATTGGTGAATTTGGGATTACTGTTTTTTGATTTTTTCGATTGTGGATGTGATGTAATTGTAAATGGGTGTTTGTGAAATGTGTAGTGTTCAAATATAATGTTTTTGTTAGTTGTGAAGTAATATTAATGTTCGTTGATGTTGCAGGTTCTGCATATACAGAATCTTAAGTTTTGATTATATCTTACATTGTAAGCCTCAAAGCCCATTTCAAATCTCTAAGTTTGTATTATCAAATTTTATTAACTTGAAGTGTTTGATAAAGTCCTGACTTAAGTTTTTGTTTCTTTTGCAGATTTAATATTTTGCGAGTGATTATTTTATATTATCAAATTTTATCAATTTGCTTTCGAAGTGTTTGATAAGAATCCTGACATAGCCCGCAAGGGTTGGTTCAGCTGGTTAAAGAGAGGACATGTATCCTCTTGGTCACAGGTTCGACTTCCGAAGGGAGCAGAATTTGTGATTATGCCTCCTGGATCAGAACCTGTCGCGCTTAGGTGCGGTTTACCTTGGTTCACGTAGTTTGCAGGCTATTGCGTGAGCTCGTGGGTTTACCCAGTGCGCACCCGAAGGGTAGCGGCTGGGGGTTCCTACGTTAAAAAAAAAAAAAGGAATCCTGACATATATTTTTGTTTCCTTTACAAATTTAATGTTTTACACGGTTAGTTTGGATCATATGTGTGCAAGAGGCCGGAGAATTGTATGTTTGCACTGAAATTTTTATTTTCACGATTGATATAAATCATTAACTTTTTAATTCTTGGCGTAATGTTTGTTATTTTCATGCTTAGGAGGAGTCACATCTAATGCCTGAGGATATGGAAGTCCTGTGTGTTGGGGGGTCATTATCCCAATAAAGCAGGATGATGTTGCCCAAGTTCTGTTGGAGAGGTTTAAATTGTTGCTACTTTTCTTCCCTCAAATATTCTGGAGAAGTTCTATGACTGCTTTTGCAAAAAACACTTACGGCCTGTCTTTCATTATATGCTGCCATATACTGCTGATCATGTTAACAGGTTTGATCGTTCGATGTGGGAAGCCTATGTAGCAGCAAATAAGTTGCTCTCATAGAAAGTGATTGAGGTGATAAATCCAGAAGATGTTTTTCTTTGGATTCATGATTATCATTTAATGGTGTTGCCAACTTTCCTAAGGCGTCGATTCAACAGATTGAGGATGGGTTTTTTTCTTCATAGCCCTTACCCTTCTTTTGAGATTTATAGGACTCTTCCTGTTAGAGAATAAATTCTAAAGGCTCTACTCAACGCTGATCATATTGGTTTCCATACTTTTGATTATGCTTGGCATTTCCTTTCCTGTTGCAGTAGGATGTTAGGTTTGGAATATCAATCGAAGAGGGGCTACATAGGATTAGAATATTTTGGAAGGACGGTTGGTATAAAGATAATGCCAGTTGGGATGGGCCAGATTGAGTCAGTAATGAAACTTGCTGATAAAGAGTGGAGGGTTGGGGATCTCAGGCAGAGATTTGAGGGGAAGACGGTGTTACTCGGAGTAAATGACATGGATGTTTTCAAAGGAATTAACTTGAAGCTCTTAGCAATGGAACAGATGCTCAAACAGCACCTGCATGGCAAGGAAGGGCTGTGCGGGTCCAAATTGCCAATCCTGCAAGAGGTAAAGGAATAGATTTGGAGGAAACACGGGCTGAAATACAAGAGAGCTTCAGGAGAATCAATGAAAAATTTGGAAAGTCAGGGTACGAAACTATACTTTTTATTGACAAACCTTTGTCAGTTTGTGAAAAGGTTGCTTATTACAGCATTGCAGAATGTGTTGTGGTCACTGCAGTCCGCGATGGGATGAACCTTACTCCAGCGGGTACATGACATCGAACTGAATCCAGCTTTTGTTTTCGTCGGGGGGTAAGCAAATGATATGGATGCATCTGGTACGCTTAACCATCTTTGCCAATGTTTTATTATGTTTGTAGTTGTCGTGATTTTCATTGGTAGTTATCAAACAAGTAGGAAATGATATGCTCTATGTCCTGTTTTTAACCTTTCTTACATTTGCTTTTAGTCCGTCTGTATGTGTTTCTTCATTATGTATAGTTTTTTCACTTCCTTAATTCTTCTAATTCATTATGTAGGCCAGAAGAGACATGTTGTTAACGAACATCGAGTGCCTGGTGATGTAAACAATTCGCATACTGCATGTGCGGAAGTAATGGTAAATTCCTCTTTTGAAGATTTTGATAATAGATTTTAGTCCATTACCCCTTGATCGTTATGTTTCGGACAGATTTCGCCAAAAACGGCCTACCTACGCCAAGAAACTGTCCAAGGGATTTCTTTATTTTATACTGGGTGCAGGCTCTTACCGCAATGTGATCCCTGACCTGGCTCACAGTTATTGCAGTGGTATGACGTCTTTGTTTTATAACACGTCTACTGTGTTATACTTAGTTTTCATTTTGATCTTGGTTCCCTGTGTTTTAAACAAGATTTTCCAATCTCAAGTTACTTTCTTTTATGAGTGGTTCCGATAGGTTGTTTATATTACACAACCTGTCTAATATAAACTTTCTTTTTATGTTGGATCCTGACTGGTTGAATCATGTACTTAGAAAAGTCATTCAGAGATTCCTTTAAATATTGATGAATAGTTGAAGTTTAAGACTATTCTGAAAGTCTTTTTAAATGTCCAGAGAAAGCTAATTTCTGATTCTTCTAATGTGTGCTTATTACTTTAGCTGTGATCGTATTAGTTTAGCAGTGATGGTGAATTCATAGATTTTTCCAGGTTGTTGCTTGATGAGGAGGAGTACAGCTTAATTTTTTGCTGTTATGTGCTTAAAAGTACTAATTAAGGAAGAAATGTTGTACCATTATGGAGTGGCACTGTCACATGGATTTAAATATATATGTAGAAATTTGAATCTGGACCTGATGCAACCATATCTTCCAATGCCTTAGGCGAAGTGATTTAGTTGAATAATAATATTAGAGAATTGGTGAATCAACTAATTTAAATACTGTACATATAGCTGCATATTTCTGGGCATCATTTTGCATACAAACTTCAGTCTCAATTAATGTGTACCAAATGTGTTTAAGTCAACAATTGAAGTGTGTCACATAACCTGTTTAGTAGACACCAAACAAATAAGTATGCGATTATTCTGCAGATTGAATGTAAAAGGCATGATCATTTTCTGCATATAGGTCTCCTCTCAGGTGATAACATTTGCTGACAAATGAAAGGCAGGAGGGGGAACATTTGAGAAAGTTTCTACGGGTGGTTCACTACGTCTAAGTTTCCTGTTGCTCTGTCGGGGTTGAGCTTTCGGGCCAAGATCTGAGCCTCCAGCAGGTCAATGGTGGGAGCTGCAGACAATGTCTTCATAGACATTGATTAAATGGAAGCTGCATGGTCCGCAAGCCCCAGTTCCCTCACCTTCTGCGGTTTTAGTTTAAGTTGTTATCTTTTGTTTTACGTTTAAGTATCTAAATTCAGGATTCTGAAAGCTTGATTAGCTTTTATCCGGTGTATGTTGTAAGGGCTCAGCCCTTTGTTGTTATGGAGACCTCCTTAACAATTTTATCAATAAAATCTACTGCTTCATTAAAAAAAATATAATTTTTTCAAAATTATTAATTCGATTTCAAAAATATATTTGTTCACTGCTTCACTGTTATATTAGAAGGGCATTACTATATCAAGTATTATTAATTTAATCATTACAATTCATTTGTCACTAATTTACTCGATATTAATATTAATATAATAAAAATACTACATTAATTTTTTATGATTTCTAAAATATATTTGTTCACATTATATTTGAAAAGCATTACTATATCAATTATTATTAATTTAGTCATTACAATACATTCACCACTAATTTACTTGATATTAATATTAATATAATAAAAATACTACATTAACTTTTTATGATTTCAAAAATATTTTTGATCACCTTATATTTGAAGAGCATTATTATATCAATTATTATTAATTCAATTATTACAATTCATTTGCCACTAATTTATTCGATATTAACATTAATATATAAAAAATAATACATTACCTTTTTATAGTTACAATATTATAAATTGTTTTTATATTCGTATAATATTTAAATCTAAATTAATATAAACCCAATTTTTGTGATATTAGTGCCCTAAGTGGCCTAACATATTTATCCAACATTATATTGGAAGCGTATTTATTTAACATGTCTAGCTATGATATAATAAAATCTCATTATATATTAATTCACCTCCTGTAAATATAATCATAATAAAATCATCATTATAGTTTTTTTTAGATATTTCCCTAATATTTGAAGGGTATTAATTTGTTTGATTTCATTAATTTAATCATTTAAATCATTATTTACTAATTTACTCGCTATTAATATAATCATGAAAAATCATTATTAAGATTGAATTTTATTTTTTTTGAATAAATCCACGATTGTTTTCAAAAAATGCTTGCTTTGGTGTGATGGACAAAATTTTCATTGTATTTTATTTCTACGTGTTTATGTGTTTTCGACAAAGTTTGGAACTCAAACTATATTATTTGTTTGTCAGACATTATTTTATCTTATTTGAATTGATGTTTATGTGTTTGTCAGACATTGTTTTATCTTATTTGAATTGATGTTTGAAACCGTGCTTTAAGTTGTATGTGTGTGAGGTCCGGTAATTAATTATTTACAGATTATTACAAGAAGTAAATTTTAACTTTGGTATTTAAGTAATATAATTTTTTGTCACCATCGACATCCGGTTATAATTTTAGAAAATTGAACGGAACATAGAGAATTTTCAAATGAGGACCGCATGCATAAAACTCTGTTGTTTGGAAAAGCAAGAATCCTCTTTTTAAGTTGTGCATATACCTTTTTAGACCTGTTCAATTGAAATTTAATATTTTTTTAATTTTTTCACAAGTTTATATGGATAATATGCGAAATAATATTAACAAATATGTAATTTTTATATCGTATTAAAAACTTAATACGAACTCATTATAATTATTTTTACCCAATATATTTTATACGATATGCACTTTTGTGTTTATTTTGTCTTTTTGGTTATAGTTTAGTTATATACAATTGTAAGATATTTTTTTTATATTAGTTTGAGTGTTAATAAGTATAATTTATAATATTTTAAACACTGGAGAGATAACATTAAAAAGTCCAAAAGAGTTCAAATAAAAAATTAAATACTATTTTTAATATTTTTTAAGAAATTGGTACAAAACTAATAAAATTAATCTTACCAATTGTATCGTTGTCCAAGTTTTTCTTTTGGGTTATTGCTGTGACATTTGTAGTTGTTAAATACTATATGTTTGTGTATACGAGTACATGTTATAATTTAAATTGTAAAAATCGAGCTCATTGTTACAAATAGCTGTAAAGATATAGTTTTTAAAATAATAAAGTTTCTTTTCATCAAAGTGAAAATAAAATTTTCACATATGACACACGATGTAAACATTGTGTATATAACAAATGAAAAAAGATTAAAAGTGGTCATCGTATCGAAATAAATTTTAATATTGAGGAAAACCAATATTTTATTAGTTTGTTCTTTAGTACGCATACATTTTGAGTTAGATATAACCATGAATACAGTAAATAAATATAAATGATTTATTTCTTGGTGGCGGCTGTTAAAATAAGTTGTAAGCAGATATTTTTGTCATTCCAGCACCCAGGTTAAAAACTCTTAGCTAAAAATCTATGTGTCATCCCATGTGTCATTTAGGTGACTCTTTTAGATAATATGTAGAAAAAGTTCCACTCCAAGTGATTATAGATAACTGCTTATCATTCCATAGATTTGTTGAACCAAAAGGACTATTAGAGCATCTCCAACCATGAAGACCCCTTAGCTAAAAGATGAGTTGTCATGCCAAAAATAAAAAATTTAGCCAACCACTTCAAAAGTTCACACTCCAACCATAGTGACCTGTTGTCTATAAATTTAGCCAACCTCTTATGGATGACTAAATTTGTCGAACCTCTACAGGTCTGTAAGTAATCTGTAGGAAGATTGCACATCATTTATTACCATATTGAACTGATATATTCTATTTTAACAATCTAAAATATTAATAACATACTATTTTTAAATTATAGCCAACCAATACAACCAATACCATTGAAGCGAAATGTCTTACATGTTCGGCAAATTTTACATTACGTCTTACAGGTCCAATTTAGCCAACGATTATAGCCAACACCGTTGGAGATGCTTTTAGAGCATCTTCAAGAGACATCTGTGAAATTGTTAGCCATAATCATTAGTTATCCTCATTAGCAGTGAAAACATGTGCTCAAAGGGGATTATGTATAATTGTCGTTAGGTAAAATTATACATAAAAAGTACATTGAATCAACAAATATAGCTCATCAAATATGATTTTTTATATTTTTTTGCTAACGGATGAATGGCTGGAGTGTTTCAAATTTTACATATTTTTTAAACAAGCGAACTAGATGACACATAGATGCCAAGTGAAAGATATAGCTAACAGGTTGACACGCTTTGAGATGCTCTAATGTATGATTTCGCTTATAATAATTATATATAACACCATTGGAGTGTATATGTTTACAATTAGCAAAAAATTTGTATAATCCATCTAAATAAGCATATTATAACTAATTAATTTAGATATTACCTTTAAAGATGTTCTTAGTCTCAAAATGTAAAAAGTTTTGTTTTTTCGAATCAAGATTCAGAGTTGTAAGATTACGTAGATAAATATAATTAAATTATTCATGATAAGGAGAGTAATCGTGGTCATCATAGCTTATGTAATCAATATATATATATAAAGGAGGATGCGGGCGTCTCCAGAATTGTTCGATTCAGTCTTCTGATTTTTCTTAAATTTCGGAGAAAAAATATAGTTATAATTCAAAAAATAAGGTTCAAGAATTCTAAAAGTAATACAACTCTTTTCTTATTGTATTCTAAAGATCATACAACTCTTTTCTTATTCAGTATTTCTTATTGAATCCTAAAGATGATATAATTCTTTTCTTATTTGGTAATTCTAAAAAAAATAAGATTATATTTATTCAAACTAATAATAATATATAAAATACAATTTATATTTAAGATTTGTAAAATAATATATACAATTCTTATTTTCGATAAGATATATCGAAGATGTAGTTGAATTTTATATATAAAATTCGACAAGATATTAGTACATTCTTTTACTTATTTAGGAATCATAAAAGAGTAGGATTCTATTTATTCAAAGTAACAATTATAGAACAAATATAATTAAAAAATACAATTCTTATTTTTAAAAGCTATAAAAATTTTCTTTCAGAAAAAAGTTATAAAAATTATAATTTTATTTTATTAATTTTTTTCAAATTATATATTTAAAAAATAAAAACCAGCATCTTCCAGAATCTCACATTGTGTTCGTAGCTAAACTCACGTCGTTCCATTATGATCAAGAAAAAAATAAAATCTCTATCGTGAAAACATCTTTGACATCTTCGCAATCTCACTCAGATAGTATGCATGGACTTACGACCAATCTCGACAATAGTTCGATTTAGTTTTATAATTTTCTTGAATTTCGAATAGAACATAGAATTTTAATTCAAAAAATCAAATTTAAGGATCTTCTTATTTGGGAAACCTAAAAAAATAGGATTATATTTATTTAAACTAACAATAATAGATAAAAAAACAATTTATATTTAACATTTGTAAGGTAATACATACAATTTTTATTTTTAATTTAGTCTTATAATTTTCTTAAATTTCGAGTGAAAAATTAAGGATTGTAAACATAATAATCATTAAAAAAACTAATAGCACACAAATTAGAATAATAAAAAGAATAATATTCTTTAACTAATAAATAGGAATCATCAAATAAAAATAATTAATAAAATAAATAGGATATATAAAATAAGAATCATATATTGATTTTATGGTAATCAAAATGATTCCTGATTAGTATTGTGTTTGACTGGCACGAGAGGTGGCCTAAACTAATTTTTATCTAAATAATAAAAATTTTATTAGTATTACGTTTGACGGGAAAGTGGTTAAAATAATTTTTTTATCTATGTTATAATATATATATTTTTTAAAACAGGACCACGATTCAAAATAATTTTTATCCAATTATAATCTTTAATTTAATCATAATTAGAATAATTTTTATATTTATTTAAACTGAAAATCAAAGATAAAATACAATTTATATTAAAGATTTGTAAAGTAATACGTACAATTTTTATATTCGATTTAGTCTTATATTTTTCTTAAATTTTGAATAGGAAATAAAGGATTGTAAAGATAATAATCATTAAAAAAACTAATAGCAAAAAAAAATTAGAACCATAAACTAATAATAATTTTTAAATAATAAATAGGAATCATAAGATAAAAAATAATTAATAAAATAAAATAGGATATATAATATAGGAATCATATATTGATTTTATGATAATGTAAATGATTGTTCATTACTATTGTGTGTGACGGGCACGGAGACGGCCCAAACTAATTTTTATCTAAATAATAATAATTTTTTTATTAGTATTATGTTGGACGGGAAAGTGACCAAAATAATTTTTTTTCTATATTATAATATATATTTTTCAAAACGGGATCACGGTTCAAAATAATTTTTATCCAATTATAATATTTAATTTTATCATTAGAATAATATTTATTAGTATTGTGTTTGACAGTAAAGAGACTCAAACTAATATCTAAATTATAATGTTTTGTTATTAGTATTGTGTTTGATAAGGGACCGGCTCAAACTAATTTTGATCTAAATTATAATATTTAATTTTATAATAAAAATAATAATTATGGATCAATATTGTCTTTGACGGGAGGCGGTTCGAACTAATTTTATTATTAGTATTGTAAGGATGACTAATTAAAAAAAATTATACTAATTATAATATTTTTTTATTAGTGAAATGTTTAACCGGAAGATGACTCAAAATAATTTTTATGCTATTATAATATTAATTCATATCAAAATTTATAACGCCGCCGCGAAGCGCGGTTTTTTTCACTAGTTGTTTGTAATAATATTATAAATTTATAATTTTCTTATATATTAAACAATTTTTTATGGAAGCTAGTTAATGGAAAGCACCGTACTGGTGATAGGACTACAAAAAACCCTAAAAAAGATAGTCACTACTCATTTCTTCAAAACCTCAAAACCCCAGACCCCTGGCAGCTGAGCTTCTGAATCGAAAAGCCATGGCCGCCATAGCAGCTAGATTAGCCGTCCGATCTGCCCGGAGCTCTGCCTCGAGATTCGCGTCCGGCATAAAACCCAAATCAGCCCCTTCCCCCTTTCGCTTACCCTCCCTTAAACCCCCTTCTCCTCCTCGCATTTTAAGGTAACTCCTCAATTATACTCAATTTCATTTTAATTTCTTGTCACCCTTTTCGTTTTAGCATCTGCTTGTTTTCCTAATTTTTGTTTTGTGTAAAAATTCGACAATTTAAGAATTACCCAGATCATTATAAAGTGTATTCATGATTGTGATTTGTGTAACTATAGGTCGCCAGTTGAGATGAGCTTTGCTTTGGAATCGATGCTTCCGTTTCATACCGCCACTTCTTCTGCATTGCTCACTTCCATGCTCTCTGTTTCTCCTCGCACCCTTGGTTGGACTATTGAAGGTGCGTATTTATCAATTCAGGCTTTCTCGTGTTCCGGTTTAAGTTTTCGCCTGTATTTATTTCTTTGTAGTTCTGTATAATCCGGTGTTTGTGCTTAAATATTTGAATTTTATTGTGTAATGCATGTTTTTGGATGAATTAGTAAATTATACATGAAATGATGTGTATAGAGTGGATTCATAGTACTTGTATTTGCGGAGTTTATGTTATGAGTATTTGGGGGTTTCTTGGTTCGGCATTGTATTAACAAGTTAAAAGGATAATTAAGTACAATAATGTGTATGAAGTGGACTGCAATGGTGAATTAGAAGGAATTGTAAGGCACAGTATTTATAATATATATATCTAATGAGTTTGAAAAGGAATATGGAGAATTTTTTACTGCCTTGTATAGGATATAGTTATTTTTTAAATCTCTCCCATTAATTTTACGTTTATAAAGTATAAACCAGAGCTAAAGATTTCGAGTTTGTGCTGTTAACAACTTGTTTAATGAGCACATAGTAACTCATGATCCTTGTGTTCTTTGATATTTATCAGATTTATAGCTTGGGCAGGATAGCACATCTGGTAAACAACAATTAAGGTCAATTCCAACTTTTGTAATATGTCATTGTCATCTCTTCATTGTCCAATGTTGCAAACACTAAATTGGCTATCTAATATATTATTATTTCCATATTTTTTCGGTTTTTCCAATAAGAAGTAAGCTTTTATAGATCAAAGTTTTATCAATAACATCAAATGAACAAGCCCGGGTGTATCTGGTTCTCCATTTGGTGATGTACTAGTTCTTATAATTTCTCTTTACTGTCAGTTATAAAAATGCCCTTCGTGTCATCCTCTGAGTATGGTGCTGCTACTCTTTGTCTTATGTTCCTTTTTTATTTTAGTTGAAGTTTCATCATTAGTAAGTTTGTTGAGAAAGTTGTCAGTGTGGATTGACATCAAATGGAACATATAATGTTTATGGTTTTGTGTATGTTTAGCTCTTATTAACCTCGCTAGTGCATTGGAACTAAACTATACCCCTGAATGGCTATTATCAGTTGTGAAATCTCATGTTGCATTATTTGTGGTGCCCAATGTACTTTTCAACTTGGTGAAACTATAATCACAGTGAACTTTCTTTTCCTCAGTCTACTAGAAATTAGAATACAATTTTGGCTAGAAACTACCAGTTCAAAATACTTTAGACTGTTCCTGCCTTCCTGGCAAAGTATATAATATCCCTTGTACATAAAACAAAGGATAACAAATTACTCTTTCCACTCAACACAAAGTGTAGTCTCCCTGGGTATGCTATTAAAAAGTTACTGGTGTTATTAATTTTTAAATCTATTCACTAGTGACTAGTCATTTCAGTTTATTCTAGTAGGTCATAGATGACCTATTAGATTTTTACTTTTTCTAGAGAATTTTATCTAATTTCATGGAAGGATCATGCTGATACGTTGTATTCCATCAGATTGCAACGATGATGTATGATGAAGGATGAAGGGTTCGGGCAAAGTTGTATGTACTTGCATGCACCCTCTTAAATGAATAAATGCCTTGATAAGTAGTATTGACTGTGCTCCAGAAACTTGAGATTTCAGTTTTTTTGTGTTGCCTTTTTTTTTTCCAGACTATGGAATTAAGACTTGGATAAGCTAAAATATCTAAGTTTCATTTACAAGTTTGATTATCTATTAGCTTCTTCTGTGATCTAGGCAGATAATAAGAGTGAGTTTGAGTTTGAGAATCTAGTTTTGTTTACAGGTTCCTGATATTGCATGCTGCCAAGCTAAAGTGTCTTACGAAAGAAACTTAAATAGGTAACATTTCAGTAATCACATTACAGATGTGCTATTACTATCATAATCCTAATCCTAGTCACTTCATAATGGAGTAAATAATTTCTGCCATACAGTTATGTTAGAATATTAATGCATATTTAAACAGATTATATTTCGAAAGATAATACATATTAGTCATCTGGGATTGTTTATACTTGATTTTACAATATGGGTAAGTGCACGTACAGTCATGGCGAACATATATTACATGATAGCATTCGATTGTTTTTTGGTAGAAAACATTTTTTTACAAGGATATCGTCTGACAAGATAAATTCACTTTTCTCATTTAGACACCTAATGGTATGAATGTGTTCCTATAATTTTCACACGTACACATATATTCATACTTTCACTACATTACAGAACATAATTGACGCTAAACTGTTATTTTGCAATTTTCTTGACCCGGTGATTAACTCCATCTAGTGTATGATGACTTGCCAAGTTTGGGTGAAGATGTGCAGTTTTTTTTTTCTTTTCTTTTTTTGTTCTCGAGTATAGATTCATTTTCTGGATCATTATGATAACCTGTTAGTGCCCGTATAATGATGACTGATGACCGTAATTAAGATATTTTTCTGCACTTGCATTGTAGATGGATGACGATTTATTTACTGCGAGTTGGTGCATTGGTCGTAGCCCCCTCATGTTAAAGACACTATAGAACTACAGGCACGTGTTTGTGTTTGGAATTCTTTGTTTAAATGTATACTTTAGATGAAATAATCAAGAATCTCTCTTTTGTTGGCAATGATTTTAAAATTACTTTCTGGGTTGATGGCTGTCAGTTCTATTATTGTCAAGCAATCGTGTTGCATATTCTGTGTCTTGTGCAAATTCTTCCCCCGACGCCTGGCATCTATCTGTGACCGGCACTGTGATGCATTTATTTAAAGAGGTCTTGATTTAATCAGCTCCCATTACACCATGTTCACTGAAACAATCCAATGGATGTTTTTTGCTATCACTAATTAGTTCATTTCAGAAAGACTCTTTACATTCTCTTAAAAGTCGTCAATGTATTTAATCCAATGGTTTGTATTATTATATTATATTTTGAAAAACAAGCCATTTTTTAATTAGGCAGAAACAAATCATTTGTTTTTGAAAAGAATGTGTAATATAGACTTATTTCCGACATGTTTTTGAAAAAGGTTAGTGAGTATGAACTTATTTTTAAATAAATATGTATATATATATATATGATTTTTAAAAATAAATGATATATTTTTCTAAGAAAAAATATTAAATATCTATTGAATATGTTATACCGTAAAATATTATATAGATATAAAACTCTTAAATAAATTATTATTTTTATAAAGAGGTCGTTCAAGTCCGGGATAAGATAAGCATAGCGGGTCGCATTTGACGAGAAGTACTCCCTCTCCTTTATCATTTTTTTAAGGAGTAAAATGCAATGTGTGTACCTAAAGCTGGTTAAAGAGAGGACGTGTATTCTCTTGGTCACAGGTTCGACTCCCGAAGGGAGCAGAATTTGTGATTATGCTTCCCGGATCAGAGCCTGTCACGCTTAGGTGCGGTTTACCTTGGTTCACGTAGTTTGCAGGCTATTGCGTGAGCTCGTGGGTTTACCCAGTGCGCACCCGAAGGATAGCGGCTGCGGGTTCCTACGTTAAAAAGAAAAAAAAAAGTATACCTCTTGTGTGGCTAACAGACTTTAAGTGTACTTAAAGTTTCGATTAAGCAAAATGTGTACCTAAACTATAAGTAACGGTGCAATCTGTGTGCTGCTGTGAAGTGTGGCCAACAGACGTTAAGTCCGTGTCTTTACTCTTTCCCCTCCGTAAAGCACATACTCGCTCCCTCTTTCCTAGTTGTCTTATTTTTGCTTGGATGGAAATGTAATGTCCATGTGGGTTCATGCATGGCTGTGCAGAGGAGTTTTTGATTTAAAGGTTCTACTGTAGTCATAATTATTTTATCAGAATCTGCTACCTCAATGTGCTTGCGTGTTGTTCGAAGATTGTTCTGTATTCTTAAGACATGGTCGCATGCAAAATTCCCAATTATCCTTGATTTAAATTAATTTACTCAATTGTTTTCATATCGTTCAGTTGTGCTCAAAGAAACACATTTAACTTTTAAAAATTAATAGTACTTAATTAGGAGGCAATGAATTGAAAGGATTTCGAACGTATTTATACCTTAATTACGGTAAACATTTCGAAAAGCAAAGCCGGCTATTAATATGTGCGCAAAGCCGGCAATTAATATGTGCAAGTGGAGCATTTAAGTAGGACCTCAAATTTTAAGAGGTCCGAATTTGATAAAACATATGTTAAATATAGTACCTAATTTGATTAAATAAATTATTTATTTATTTATTTATCTTCAAATCTTTAATTTTTGTATAAAAAATTATGTAAATATCTATTAAGAATTTAATATTCATAACCATTAAAACTTAACTTATGTAATTTTTCACAACTTATAATTTAATATTTGTTTATAAATTAATCTTACAACAGATACTCATTTGTAAGGCTATAAGTCATATTTGTCAAAAAAAAATTGTGGGTGTTTGGGAACTGGACTTCTGGGCTTAAAAGCTTGGAAGTCCACTTCCTCTTTTGTGCTGTATGTTTGGCAAACCACACTAAGCACTTAAAACATGTAAAAGAAGTTAAGGAAAAAAAGCTACGATAGGGAGCTTTTTTTGGACTCCAGCTTTTTTCAACTTCCCTGTTGCGCACTGCTGTTCTAAACCATGACATTCCGCTACAGTACTTATTTATGCCGTCTCCTTCATGTTATCTCATATTTGAGGTGATTATATATATAATTTTTTTTTAAAACTTTTGTCTTCAATTTTATGAAATACTCAAATATATTAATATTATATATTAAGTTTATATAAATTTTTAAACACACTTATAAATCACTTAAATATTTAAATGTGAGACATTTTTTTATATAATATAGATATTAATCTAATCTAATATTTTCATCAACTTTTTTCAATTTATTTCGTAAATATAAAATAATTATATTACAATATTACGAAACTATACCAGCTTATAAGTTAAGTTATCCAAACACTTAAAAAACTTATAAGTCGCGGTATCCAAACACTTATAACAGCTTATAAGTCCGAACAAACTTCTTACTTTTAATCCACTTCTTTACTTTAAGCAATAAGTCACTTCTTTTAAGTTCTGCCAAACAGTCCCATTATATTAATTAACGTAAACAATGTATATGCAATATTACTTATTTGTAAAAAACTAAACATAGATTATTCAATATAACATTGTTTTTATTATTTTTATAAAAATATAAATAACATCACTTTTATATAATTTATTATTTATGATTTATAATAATATAAATTTATATGAAAATACAATTTTTATATTTTCGGAGGCTCATTTTTATTTTGAACGCTTCCCACAGTGATTAGCCGGCCTGTCGAAAAGGATCTTAAAATTAAAGACATTCCTATTTCCTACGAGTTCACAGTACCAAGAATTTAAAAGAACTACAAGTTCACAGTGTTCAGCATTCTAGGCAAATTTACTTGATCAAGAGCTTTCATTAACAAAGCTTACGCATCATGAATTTCCCTTCAAAATAACCATCATCAACATTCTCACACTATCTTCTTCCGCTCATGGCCAAATGAATACGCGGCCTTTTGGAAAAATATATGCATTTGTAGACTCCCACTGTGACACTGGCAACACACAGTCTGACATTGGATCAAACCTTCCTTATGGCAAAACATTCTTTCACCATCCCACCAACAAATACTCTGACGGATGCCTCGTGATCGACTTTGTATCTAAGTTGTTATCCTTACCATAATATATATAACCACCTTATCGTAACACAACTGCTGATAAGTCAAGTGGTGTAAATTTTGCAGTTGCTGGTTCCACTGCTATAGAGCATGAATTCTTCGTACAGAACATATCAGACAAGATTATACCCCAGAGTCACTTGAAACTCGAACTTTCTTGGTTTACTAAGTTCTTAGAGAGTCAAAGATGTATAGACATAAAAGCTACATCACAGAATTGTAGTGTTTGATGAGGCCTTGATATGGGTTGGTGAAATTGGAGCTAATGACTATGTGTGTATAGTGTTTGAGAGAGCAAGTATGTGCTTTATGGAGGGAGAAAATGGAGGGGAAAGAACACAGACTTAACGTCTGTTAGCCACACACTTCACAGTAACGCACACATTGCACCATTACGTGTAGTTTAGGTACACATTTTGCTTAATCGAAACTTTAGGTACACACCTTGCACAAGAGGCATATTTTAGGTACACACATTGCATTTTACTCTTTTTTTTAAATATTTGTTTTACTGCTTGACATGTGTTTTAATAGGTATATTAAATATAGTTTATATTTTTAAAAAAAAACTTTTTTACAGTAATTTAGATAGTAAATATTTATTCAGAAAGAAAAGTTCAAAATAATTTATAAAACTATATTTTATAAAAGTATTAGAATGGGTGCTGAGTCCCATGTAAGGGGTCGTTTGGTTAATGGTTTGTGAAATCAGGTATAAGGTTTGCCCACTCCACCCATATCTGGTGTTTGGTTGAGAAAAATAAAATCTAAAACTCATACCTTAAACCTTTAAGATATGGGTTTTTTTTTTTATATTGAGAATAAATCTCACAAATATGAATTGGCAATTCACCGTGATAATTCTTTCATTCAAGAAAGCTTATTATCTAACCGTCGGACATGCAAGATGACCGGGGAAATTTAGACAATAAAACTTTAATGTCCGAAAAGAAAAACCCGTCTTCTTCCAAGAATCCTGAAAATAAAACAAAGGAAACAAAAAGAATATAAGTCGATATATATAACAGATTATATATATTATAAAAATAAAAATATATCCAATAATTAATTATTAATAAAATCACGCGTATATGCATGCGTTAATCAAAAAATTCACACAATTATGATTACTCATAATTGAGACAATTAAACTCTTAATTAAGGCACAATTAATAAAATATTAATATCCTTAATTAAGACACAATTAAGGCATAATTTACGCCCTCAATTATGTGGCACAATTAACGCCTTTAATCAAGAGGCACTATTTACGCTCTCATTATGAGGCACAATTTACGCCCTTAATTTACGGCTTCCATTCTGAAACGAGCGTCGTCGTAACCGTCAGCCACCACCGCGAAGAGAACGATGATATTGAATTCTAAGACTATCCGTTGACAGTAAAATACTTTGCTCGAATTTTATCGAACGACAAAAACTTAAAACTAATACCGCAAACCACCGAATCAAATCGCCAAAAATAAAACAGAATGCCAGTGACTCAGTACTCCGAGTACACAATCTTCACATCCCTGAACACCACACCATCATTCAATCACCCAACGCACACACGCACTCTAAACTCACACACCCATCTGCACCAGTACACACACTGATACACACACGAAATACACACACAAACGCACAGTACACACACTCCACTGTATACACACTCATTCGCATATGTACACAGGCACGCAGCATCACACGGGAAAAAGAAGGAAAGAAACCGGAGAAGAAGAGGGAAAAGAGCGGAAACCAGCGGGGCGGGGCGGTGAGCAACGGCGGCGGAAGAACAGAGGTGGAGATATTGGGGAGAAGAAGGCGGCGGCCGGAAACGGATTGAGACCGAGGGAGATGGACGAGAGGCCACGGAGAAACCAATGAAGATTCGAGGATAGAATAAGATATGGGTTTTTGATACCCAAGTGGGGAGGTGAGCATGAGTTGCATTTATTTTATATTTTTTTTTGTCTCTGTTTAAGTAATGAAATATTAATGTTTGATACAAAATTAAATCAATGATGTAAAAATATATGATAATAATAATATTATTAATATTTTTTTTTGCTAAATAATATTATTAATATTTTCGATTAATACATATCAATAACTTATTTTTTATAAAAATTGTGTATATTAATTCCAGTACTCAATCAAACACAAATATGATACCTCAAATCATACCAGTTTAACCCGATTTCTCGTTGCAACCCGATATCACTCTTTCAACCAAGCGACCCCTGGATGGTTCACCGAAGGAGGGAGCAAGAAATGTTGGTACCCGCTTTGTATTCACTTTTGCCCTGGAGGATATTTTTGGATGCTGGTTCCATTTACACATACCGAGGTAAGTATGCACTTGTTTGGCTCCCTTTCATTTATAACCAGTATGTTCAACCACTTTTCAAAAACAACTAGTTTTTTTTCGAGCTTTCAAAACTAACCAGTCTAATTCATATGAAAAATGGCGACCCAAACGAAAACAAAATAACAATAAGGGGCGCCCTTCCAAAGGGCGACCCATGCTTGCATGCATGGCCATATGGGTCGCCCTATACACGGGCGACTCTGGCCTATTTTTTTTAAAAAAATTCATTAATCGGATAATTCTTATACATTATTTGTGATATTATATTTTATATTATTATATTATGTAATGATATAATATAATATTATAGATTGTAATATTTAAATATTTAAGCTCATATTGAAGTATAATTTAAAAGGTAATTAATTCTAAGTACACCGCTAAAGATTTCATTAAAATGCATCGCATTTTAATTAAAATGCTAGCCGGATACACCGCTAAAGATTTCATTAAAATGAGAATTAGAAGTACTTAGTGTTCTCAATCCTTGGTGATGTCCACAATATAGTCGGAACCATATTATTCATAATCATCTTCATCATCCTCAGCGTCAACATCTCCCCAAATTGCCCAATAATCAGCTTCATCACGTGCATCAAGTTTAGCCTGCAATGCATCGCATTCTTGCTTAATTCCAGCCATGTATCGATTGTAGCGAGCATCAGAAAATGGGATATCCAACGGACAAAGTCTGTCATTAAAAAGTTTATCAACTTCAGGATAACGTCTCCCCTCGTCCTCAACCTCCTACTATGTCGGCACCCAATCTTTGCCGTTTCAGGCTCTCCTAGTAGAAAACTTGCGTTGCAAATAGTACGCATGATCCCGCTTGATCTTCAACGTCTGTGGTGGTTTGTTTTTAGGAGCTACTGCAGGTCGTTGGTTGTTTTGGTTGCTGCGCATCCCTCCCAACATTAGCTCCGGTTGTTGTCTTCTCTGTTGTTGCTGTACCAGGCGTTTTTCGTAGCCGGGGGACATTGGCCTTTTACCCTTTTCCATCTTGGTGCAGTTGAAGTGATGAATGAAATATTGTTTTCGATGTATTTTCGTAGTTCAAATGTGGAAACTGAGTTCAATGTATGTGTAGAAGACAGACTGGAGGACCTATTTATAAGACAGCTCGCCAAGGAATTATTGTTAGGCAAAAATTCAAATCCGACTGTATTCTGAAGTATCTTTTCATTAAATGCATGCTTTGATTTCTTTAAATGCATGCGTATTTTGATGTAAGACATGGTTCACATGTGTACAGTAATAAGCCTGACATATTTAAAAGTTTGAAATGACAACTCTCTGCTGCAGTGTTGTTTTCTTTGCAGTCTTATTTTGCAGTGTTGTCTCTATTTTGTTTAAAGTGGTGAGAAGACAACTCATATTTACAGTTTTGAAATGACAAGGGAAATTCAATACAGGCCTTTACTGCTAAAATGACTAGATCATGCACTGAAGCACGATTTATAAATGTACAACAATTAAATCCGTGACATTAACTTGAAAATATGTCATTACAAGTGCTTGAAACCAAATTGCAACAAATTTAACAACACACCATTTAAATCACGAGAAAACCAACTTAGACTGAAAAGTAGAAAACAACCATGATGCTACTACAGACCACTTATTCGTCATCGGATGACATTACACTATCAGAATAATAATCCGGACTGGTGACCAGTGCAAGGTATTGTTGTTCCTTAAATCAGTCCCCTGCTTCCCGAAACATCCTAGCATCATCATATAGACTCTGACGATGTAGACGCAGATGCATGCGATTCTCCTCTTATCTCGCTCTGAATAGGGCGGCCTCCATCTCCTGCGGCGTATCTCGAGGCATAGTACGAGCCTTTTGTTTAGGAATTGGAATCCCAGCTAGTGTAACGATCCGGATTTTCAGAAATTATTTTATTATTTTTATTCATAATTTTCGAGAAAAATGAGAAATAAAATTCAATATTTTATTCCAGTTTAAAAATTTTCAAAAAAAAATATGTGTTTAAATTATTTTCCTAGTAATTAGGATTATGGGAAAATATATTTTGATCGTGCAATTATCTGTTACGAGATTTAATTGGTTTATTGAGTTGGTTACTTGTTGAATAGTATAGGAAAACAGGTGGATAGTCCGATAAATAAAGGAGATGCTGTCGAAGTTTCGATAGAAATTATATATGTTTTACTTGTTGAAGGATATGAAATAGTTAAGAATAAGGTAACATGGTTGATTGAAACATGTTATTTGTTAACTTATCAATATTGACTCTTAATAGCTATAAAAGTTAATTGTTCAACTATGTGCTATGTGTTTATTTGACTATGTGGTATGTATATGGATTTACGAAGGGTAGCTAATTACGGATTTTATACGTTATTCGATATTAGTTAACTCCGTCGGCATCGACAACTGAAGTATCGTGTTACTCTTGGGGAATCAATCGAGACTTGTATATCAAGGACATTCAAAAGTAGTTGAATAGCTTTGTGAATTGAATCAGGAATAGTTCCTTAAGACGAAGCTGTGCTGTGAGATAGTCCGGTAGAAATTAATCGGTGTGAAAATCAGCTGAACTGAGGCAAGTATCCCTATCTTCACTTATTGTTCAAGTGATATTTCCTTTAAACCTTATTATGCAAGTAATTCTATTCTCAACTTGTAATTACTGCAAGTATTCCTATTCAAATTCTATATTTAGAAGCAAGTGCTCTTTTGTTGAAACTTTTACTTATTGCAAATGCACGACTTAAGTACGATTTTGAGTTGGAAAGAGTAGCTTATCAAATTGATACACATGGTTTCAAATCTCTATAAATGTTTTTCATAACTCGGTTTAGTTCCTCGGTTGTAAGGCTTATCCGTTGTAAGTATACTTCCTATGGAATAAACCTTTTCTTAAAAATACAATTCTTTAGAACTGGGAAGTAAAAACTCAGATATAATTGGAGTTGCGTAAGAGGACCGTTATTCGGTAACGGCCCAGCCTATTTGTTTGCGTAAGAGGACCATTGTAAGGCAATGGCCCAGCGTTATTTGAAGACGTAGCTAGTCTTCAGTTCCGGAACATGTTATTTCAGGGCAATGCGTAACCATTGTCCAAGTTACTGTAGACTGATCATCTACGGTGACTATTAACGTCCAATATATCTGAATGCTTTGGAAATTTATATATACTGTTGAACTGTTTTGGTTTCAAGTTAAAAGCATGTTGTTTTGTATACTTCCAGTTCATTTCTTTACACTATTTTAAATCCTGCTTTAACTATTATACTTGCTGAGCATTCTTTTGCTCATTCTTGCTATTTCTTCTAACCTCTTTCAGATAGTTTTAAAGATGATTTATCTGTCTGGGCTACGCGTAAGAGTAATGCTAGGCAAGGATTTCAAGTGATTAGTTGTAACTGAATGATCAGGTAAAGTATTCAGGAAGATGTCTACGAGATTAGTGGTAATTAGAGTTGGCTTAATTTCGCTTCAAATGTAAAGTAAATTTATTGAATATTATCAGCTACTCTGATAATTTAGATTGTGTTGTAATAAGATTTATTAGTTGTGATTCTGATTTCAATACTATAGCCTGTTTGCGATCCTGTTTTAAGGGGGGTAAAATTGAGTTTTAATTTAATTTTTTTTATATCCAGGTTTTGAAATACTTGTTTTTGCTTTCTCTCAAAGATACAAGTTTTAAATTGTTTTTCTTTTAGTGGCTCAAAAATACAGGTTTTAAATTATTTTTATTTACACGTGGCACCAAATCCAGACCCCCGGATTTGAGGGCCGTCACAGCTAGTGCACAACGTTCCCTGCACACTTCAAGCTCTCCGTGATGTTTGTGGTAGCTTGGCCGTAACGAGCGTGGCCTGTGTCATGACAAATAGTCCAGAGGGTTGGACTTATCCCTTGCAACCACCTCAAGCCTTGCGGAGAAAGCTCCCCAATCTTCTTCATGTAGGCATCATGTTTCCTAATCTGTGGCGTATTGCCGGCTAGCCACATGTACATTTTAAGCTCCTTTCCCGGGTATGCCTTGGAGAAGTTGCTCCTAACATGATGGAGGCAGAATCTGTGATAGTCCATCGGCGGGGTAAAACCACTATCTTCGTCATTCATTGCAGCAAGGATCCCCGTCGCACGGTCAGATATAATACAAACCCCTAATCTATCTCGGCATACATGTCTACGTAAAAGACGTAGAAACCAAGACCAATTTTCAGTTGTTTCCTCATCAACAAGGGCGAAGCATATGGGATATTGGTCGTTATTAGAGTCGACTCCCACCGCTACGAGCAATTTCCCATTATACTTTTCCTTAGGAAATGTACCATCAATGGAAATAACTGGCCGTGCATACTGCCAACCATCAATCATTGCTTTTAGGCACCAAAATGCACGAACAAATGTCGATGTACCCCTCTCTTTATGATGTGGAACAACCTCAACCACAACTATACTTCCGACATTTGTACTGGCCATGACATTAAGGAACCGAGGGAGCTCGTTGTAGGTTGTCTTCCAGCTACCATAAACGCTCTCCATGGCGGCCATCTTACCCCTCCATGCTTTCAAGTAACTAACCAAATGGTGGTACTCATCATTAGCCATTGTGATGATGTTGCTTACCTTCAATTGAGGGGTCTGGGAGACCTGTTGAAACAAAATATATTAAAATTAACGATGAATAATAAACGATATTATTTAGACATATAATGATATCCAAGGTTGTAGGACTTACGTAGGGAGCAACCACATAGCCAATCATTTTTGTTGAAATTTTGCGGTGGTCCTGCGTGGGTCTATCCAGTAGGCATGTGTGATTCTCTGGACATTTAGTTATTTGAAAAAGGCCATGGGACTTCTTTTTCGCGGCCCTTAGCTTCCACTTGCAGTTTGAAACCACACACTTTGCTTTGTAGATGATAGAGTATATTTTATATATATTTTAGATGATTTTATTCTCATATTTAATTATATTTTGCATTGATTTGGATATTTATTTAATAGATTTTAATGTTTTATTGTAGAGTGCAAGGAATTCCTAAAGTTGGAAGGATTTGAAGAAATAAAGCTTAATTGGACTCAAATTTGGATGGAAATTCAAATTTATTGGGCTACACGTATTATTTCGCTGTTTGGGCCATATCTGGAGTTCCGTACATCAGATTTTGACGATCTTACAGCCCACGCGAAGCTTAGAGAATTTTCTTTGATTCAAAGATGGTCCAATATCCAAAACCCAACTGGAAAAGCCCAGAAACTGTGGAGAAAGCAGACCTGCGAATTTTAATTACAGACTCCTATTCGGTTTCGGAGATTACCTTGTAATTTGATAAAAGCATTAAAATACTTTTATTCTAGGATATCAATTGTTTTTATCACGATACATACATAGAGATAGAGAGAGGAGAGAGGAGACTTTTACTTTTCTTCTTGTTCAAGATTTGAAAATTGAAGGTTGTTTCTCTATTCTCAACAATAGTTTAATTATGCGTTTTTATTACATCTTGTGTTTTGTTAGTTTAATTATGAGTGAGTAGATCTATAATCCGGGGTTAAGTTGAACCCTAGCTATGATAGATGCATGATTCCCCCAACCCCAAATTGTTTGTTTAATTGCTCTCGCTTATTGAGTTGTGCTGATTTACAATTACATGCCAGGCATGATTATGTGATTTGTTCGAACCGATATCTATTTACCATCGGAAGTTGGATTTAGATGGTTGTGATTTATCCAATAAGGACATGAAATTCTCCATGGAAATAGGTAGAATGGATTGTTAGGAAGTCAGGATGCTGTGTTTAATGTCTCTAAATTGCATGATACCATGGAAATAGGCTTGATTGTATTTTTAGAGAAGCCATTAATACTCGGAAGAGGTTAATGGTATTTTATAGGGCGCATCTTTCCTCTTGAGTAATATATTTGATTGATCGGGGTAGGGAATCGTAATTGCATTGATTCATGTGGGGATACTTAATTCTGGATGTTTTTAATTAATTGATAAAATCCATATTTGCTTTCGTATAATTAGTATAATCATCTCTAAAATATTATTGTGTTCTTTGCTTAGTTGAAATTGGTCAGGAATAACTAGTGTTTGACACATTTGTCTCTGTGGGATCGACTCCGACTTACCCTGCTACATTGTTAGGAGGATTTGTTGGGATTTTTATTTGATAGGTATACGACAGCCTTGTCAAATTTTTGGCGCCGCTGCCGGGGACAAAGTGGTGTTAGATTAGTCTATTTTTGATATTTTTAGCTAAGTCTTTAGTTGTGTTGCTTCGACTATTATCTCTTGTTTTCTGATCCTTTGTTTCTAGTTTTCTTGATATATGCACACTCGAAGTTCAGGTACAGAAAATTTGATTCCATTTGAACCTGAAATTGAAGCTACAGCAAGAAAGCAATCCGGTGAACAAAGGAGAAACAAAAACAAGGAGATTATGGGCGAAGAAGTACCAGCGAAATCTTTGAGGGAATATGGTATGCAAGACACTACAGACGTCATGTCCTCTATTCTCAGACCAGCTGTCACAGCTACTCACTTCGAGCTCAAGCCTCAGTTCATTCAATTCATCTCTATTGATTCTTTTGCGGGCTTGGCTTCTGAAAATCCAGTTGATCATCTCGAGAGTTTTCTTGAAAAGTGTGATATGATAAAGCTGACCAATGTCCCTGATGCTATCAAACTGCGTTTGTTTCCATTTTCTCTTCGGGATGCAGCTAAGGATTGGTTGAAAGATGAAGGGCCAAACAAATTTACTACTTGGGATGTTTTAGCGAAGGCCTTTCTACTTAAATTCTTTAGCCAAAAGAAGACTGCCAAGCTAAGGAATTACATATCTAATTTTCGTCAAGAAGATGATGAATCACTACATGATGCTTGGAAAAGATTCAAACGCCTTCAAAGGCAATGTCCTCACCATGGAATTCCTGATTGGTTGTTGATCCAAACATTCTATAATGGGTTGACACAAGAGTTTCGAATCTTTATCGATGCCGCATCTGGCGGATCAGTTATGGCAAAGAGTACCGAAGATGCAAGAACTCTTTTAGACGAGATGGCGTCTAATGACAATTATCCTTACAGTGATCGAAATCAACCCAAGAAGGGTGGTACGTACGATGTTGATGCTTTAACCATGTTGACGAGTTCTATGAAAGAATTGGCTAGTGAGATCAAGGAGCTAAAGTCTGGGTCCTCTTCTACAGTTTCTTCGTGTGAAATATGTGGTACACAAGGGCACACTCAATATGCTTGTCAATACAATTCATCTGATATGGCTATGGAGCAAGCAAATGCCCTTTACAATCAGAATCAGAGGCAACAATACAATCCTTACTCCAACACGTACAATCCTGGTTGGAAAGATCATCCAAATTTCTCATACAAGAATAACCAAGCTCAATCTCAACCACCTGGTTTTCAACCAAGAGCACCTTTCAATGCACCAGTTCAACCACAAAAATCCAACTTGGAGAATCTCTTGGAAGGATTTATTTCATCACAGGTAAAGAAGAATGAGGGCACTGAGCTCTTAGGCAAAGATGTCCCTTTTGTTTTTAATGATGCTTGTGTTGAGGCTTTTGACAGGTTAAAGAAAGCTCTTATCTCTGCTCCAATCATACAACCACCAGATTGGAGTTTGCCATTCGAAATCATGTGTGATGCCAGTGATCAAGCTATTGGTGCAGTCTTGGGACAAAGGAAGGATGGAAAGCTTCATGCCATCTATTATACAAGTAAGACCTTGGATGGAGCTCAGATTAACTATGCAACAACGGAGAAGGAATTGCTAGCAGTGGTGTATGCTATGGAAAAGTTTCGGTCATATCTTGTTGGATCGAAAGTTATTGTTCACACTGACCATGCAGCACTGAAGTACTTGATGAACAAAAAGGATGCAAAGCCTCGCTTGATTCGTTGGATTCTACTTCTTCAAGAATTTGACTTGGAGATTAAAGACAAGAAAGGGGCTGAGAACGTAGTTGTTGATCATCTTTCACGTCTTGTTCTTGATAGTGATTGTACTAATGATCTTCCAGTTGATGATTCATTTCCTGATGATCATCTATTTTCTCTTGCAAGGATAGATGTCCCTTGGTTTGCTGATATAGCTAATTATTTAGCTAGTGGTACTGTTCCTCATGGGTATTCATCTCAGCAGAAGAAGAAGTTTTTCTATGATGTGAGGAAGCACTTTTGGGATGATCCATTTCTCTATAAATCTTGTGCAGATGGTGTCATTAGAAGATGTGTTCCAGAAAGTGAGATTGCCTCTATAATCTCACATTGTCACGATTCACCATGTGGAGGCCATGCAAGTACTACTAAAACTGCTGCAAAGATTCTTCAATGCGGTTTTTACTGGCCCACTCTTTTTAAGGATGTTCATCTCTATGTTCACTCTTGTGATCGTTGTCAAAGAACCGAAAATATCTCAAGGAGAAATGAGATGCCTCTAAACAACATACTAGAAGTGGAACCTTTTGATGTTTGGGGAGTTGACTTCATGGGACAATTCCCGTCATCTTTTGGGAACAAATATATCTTACTTGCTGTTGACTATGTTTCTAAGTGGGTTGAAGCTATTGCAACTCCCACTAATGATGCACGTGTTGTGAGCAAATTTTTCAAGAAGACAATTTTCCCTAGATTTGGAGTGCCAAGGATTCTAATTAGTGATGGAGGAAAGCACTTTCTTGAAAATCGCTTTGAAGCTATGTTGAAGAAATATGGAGTACATCATAAGGTAGGCCTTTCTTATCATCCTCAAACTAGTGGTCAAGTTGAGATCTCTAACCGGGAAATTAAGACTATCTTGGAAAAGACAGTTGCAAAATCAAGAAAGGATTGGTCTATGAAGCTTGATGATGCACTTTGGGCGTACAGAACTGCATTTAAAACTCCTATTGGAACAACTCCGTACAGACTGGTTTATGGGAAAGCCTGTCATCTTCCAGTTGAGTTGGAACATCGTGCATTTTGGGCCATCAAAAACTTAAATTTTGATTTGCAAGCAGCTGGCGAGAAACGACTTCTTCAGCTTAACGAGCTAGATGAGCTTCGTTTTGAGGCTTATGAAAGTTCTAAGCTTTACAAGGAGAAGACAAAAAGATGGCATGACAAGGGTCTACTGCGAAAGGAATTTAATGAAGGCGATTTAGTCCTTTTATTTAATTCCAGATTGAAATTCTTTCCTGGTAAGCTTCGTTTAAGATGGTCGGGTCCATTCAAAATTCGAAAAGTCTACCCTTATGGCTCCATTGAATTATGGAATACGAGTGGTGGAACTTTTAAGGTGAACGGTCAAAGAGTGAAGCATTACAAAGCTGGTGAGCCAATCGTTGAGAAGGTGGAGATTCCACTTTCTACCCCTTCGTCAGAATAACTCTCGAGGAGGTCGAGCTAAAGACCTTAAAAAAAAAGCGCTTCTTGGGAAGCAACCCATGGTTCTTGTAAGTTTGTATAATTAGTATTCCACTTATTAGTATTATTATATTATCATATTTATAATATTTTATTTACTGATTAGATTTATATATATATAATTTCTTTGTACTCCCAGAAGGTGCCTTGATAAATTGTGTGACGTGTTTCAGGATTAAAGAAATATTTCTAACAATTTTGAAATAGAAAAAAAAACTCAGCAGAAATTTGGAACGGCTCCTAACACTCCCCGTATCTCGCTTGGGCAGAATTTTTAGAGCTACAGCTCTCTGTTCCCTCCTCGCAGCTCTCTGTTCCCTCCTCGGAGCTAGCCTTGACAGAATAAAAAGAGCCGCAGCTCTCCATTCGCTAGTTACGGCTCTAAAGCTTCTGCTGAAAGTCTGTTGGCGTGCTGCGTAGCGCGCTCATTTATACTGGGCCTTTGTACAGCCCAGACAACATCTCCTCTTCTAGCCCAAGAATTTGTTGATTTTGTTGAATCTGTTGACTTTGTCACAACAGCCGCGCACATTTCACTTTGGCATTACTTTGCATTTTGCGGAACCGCCCTGATTTTGGGCCCACATGTTCGTTATTGGGCCTTGGACAGCCAAATCAAGCTGAGCGCGCAACTCAACAAAGCCCAGATTTCCAACTTTTAAGCGGAGCACATTATTTCAGAGCTGATGTCTAATTTTGTGGTCCAAGACATGGGTTTCTTTTTTCTAAAAATTAGACCAGCTAGCAAGAATCGAACCATGGTCTTCAAGATTTAAAGACAACACTGCAACCACTTGGTCAATTGTTCAGTTGTGTTAGATTTATCAAGTTTAATATTTGGACCTTTCTTGGAGCTGGAAAATTAATTTCATGGAGCCACACTTGATTTTCTTCTTGGAGCGGCATTTCGTGCTTATACACTTGGGGAGTATTTCTAACTTTTCTTTGTATAATTTTTGTAATTTTATTCTTTTCATATTTTTAGGAATATATTATTATTAATTTATTCATTGAGGACAATGAACCATTTAAGTGCGGGGATGAGTTCTTAATGAATGAAAAAATAAAAAAAAAAATTATATATGATTAAAATTAAAAAAAAATAGAAAATAAAAAATTGTATATTGCCATGTCTTAAGTTTAGAAAATTCATGTTAGTTGCATTAAATTAGAGCATGTAGTTATTTAATTTTTAGTTTTTTTTAGTATTTTTTTTTCCTTTTAGTTTGCATTTGCATAATTCATGAAAGTATATAATACCGAGTTAATTTCTTGTGATGAGTTTATTCGCATAATTCTTGGCTAGTATTCTTGATCATATGTGATGTCTTGCATGCTTAGAAATTGCTTGTGCGGAAATTGTTTTTACACTATAAAATGCTCTAGAACCGAGACTTAGGCTAGCTTAATTCTTGAGTCTTTGCTATGAGTCGGGCGTAGAATTTTAATTATTCTCTTTTGAGCTTAGAGTATGTAAATCTTAAGTTTGGGGAAGCCATGGGATGTATATGCCTTTCTAAAAAAAAATAAAAAGTTGAAAATAAAGTATCAAGTACTCCTTTGAGATCAATGGGTGATAACAAAATGTCATGTGAAAGGGACGATCCATGTGCATGTGCTGGTATTAAGTGATGTACTAGAAATAGAAAATTTTCTTGGTGACTTTTCACAACCCTTGGTTACTGGAGAATTATTTGACTAAAAAAAAGATAAATAAAGAGCTAGCGAAGTCTTATGGTGGTCGTAACTCACTTACCCTGGGAAGCGTCCCGACCTTAGACCGAGCATAGAAAAAAAAAGAGAAAAATATAAGAGAGACATAGGAGTTCCTTGGTGACCCTAAGCTATAGTGACTCTAATGTAACGAAGTGTTTAAGCATTATTCAGATTAACGACTTATGGTTGAGACTCTGTTGAAGTTTGTTGGTCTCTGTTTTGTTTCATTAGAGAGCATGTTGAGCACACACGAGGCACTCCGTACTTGCAGTGGAAGAGTTGTGTGACTAATATGTGACATAGATTAATGCCTTGAATGTTGCTTATTCTGAAGATCATATGTTGACAAGGTTAATGCTTTCATGATTGGATATGCATATTCATTTAGTTTGCATTCATATTAGTCGCATTCTTGAGACTTGGCAGAAAATATTTGATTTTGTGGGTATATCTTCTACAAACCCTCACGAGACAAAACTCGTCCTACTAGGGCAGCCTAGGGGTTTAACGGCTTGTTGCATGCGCTCAATGCAATCGTGTTATCTACGAAAGTTATAGTAGTTAGTTATAGATATTTTATTTCACTTATTTGCCCGAGAACGTGCAAATGCTTAGTGTGGGATATTTTGATAGAGTATATTTTATATATATTCTAGATGATTTTATTCTCATATTTAATTGTATTTTGCATTAATTTGGATATTTATTTAATAGGAGTAGATTTTAATGTTTTATTGTAGAGTGCAAGTAATTCCTAAAGTTGGAAGGATTTGAAGAAATAAAGTTTAATTGGACTCAAATTTGGATGGAAATTCAGATTTATTGGGCTACACGTATTATTTCGCTGTTTGGGCCATATCTGGAGTTCCGTACATCAGATTTTGACGATCTTACAGCCCACGCGAAGCTTAGAGAATTTTCTTTGATTCAAAGATGGTCCAATATCCAAAACCCAACTGGAAAAGCCCAGAAACTGTGGAGAAAGCAGACCTGCGAATTTTAATTACAGACTCCTATTCGGTTTCAGAGATTGCCTTGTAATTTGATAGAAGAATTAAAATACTTTTATTCTAGGATATCAATTGTTTTTATCACGATACATACATAGAGATAGAGAGAGAAGAGAGGAGACTTTTACTTTTCTTCTTGTTCAAGATTTGAAGATTGAAGGTTATTTCTCTATTCTTAATAATAGTTTAATTATGCGTTTTTATTACATCTTGTGTTTTGTTAGTTTAATTATGAGTGAGTAGATCTATAATCCGGGGTTAAGTTGAACCCTAGCTATGATAGATGCATGATTCCCCCAACCCCAAATTGTTTGTTTAATTGCTCTCGCTTATTGAGTTGTGCTGATTTACAATTACATGCCAGGCATGATTATGTGATTTGTTCGAACCGATATCTATTTACCATCGGAAGTTGGATTTAGATGGTTGTGATTTATCCAATAAGGACATGAAATTCTCCATGGAAATAGGTAGAATGGATTGTTAGGAAGTCAGGATGCTGTGTTTAATGTCTCTAAATTGCATGATACCATGGAAATAGGCTTGATTGTATTTTTAGAGAAGCCATTAATACTCGGAAGAGGTTAATGGTATTTTATAGGGCGCATCTTTCCTCTTGAGTAATATATTTGATTGATCGGGGTAGGGAATCGTAATTGCATTGATTCATGCTAGTGGGGTTACTTAATTCTGGATGTTTTTAATTAATTGATAAAATCCATATTTGCTTTCGTATAATTAGTATAATCATCTCTAAAATATTATTGTGTTCTTTGCTTAGTTAAAATTGGTCAGAAATAACTAGTGTTTGACACATTTGTCTCTGTGGGATCGACTCCGACTTACCCTGCTACATTGTTAGGAGGATTTGTTGGGATTTTTATTTGATAGGTATACGACAGCCTTGTCAGTAGATTTGCATGGTGCTTTTCTCCACGATGTGTAAAGCATAATGTAACGTAAATGTAATTACGATAACTCAACACAACAAAAGACAGGAAACAATATGTAAGTATAATACAGGAATCTACAGGTTGGAGATTCGATACGAACAGACAAAGACAATCAAGATATCTGAGACGAGCATCAGTCCACTGGAAGAAGTTCATTAACATGTTCAAGCCTCAGTGAAGAATAAAGCATAATCAGTGTCTGCTATCAAGATTGCCTGAAGATCAAGTATCAAAGACCAGAAGATTCCAGTATATTTAATTTGATTATTTATAATCAAATTTATCGAAGCAACGTCTAACCCGGAATGACTGATCAAGTATATATTATCAAGCAAAAGAATTCAAGGGATTATTTCAGTTCGAGTCGTTCTTGAACCAGACCAGTGCACAGGACGTCAGGACATACGAAAGTATTCAGTGGATTCAATCAACGGATTAATTGATCAAGTCAATCGAGCTGCTCCAGAATATATTGCCAAAGAACTCATTATTATATATATATATATATTAATTGTGAATTACCTGAATATAAATAATTCAAGTAATTAAATAAACACAATTAATAATATATATATATATATATATATATATATATATATATATATATAATGGTGCAAAAATAGGAGTCCAAGAAAAATGCCTAAGTACTTATATACTGCATACAGGGGAGGCGCCAACTCTGTTGAAGCGCAAACTTTGACCAAGTCAAAGTTTGCGCCTCCACATCCTTTCCATACTTAGAAAATCTTTAAGTGTTCACAGCTACACTGGGGATAAGCCTTATGGCGCAACCTTTGACCCAAAGTCAAAGATGGCGCTACGTACATTGGAGATTCAAAAGCGCAAGTTCAAGTGATTTATTCTAAAGACAAATCACTCTCCTCTACTGTGAACATTGTGGAGCGCAAGTATTGACTGGAAAGTCCTGGCGCCAAGTTTGACTCCTCCAGGTGGCACAACCTTTGACCTCATACATATATATACATATATACATCCTCAAGCGCAAGTTTGTGATATATATGTGTATATATATAATTGGCGCCACTTCAATTACATTTTGGAGTTAGATTTATTTTGATAAATCAAATCCGTCCCGAACGAACTCAAGTCGTCCAGGACGAACTCGTTAACCATGGTTAGATTTTGAAAGCCTATAGATAGAGCTTTGTAGTTTCATTTGAAACTAAATACACACTTTGTAAGTGCACACACTATACACATTCTCGAGAGTTAAATTAGAATATCGTTTTTATCGAGAGTTTGTATTAGAGTGATTTTAGTCTCTGCAGCCGACACTTGTGTTGGAATTTGTAGCACCCGAGGATTATTTCTAATACAAAATATATTCCCCGACTTGCTGGAGTTGTTTATTTACGATTGATTTAACATGGACTGAAACAGAATTATCCGCAATTAAATTAAATCGAAGAAATTGGTATAGACGTATTCAACCCCCCTTCTACGTCTGATTGGACCTAACAATTGGTATCAGAGCGACGCTGATCGATATACAGATCTGAGATCCGTTACCAATCTGAAAAGCTAGTTGTCCGTACAATCGTAATTTTATCTGATAACAATGTCGACACACAAGTTAGGAATCAAAGTACCTCCATTTGACAAGGATGACTACAACAACTGGAAGATGAAGATGTTGCTGTACATCAGAGTTGCTAATCCCATGTACATTGGGATTCTGGAAAATGGTCCGTTTATGCCTATGAAGATTATTCCTGAATCTGTTGAAAATGGTGTTCGTATCCCACAGAAGTCTGTTCCCAAAGAGAAAAGCGAATACACTGAGACTGATAAGGAATATATTGCACATGACCATAATCTGCAACTCATAATTGTTGAATCAATGACCAAGACTATGACACATCTGATACTGAGTCTGAAAACTTCAAAGCAGATGTGGGATACTATAGAGGCATTGATGGAGGGATCTGAAGAAGTCAGGGAAAATAGATACGATATGCTAATTGCCAGATATGAAGCATTTCAGGCAATACCTGGAGCGAACATTTCTCAAATCTATGAAAGGTTCATGTTGTTGTTGAATGAACTCACCCTGCATGGAAAGACTTATCCACAGAAAGAGATTAACAGAAAGTTCTCATTTGTGATGCCACCCCATCTAGTTGTGAAGACTGAGACCATCCGGGAAAGAAGCGACTTCAGAACTATGGCTTTGGAAAAGCTGTTTGGAAAACTGAAGACGTTTGAGATGGAACTCGAACAAAGAAAGATCATATATGGTGGTGGATCAACTGAAGCCAAGAGTATGGCCTTACAAAAGACCACTGCACTTATTGCTGATCATCCGTACTTTGGTTATCAGACACTAGTTGAATATGGTATCAATGATCACACTGTTGCTCAGAGTGATTGTTCATCTATCAAAGCTGATTATCCTTCTACCAATACTGAGATTGTAGAAGCTGAAATTGATGAAGTTTCTGGTGAACCGGAGGACGAGTTTTATACTCAGGAAGAGCTGGAGCAGCTGGAAGATAAGTCTATGGCTTATATGGCTGCAAGGTTCAAGCATATCAAGTTCAGGAAGAACCCCCGGTACAAGAAAACTTCAGGGAACAAGTTTCAGGGTAAAGGAGGATACTCAGGGTCTGGGTCCAAGAGTACTGGCAGTTACAAATCAAACATGTACGACAAGAGCAATGTCTGATGCTACAACTGCAATGACCTAGGGCACTTTGCAACAGAGTGCAGGAAACCCAAAGCGGCTCCTGTCAAAGAAAGAAGCAACTCATATGATAAGAAAAATTCTTATGAGGATCTGAAGAAAGAGAATGAAAAGCTGAAAGCTAAGTTGGAAGCAATGGTGGCCAAGCATAAAGGAATGGCTTACATTGCTGAGGGAAAAAGCTGTGATGACACGGATTCTGATGATGAACCTGTCCAGAGCAATTATGCATTTGCATTAATGGCTGACACTGTCGAGGAATCTCCATCTCAGGTATCTCCTGAAATTTCTGTTGATGACATGACTACTGCTGATTATAAAAAGACTATAAATGAACTAGGTCAAGAGATGTATAACTTGCACACTAGTTTATTAGCTTCAGAATCAGATAACTGTAGTCTTTCTCTAAAGATAGCTAAACTTGAAGAACGAGTAGATGAATTAGCTTTAGAGAAACTCATGAACACTAACCTTAAAGATAGAATTGAATATCTAGAGAATAAGGAGAAGTGTAGTGCAGAAATTGAGGAGTCCCTCAGGTCTCAGATAGCTGACCTAGAAACTAAGCTTAGGGCCTATCTGAATTCTGTTTTTCTACAGAAAGAGATCTTGGATAGTCAAAGGGTTGATAAGAAGGTTGCTATTGGCCTTGACTATAGTTCTTTGGAAAGTTCTAAAAGAAAGAAGAGAAAAGAAAATGAAGGCATATTTGTTTCAGCAGGAACTGAGAATGCTCCAGAAGGAACAAATGTACCTAAAATCTTAAAGAACACCAAGACTCCTATCTTTAGAAAGGCACAAACAGAACCTCTGATAGAAGAAGACCTTGTCATCAAGGAAGAGTTGAAAAATGAGGAAGTTGTTAAGCCTCAAGTAAAACAGGAAACACAAGACGTACCTTCTAATCCCCAAGTTAGAGAAGATTCTGATAAAACTGGATTAGGAAGTACTAGTTCCAACAAAAAGAAGAACAACAGAAATGGTAAGCTAGATGCTAAGAAAACCAACTCTAGGACTCTCAGTGCTAGAAAGGTTTGTAACAATTGCAATTCTACTAATCATCTTACTCATGCATGTAAAATGATTAAAGTAGATACTCCTGTCACTAGCATGCCTAATACTGTTAACATGAATGCTGTTCATTTGCCATGTGGTAGAGTAGGTTGCATGCAATGTGCTATGAATATGATGTCTGCATGTTTTACCATGTTAAATGCATCTTTTTCTGCATCACCTACTATGAATATGAATATGCCTGCACCTTCTGTTGCCCCTGTGGCAAAGACTGCTAGTCCCTCTAAGAAGAAGGAAACTCCAAACTCCAAGTCTAAAAGCATTTCTGCTAAGACTAAAAAGGAGAAGAGTCCAGTCACCCCTGAACAAGCACATGTTAAAACAGATTCTGTTGATACTCCTATTTCTACTAAACCACCTGGACCCAAGAACGTCTGGGTACCAAAGAAAGTTTAATCCATTTGTGAATGCAGGGCACAGGAAGGAAAAGTAAAGTTGTGTGGGTTCTTGATAGTGGTTGTTCAAGACACATGACTGGAGAAAAGTCCCTGCTCACAGATGTGGTGATGAGAACCGGCCCAATTGTAATCTTTGGAGATGACAACAAAGGATTTACAACGGGATATGGTAAGCTGAAAGTTGAAAATGTCATCATTGAAGATATCTCTCTGGTGGAAGGACTCAAGCACAACTTACTGAGTATCAGTCAGTTCTGTGACAAAGGATACGACGTATTCTTTCAGAAGGAAGTTTGCTTGATCCAGAACCGGAAGAACAAGGATCTTACACTCCGTGGTGTAAGAAAATCAAGTTTGTTTATAGCCGACATAGATTCAGCAAGTAAGGGGGAGGTCAAGTGCTTCTACAGCAAGGCCTCTGCTGATGATAGTTGGTTATGGCATCGGAAGCTCTCACACTTGAACTTTAAGACTATGAATTCTTTAGTCAAAAGAGAACTTGTGAGAGGACTGCCACAGAAAGAATTCTGTCAAGAAGGACTCTGTGATGCATGTGAAAAAGGGATGTCAAAGAAAGCATCACACAGGAGCAAATGCATGACTGACATTGGTTCACCCCTTCAACTGATTCATATGGATCTATTTGGACCAGTCAACATTCCTTCTATATCAAGAAAAAGATATGCTCTTGTGATCTTCGATGACTACTCAAAATACACATGGGTATTATTCTTACATTCTAAGGATGAAGCAGCACTCGTCATCATTGATCATATTAAAAAGATTGAAAAGGAAGCAAATTTGCCAGTAAGGGCAATCAGATCAGATAATGGAACAGAATTTCGCAATGCTGTTCTTAATGACTTCTGTACTGATAAGGGCATCTCTCGTCAGTATTTAGCTCCAAGGACTCCACAACAAAATGGTGTCGTAGAAAGGAAGAACATAACTTTGATTGAAGCAGCAAGGACAATGATTAGTCAATCAAGACTTCCAATCTATTTCTGGGCTGAAGCTGTGAGTACTGCCTGTTACACTCAAAATCGTACCCTGATAAACAAGGATTTGGATAAGACTCCTTGTGAAGTAATGGCCAACAGAAAACCATCACTGAGTTACTTTCATGTGTTTGGTGCAAAATGCTTTGTGTTAAAAGAAGAGCATCTGAGAAAGTTTGATGCCAAAGCTGAAGAAGGCATCTTTCTGGGTTATTCTTTAGAGTCTAAGGCCTACAGGGTTTATCTGATCAATGACGACAAGCTGATGAAAGCATCAATGTAAGATTTGATGATACCAAGCTCCCAAGTCTTCAAAAGGAAAATGAATCTGATTCTCTGGAATTTGAGAATTTAGAAGACATCTATATAGGAGAAGATGAACCTGAAGCTGATACTAGGGAACCTAATGCAAATGAAAGAAATGCTGATCCTGAACCATCTAGAGGAAGTATTGGCAACAATACAAATGATCATCATGATCACAGTGGTCAAAGTGGAGGATCATCAAATAGAATTAGCATCAGCTCAGGGGGAGCAAGTCAAAGTGGATCTACTAGTCATCACACTCAACACAACTATGATTATGGTGAATCATCAAGATTGAATCTGCCAAGACAAAGGGTATGGAGTGGAGCCCATCCTGTTGAACAAATCATTGGTGATCCAGACACTGGAGTGCAGACTAGAAGAGCAACTCAGAATGAATGCAACTTTGCTGGATTCTTGTCTCAGACAGAACCAAAGAAAGTTGAAGAGGCTCTAAGTGATCCAGATTGGGTATCTGCAATGCAGGAAGAACTCAATCAATTTGAAAGGCAGAAAGTCTAGAAGCTGGTGCCAAGACCTAAAGGAAAATCTATAATTGGCACTAGATGGGTTTTTAGAAACAAACTGGATGAAGATGGTATTGTTACAAGGAATAAGGCAAGACTGGTTGCAAAGGGTTATTCACAAGATGAAGGAATTGATTATGATGAAACCTATGCTCCAGTTGCTAGGCTTGAAGCAATCAGGATGTTCTTAGCATTTGCTGCACACTCCAACTTCAAAGTATATCAGATGGATGTGAAAAGTGCATTCCTGAATGGTGATCTAGAAGAGGAAGTCTATGTTGAACAACCCCCTGGGTTTGAAGACAAGGAATTTGAAGTCTTCGTATACTTTCTCTTCAAAGCACTTTATGGCCTGAAGCAAGCCCCTCGAACCTGGTATGACACTCTTTCCAAGTTCCTACTTGAAAATGGTTTCACTAGAGGTATCATTGATAAAACTCTTTTCCATAAAAAGCATAAGGATGATATAATTCTTGTACAAGTATATGTCGACGACATTATATTTGGTTCTACTAATGATCTTTTGTGCGAGAGATTTGCTAAGCTGATGCAGAGCAAGTATGAGATGAGCATGATGGGAGAATTGTCCTTCTTCCTAGGACTTCAAGTTATTCAGAAGCCTGACGGTATTTTTATCTGCCAATCTAAATACATCAAGGATCTTCTGAAGAAATATGGAATGGAAGAAGCATCTCCTGCCAAAACCCCTATGCCAACTGCTGTCAAACTTGATCAGGACAAATCTGGTAAGTCAGTTGACATCACGAAGTATCGAGGTATGATTGGCTCTCTCTTGTACTTAACTGCTAGTAGACCAGATATGATGTTCGCAACTTGTTTATGTGCTAGATTCCAGGCTGATCCTAAAGAGTCTCATCTTATAGCTGTTAAACGTATTTTTAGGTATCTTAAGGGAACCCCCAATCTAGGGATTTGGTACCCTAAAGATACAGGTTTTAATCTGATTGGCTATACAGATTCTGACTTTGCAGGATGTAAGATTGGTAGGAAAAGTACTTCAGGAAGCTGTCAGTTTCTTGGACGAAGGTTGGTGTCATGGTATAGCAAGAATCAACATTCCGTGTCTACATCTACAGCGGAAGCTGAATACATAGCTGCTGGAAGTTGCTGCGCTCAAATCTTGTGGATGAGAAATCAACTACAAGATTATGGACTCATGTTGGATAAAATTCCGATTCTGTGTGATAACACGAGTGCCATTGCCATTGCCAACAATCCTGTTCAACACACCAGGACAAAGCATATTGATATCAGGTATCATTTCTTTCGTGAGCATGTCATGAATGGAACAGTAGAGTTACACTTTGTATCTACTGATCAACAGATTGCTGACATCTTCACTAAACCACTAGACGAATCCACTTTCTCTAGACTGGTTGGTGAACTTGGGATGTTAAATATGTCTAATTAATTAGACAATAAATAACTACAATTTGTTCGTAAGTTCACAAGTTTTAAAATGTACATATTTTCAGGACTTGTGAATTTACAAAGAGCATCCAGTATTTTACATATTTATCTAATAATTAGTTTTATTTTATTTGCCATGTTTTATATGACTTGCATGATTTTAAATGATTATGTGATTATCTGCTATGTGGTAGATATTTAGAATTAATTTTCTTGAATTATTTAAGTGCTTATATTCAATTAATGAATATTAAGTGTTTATTTAATTCATATTTTAATTATATTTGATTAATGGATTTGAAGCAATTCAAATTATTTGAAGTTATCCATTAATTAGATTTTAATTAAAATACTTGCAACATAATTCATTAAATATTTGTTGACTAAATTTTTAATTTAGTTAAAATTTATTTAACTTAATTGTGATATTAATTTGTTTAATTATTTTGAACTTAATCAAAATATATTTAACAAATTGATATGATTTTCGGGTGAAATTTGTTCCAGAAATCTTCTAAGTACACATATAGCTGTTGATTGATCTCAGGCGCAACGTTTGACCAAGTCAAAGGTTGCGCCCCTTATTGATCTGTATATGTATGTATGAAGTTCACTTTTCTCCCAAGAACATCGACAATACAGTGAAATCTTGGCGCAACATTTGACTCAACATTTGACCAAAGTCAAATGTTGCGCCCATGAATTCTTTGTACACTCGTCTACTTAGTTTTCTAAGTACCAAAGTCGCGCCACTCATACACTGTATGTGTATGAGGGGCAAAATGGTACTTTCCATTGTTGTGCCACACTCGTCCCTCTGTGTGACCCATGGAGGGCAACTTGCTAAATAACCAAGTTGCGCATCGGTGTACTATGAGTATATATATACACGACTTGTGTTTTCTTCTCTTATTTCTCAGCCGTATACACACAGAGATACATACACCCACGAACAAACCTCCACTGCCATATTCAAACTCGCGATTTCGAGTTTTTAAATTCACTAAACACAAACGATCTCTTGCCCGTTTTTTTATTTGAAACCAGTTTTGGAATCCTTAAGTCAAGAGCTTTCTATACATACCAGTTTCATCATGATCTATAACTGTTTTTCGAAAAGGTTTTTCGAAACCCTTCACCTTCTAGGCCTGATTTGTACGTGTTTTTGGCATCAATAATTTGCGAGACCGATACCATTATTCTTAGAATTTCAAGAAGTATAACATACTATAATTTCATCGAAATCTGAAATTCTTGGAATTAGGGTTTTACGGAGCGTTATTAATTAATTATTTTCATAACATAAGTGAAAATTTGTTCGTAATTATTCCTGAAACGAAATTTATAATCATTTTTAATTCTAATTAAAAATGGCTGCAAATTTTGATATTCCGAAAACAAATTTCACTATTGTTGAGAATAATAATTTAATTACGCAAGCAAATTATCGACGCTGGGTTCGATATATGTCTGAATTTTCTTATGCAGAATTGCTATGACAGAGTCTGTTTATCTTAACAAATCTCTTCTACGAGATTTCTTGTCTTCTGTTTCTGTTGTGAACGCAGGATAGGTACTTGGTCTTACTTTTCAAATTCAGGGACGGACATTGTCTATCACTGAGAACACCCTGAACACTGCTCTCCAACTACCAACAGAGGATTTTGAAGCAGTTCCTGACAGAGCTGAAAGGATTAATTTCTTCTTTGCTATCCACTGCCAAAGGGAGCCAACTGGTGATCTTCCAGCAAAGATGTATGTCAAGCACTTACCTCGAGAATGGAATTTCTTCTTTAATTCCATTTCTCATGTATTTGCACCAAAGACTAGAGGGTTCCATGGAATTACTACCTTCAACCAGGAAATTGGAATTGCAATAGCACAGAACACAAGGATCAATCTGGGTCATCTGATTATGGGAGCTTTTCAGGACTCTCTGAGGAAGAACAGACATGTACTTCTCTATCCTCGATTCTTCCAGATAGTGCTGAATCAGATGTTGACCCCTGCTGAAAGAGCTGTCTATCCAAGTATAGACAATGTCATCTGTTCTTTCATGACCACAAGGGTAATCTCAATGCTGGAGAGTCATCAGAACTACACCAACAATGAACATGTGGTGCTTCCTGAGGCAATGCAAGAATTTCTTAATCTCCAGAACTTGCGTCCACCTCATGTTCAGAATGTTGTTGCTCCTGAGGTTGCTGAAGAGGTCCCTGAGGAACAAGCTGAGCCAGTCACTGAGCCACTTATTCAAGACAATATTCCTGAGGCTCAGACTACTCCTGTAGAGGAAGAAGTGATAGTGGAAGATGCTGCAGAGAACTCCTCTGAAAGCAATGCTCAGTCTGAAGGAGAGGATTCACTACAGGATAATTCCACTGATTCTGAGGATGAAGTGGATAGTCCTGTTCAAACCACTGTAGCTGCACCATCTGATGATGTCATGGTGGACATTGATGAGCTTTTCACCAACACCTACAATCCACTGCTTCAGTCAGGTATCCCTTCTGACTCTGACAACTTGTCTTTCAGTGCACCTGATTGGGTTCAGAATTTACTGGATTCCAATCCACTATCATCACCTATCACACATGCCAGTGAATTTGAAATCCCACAAATTCATAACCAAGGCATCACTTCACAAATCCATGAAGCAGAAACTTCTCAACCCCTTAGCCAACCACTTGTTATTTCTGAGAGAGAGGGAGAAAGTACCTTAAGTGCACCACATAAGGAGAATGTTTCTGAAACTACAGCTCTGTCTCCTAGTCAGGAAAGGAGAATAGAACCTGAGACAACTGCAGACATGTCTATTTCTTCACCACCTCAACCACATGATATATCATTGCACAGTGAGGTTGCACACACGTTTGAAGAATTGACGGTCGCCAACACCTTGTCATCCATGTCAGGGATAGACACTGTTGTTTCTGATCCAATTTCGGATCAAGTGCCTTCACAGGCTTCTGGGGGAAACTTGGATGAGTTGCCAAATTCTCCATCCTTGTCTACCCCCCTGGGAGGAACATTCCCAGATCCCTTAAGGGACTCTTCACCTCTCGAAGGTGAACGACAATTTGTTTCTGAGCCCTTCATATCAGGAAGTGTGCCAGTTACTGAAGACTTGTCACAAAGTCATTCACCGTCAAAGGCAGTTGTGGGAAACCAGGGTGCTTCGCCAATTCAAGGATCACATCCTTCGAGCCCTGTGTCTACCCACCCTGAGATTCCAACTCAGGATCCAACAAAGGACTCACTACCTACGAGTAGTTGGCAACTTGTTTCTTATGACTCAGATTCATCTGACGAGGAAACTGAGGACGAAGGCTCACGAACCTTCATTGCACCTTCTGTGACCTCTCTAGAAGAGGCTAAGAAGATTTCTTCTGCAGGTACATCTCTGGATGCTGGCACTTCTTTGAGTGAGAGGGAAACACCTACAGAACTTACTATACAGAAACCCCCTAACCCACTGAGTGTTCTAGTTCTGAGTGAAACGAGAGAAACACCTGCAGAACAAACAAGTGAGAACCCAACAGCCCAACCTACAATTGAATCTACAATTCCAACTGTATCTGTGACAGAATTTGAAGCTCTGAAGTTTAAAGTTCAACATCTCGAAGCTGAAAATCTTGTTCTACGGGAGGAGTTGGTGGAGATCAAATCTACAATGGAGCAAAGGTTGGCTGCTCTCGAGGCTAAGTTACTGGCATCTCAACCTTCCAGAGAGGATTACTCAACTGAGGGGGAGAGAGCAGCAGAAAAAGCAAGAGGTAAAAGGGTGATCACAGGGGTGTCAGAAGATTTAATTGACTCTGCTCTTAGAGGTCAATTCAGTTACAATCATGACGAGTACATCCCTGAGTTTGTTGATGACAGGGTGATAAGGATGGTTGGTGCTGATGATGATGATCTAGAAGAAGGAGAAATCCCTGATAATGAAGTCTTTGCTGATGAACTTGCATATCACAATGACATCTTCCCTCCTGAAGAGTATGAAATTGCAAATCCTCAAGATATTGCTGATGTCTCTAGAGATTTTGCTGAGCAAAGGAGAGCGAAGGAGAAGTTAGAAAATCAAAGACGGATTCGTAGGGAAAGGAGACTTGCTAACTTGCACAAAGATGGAGATGAATGGGATGTTGCCAGGGCTGTGTTTGATTTCCCAGAGGTCATTCAAGAAAACAATGATGACGAAGTGAAAGATATCTTTGACTCCTTCAGGAACAACTACAAGGATTCACATGACTACCACGAGGTGTTAAATGATATCATTTCTACTGTGTCAGTTGCTGTTCTTCCAAGAAGAGGATGGATGGTCAATATATCATTCGAGCTAAAGAAGGAAGGCCATGGACTCAAACATGTGTCAAGTCAATTTCTCAGAGATCTCTCTCTGACTGAGTTGTTTGTAGTAAGGAACAAGGTCATCTCAACTGGCAAGAAGTATAATGAAGTATTCAGAGATACGGTGGAAGAATGGATCACTGATATTGGACTAGAAATTCATGACAAGCCTTCAGTTATCAAGTATTTCAAGGATGGTATGATTCAGAGTATTGGACTCACTGATGAAGCATTATCAACTTACTCTCCTCGTATACTGAAGTATCTAGAAGCTCAAGTCAGAGAAAAGTGCTCAAGGACAAGCAAGGGAAGACTAACTGCTGAATTGCTATATGCTTATCGTCTGAACTTTGCTGCTATTAGAGACTTGGACTTATCAGCAATCAATCGTCAACCACCATATCCATTGCCTCCACTCAACCCTAAAGTACCTGAGAATCCCAATGCTCCTGTTGTCACTTACAATCCAACATCCATCATATTCAAAAAGAAGAAAGACTCTGAGGCCACTGCCATACCACTTACAGAAATTGGAAAATTCTCCTCTAAAAGAATTGCTCGTGCAGTTGGTGCTGTTAAGTGGTCAGTAGTAAAAGAAGACAAAGGTGTGCTCAAAGATTTGATTGATCTTCTGAAAATAAGGAAAGCTGTAGAGACTGTTCACAACACTTCAAGGGTTCGTGCTCATCCATCAAGAGTCATCATGAAAATTGAAGGAATGGAGCTGAATATCACATTCAAGAAACTGAAGAAGATGGTCCATCTACAAACTTTAGAAAAGATGAAGAAAAATCTGGAGCAACCACCACCTGAGAATACACTGGAGCAAGTGGCACTGAGTAACATAATTGCAAGGATTGAAGAGATTGAGAATAAACTCACTCAGAAGAGAGAAGAGGAAGCTGCAAAGAGAAGAGCTGAGCTCAATCTGATTAATGCAAGAGCTAAGAGAGCAAGGAAAGATTAGTTCAGTGTTAGGTCCTGAAACGATTGTAGAAGGGGGGGTTGAATACAATCGTCACTAAAAATCGCGGCGGAATAATCTGATTTGAATTAAACTTGTTAATCAGATTTTAATTAATTAATATAACAATGTTTTAAGTCGTTATATAATTAATAAGGTTCGTTTTAATGTCCACTAAAGTTCGTAGAATAAATTCGACAGGATGTATTCTAGTTTAGTGATTAAAACAACCGAGTGATCAAAGCACAGAAAACTGTGGATATAACAATTGCAAGTTACAAACAACTTGAAAGCTTTTACAATGCTTGAACAACTTTGAAATGAAGAAGTGAATCCATATATATAGGCAAATCACTTGGAACTAGGTATGACATTGAAAGGAATGACTTAGTAGCTTAGGAATGACATTACAAAGCAAAGCCATGCCAAAAGGAAGGAAGGAATGACATTTAAAAGGAATGTCATACTGCCATACACGGTATGACATTAATTCCTTGGCCTTCAAGGGTCATTTGGCATGACATAACTAGCCAAAGTCATAAGGAATCAAGAGGAATGACTTAATAAGACATAGAGCATCAAAGGGTATGACATTCTAAGTCATACAACACAAGTCATACACATTTACTAAGAATGTCATACTGATTGACACGGTATGACTTTCTTAAGTCATACAACCGAATGTCAGAAGCAAGCAAACGGTATGACTTTCTATCAGAAAGTCATATCAACTGATTAAACCATGCTAAGCTCATCAGAATGACATTTTAAAGACATGGGAGGAAAGCCATGATGAGTGACACGGTATGACATTATTGAATAATGTCATACCGACTGCTATATGTATATAAACACTTGTATTTAATTAAATAAATATTCAATAATCACTTAATTAATTATATTAATCATATAAATTCATAAATTAAATTAATTCGAAGGTGAATCAATTTAATAAATAAATTATACAACTAATTTAATTATTTTGATAAGTGAAGTGATTAAAGAAATATTTATATAATTCTTTTCTTCAAGCAGCAGGGACTCCAGACATGTTTAAACGCTGTAGATCTTCGTCTTGATTGACACTACACCATAGATTGCATTTAGCAACCCCTGAATATAGTTGCTATAATATAAAAAATCATTGCAATAGAGTCTATTGCAATGATTTTTAAAAAATCGACCGTTAAGTTTGCCCCCGTTGCCATAGGGCCCTTTATGCAATGAAATAACACATGTATTGCAACAAGTTTAAATCATTGCCAGAACCACATATTGCAACAACTTTTCCTCTTTAGCAATGATATTTAAATCATTGCTGTAGTTTGTTCTTTTATTGCAACAAAATTTGTAACACTTTTTTTTGGTTTAAACATTGCCATATAGTACCTATGGCAACAATTTTGGTCCGAATGCATTGTTATTTAAATGATTTACAATAGAAAAAGTAACCTCTAAAGCAACATTATAATCATATATTGCAACAATATGAATAAAAAAAATTGATATGACCATTTCCAATATATATTAATCCACCATTGAAGGTTCATTACAAGAACATCCTAAAAACAACTAAGAATGTTACCAACCACAAATCTATCCATGCCTACACAACCACAACCAAGAGCATTATCATTGTTACTGGCATTAGTACAAACAATCCTCAATCTAGAATTTTTAATAAAATACACCAACATATTATTACACTAAAATGAATTTTTAATAAAATACACCAACATATTATTACACTAATTTTTTTTATCAATCAGTAACAAAAGACTTGTCATATCAGGCCCATCATAATCGATTATTGCAAGAGCACATCTGTTGGGATTCTGTTGGAAACCAGCAAAGCACCCTCAATTAGATTGTTGAATGCCTGGCGCAGAGCAAGTTCCTCTATATCAATTTGGTAGATCGTACAAATTCATATAATCCCACAGAGAGTTGTTGCTTTTGAGACAAAGGCTTCCAGGCTCCAACCAAATCTGGTAGCACATCTGCAATATTGCATGGTCAAAGTAATAGAATAACAATATACACATGTAAAGTTCTATATAACACAGTGATGATAAAGTGAAAACAGAGCGCATTACAACTAGATTTGTAGCGTCTTAACCACAGGATAAAGCTAGCTAGCATTGTGTATCTCTAAGGTGAGAATAGTGAGACTGTACGTGAGGTCGTGCTTTGTTGTTGCAAAAACGATGCTTTTATTTGCTCTGTGAAGACAGAGAAGTATAAGCTCTGTGTTGAAATTAATTGCAGATAATGCAGGTTGAGGAAATAAATACCAATCAATCACAGAACTGAAAACATCTTAACCTGCATTCGTGCCATAGAATTGCTTCAGCTGTGCAAACATCTTAACCTGTAGAATGCGTCTGCAGCCTTTGGAAAGAAATTGTCTTCAGAAGTTAACTCAGTCATTAAGTCGGTTATTAGATACACGAGGGATTAATACCTCAAAATTTTTCATGGTACAAGTCACAGCTTTGTCAAACTCTGGCATATGTCGAGACTTCAAAAGCATGACACAGTAAACAAAGAAAAAAGTTAGTCGATAAGGTTAGAAAAGAATACTTATATTTTTTTCAAAAAAATGAATTTTTTTATAGATTGTTATATATGACAGCTTCACACATCACCTAAAAATGACTAATATAGCCTATTAGTCGGCATATAATAAATGGTCAAAAAACAAAAAACAAGCTTGCACATGCATCTTTCAGATTAACAGGCAATAGATAAACACAATTGATTTACCATTGGCTTCTAGTTATATAACCTTATTAACTAAAATGATCCGTGGACAAATAAAGACCCTATATAGCATCCGCCTGTAGAAAGTTATTTCATTAAATCTCAGACCGGAAGGAAAATAGGAAACTGAGGAAAAATATATAGTAGTGGCAATATACATAGTCTATACAAAACTAAGTGTTGGTGAAAAGTTAGGGCATTGCAGGAACATGTATGAAAAACTAATAAAATATCTAGTCAGCAATAAATATAATGGCATCTTTTATTATTTGTTGTTACCACCTTTGACCTTACATAAAACACAACACTTAATGTTATTTCACGAACCTGTGGTGCTGCTTCAAAAACAAGGAATTTCCTATTAAGATTCTCATTGAGGCTACATCACCACATAAAAGCCTCATTATCTAAAGAGCTTCTTCCTGATGTCCAGGTTCTTTTTCAAATAAACCCTGAAACCAAGATATTAAATGGCAAGATATAGCATTCATTCCTAAAAGCAAGAATATATGTCAATAAATCATGGGGTAAAAAGTCAGAAAAAATGGAGGCTAGTATCTATCATCTGCTGCGATATTATACTAACTAGGGACCATATATATAAAGTTTAAACACTAATTAATATAAACCACACATTAAATTATAAACCACACATTATATCAAACAACATATAAATAATATCAGAAATTAAATTAAGGCATATAGTAATTCAAAAACAAACCTCAAGTTAAGTTTGGGGATAATCATTTTAACCTGAAAAAAGCAGCTCCATGTTTCCATTACAGATCAAAGATCCGAAGTCCTATGTAATCGATGGCTCTGGCTCTATTACATGGACAACTACTAAAGACTTAGCTAACAATGTTGCTACCAGAGTTAACAGAATGTTTAGACTATGCAACCCCATGACAAGACGAAAAATAATAATTACCATGGGTGTGTGATTATTCCATTACTTGGGATATAAATTAAACCCCTAAATTAACAAACAAAACAAAACCCCTGAATATGAACTCTTAATTAAACATAACTAAGACTTAATTAAGAACGTAAACTCTTAATTCAACAAACGTAAGACCAAATTAAAAACATATAATCGATTAAACACACGAACAAATTCTATTAAACACATGTGCAAACTCAATTAAAAACACATCTAAACCATTACATACCTCAAGTTCAAGTTATTACGGAAAGAAGATTGATCCATCTATCACCAGCCTTCTTCGATCCTTCTCTCGCCTTCTTCGATCGTTTCTCTCTGTCGCATTTGTATTCTCTCTCCATGGCTAGCTTCTAGTCTGGTGTTTATGAGGTTAATCGAGTGGGTTCTGTTTTAGGTAACTCCTTTATTTTGTTTGTTTTTTTAATTAACCTCGGCAATTCTAATTTTTCATTATCCCGCCACTATTACTTTCCTTGGCCCGCCAATATTTTTGGCCCCAAAAATCTCATCTACTGCAACGCCTGGTTGTGACGTTGCAAAAGACCTTTGTTTCTACAGCCCTTTCAAATTTTTTAACGAAAATTTGATTCTATTGTAACGTTTTTTTCCCTATTGCAATAGACTGTTTTTAATTTTTCAATAGCAACGATTTTAAGGAAAATTTCTTTTGAGTGGTTGCTAAAGGCAATCTATGGTATAGTGTGAACGGCCACTTATAGTTGATGCAGAACATTTAATCTGAGTAGCTGACACACAAATGTACTGTCTGGTTCATCTGTATCTAGCTGAATTAAATATTATTTATCAAATAAACATTTGAGACGTGGCTTGTTCGTCGATTCTTTGTCTTTGTAGTTCTTCTTCATTAGTAACAATAGTGTGGAATCTTCTGAATAAATAAAGTATTAAAACTTTATACCTTCTGGACTTCTGGACGTGCTACAAAAGATTATTTGTACACTGAGGCTTGAACATATTAATGAACTTCTTCCAGTGGTGTGCAGCAGCATCCTGAAATTCTTCAGACATATAATTTCAATAAATCACTTGACGTTCTTCGTACGGATTCCTTCAACAGTACTTGCTATTTACCTTGCCTTCTCATCAGAGTTGAGTTGGTACCTCTTTAATTACAAATAGGCTAAACATATGCCTTTCAATCTCCCCCTATTTGTTTGTTAATATAACATGCAAATTATTGAGAGGATAACTCAACTAACTGATAAGACAAAGGATTAAACATGATTTGTAAATAGCAAAAAGTTTTTGGTATTTCATTAAACATTCACCAGAATTCAAAAGATTACATTAGATTACAAAAGGATGTTCTTACTGAACATATATTACAAATCCCTAATGAATCTAAAGATCAACTTCTCCTTCTTCGATATCAGAAGTGTGAAGAATGGGAGTTGATGGTTCTTCCTTGGTTGGCACTTCAGATGTAGTGGATTCACCACGCTTCTTTCGTTCCTTTGCCAGAGCCAGTTGGTGTAGTACTTCCAAATCCACAGGGTCTTCGCGGAAGTCTGATGGCTGAGATTTTGTAACATTTTTCATCCTTCGAAAGTATTGAGCAACATTCTTTCGAGTGCAGTAAGCAAGAATCACATCATCAGCATCAGACTTAGCTTTAGAAGCAAAGCCCTTGGTTCTTAAAAGAGTGGAGGCAAGAGCAAGTTGTTTAGCTGGATACTTTGGCAAAGCTTCTTCGTTGAGATAGACAGTGCTGAAGATCTCCTTGTGAACGAACTTAACACAGTAAGGATTCCTGACAACCTGAGGACTGTTGAAAACAGCTTGTTCCAGCAGTTTGTCACGAAGAAGTTCATTCAGGTTGGAGCTGCGCTTTACCTTATTCCGAAGCACCCAGAGCTCAGATACAGAGAATGTTTTCAGAGATTCGACAGATAGTCTGAAAGAACCATTCCTCTGTGTATAGACAATTAGCTCCCATTGCTATAGCAAATTGTTGACCCCCACAGTCACATAATTTAATTCCAAAGCAAAGGCATGCATAAAGACATCCTCGTCAGGGTTTACCTCTCTAAGATCATAGATCAGAGATAAGAACTTGTTGTCGTCGAAAGGCTCCCTTTGAGGTCCATTAAAGATTCTTCTTGCAATGTCCCAGCTTTTTCCTTCTTTCCTCCTTATATCAAGATTCTTTTGCTTGACTGCAGCATCATAGATTTTCTGTTTCTCGATCTTGATTTGTTCTTCTGTGATCAACTTGTCCTCTAGAAGTTTTTGGAAATCACCAAGCTTACGCTTCCTAGCTTCATTTTCAGCTTTGAACTTCCGGACATTCTCCTCATGTTCTAGGTCAACAGGTTCTTCATCCTGAAACAAATAACCCTCATCAAATTTACCTTCTTCTTCTTCTGCTTGACGATAGGTAGCATCGAAGATGTCATCATCATCCATATCCTGTGGATAGTCATCATAACTATCAGAATTGAAAACATTGTCGGACTGATGTAACGGTTCTTTGCCTTTAGACTTATGAGTTTCTTTGTCAGGGGCAGATCCAGAAGTGGTATTATCTTTGTTGCTTTGATTTGAGCTATTGCCTCTATCATCCCTGTCACCTTTGTCTCTATTCTCCCCCTTAGTTGAGGGATCCTCTCCGGAGGGTTGATCATCAGACTTGTTGGAGTTTCTGAGGAGTTGATCTAACTTACTGTCGATGGTCTCAAATTTGGACATGTAAAGCTCATGATTAGACCTCATTTCAACAGCCAAGTCATGGATTTCCTCTTTAAGCTCATCCCTGTAAGAACTGGATGGCCTCTCCTCAGTTTTCTGTTGCAGGGTCACCAACTGTGCACCCTTGAGCTTCTCGTTCTCAGCAATCATTCTGGCAAGCTCAGCTCTTAGCTTTGCCATTTGTTCCTCAAACAGAGCAGGGTTAGTGTGTGCGCTCACCTCACGTACACTCAAAGCTGTTTCACTAGCCTCACGTGCATGTGTATCGCTCGGTGTTTGCCTTACATCACTCTTTTCAATCACTCTTCCTGCTGTACCTGTATATACTACCAATGTCCCCTGAGATGGGTTCAAAGGTAGTGGAGGAACAAATTGTCCTCCGGAAGCCTGTGAGGGCAGATTAACTTGCACGCTGCCAAGTTCCGCCTGATCAGAAAAGAAAGAGAGATCAGCAAAGTTTTCATAAATAATACATTGATTTTGAAAATCTGTGCACTCAGTAAACATAGTAACCTGTGTATCTGTTTGGTCTGGCACTAGCGTGAGTGCTAGCGCAGTGCTTGACTCTGTACAAGTTACCGCGGCCGGACTGTCAATTTCAATGGCCACATCCTGTAGAGAGAATGGGTCCAGAGACTGTTTATCTGCCATTTCAAAATCTGAGCCTTGTTGGGAAGGCACAGATGAGGCTACAGTTGTCTCCAAGGTTTCCACCCTTTGCTTCTTTGAGGGAGACAGAGCTGTGGGTTTATTCATTAAACTACTCGAACTCCGTTTCCTCGCAACTTTACGAACAGGTTGCATTGAAGTGTTGGTTGATGTGTTTGGAGAAACGAATATTTGTTGAAGAGAATCTTCAGCTAGGTTATGAACCTGTGTGTTGTCAGGTTCACTGCTGGTAGGCTGGAAAACAAAATCAAGGTCACAAACAAAATCACAACCATAATCTGACGTATCAACATTAAAATTAGAGGATAAGTTAGAAAGTACCTGAGCTACCTGTAGGTCCTGACGGAAGGACTGCAGCTCTGGATTGATAGGAGAGTCAGAGGGTAGGGGTTGTGAGGTAGATTGTGTTTGTGGGATGATTTGGGATTGTGTTTGGTGTGGGAGAGGTTCAGATGAAGATGGTTGATGCTCGAAGAGATCATAATCCAAATTTTGATCTTCAAATGAAGGGTTAGATTGTTGTTGTTGATGGATAGGGGAGTGATATGATGATTGGTTGGATGAATGGTGTGAAGATTGTGCTTCTTGGGATTGTTGAGGTGAATGCTGTTGTTGTTGTTGTTGTAGAAGTTGTTGTTGATGGTGTTGTGTAGGTTGTTGAATCTGCAGGGGTTGAGGTTCTTGAGGTTGCTGCTGCTGCTGCTGTTGAGGTTGAGGTGGATGAGCCACTTGAAGTTGATACGGTTGAAGAGGAGCATTGAACATTTGTAGCATGTGAGGAGTGGTGATTAGTGGAATAGCTGCAAATTTGTTCTTGTTATCCAACTGAGTCATCAACTTGGAACAGGCACGAGGAACTGGTGCCACATGAGAATTAGAGTAGTGTTCCTTCTCAGCGTCGGTCATTTTATCATTGAGGAATAACATGATAAAGCGAGGATAAAAGCAAGAGACTTTGGCATTCTGCTCAACAGATCTGTTTCTCAGTGGTCCCAACTTGGTAAGAATGGATTGGAGTAAAAGCTTACCAAAGTTGATCGGTCGATTAAAAGCAATGCAGAATCCAATCTTCTGAAGCAAGGAAGTTATAACGTTGAAGTTCTTGCGAGTGGTAGGGGCAAACACTTTAGCCAAAGTGTCGAAGAAAAGATCCCACTCGGGCTTCAGATTGCTTTTCAACATCCGAGGCAAATTTATTTCACCCTGATATAATATAGTCTGAAAGAATTGGGTGATCTCAGTTTCAGTAGGTAGCTCAGCAAAATTCTCCCTCGGAAATTCCAGTATCCTATTCACATCGTCAGAGTTGATATGAATGGTACGTCCTCTATGTACTTCTCCAGACATTCGATAATTATCCAACAACGTAGTATTTAATGCTGAAGAGTAGAAATCCTGTATCGGTTGAATTTGGAGTTCAGCAGAGGCTGTAATAGCAGTGCTGACGAGCGACTGACTATTCAGAAAACGGACCCACGGTCTGAAACGAGCCAAACTAGCTTCCGGGTCGAAAAATCCATTCAAATTAGTCTCCTCAATTACAAAGCGACCGGCCATTTTTATAATTAAAAATTGAATTAAGTGAGAATTTTTCAAATAAAATAATAATTTTCAAATTTCTCACAAATTTCAATTAATAATAAACAACTCAATTAATTAATTAATTAATAATTCGATTTAAATGGGTAAAATCGAATTAAAATTTAATTAATCCTTAAAATGGCTTTACAAGGTCCCAAACAATGTCTTAGCACCCACTAACTTCAAAAATTCTCAATTGGCTTCTCAAAACCCTAATTTTCGAAAGCAACAAACAGGGGTTTTGAAATCAGTATGCACAAACCACCACAAATCGCACAAAACTGGTACTACACGGCCACAGGATCACAGAATCGGTCAAGAATCGTTCAGACTCGGTCAAAATCGATGAAACTCGGTGACTCAGTCTAACTCGGGTCGAAGGGTTTCGAAATTTTCAAAATTTCAGCAGCAATTTGACTCGATTTCTTGAATAATCGAAGTAATCAGCAAGCTTTAAGCTTGAAATAACAGTAACCAGCAAGTTTTTCAATGAAAACTTGAAAAAGTCGAGCAAGAACAATGGCAGTGTATGAGTGTATGCGTGAGGGAGATGAACAGAAGAAGGTATGGCTTTATGCGTTTAAGTCATAGGAGTTGAGTTAGTCGGTATGACATTTCTTAGGAATGTCATACCGAATCTTCGAGTATGACTAAAGCAGGAGTTCGGTATGACATTTCTTAACAATGTCATACCGAGGATAGCAGGAGGGGTAGGTGATAATTCGGTATGTCTTTCTTAAGGAAAGTCATACCGCATTATGAATTGTAAGAAAGAAGCCACAGGCGGTATGACTTTTTCCGAAAAAGTCATACCGCACTATTAAAACAGTATTTTGATAAAATAAAATAGAATATTATGATTTTTGATTATTTAAAAGCAATAAAACCTTTTGCACATATAATCAAAAATCTGATACACATACTATATAAAATATTACACATATATTTTGTAAAATTCAACTTTAATTAAATATAAATACTTATGAATTTAACTTTAATTCATTAAAATGAATTAACTTAAAAACAAATATTTATGCTTAATTAATTTTGAAAAATACAAAATAAATACATATAATTATCTAAATGCATGGATAATATTACATGGGAGCATGTAGCACTTAGAAAATTTATAGAGATAGATATGAACATGCATAATTACACATAAAATTATCAGATAATTTACAAACAATTATATAAAAACTAATAAAATAGATATAATTACACAGAAAATTCACAAAAATATATAATAATATATAAAATACATATAAAATATATACAAAGAGAATCATGGCATATTTAACATCCCTAGCTCACAAACCAACTTAGAGAAAGTGGATTCATCAAGTGGTTTAGTGAAGATGTCTGCAATCTGATCAGCTGTGGGTACGAAATGTAATACCACAGTACCATTCATGACATGTTCTCGAATGAAATGATACCTGATATCTATGTGCTTGGTCCTCGAGTGTTGCACTGGATTGTTTGAAATGGCTATGGCACTGGTGTTGTCACAAAATATCGGAATTTTGTCGACAGAAATACCATAATCATTTAATTGATTCCTGATCCAGAGAATCTGAGCACAGCAACTTCCAGCAGCTATGTACTCAGCTTCAGCAGTAGAAGTGGACACTGAGTGTTGCTTCTTGCTGTACCAGGAAACCAACCGACGTCCTAGAAATTGACAACTTCCAGACGTACTCTTTCTGTCAATCCTGCAACCTGCATAATCAGAATCTGTATAGCCGGTTAAGTCAAAACCAGTATTCTTAGGGTACCAAATACCTAAACCAGGTGTACCCTTAAGATATCTAAAGATTCTTTTGACGGCTATAAGATGTGATTCCTTAGGATCAGCCTGAAACCTAGCACATAAACATGTTGCAAACATGATATCTGGTCTACTTGCAGTAAGATAAAGTAAAGAGCCAATCATACCTCGATAGCTTGTTATATCAACTTTCTTACCAGATTTATCCTGGTCAAGCTTTGTGGCAGTGGCCATGGGTGTCTTTGCCGGAGAAGAGTCTTCTAGATTGTACTTTCTTAGAAGATCTCTGACATACTTTGATTGGCAAATGAATATTCCATCTTCCTTTTGGCTTACTTGAAGACCAAGGAAGTAGGACAGTTCACCCATCATACTCATCTCATAATTACTCTGCATTAACTTAGCAAATCTCTTGCACAAGTTGTCGTTAGTAGAACCAAATATAATATCATCAACATATATTTGAACAAATATCATATCATTATCATGCAATTTGTAAAAGAGAGTTTTGTCTATGACACCTCTAGTAAATTTATTTTCAATTAAAAACTCAGAGAGGGTGTCATACCATGTCCTTGGTGATTGCTTAAGCCCATAGACAGCTTTGAATAGGAAGTACACAAAATCAGCAAATTCTGGATTTTCAAAGCCAGGGGGCTGTTCCAGATATACTTCTTCTTCCAGCTTTCCATTCAGAAATGCACTTTTCACATCCATTTGATAAACTCTGAAGTTGGAGTGTGCAGCAAATGCAAGAAATATTCTGATGGCTTCAAGACGAGCAACTGGAGCATAGGTTTCATCATAATCAATTCCTTCTTCTTGAGAATAACCTTTTGCAACCAGTCTGGCTTTGTTTCTCACAACAATGCCATCACCATCTAACTTGTTACGGAAGACCCATCTAGATCCAATTGTAGACTTTCCTTTTGGTCTTGGAACCAGGGCCCAGACATCTTGTCTCTCAAATTGATTGAGTTCTTCTTGCATGGCAAGAACCCAATCAGGATCAGCAAGTGCTTCATCTATTTTCTTTGGTTCTAATTGTGAAAGAAAACCAGAGAATAGACATTCGTTTGTCGTAGCACTTCTAGTCCTTACACCAACATCAGGATCACCAATAATCAGATCAAAGGGATGATCTCTGCTCCAAATCCTTTCCCTTGGAAGTTGTGTCCTTGATGATTCAGCTGTATTATCATTAGGCTGATGTGTATGACTAGTTGATCCATCAGCTCCCCCTGAGCTGTTGCCAGGTTGACTTGATGATCCACCACTAGCATCAGTGGAATCTCCAGCATTATTGCCATTTCCTCCACCATTGCCTGGATCATTATCATTGTTGTCATCACCTGTTGCAACCTCAGGTGTCACATCATCATCTGAATCTGAATCTGGATAGTTGTCAAACTTCAGAGATTCAGATGGATCAGCAGATTGTAAACTTGGTAGTTTAGTGTCATCAAATGTTACATTGACACTAACTTTCACTGACAGAGTATCAATTACAAAAACTCTATAAGCATTATTTGTATAACCAACAAAAATTGCTTCAGATGCCTTTGGCTCAAACTTGTTCAAGTTCTCTTCACCATCCCTGAGAACATAACACTTGGCTCCAAAAACATGAAGATGTTTGACATAAGGCTTCTTGTTGTTATACAGATGAAATGGAGTTTTCATATGATCCTTATTGATCAAAGTTCTATTCTGGGTATAGCAGGCAGTAGACACAGCTTCAGCCCAAAAGTACAGTGGAAGCTTTGATTCAGCAATCATAGTTCTTGCAGCTTCAATCAGTGTACGATTCTTTCTTTCGACGACTCCATTCTGCTGAGGAGTCCTTGGTGCTGAATACTGCCTTCTTATTCCCTTTTCAGAGTAAAAGTTAATTAAAGTTTGATTCTTGAATTCTGTGCCATTGTCTGACCTTACAGCTTTGACTGGCACACCTTTATCCAATTCAACTAACTTTATATGATCAATCACTGTCATCGGGGTTTCATCCTTAGAAGCCAGGAAGTAAACCCAAGTAAATTTTGAGAAGTCATCCACAATAACCAAGGCATATCTTCCTCCATCAATGGATGCAACATTTACAGGGCCAAACAGATCCATATGCAACAAATGAAGTGGATCTGTAATGGTATTGATGGTTTTGCCTTTGTGAGATGCTCTCTTCGCTTTTCCTTTCTGACAAGCTTCACAGAGATCATCAGTTGAGAATTCCAGGGAAGGCAACCCTCTCACCAGATCTCTCTTGACTAGAGAGTTCATAGTTTTGAAGTTGAGGTGTGAGAGCTTCTTATGCCATAACCAACTATCTTCAGCAGACGCTTTGGCGTAGAAACAGTGAACTTCGTTTCCTGGTCCTGAAGACAAATCAGCTACGAATATATTGCCTTTCCTTATGCCACATAGTGAAGGACGCTTATCCTTGATATGTTTAATGATACATATCTCCTTTTCAAAATGAACATAATAACCTTTGTCACAGAATTGACTGACACTCAGGAGATTATGTTGTAGTCCTTCTACTATTGCAATATCTTCTATGATGATCCTTCCAATTTTGTACTTGCCATATCCTACAGTACGACCTTTGCTATTATCAGCAAAACTGACTGTAGGGCCAGCTCCTTCTCTTATGTCTTCTAGCAGGGATTTATTGCCAGTCATGTGCATTGACGCTCCACTGTCAAGCACCCAGGTAACACGAACAACTCCACTGGCACCCTGCAAAAGACATACTGATTAAACCTTCTTTGGGACCCACACTTGATTGGGTCCAGCAAACTTAAAGAATTGATTTCTATCAGGTAATACAACAGAGCCTCTTGGATTGATACTTGGTTCAGATTTGACTGAACTTACTTCCTTAACAACAGCCTTATAAACCTTGGTTTTAGGCTTTGGAACATAAGTCTCCTTCCTGACACGAGGAGGACTAGCAGTCTTTGATCTAGCATGCTTATTGTTTGTGTGTTGTCTAGGAGATGTGTTTTCATTTTTAGCATGCAAATTTATAAAATAAGCAGACATAGTATTGAAAGCACAAAGCATACAGTTATTAACACCACAACATTTATGACATGCATCAAAAACAGGAACAACAGGAATATCAGTCACAGCAGTAGGAACATCAATGGATTCTACTCTAACATTGTTAACAGATTTAAAGTTCTCAGTAGAATGACATCTATTGTTCTTGTTCTTACTATTCACAAAATTATTGGGCTTGTTGAATTTAGTTCTCTCAGAGTTGACACCTAAACCAGCTTTAGGCAACCTAACATTGCCTTTCACTTTGATTGGTTTCAGTGATGTCAGGATCTCATCTCTCTTCTCATTACTCTCTTTCATTTTAAGGTCTTCCTGTTTGAGTTCATATCTAATGACAACAGGAGTTTCTAACAGAGGTTCAGCTTCTGAGGATTTAAACAAAGGTTGAGGGGAATCTTTCAAAACAAAAGGAATCCCTCTCTCCTCAGCACTCTTCTTAAAGGGAGTAATGTTACTAGCCTTACCTACAGATTTGTTATAGTCAAAACCTATTCCAACAGTTCTCTTGATCTCTTGTTTATCATTAAGTTCTTTGACTATAGTGGAGGCATCCTTAAAGGCTTTACATTTCACTTTCTCTTCATCTAGCTGAAGTCTTAAAGCAATCTCACCTTTCTCTAGAACTCTGACTTTAGCACATTGTAATCCTAAATCCATAGTCAGTTGTTCTATTTTAGGTTTTAATACGTTCATCTCATTCATTTTATAAGCATGAATATCTAAGACTAGTGTATCAATTTTAAGATTGGCAGCTTTCAACTTTTTAATAGCATCATCTCTTTCGAGTCCTAATTGCATAAAAAGTTTAGGGCATGTAGGATCTACCTGAAAGCTTCCAGCAGGAGGAGGTGAAGATGATCCAGCATTAGCCATAAGAGCAACATTCCCTAGCTGCTCCTCTTCATCACTATCTGTATCATCCCAGCTTTTCCCTTCTGCCAGATAAGACTTGCTTTTATAATTCTGATTTCCAGAAGTACCCTGATGTTTTCTCACAAGTGCATCATACTTCTGCTTCAGCTCATCGTAGGAATCTTTTCTTTTTCCTTGAACCTTGGGCTGTTTGCATTCAGTTGCAAAGTGTCCTGGTTCACCACAGTTGAAGCATTTGAACTTGCTTCTATCCACCATCCCAGTCTTGTATCCTCCTTTGCTTGTAGAAGATGAATAACCTCCTTTCTGAAACCTGTTCACAGTAGGTTTGTACTTGTAGGAGGGATTCTTCCTGAATCTCATGTTTCCAAACTTCTTGGCAAACAGTGATAGAGATTGATCTTCTAATTTTTCTAGCTCTTCCATTGTATAGAACTCATCATCACCACTGGAAGAAGCAGTCTGACCCATCTCAGGTACAACAAACTCCTGAGTGGTTTTAGAAGGAACAACAACATCCTTCTTCTTTTCTTCCAGTACAGGTGACTCAACAACTAGAGCTCTCGAATGGTTCTGTGTTTTACCCCAGCCATATCTCTGTTTACTCTGAACTTGCTCCAGTTCATAAGTTTTCAAAACTCCGTAGAGTCTTTCCAGAGAAATCTCATTCAGATCTCTGCTTTCCCTGATGGCAGTGATTCTGTGTTCCAGATGTTCAGGAAGTGTTAAGAGAAATTTCATTTTGACCTCTTTCTTGTCGTAGTATTTCCCATTTAAATTTAGATTATTAATCAGATTATTAAGTCTGATAAACACTTCTGAAATCCCTTCTCCGGGATTGGAACCAAACTGTTCATACTGAGCCATCAGTATCTCTTTCTTGTTTTCTCTAACTTCATCTGAGCCTTCATTGATGATCTCTAACGTATCCCAGATTTGCTTGGCGTTTGTACAATTAACAATAGCATTGTACATTACTGGATCTAGAGATTCCACTAAAATTAGTTGAAGAGCGTCATCTAAGTTCATCTGTTCACCCTCTTCATCTGTATACTCATGAAGTTCTTTCGGAATGGTCTGATGAGGTATTAACACACCTTCTTCTTCGTGTGCTAATATGACTTTCATCGGAATAGAAACACCTTTGTTTAATATCCCGATATATTTTCTGTTGGCTGTGCGGAGGAATAATAACATGTGCCTCTTCCATAGGCCAAAGTGTTCCTTGCTGAACGGTGGGATTTTAATGCTACTGATCTTTTGTGTACTCATTTTTAAAGATTTAAAATGAATAGTGTTTGGATGAGAAATGGATTTTTGAAAGAAAAATATTTTAAATCAAAATTAATTTTTGGAATAAAATTAATTCGAATAAAAAATATTTGGACGTTACAGAGTGTGTATAGGATCTGATACGGAAAATGGTATCAACTGCTCTGATGCCAATTGTTAGGTCCTGAAACGATTGTAGAAGGGGGGGTTGAATACAATCGTCACTAAAAATCGCGGCGGAATAATCTGATTTGAATTAAACTTGTTAATCAGATTTTAATTAATTAATATAACAATGTTTTAAGTCGTTATATAATTAATAAGGTTCGTTTTAATGTCCACTAAAGTTCGTAGAATAAATTCGACAGGATGTATTCTAGTTTAGTGATTAAAACAACCGAGTGATCAAAGCACAGAAAACTGTGGATATATATAACAATTGCAAGTTACAAACAACTTGAAAGCTTTTACAATGCTTGAACAACTTTGAAATGAAGAAGTGAAGCCATATATATAGGCAAATCACTTGGAACTAGGTATGACATTGAAAGGAATGACTTAGTAGCTTAGGAATGACATTACAAAGCAAAGCCATGCCAAAAGGAAGGAAGGAATGACATTTAAAAGGAATGTCATACTGCCATACACAGTATGACATTAATTCCTTGGCCTTCAAGGGTCATTTGGCATGACATAACTAGCCAAAGTCATAAGGAATCAAGAGGTATGACTTAATAAGACATAGAGCATCAAAGGGTATGACATTCTAAGTCATACAACACAAGTCATACACATTTACTAAGAATGTCATACTGATTGACACGGTATGACTTTCTTAAGTCATACAACCGAATGTCAGAAGCAAGCAAACGGTATGACTTTCTATCAGAAAGTCATATCAACTGATTAAACCATGCTAAGCTCATCAGAATGACATTTTAAAGACATGGGAGGAAAGCCATGATGAGTGACACGGTATGACATTATTGAATAATGTCATACCGACTGCTATATGTATATAAACACTTGTATTTAATTAAATAAATATTCAATAATCACTTAATTAATTATATTAATCATATAAATTCATAAATTAAATTAATTCGAAGGTGAATCAATTTAATAAATAAATTATACAACTAATTTAATTATTTTGATAAGTGAAGTGATTAAAGAAATATTTATATAATTCTTTTCTTCAAGCAGCAGGGACTCCAGACATGTTTAAACGCTGTAGATCTTCGTCTTGATTGAACGGCCACTTATAGTTGATGCAGAACATTTAATCTGAGTAGCTGACACACAAATGTACTGTCTGGTTCATCTGTATCTAGCTGAATTAAATATTCTTTATCAAATAAACATTTGAGACGTGGCTTGTTCGTCGATTCTTTGTCTTTGTAGTTCTTCTTCATTAGTAACAATAGTGTGGAATCTTCTGAATAAATAAAGTATTAAAACTTTATACCTTCTGGACTTCTGGACGTGCTACAAAAGATTATTTGTACACTGAGGCTTGAACATATTAATGAACTTCTTCCAGTGGTGTGCAGCAGCATCCTGAAATTCTTCAGACATATAATTTCAATAAATCACTTGACGTTCTTCGTACGGATTCCTTCAACAGTACTTGCTATTTACCTTGCCTTCTCATCAGAGTTGAGTTGGTACCTCTTTAATTACAAATAGGCTAAACATATGCCTTTCATTCAGGCTAGAGGAACAATGGCTGCTTGTATTTATCTTTTGAATTCTGGAAAATGTAAGATATAATCCAGACTGTACTTAGTATTATTTCCTGTTTAAATTAGTGTGCTTTTTCATTGTGTCAGTTGAGTTATCCTCTTAAAGGATTTGCTTGTCGAACTCTAACAAACAAATAGGGGGAGATTGTAAAGCATAATGTAACGTAAATGTAATTACGATAACTCAACGCAACAAAAGACATGAAACAATACGTAAGTATAATACAGGAATCTACAGGTTGGAGATTCGATATGAACAGACAAAGACAATCAAGATATCTGAGACGAGCATCAGTCCACTCGAAGAAGTTCATTAACATGTTCAAGCCTCAGTGAAGAATAAAGCATAATCAGTGTCTGCTATCAAGATTGCCTGAAGATCAAGTATCAAAGACCAGAAGATTCCAGTATATTTAATTTGATTATTTATAATCAAATTTATCGAAGCAACGTCTAACCCGGAATGACTGATCAAGTATATATTATCAAGCAAAAGAATTCAAGGGATTATTTCAGTTCGAGTCGTTCTTGAACCAGACCAGTGCACAGGACGTCAGGACATACGAAAGTATTCAGTGGATTCAATCAACGGATTAATTGATCAAGTCAATCGAGCTGCTCCAGAATATATTGCCAAAGAACTCATTATTATATATATATATATATATATATATATATATATATATATATTAATTGTGAATTACCTGAATATAAATAATTCAAGTAATTAAATAAACACAATTAATAATATATATATATATATATATATATATATATATATATATATATATATATATATATAATGGTGCAAAAATAGGAGTCCAAGAAAAATGCCTAAGTACTTATATACTACATACAGGGGAGGCGCCAACTCTGTTGAAGCGCAAACTTTGACCAAGTCAAAGTTTGCGCCTCCACATCCTTTCCATACTTAGAAAATCTTTAAGTGTTCACAGCTACACTGGGGATAAGCCTTATGGCGCAACCTTTGACCCAAAGTCAAAGATGGCGCTACGTACATTGGAGATTCAAAAGCGCAAGTTCAAGTGATTTATTCTAAGGACAAATCACTCTCCTCTACTGTGAACATTGTGGAGCGCAAGTATTGACTGGAAAGTCCTGGCGCCAAGTTTGACTCCTCCAGGTGGCGCAACCTTTGACCTCATACATATATATACACATATATACATCCTCAAGCGCAAGTTTGTGATATATATGTGTATATATATAACTGGCGCCACTTCAATTACATTTTGGAGTTAGATTTATTTTGATAAATCAAATCCGTCCCGAACGAACTCAAGTCGTCCAGGACGAACTCGTTAACCATGGTTAGATTTTGAAAGCCTATAAATAGAGCTTTGTAGTTTCATTTGAAACTAACTACACACTTTGTAAATGCACACACTATACACATTCTCGAGAGTTAAATTAGAATATCATTTTTATCGAGAGTTTGTATTAGAGTGATTGTAGTCTCTGCAGCCGACACTTGTGTTGGAATTTGTAGCACCCGAGGATTATTTCTAATACAAAGAATATTCCCCGACTTACTGGAGTTGTTTATTTACGATTGATTTAACATGGACTGAAACAGAATTATCCGCAATTAAATTAAATCGAAGAAATTGGTATAGACGTATTCAACCCCCCCTTGTACGTCTGATTGGACCTAACCCGATGAAATTTCGATCTGTACTTATGTGTGCATGTTTCACAGCAGCTATGAGCACTTCCTTGGTAGCAAATAGAGCTCCTTCGGTCAACTCATCGGTGGCGGGATCAAACCCGAGTGACATAACTGCGTCCTTGTTGGACACAATCACAGGCTCGTAATCCTGGGATCCAAACCATGCAGCTCTAGGTTCATGAATAGACAATGCCTCTGTTTGCAAGTGCATGTTTCCCTCTCTGTCTTCATCGGAATCAACCTCCGAGAAATCTTCACTTTCCGCAACATCCTCCTGTGATAGATTCCACTCCGAATCGTCACTGCTGCTTATGGCTCTTTCCGAGCCATACTCTTCATCATCCTCCTCGTTCTCCAGTGCAAGAGCTATAGCTGCACCTCTTTTCGGGGTTTCACGAGGCGGTGATGGCTGTCTACCACTCAAATCATCCTCGTCCACAACCTCTTCAACAACAAAACGACCCGTATTACTCGAGCCACCACCAAACTCTCCAATCGTCCCGTAGTTGTAGCCGCTAGACCACCCTTGCATGCCCTGGCTTTGTCCATAGTTCCCCCCATAATCGCCTCCAAAACTCCCACCGTAGTTTTCAACATAATTTGAAATTTGGCCACCTGCAGCGGTTTGTCCGGTTTGTCCATAGTTCCCCCCATACTCGCCTCCATAGTGTTGGCTGGGTTGAGTAATACTCTCAGCCTCGATAAACAATGATACGTCTCCACCCAAGTGAAATCTCTCGGGGATACTTAACATCCTACGAACATCGTCATCCGATTTAACAGACTTCACAAAGAACCCCGAAACGAGGTTACTAACCCCGATTCGAGGATATTTGACACTAAGCTTGACATCCCAATGATGCCTACTTATATGCATCAACCCGAACACCATATCTCGTAGTTCTTCAAGTGAGCTGCTCAATTTCACATACATCATTTCTTTCGGATCTAAGATGTAGAGAACATCGTTATCTTGTTTTATGATTTCACCTTCCCAGAAGAAATTAACGTTTACGTATCCGTCCATCTTTGTTTTGGGTTTTTTGTAGTGGTTTTGCTTTTGGTGGTTTTGGTGTTCTGATAGCTTGCCAATGAGGTTTTTTCAAGTGATGATGGTTTTGTGCATAGGCAACCACAAATGCTTCAGCTTCTAAGGACGAATTTCAAAGTTAACCACTGTGCTTCAATAGTGCATGCAATTTCAAAGTCCACTTATTGGTATGCAGTCAATCTATCAATGAGCAATAAAGTAAATCTTCTTGCTGCTGAATGAATGATTCTCTGAACAAGCTGAGCTGCATAAATCCATTGATATTATTGCATGCTGCACTATGTGTTAAATGTGAGGGATGTGACCATATGAAAAAAGCTGATGCACACTGTTCAAAAACTCATAATTGCATGACTTTAAACAAGCTGCTGCAAAGAGATGATTTGAGCATACGAAAAAAGCTGCTGCAAACAGATGATTTGACCATACGTTTTAATTTTTTTTCACACTCTTTAGAAAAATACATTAAATAATATACATATATACACGCACATGTGTATAATATATATACACACATATATAATATATATATATAAATATATATATATATATATTTCAATCTTTAATTTATATATATATATATATATATATATATATATTATTTACATTATGTATTTTATATTATATAACCCTTAATTTTTATATTCGTAAAAAAAATAATTAAAAACCCCCCTCCCCTCGGGTCGCCCTTGCCACGGGCGACCCGTGGGAGAGGGAAAAAACCCACGTAGGGGTCGCCCTTGGCAGGGGCGACCTATGTGCGTAGCATGGGTCGCCCTTCTCAGGGGCGCCCCTTGCTTTACCAACATCCTCATTTGGGTCGTCATTTTTCATATGAATTAGACTGGTTAGTTTTGAAAACTCGAAAAAAAACTGGTTGTTTTTGAAAAGTGGTTGAACAAACTGGTCATAAATGAAAGAGAGCCTCACTTGTTTAATTAATAGTTGTTGAATATTGTACTTATTTAACGATAGTATTCAACAATCATATTTGACTGTTCAGTGATATAGTGATATTCTGCCGAACAACTGAAACTTATATTTTGCTTGTGTCTCCAGAAGCATGAGCTTAAAATAGTTTCTGTTTCTTAAAAAAATTAAAAATATTTATTAAAAAATTGACAGTGTTAACTTTTTTTTTCATAATTTCTACTTATTTTCCAAACGGTTTAATAACTTAAAGTCTTAACTTGCTTTTCAGTGATTTCTACTCCACTTTTTTTAGTTTACATAAAAATTCACTTTTTCTAATTTAATCCAAAAGATCCCTTTATCACATAATGTGAACATAACTATATAATAAATAAATATGAACATAATTATCACACAGGATATAGTTGTTTGACGCGTAGTATAATATCATCCGCACCTCTTATTCCTGTTTTGGATCATCCCCAGCAGTGTTTTTTGACCATTCAACACCCCCTCTATATAACCACTATCCATCTGCCACTTGATCATCATTTTCTCATCCAACAAAATGAGCTCTCAATCTGTTCAACACATCTCAGAGTGTTACATCAAACCATCTCACCTTTCACAAGACTCTAAAAAAGTCATTCATTTGGCAACATGGGACTTGGCCATGCTCTCTTTTCATTACATTCAGAAGGGCCTTCTCTTCAAAAAGCCTGATGCTCAACACAACTTCATTCAACCTTTTCTAGAGAGCCTTAAACATGCTCTTTCCATCACTCTTGCTCATTTTTATCCCTTAGCTGGTCGCCTGGCCCGAAAACAGCAAGATTCGCGTTCTTTCATTGTGTTCATTGATTGCGTTAACAGTCCTGGTGCAAGATTTGTGCACTCTTCAGTTGACACAACAATTTCGGATATTCTTTCACCGCCTTATGTTCCAGTAATTGTTCAAAATTTTTTTGATCATCATAAGGCTGTCAATTATGATGGCCTTGACATGTCGTTGCTCACGGTCCAAGTGACAGAGCTCGTCGATGGCATATTCGTAGGATGTTCAGTTAACCACTCTGTGGCTGATGGCACCTCTTACTGGAATTTTTTCAACACTCTGTCTCACGTTTTTCAAGGGTCACAAGTCACACCACCAGTCCATGAACGGTGGTTTCCGGATGGATATGGTCCATTTATCGGTCTCCCTTTTACGCGTGATGATCAATTCATCAGCAGATATGATGCCCCGGTTCTGAAAGAAAGAATCTTCCATTTTTCAGTCGCGAATTTAGCAAGAATCAAAGCCAAGGCAAATGCTAATTGCAAAGACAACAAGGCTATCAGGATATCATCTTTACAAGCCTTGTCAGCAATAATATGGCGTTGTGTGACGCGAGCACGAGGCCTGACAGAGGATCAAATCACTAGCTGTTGCATGCCCGCGAATAACAGATCAAGATTAGACCCCCCTGTGTCGAAAAACTACTTTGGAAACTGCATTCAGATACTAAGAACATTCACTACAGCAAGCAAGCTACTTGAAAACAACTTCGAATGGGCTGCTCTCCAATTGAATAAAACCATTGTCCAACACGACGATGAATCTGTGCGTAAATCTGTGGCTACATGGCTGGAAACTCCAATTACTTACCAATTAGCACAACTGGTTGATCCTGGTACCGTTGTAGTATCAAGCTCACCGCGTTTCAACATGTATGGGAACGAATTCGGATTCGGGAAGCCTGTGGCAGTTCTCAGTGGATATGGCAACAAGTTTGATGGTGAAGTGACATTGTATCAAGGAAGTGAAGGCGGAGGGAGTATCGACACATTAATATGCCTGAATCCGAATATAATGAGAGCACTGGAATGTGATGAGGAGTTCTTGGATGTTCTTAATTGTTCATGTTAAAACTAATGGGCATTTGGATTGTGGTTGGGAATGGAATCGGGAATCCAAGCACCTAACACAATGGTTTGAGGTTTCAATCTTGTTATTCGGGCTCATTAACCATGATTCAATCAGCTCCTAATTAGTTAATCAGAAGCATTGACATGTTTGAAAAATTATCACTTCAATTTATCATCTTGTTCCCCTAATTGTTAAGAAAGTATAAGTATTCACGTGTCCTGCTCGAAGAGCTTGTTGTATTAATCTGTTTTCGTGTTTCTGGGACTCTTCTGTTATAACGATTCATGTACTCATCTCATGACCATAAGTTCATAAGAAGTTTATGTGACAAAGGCAGCGGATACGTGCTGATTAGTAATATCACTTGTTTCCAGAGCCACACAAACAACATCCTTGCAATTTCTACCACACAAACGGAGTGAATAATCGTGATTAATCTTTATTCGGTAACTCGCTAGACTGATTAAATCTCCAATATCCGATTAATTTTTCATCAATTCAATTAATCAGAAATTTAATTAATCGTCGATTAATTGTTATTCCAAATTTTCACCGATTAAGTCCGATTTCCTATTTTCAATCACTAATTATTTACTTAGCTAATTCAACATCATTTCTGTGCGATAAAATTTGTAAAAATGGGGTAAATTAACAAAGACTTAAAAAAAATAATTTATTTTGAATTTTTTTGATAAACAAATCTGTTTTTTTTTTGAAACTCTCATTAAACCTATGTTATTAAAATAATCCATCAGCCAACAAGTAAATAGTAAATATTTGTAAATCAAAATTCAAAAGTAAAACAAAAATTATATATAACCACCATTTCCAATTTGTATTGGCATTGTACACATCTTACAAGACTAATGGCTACAATTTCGTCTTGTTCGATTGGCTCCGTATCGTTGAACACAGAAAATATTGTTGCCCGGAACCCGACCCAGATTGTACAATTCTCAGTTGGGTCTTCCGGGTCGGGTTTTTTTCAAAATGGGTTGACCTTGAAGACATCATCTTGTTCTCAAGCTGTCAAAAAATCAGAATCAAGTGTTGTTAGTATAAAAGCAAGAGCAGCTACAGGGAAGAGCCTTTATGATTTCACTGCCAAGGTATGCATGTATGTATGTATATATTCATCATTCTTTTGCTGCTTCTTTTTTATTTTGAAGTTATGATTGGTGAACTTGATGGAGAGTTTTAAGTTATAGTAGTATCTAATTCCATTCAGTCTTTAAGGAATGGGTTTTATTATGTGTGTGTAGTTGCTGCATACTTTACAATCATTGAATTTTTATAATAGTCTTATACCTTATACCTTATACCTTATGTATGTATGTCATTGTAAACATGAGTGTACAGATGATGTGTACCAAATTTCGCTAGCAATTTTGCATCCGCGTAGTCTTCTTGTAGTCTACGAGATATGTTTGGGATAATTAAGTGATGTTATCATGTAAATTTAGTGGGAAAAACTCTCAAGTTAGCAGGACAATCTCGATTACTTTTGCCTTTTTAGACTGAAATATGAAATCACATGTGATTTACATATCTTGCATAATTGATAGAAGAGCTTATCCAGGTTTATGTATGTTCTTATAAATGGATTTTCAGTTTCGGAGTTAAGTACCTAGTAGAAAAAACTGTCAAGCAAACCTAATGTATGTTCTTGAATTGAAGTTTTATCTTAGTCTAGAAGTGGAATTTTTTTGTATTCAGAGTTAAACATTAAAGTGGCCATTCATATCTTTTTACTCGCTGGCTTAACGAAGTATCATTTGAATCGCCAAAGTTATAATAAATATCACACATGTACCTCTAGGTATGTGTTTGGGGAGTACATTAATATTGATTACGTTGTACAGTGTACACATTTTTCTTGAATGTTACCGCAACCAAGTAAAAAGTCGTGAGTTTTAGTATAGTAAATAAGTTTTTTTAAAATCTAATTGTATTACCTAGAATACAATATCTCACAACTTTTTACTTGGTTGTGGTAATATTCAAGAAAAATGTGTAAACCTCAATCAATATTGATATCACTTCTCGAACACATATATAGAGATAATTGTTATCAATTAAGTGATTCAAATGACACCCCGTTAAGACCAGTGAACAAAGTGATATATGACCTCCACTTCAGTAACCACATTGATATTTAGCCTCTTGCTTTCCGTTTATAAGGTTAAATATCAAAGTGATCATCGAAGTGTAGCTCATATATCATTTTGCTCACCTATCTTAACGTGGAATCATTTGAATCACTAAAATCATAATAATTATCAAACAAGTACATTTAAATATCTGTCCGGAGAGTAAAATTAATTTTGATTAAGTTTTACTCATTTTTCTTGAATGTTACAACAACCAAGTAAAAAGTTGTGATATTCTGGTATTTCAGATATTATATTTAGATTTTATAAAGTTATTTACTATTTATTTTAAATTTATAGTCATTTTATTTGTTTTAATTAGAAATAAATGGTAAATAACTTTTTAAAACCTGAATATATCATTTGAAATACGAAAAATCACAACTTTTTACTTGGTTGGTAACATTCAAGATTTTTTTGTCAAACTCAATCAATATTAATATTACATCCTGAAACACATATTTAGAGGTGCAAGTTTGATATTTATTAGGGATATGTTCAATGGTACCATTGCACAATTGGTTTTTCCCAGTAGTATCTTCACTTCTATTGCTTATGTCTTTAGTAACCTTGTACATATGTTATATATATATATATATATATATATATATATATATATATATATATATATATATATATATATATATATAAAATACCCATTATGTTAAGCACAATTAGGTAAAACGTAATAGAATTGATTCCGGATTGTGAAATAATTTTAAATTTTAAATTCTTGCAAAAAAATATGCAAAAGACCTTTAAATTTTGAATCATGCAAAATGCGGGGTGAAAATGATTGATATATATTCAAATTTAATCACCAAACTTTGACCATTAATATCTCATTCACTTTTGCTCGGTTTTACATGATTTATGAGTCTATCACATGTTTTTTTTGCAAAGATATCAGGTATATAATATATTTTACGGTCTACAATTAATTCCATGACATTTTACGTAATTTCACTTAATATAAGGGTATTATATGTAGAAAATCAGATGTACATGGTTATCATAGATAGAAGAAAAAAAAATGTGATGGTACCATTGAAAGACAATTGTACAATGGTACCATATAGAATATCCCTATTTCTAATGAGTAATGATTCAAATGATACCCTGTTAAGATCAGTCAAGTGATATATGACCTCTACTTCAGCAGCCACTTTGATATTTAACTCTCCGTTTATATTGTCGTGTAAATGTCAATCAAAGTACACTAAGTAATTTATCACTTGGGAAAAATAATTTACATGCAGGATATTGATGGGAAGGATGTTAACCTAAGCAAATTCAAAGGGAAGGTTGCATTAGTTGTGAATGTTGCTTCGAGATGGTATATTCTTTTACTTGATAACTGACTGTAGTTATATTAACCGGCTTTAGTTTTGTGCGAGGAGATGTGACTAAATCATTTGTATCAGGTTCAGAGTTTTCTCTTCTTCTTAATGTTTAGCTAAATAAATGCTATTGCGAAGCTGGGCAAAAAGTTTTTTGTATGCCATAAAACTCGAATATTTTTAACGCTTTAGGAGTTTGGTTATTTGAGGTTTCTGTCTGGGGGAACTGCATTCATGAGGAAGAATGATAATAATAATTATTACTGTTACTTTTTGTTTTTACCAGAAATTCAAGGACGGGGTGGCCAACACATCTCTTGCACCAACACTTTTGGTTTCACAAATTTAGATAGGAGAAAAGACGAGACTTGATAATATATAAATCTACATATCAGTAGTCCTTGTAACTCCTGTTTACATATAGAAAGTTGATATCCTACAATGCCAAGATGGAAGTTCTATGAATTTTAAGGGATATATAATAATAATAATAATATATGTATATATATGGAGAGAGAGAGAATCCTACTCATACAAACCACTAGCATAAAAACCAATGCAATTAAGGAAAATGAGAAGGGTTGTGGGGGCCAGTTATGGCCCCGGAGGGGGCCTAGATGGGGCCTGGTTTGGGCTCTTGGGCTACCTAGAGTCTGTCCAAGACCTGTCCAGAGCCTTGGTGAGGCTCTCGTGGGCCCGAGGTGGATCGAGTGCTGACGAGGGTGGCTCGAGGTGGGTGATGTTATATAGGAGGTGGGTGATGTCATATAGGAGGCAATTGCTCAGATGCAAGCCACTAGAATAAAAACTAAACTACAGACGTTCAATTTGTAAGTGGAACAGTTATGAATTATATAATCTCAAGGAGTGTAAGCAGGAGGAGCTCGAGCCAAATGACAGCGGTGCTTAACTTATCTGCATAAAGAGGGTATCTTTTGCTTCCAAAGTAGGCTCATTTTTCATTTTTTTGTTTGAACTTGCCTACTTAGGAGATCGAGCCACACTTAGGTTTGTTTGTTGAATAGATCATATAGCGGTACTAAATAACTGTAACTGAATTTCGATTTACATAAAGTTAAAGTTAAAATTTTCGCTATATACATAAACTCCCTTAAATGTACACTTTATTTATTTATTTATTTATTATTATATGTGTACACCTTTCCTTGTGAGTTTATATTCATACGCAATTTATATGGTTGTCCTGATGTTCCTCTTTATATCTCTATTTATCATTTGATCTAACTGTAGACTTGACTTTTTCAGTGGGTTGACGACTTCAAACTACTCAGAACTTTCACAAATATATGAGAAGTACAAAACTCAAGGTTAGTTAAATATGTTATCTTTCAATGTGAATGAGTATAGGGTATTATCTCTGCTAGATGAGTGTGTATCTTATTAATGATTGTAGTATTATAGTAGTGCACTAGTGCCTACAGCTGATGGCTGTGGATTGGTATTAGGCATTGTCCAATGACAGAAATTTGAATAGTCACATACATTGCCTTCACTGAGGCTTGAATCCTCGACCTTTTATTATCAAGATAAGAGGGGTATCCACTAGGCTACAAGGCTAGAGATTGTACATTCCTTTGCTGTACCTGTAAATCCCATATTACTTTAGCATACTGCAGAAGATTGATGACGATTCCTCTCTAGGTACTTGTTATGATATCAAGTTATATGAGTTCAGAAAAAGAAGTATTTCTTCAGGCTTCTGCATATTAGGAGTGCTATAGATATCATTACAGTTAAAATCATTTATGTATTAATTTTCCTTAAGCTGTTTCTGTGTGTAGCAGTAATACAATTTTACTTGAGTAGTTTCCTTTCAGCACTGGACATGTAGCAGCCTCTGTCTCAACTAACTCTCTCTCTCTCTCTCTCTCTCTCTCTCTCTCTCTCTGTGTGTGTGTGTGTGTGTGTGTGGGTCTAAGAACTAAGATTACTCATTTGGGTAAAAGCTGCATCCATACCCAATATATGGTGTTATGAATACAAATTCATTTTTGGCAGTTTGTTTTTAATGTAGGTTTGAGTTTGGAAAGTATGAGACAAACAAAATTATCTAGCAACATATTACATATAATGACACATTAGACTTTGTATTGAATACTAGCCCTAAACCCGTGCAAAGCACGGGCGACGGTATAATTTTAAATTTATTATACATATATTAAATTTTAACATCATTTTATTAGCGTTATAGTTTTAATGAATTGAAATTTTATTAATTATATTCTCTCTTAAAGAATATTTTTTATATTATAAAATTAATAAAATTAAGAAAAGTTATATGATGGTTATTGTTTGTTTTTGAGTAGAATACTTTATAAGTAAGGAGAGACATGTTGATATGTCCCTCATTATTAATATAATTGATTATATAATTTCTTTATAAAAAAAAATTCCAAATTTTATATTTATAATTTTATTTTTAACGTCACTGTATTATAAATTATATTTAAAAGGATAATGATGAAGTTTTGGTTGTATAATACATCAGAATTGTTTGGAGTCCTTGAAACTGTTTGAATTTCTTTAGTGATGTAAGAGCAAAAGACCTCCATGTTTTACAAGACTTGTAAAGAGTACCAAACCAAACAAACATAACCAAACCAAAAATTTGTACGACTACAAATTATACCCATGTTGGCTTATTATAGTATAGTATAGATATGTTTGTACTCATTGCATACACTATATATAGTCTATATGTTTTTGTATTGTTATGACTATTTAGAAACTTAAGAAAAAAAATTCCAGTTGTCTCAATACCAATTTCCTAGACAAGTCAGTGTATGAAACATACGACGATTTAGTAATTCGGTGTGTTCCAATTTTTATTTTTTTAAGAATGAGATTCTTTAACCTGCGTTATTTCTTGTTCTTAGCTTCCTGTTGTCATGCCCCTTGCAATTGACTCCATTTTCGTGGCTTTGTAGATTCCATACATATCTTAATGTGGTCAATACCAGTCACAAATATTTTTACAGTTTTCCAAGTAAAGTCTATATATTTCTTAATTGTAGTAGAGCCGAGTTTAATTTCGGCAGTGCTATGTACATTAGCAATTTCTTTAAAGGTAGGAACAATTCTTGAGCTGTTGAATTATATTCAGGTGTGCTATCTGAATACTCTGATGCACTGCTGTATACATACTACATATTTCTGGTATGAGTACTTTATGTAGCCATATGTCTTGTAGAGTCTCAGTACTTTATGTGGCCATGAAAAGAAGAGAAATAAGGTAATTCATATCTCTGGGACTGTTCACTAAGATGATACATTGTTTTTGTTTTGAACCATCTAAAATATATGCTATTACGACGGAACAATCAATGTTATTACTTATTAGTATAATTTGAAGGTTAATGATTCTATGGGATGTCTTCAAAATTCGGCCTGAACTGATAACAGTACATATGTAACATATCATTCTGTAATCTACTTTCAGGTTTCGAAATATTAGCTTTTCCCTGCAATCAGTTTGGGTTCCAAGAGCCGGGATCAAATTCAGAGATTAAGCAGTTCGCATGTACAAGGTTTAAGGCAGACTTCCCTATTTTTGACAAGGTTCGACAAGTGTATCTCTCTGTAACAACCCCCTCCCCCGCTGAACATACACAATGCAATATGCTGGGATGTAGCAGATATTCTAAGTTTGAGTCGGCTAATATTCAGTTCTTAAATTTTCGATAACTCACCGTAATATAAAATAATTCTATAAAGGTCTTTGGAAGTGATTACAACACTCTCGTTAAGTAAAATTCCATATAAAGAATTAAACTTGAATATTAAGGAAGCATATTTATATAGTCGGTTGTACCACGTATGTTACCTTGCCAACACACCCGAACTTTGGAACAACTAGAAATTATTAAGATTGACAGACATTAGCTGATTGGCAGTGTATTTTTCGAAAAATCGAGCCCTAGATTGTAGAAAAGGATTCTGACGGGATAAATAAATGTACTCAGAATTACCATTAAGGCATGCAGGCCAAGGCTTTTGAGAAGACAATGAGTTTATAAATTCATCCAATATATAAGATTCTAATTTAGCAAGAACTTAATTTATTTACCAAAACATCAGCTTTGATCCAGAACACTTCTTCCCACAGGCCATAGATCTTCCTCTCACAGCACTTTATTTCACAGCGGTTGGGTACATCAATGACAACTTGGCCTTAGGAGAGACTTCATCGTCAAATTTTCTCGAGTCTTCAATGTTTGATCTATAGTCAAGTCTCGTCACTTGTCTTTGGTACAACCATAATCTTCTTCGTTATTGCTTCTCAACAGAAGTGGATATGTTGTGTACATGGACTAAATATTCACTTTCTTCTATAATCATCCATGAACAGATAGATGTGCGATATGCATGCAATGTGAAAATCACTAAAAAATTATTGGTTAAGCACTAGTAATTGCGTAGGGACTTGTCCTGGTCTGTCAAATAGTATTAAAACATATTTGTTTGTACAGAATATAGTATGTAACTTTGAGTTGATATCTATTAGGTAGTATAATGTGTGTGTGTCTGCATGCGTTCGTTTGCACATGCAGTTTATATTTGTAATTAGGGATCAGTGTGTTTAAGACAAAAATTGAGAAAAACAAACTGGTCGATTTTAGTTACTTTAATACAAAACTGTGAACTGCTCGTCACTTTTGGTTTTTCAATGAATTTAATACATAACAGGTTGATGTGAATGGCCCATTTACTGCTCCAGTATATCAGTTTCTGAAATCAACCAGTGGAGGATTCTTAGGTGATCTCATTAAGTGGAACTTTGAGAAGTTTTTAGTGGACAAAAATGGCAAAGTTGTTGAACGATATCCACCAACAACATCACCTTTCCAGATAGAGGTTAGTTTCTTCACTGAGGCTTAGTAAGCTTATGTTACTCTGAAGTAAGTATGTGAATCATGACAATTCTTTCCAAAATGCTCTGTTTAGATAACTATTTAATCCAGAATGTGCATCTTAAGAATCTTATTAAGTAGTAGAAAAAGTAGATATCGTACGAAAGGAATGAAAAAGTAGTTAGTTGCACAGGGTCATTCTCACATGATTATTAAGTGGGTTATACATGTCTGTAAGATAATTTTTTGAAAGACGAAAATTATGGAAGGCTAGATGTCATAAGATGCAGGGGGTTAGTGTGTCTACTAAAGCACATCATTCCAACTTTTTGTATCCCTGGGTGCTTTAAACGTCTCTTGATCATCATTGTTTGTTTTACTTGTTTACTTTTAGCTAGTTTTATAGATGGAGCGCCCAAGATGATATTTAGATTAGAAGAGGACTACCAAATATTTTCATCTTAGCGAAAAATAAAAACATCGTCGTGAACAACTGATGTAGATTCAGGCATTCAGCCACAAGTTACACGAATGGATACAACGTGCAAATCCCAGTTGAGTTTGTCAAATTGGCCATCAAGATTTTGCGAAAGAATTCGAAAACTAGTCTAAATTCTAAGACCTCAATTAGAAGAGTGAGGGAACTTCATTAAGTGACTGCTTTATGCTCATTGTACATATTTACCGCACACAAATCCTCGATGTGTTGACATTTAATGATGTTTACTTACATGTTACAAAGTTAAAACAACTCCTCTATGATATGCCTTTACGATCTTATATCTCTTATATATGTAATCACTTTCAAAGTTTTATTATTTCTGATATTTCCGATTACTTGCAGAAAATTTTTTCTGATATTTTTATTATATACTGATTTTGGATCTTCTGCAGAGAGACATACAGAAGCTTCTTGCTGCATAGCTTTCCTGGCCTTTGTTTCCATTTAAACTCTCTATGCTACGACTGCTGCTGAGAAGAACGTAACATTCTATACTTGTAAACATCGCTAAACTATATGTTACAGTCTTGCATGACATTCTTATCCAACTTGTCTTGTAGCCGGTATATATAACACTGTGGTTGGTAAAAGAATTGCAAGTTGAAGAGAGAATTTCACTTGGTTTGTACTTTGTGAATGATTAAGTATCGGTTAATGAAAATTTGGTTAAGCATCCAATAGGTGCTCTGGACGAAAATGCTTAGGTAATTGCATAATGAAAGATGCCTTAATTAGTCTATTACAAGTAATTGGGACTGCAAAGAACGATGACTATGATATATATATTTATCTGATATATAAATAGTATCCCAGTCGAACTTGTCCGTGAGTACAAAATCATTGTCAAGCAATAAAAATTTCCACATTCAATAATATCTGGGTCCGACTGTCGACTATTTCCACATTCGCACAGTAGCACTAAATTAAAGCAATAATAATCTTAAATTTGAAAAGTCAAGGAAGACCCTCCCGTGAAGCCCACGGCGGATATTTTTATTTAAACGTAGCATTTCCCTTCAGCTTTCTTATCAAATCTATATCCTCTTTTCTTTCCAATGGACAGAGACCAAGAAAAATTCCGATTTCTCAGCTTCTTAGGCATCTTCAAAGAAGCCTTCAATATCACCACCTCACACAAAAAGATTTTCACCCAAATAACACTCTCTCTTATCCTCCCTCTTTCTTTCATCTACGTGTCGCAAAACGAAATCTCCGGATTCGTGTTCGGACAAAATGAAATCATCAGCCCTAGTACAAATTTCACTGATGATACTCAAATGGAATCTCAAACATATGCCAACCCTCCAAATATCTTCTCATCCGAGACGACCTCGTTTTGGCTATTCAAGCTAGCCTTCTTCATTTCTTCGATATTACTTTCCCTCGTTTCGACATCCGCCGTTGTTTTCACCGTTGCATGCATTTACAGCGCCAAAGAAACAACTTATAAGAAGGTCATGAAAGTGGTTCCCAAGGTTCTTAAAGGACTTTTAATCACTTTCTTCTGGATTTTCATTATTTCTTTTGCGGTCATCATGGGCGTCTCACTTATAATATTTTTAGTGGTATTTCTGGTTGTAATTACTTCTGGTGTACCAAGTACCCCTGGAGTTCCAGTTATGATCCTCCTCTTAGTTTTTGGAGGAATAATTTTGTTGGGTATTCTGTATATGAGCTTGGTGTGGCAATTAGCGAACATCGTATCCGTTTTAGAGGACGTCCATGGAATTCAAGCCATGAAGAAGAGCAAAAATTTGATCAAGGGAAATTCTGGACTTTGTGCTGCCGTTTTGGTGGTACTTAACCTATGTTTTCTTGGAATTGACCTAGGGTTTAAGGCCAGTGTGGTGGGTGGAGATTCGGTGTGGGGAAAGATATTGCATGCATGTCTTTGGGCTATGCTAATGTCTATATTGAGTCTCTTGGGACTTGTCATCCAGACCATCATCTACTTCGTCTGCAAATCTTATCACGGTGAGACTATCGGGAAATCATCGCTTGCTCATCGTCTTGAGGTGTTCCACAAAGATTATGATCAGCTGGATTCCCAGGAGGAGGTTTCCATGGTTTAAATTCCTGATGTTCTTTTTCGTTGTTATTTATAAGTACCACTGTTTCTTCTTCATGCTTATAAGTTAAAAGACTGAAATATATATGTTGTGTACTGGATTGTAAAGATATTTTACTTGCAACTTTCTGAGATTATTATTGTACACTGATGATTGTTGTAATTAGCGTGTACCTACGACTGTTTCTCTAGCTTGCATACGAGTATGATCACTTCACTGTTTCTCTAGCTTGTATGGAGTACTATAAGGTCTCCGACGACCAGGTTCTATAAATTTAAAGAATACTACAAGATAATAATTATATAAATTATAATACATTCGTTGAACAATTCAGATCAATCACTGTGATGTCAACCATTGGGTATTACACAAATTTATCTAAAGATACATGACACTTATGATATGACATGCATGTAATTTATTTGAGGGGATCGGTTCCCATCAAATCTATACTCTATATATACTATATTGTAATAAGTCAATATAGTATAATTCAGGGACGAAGCTAGCCAGAAGGGACCATGGCCCCTCCTAGGGTTTTCGTAGTATTGTAATTTTTATTATATAATTTTGAAAAAAATTGTATTATATCTATATATTTATATAAATATAAAAATTTGGCCCCCCTTAAAAAATATTTGTTCCTTCTAAGAAATATTTAACATTGTAAAATAATGTTTTAATTCTTAGATTTTTCTAATCTTTGTATTAGACCAAATTTAAAAATAAAAATAAACAAAAATATGAATATATATATACAATTATACTATTTAAAAAAAATTTGTAAAATGTGATATGTGATAAATATAAATGTTAATATGGTTCTTCTTTAAAAATAAGAATCTTTGGTGGAGGTCTTATCCAAGAAACTTATACCTCACTTCACCTCTTCATTTTCATAGAATAGTTAGTCCTCGTGCATTATCAATTTATTATTTAATATTAATATTGATCTACTCATCTTCAATTTAAATTTCATCATCCAGGTAATATTTTTACTTATTTAAATTTTAACTTGTTATCTTCTAAATAAGCATAATATTTTTTTTAAGTATAATAAATATATTTTTTTGAAAAGGAGTAAGTATAATAAACATAATATTTAGTTTTTGAGATATTGTCAAAATACAATTTCATTTAGTGTGTGTTACTTGCTAATTAAAGATTACTGTATAACTTAGAGTTTATGATGAGTATCCTGATCATTTTATACTTAAATATATTTAAAGAGAAATAGCTAAATATTTTTGTTGACAATTAGATCAAATAACCTTCTCCCACTATCTCATTTTAGCCGCTTTTGATATGTATTTTAAGGGTTCGAAAATCGGACCTTTACATATTTAGTTTTTAAAATATATATATCAAATAAAAGGTTAAAATCCAAACTTAATTTTATATATGAACCGAAATTTAAGGTTACAATGCTAATGAAAAATTTCACTGTATTGAAAAAAAAATTTGGCCCCCCTACAGATGTTTGCTGGCTTCGTCCCTGGTATAATTTGTAGTCAACTTTTTAGTTATATTTTCTGGTTTGTTACTCTTTCTCTGAAAGTACAAGTCTAAGTCTACAAGGGTTGGTTCAGCTGGTTAAAGAGGGGACAAGTATCCTCTTGGTCACAGGTTCGACTCCCAAACGGAGCAGAATTTGTGATTATGCCTCCTGGATCAGAGCCTGTCGCGCTTAGGTGCGGTTTACCTTGGTTCACGTAGTTTGCAGGCTATTGCGAGGGTAGCGGCTGCGGGTTCCTACGTTAAAAAAAAAAGTCTACAACATATGAAGGTCTATTACCCCTTACATTGTTAAATAATTTTAAATACTAAAACCACTCATTACAATACATTATTATATAATATCTTATAAAAAGGTTATAATGATGTTGAAAATAAAATTATAACTTTTTTTAAGCTTAACATATTCTATTTCAATACAAACACCTCATTATAACACTAAAATATTTATAATTTCATTATAACTTTTTTTAACCCTAACATATTTTATTTCAATACATATTAATAGATCTGGAATTCAACTCCTGATACATGACATATTAATATGTAAAATATAGACTCATCAATACATAATCGATTCCACTTCATATTAATATTAATATGTAAAATATGTGATGACATATTTTACATAACCAAAAAAATAATTAAAAGCAACCAACTATCTCAGGGTCGTGGCGGCTCCACTTCATTGTCAACATAAATACTCCCGCTCCATTTCCTATCTCACACCTTGCATCGTCTTTCCCCTCCCTTCATCTTTTCTTTCATCACCATCGTCGCATATCCCTCTCCGTCTTTGACGCCGTAATGTTTTAACCGCCGACGTCAACACACGCAACCACACAACCCCAAGCAAACAGACAAACACTCTCCTTTAATCTTAACGTTTCCTTCTCATCGTCGTTTACCATTCGATTCCTCTCCACCCCTCTTCCCCTTACGTCACACATAACGCAAAATCTCCATTCGATTTCTTTTTTTTTTTTTTTTGCTAAATAATCTCCATTCGATTTCTATAATGCTTTGAGAGAGATATAGGGAGAGGGAGAGAAATCTGTGATAGTGATGTATGTATTTGTGTGTATATGTGCTAATTGAAATCGTAAAATTGATCGGAGAGTGGAAGCGGAGGATATGGCTAGAAAATGAAACACTGCATGAACGTAAATATGAAATAACTTTGTGAGAACCGTATAACTGCAACAAGCATACTGAAATTTGGTATATGTGGTATAAATATATGCTCTATTATAACTAAACCGTCGTAAGTTAACATATTTAGGTGATTAAAAACAAAAAATAAATGAAAATAAAATGGTTCCAACTCCGTCGTAACTACACCGTCGTAAGTTCACATAATTATATAATTATAGCCATTTAAAAATGAAAAATAAATGAGAACGATATGTTTTTTTCCGTCGTAACTAAATCGTCGTAAGTTCTACTCTACGACGGAATTTTTATCATAAATTCTTTATTTATTGTTAAAAATTAATTTTTATTTCCTCCTATTTTTAAATTTCAATAAATAAAACTGGGGCCCATGAATTTAAAATGATGGAAATTCCGTCGTAAGTTGCTTTATTATTCTATTGGCAGATAGGACCCACTTATATAAAACTTACGATGAAAATATGTACTTGCGATTAATTTTTGAACTTTTCACGTGAGCAAAAATGACGGAAAAAATCCATCATAATTTGGCCATCTACAATCTGTTTAGTGTTAAAAATCTGTCGTAAATACCCAAAATTGTTGTAGTGGAATCAAAATGAAAAACCTTCAATTATTCTTTTAGTTTCATCTTATAATATCAAGAAGGCAGATTATTGTTCTACAACAGAATTATTTGTCGAGTTCCATTAAAATTGTTCTATGAACAATGATGAGTCTTTTCTTTTTCTTTTCCGAAGTGATTCATTTAATTATATTGGTTGATCGAGTGATCGTGTATAATTTTATATCATCTGCAACTGTCAAGGTGAGTTTGATGTTCATGATATTTGAATTAGTTAGTACACAATTATATCTAATATGTTTCTATATAATGATTTAATTTCAATAATTTGTTTTTTTAATCTAATGACAGATAAGGTGAGTTTGATGTTCATGATATATATTCAAGCATCGTGAACAAATAATCATACGTCTTAATTATAATATATTCATAAAAATGCACCTCCATGCATACTAAATCAAAAGGATCATATACATCGAAACGAAAGAATGATCCACAAGAATTTTAAAAAAGATAGCTCATAAGAAAAATGATACTTACTAAGTTATGAACAAAGTTAAGAAAAATATATAAGTTAGACAATAAATTAAGAATGAATTTATGACTAAAAGAGTTTTTAATATACAAAGATATATATTTCATGAGGGATAAAACTAATCTGACAAAAATATCTTGATTTCGATGTGATTTGACAACTTTAGAAAGATAAAAACTTACTTCATATATAACTCAACCTAAAACCATATAGAAACAAAATTCTAAACCCCTGATCTATTCTTTGTCGTTGTGTTTTTGACTTCAACACTTCAAGTGACCCCTTAATCATTTTTAGACGATGAAATCGAGAAGATGGGCGATAAGAAAATATTGGGTCTGCACAATTTGAATCTATTCACGACGGATATCTTTATTTAAACCTATAGCATACTAGCATTTCCCTTCAGCTTTCTTATCAAAATTATATCCTCATTCCAATGGACACAGAACAAGAAAAATTCCAATATCTTGGCTTCTTGGGCATCTTCAAAGAAGCCTTCAATATCACAACCTCACACAAAAAGATTTTCACCCAAATAACACTCTCCGTTATCCTCCCTCTTTCTTTCATTTACGTGTCTCAAAATGAAATCTCCGGATTCGTGTTCGGAGAAAATGAAATCAGCCCTAGTAAGGATGTCACTGATGATACTCAAATGGGATCCAGGGCCGGCTCAACAGTAAAGCCAACTAAGCGGTTGCTTAGGGCCCCAACTCAAAGGAGGGCCTCAAATTTTTATAATTATATATATGTTTAGGTTATAATAATTAAATTTTGATTTGTATTTATGAAAAAAATATTAAAAAAATATGAATTATTATACTTTAAAAAGAGTATATATATATATATATACAATAAGGAATTATTAATAAATAAAAATAAGATTAACTTAAAAAATGAGAATTAGAAGAAGCAAATGATTTCGAATTTTTCAGTGATGTTTGTAAGTACTTAATAAATATAATACGCATATTTTTAAAATCTATTTTACTTTTCATAAGTTTTACGTTATCATAAATTATGTAATTTATATCTTTATGTTATAGTATTTTTTTTAAATTTTATTAGTTTAAATGTTATATTAATATACAAATTAGCCTAAAAATAAAAAGAACAATATATAACATGACGTATAAATTTTGTGTAAAATGTAAGTATTATTATTATGTTCTCATAAATAATTTTTATGTATAATTTATTTTATAAGAATCCAAATTGTAAATTATTTCAAATATAAAAATAAGTATTAAATAAAAATTTATTATAAATAATACATAAATTTATATATTAAATAAAATAAAAATATTTTTTTATATAGAGAAAAGGGCCTCCATTAAATTCTTGCTTAGGGCCTCATATTCAGTTGAGCCGGCCCTGATGGGATCTCAAACATATGCCAACACCCCAGATATCTTCTCATCCGAGATGACGACCTCGTATTGGCTATTCAAGATAGCGTTTTCCATTCTTTCGATATTACTTTCCCTCGTTTCGACATCAGCCGTTGTATTCACCATTGCATGCATTTACAGTGCCAGAGAAACAACCTACAAGAAGGTCATGAAAGTGGTTCCCAAGGTCTTGAAAGGACTTCTGATCACTTTCTTTTGGATTTTCATCGTTTCTTTTGCAGTGATCATGGGTGTCTCACTTATAATATTTATAGTGGTATTTGTGGTTGTAATTACTTCTGGCACTGTACCAAGTACCCCTAGCATTCCGGTTATCATCATCCTCTTAATTTTAGGAGGAATTATTTTGTTGGGGACTCTGTATATGGGCTTGGTGTGGCAGTTAGCGAACATCGTATCCGTTTTAGAGGACGTACATGGAATTCAAGCCATGAAGAAGAGCAGAAATTTGATTAAGGGAAAGACTGGACTTAGTGCTGCGGTTTTGGTGGTACTAAGCCTATGTTATCTTGTAATTGACCAAGGTTTTAAGGCCAGTGTGGTGCGTGGAGAATCAGTGTGGGGAAAGATATTGCATGCATGTCTTTGGGCTATGGTGGTGTCTATGTTTAGTCTCTTCGGACTTGTAATCCAGACGATCATCTACTTTGTCTGCAAATCTTATCACGGTGAAAATACCCATAAATCATCCCTTGCTCTTCATCTTGAGGTGTTCCTCAAAGATTATGATCAGCTGGATTCCCAGGAGGAAGTTTTCATGGTTTAAATTGTTGAGTATTGTTGAGTATTAGTCATGATGCTCTTTGTCGTTATTTAGTACCACTGTTTCTTCTTCATGCATGCTTATAAGTGATGTTTGGCAAATGCTTATTAGCCTCACTTTTTGGTTTATAAGTTAGAAGCACTTATTCGTACCGTATATGTAAAAAGTCAAAGAAGTACTTAAAAGAAGGTTGGAATACTAGCCTTTGTTTCATGAATTCTACTTTTCTCCCAAACACTTTAATCACTTGTAAGTCTTAACTTGCTTCTAACTTCTCCATCACTTTTTTACGTTAGCGGGAAGCACTTATTAGCTCACCCAAAGTCCCAAACGGCCCCAAAATCTAAATCCAATCCGTCGGTTTTTTCGGGTTTCGGTTCGGTTTCAGGTTTGATTCAGGTACTTAATGAAATAAAATTAAATCAAAATTAAAAATTATATACCTATAAAAAATATGTTGATTATTTTTTCAAAATTTGGGAATATAAAAAGGGGGCTTCACATGTTTCATTTAGTACAATAAACACGTGAAACATGCTAATTAAATCATTCAACTTATCATTCATATTTTAATTATTTAATGCACAATAATTAAGAAAAATGTAATATTGGTGAAATGAATGTAAATTATGTATCACGCATATAAAATTAAGCAAAATGTTAATATACATAACTAATAATTCATAATATTTCAATATATATACTTAACATTTAACACACACACAAATAATATTTTGTAACAAGTTTTTATGGGGTTTCGGATTCGAATGGAGATTTAAATCTTCCCCTCTTATTAGTTCAACAAGAGGGGTATCCGACTATCCGTTATGCTACAAGTACTGCAGCGTATAAACTGTTATTGCTACTCCCTCTTGTCCCATTTAATTGTATATGTTTCTTTTCACCTGCTCGACACGTATTTCAATGCTCTTATAAAATATAGTTTCATAACTTATTTTTGAGCTTTTCTTTTTCTGAATAAAAATATAACATCCAAACTTTAATTCAGAAAAAGAAAATTTTAAAAATAAATTACACAACTACACTTTACAGGAGCATTCAAGTCCGTGCCGTGTCCCCGTCCCCCAATGTATACTACTCAAGGGAATGGAGGGAGTATATATCTTGTTTTGTGGTACTGTTTCAGGTCTTTTAACGAAGAATTTAACATGTCAAACCCAAGAATTGATGTTCCTGCAATGTTGATTATGGGTGAGAAGGATTATGTCCTCAAATTTCCAGGACAAGAAAATTACATAAGGAGTGGAAAGGTGAAACATTTTGCCCCAAACTATGAGATTACATTTTTGCCTGAAGGAACAACCCATTTTGCTCACGAGCAATTGCCCCACCAAGTAAACCAGCTGATACTCATAACTCACCTTCCTTGGAAAACATAACTTGTAACCCATCTTTATTTTCCTGGTATTCAAGTTTGTTGTGTGTTGTGTGAAACGATTGCCAAAATTTGGTTTCCATTGTGTAATATGTATGCAGCAAATAAATTCAACTTACGAGTTGGTTGTAATAGAAAAAATTTGCCTTTAGGCTGAAACTCATGGTCACCAACTTTGATCACCTTACAATTCATTTATTCAAATGAATGTACACTAATTATAGATTTTATAGTTTACAAATGATTTTACTTTTAATGAAAAAAGTTAGAGCTTTATCAATCGAGATTCCAGACTATAAAAATTATATCATCATCATAGTTAATAAATGTCAACGGTTGAAGATATGCATAAGATGATTAGTTCAAAGACAAATTTAAAATACAACGAACAATCTCATAAAAGACTACATTTATTTAATATTCAAGGACTTTTTTTAAGATTTAGAATTGAAGTCAAACAATCATTATCAAAAATATGTATAATCAAAAGAAATAATACAAATTTTACGAATTTAGAATATAAATGATGTCGATATACTGTCCTCCGGCCGGCCGGAGCCAAACGGAATAAAGGGTATAATTGTAAAAACAAGCCGACCACGACGGCGCGACCACCTTCCTTTATTTCAACATGTATAGTTTCCCTTTTGGACTTTCAAGTTGCACACTGTTAACACAGACTGGTCGGTAGGGGTCTAAAAGATGGAGAAAGTGGAGCACAAATACATTCAAGTTAACGGGTCAAAGCTCCACATCGCTGAGCTCGGATCCGGATCCAAAACCATCCTTTTCCTTCATGGGTTTCCCGAGATATGGTACACGTGGCGTTACCAGATGACTTGCGTTGCTGAAGCTGGCTACAGAGCTATAGCTATTGACCTTAGAGGTTACGGGTTGTCCGACCCGAAACCCCAACCCGAGACTACCACGTACGCTGATTGTTTGAGTGATCTTCTTGCTTTGCTTGATGCTCTGGCCATTCCTAAGGTACTGTTTGTTATATGAGTGTTGTTCAGGTTTCATATATTAAAATTTGAGGTGTTGGTTTTGTTTAGAAATTAAGATTTTTGATGTTTAATTTTGACCATGTTTGGAAGTTAGAGGTTTGTGGTAAAATTAGAAACCGCTAATGCTGGTGTTTGATAGTTGGCGGATTGAAATAGAGGTTTTGGCTCAAAAAGCTAATTTTCAAAAAGCTACTTTGAAGAGCTTTTTGGATGAGAGGTTTTAATATGTGTCACAAAAAGCTAATCAAACAGTTTTACAATAAACCGTTAATCCAATCCGCTAGTCAAAACATCTATTTTAATCAGCTAGTCAAAACATCTAATTCAATCTGCTAACAGTTAACGGCTAACCGCTAATTCCCGAATAGAGCCTTTTATTCCGATCAATTGCAGAATTTTAGATACTTGTATAAACAGGCTTGCTTATCCGTTCATATATTAATTAGTTTAGCTTATTAATATGAAACGATGAACTGATGATTTGTCTTGTTAGGACTTGTGATATGTTGAAATTCTGTGTACACCTAAATATGTAAGGTCCGGACTCTGAGTGCTTCCTATAAATCTAATATTAGAGAAACATTTTGCAGTGTAGACTTTAGATAGATTTGTTTTTAACTGTGCTCGATCCCAAGGTCTCTTTGTGTGTTGTTGTCTTAACAGCAGGGCGGAGAAGAGGGTACCTTAAGGAAGCATGTGAGTGCCCTTAGAATTTAAGGAGTGTTTGGAATAGAGTCGGTTAAGTTTTTGCTACTATTACACAAATGAATGTGCTATATGAAATGCAGGTTTTAGATTACTCAAACTTGCTGGCTCGCAGCCAGCTTTTCAATTAAAAATTACTGTATGTAACAACTTTTAGAATATCAGTTTTTATATATTACCCAAGTTAATCCATTATGTCAAAGACGGGAAAGGAAAATTTGACTGACTGAAACTGAGTTTATGCTTTGCATCAGCGAGCACTGGTCTAACATTTAGTTACTTCCTGCTTATAAATGTATACATGTATACAAGAACGTGCTGTAAGACATTTTTCGCCTTAAAAAATTTCAGAACCACCAAATGTCCTTTATATGTTAATGTGTTTCAATGTGATTATATATATCAACGGAATGTGACGATGTCGACATATGTTGTTTTGCACAAAGTGCAGGTTATTCTGATTGCAAAAGACTTTGGAGCGTTCCCAGCTTATCTTTTCACCCTACTTCACCCAACTAGGGTCAGCGGAGTTATATCAGTGGGTATTGTATTCACACCCCCAGGTCCCCGCACATTCCTTAAACAGCTTCCAGAGGGATTCTATATTAACAGATGGCAGGTATATATCTATTCAATTGTTTTTTTTTGGGTGTGTTCATTATTTTGCCTCCAATCACGACCCCCAAGCTCTTTGTAAGAAGATGTTTACATAAGGTTGCCGCCAATCATTAATTGTCCATCCCATAATCCTTCTAGATCTAAGTTGTGGTGGAAATATTTCAGGAGATGCTTACCTTTAACAACTTGTCAAAGTGTTTTCTCTGTATACTTGGTAGTTTTGGGCTTTCAGTTTTTTGTCTTTAATCATCATGCAGGTTCCTGGACGAGCTGAAGCTGATTTTGGTCGCTTTGATGCTAAGACGGTAGTGCGAAACGTCTATATATTATTCTCTAAAAGTGAATTGCCTATAGCTGCGGAGAACCAAGAGATCATGGATCTGGTGGACCCATCTACTCCTTTACCACCTTGGTTCACCGAGGAAGATTTTGCTGTCTATGGATCTCTATATGAAAAATCCGGGTTTACTACTGCATTGAAATTTCCGTATAGGTAAATGGTATTCAATGATATATTCTACTGTTTTATAACATCAATGGCCTGCAATGGATATAATATGTAGTTTGGTTTGGAGGTCAACTTTTTAAACTTCGTTATAATGCTTCATAGTACTTGTTCCTGGTAGAAACTGAATGGATAAGCATGCATATGCTAATAGTCTTTGCAGATAGACATTTTATTTTGATATGTTAAGTCTTCCAAGGCCCTCCCCACATGACCACATCAGTAGCCATAAAATATTATTGATTTTTTTTTTTTTGCTAAATAAAATTTTTATCGATTTCCCACAATAAAATAAAATTTCCAGATACAATTTTGTTATTTCATCACATCAAGGTGCAATGCCCCATTACATACTTTAGCTGAGATTGAAATTTGCCCCTCTTAGTTCAACAAGAGGCGTATCCGACTATCCGTTATGCTACAACTGAAGTGTATAATCTGTTATTGCTATCTTGTTTTGTGGCTCTGTTTCAGGTCTTTTACCGAAGAATTCAGCATGTCGAACCCAAGAATCGATGTTCCTGCAATGTTGATTATGGGTGAGAAGGATTATGTCCTCAAATTTCCCGGAACAGAGGATTACATAAGGAGTGGAAAGGTGAAACATTTTGCCCCAAATTATGAGATTACATTTTTGCCTGAAGGAACCCATTTTGCTCCCGAGCAATTGCCTGACCAAGTAAATCAGCTGATCCTCGCATTCCTTGGAAAACATAACTTGTAAACCTTTTTGATGCTCCTGGTATTCAAGTTTGTTGTGTGAAACGATTACCCAAATTTGGTTTCCATTATGCAATATGTATGTATTTATGCCGCAAATAAACTCAACTTAAGAGTTGGCTGTAATAGCAAACACTTGCTTTTAGGCTGAAACTCATGGTTACCTACTTTGATCAACTTGCAATGCATTTATATGTATGTACACTAATTAAGTTATAGGTTTAATAGTTAATTTTTACAAAACATTGATTTACTTTTAATGAAAACAATAGAGCTTCCCCATATTATCGAGATTCTGTATTAGTGATATGCTCAATTTCATCGTATATGATTAGTTCAGAGACGAAGTTTTCCCAATTTCATCCTGTTATGTTTATTGAGTTCGGTTAGGTTGGACACAAAAGTATTTATCTATGTAAGTTGGGTTATGTTCGATAAGAAATATTATCTATTTAACTTTTTTCTTTGACAGAATTATCTATTTAACGTTGATTTGCTTAAATTTTTGTTTGAATCGGTGTATCTATTTGAGTTAAAACTCGACCTGATAATAAAGCAATCCGAACGTTAGTAAAAGAGCATCTCTGATCACTCAAAACCAACATTATCAACCTATTTGAGTTGAAACTCAGACCCGATAATAAAGCAGTCCGAACGTTAATTTGAAAGAGCATCTCCGACTACTCAAAACCAATATTATCACATATATGTGTAGTTTCATATATGTGTAGTTTGCGTCTATGTACACATGTTAGGCACAGACGATTCATATTTATAATAATATTATAAATATTATTTTAATAAATATTTTAATATTTATCATGAGCATGCTACTTGAAAAACTGTAAAATTATTTGCCTTGCAAATCCCAAACTTATAAAATAGTCAAACCCACTTCATTTCTACAACACCCATAAATCTAGAGAGACAAACACTCCGCAAGAATCTAGAGAGAGAGCAGCTCAAAGCCACCAACACGATGTCGTTCGACTCCTACAGCATCGACGGCGACGACTTCGTCTCCGCCGCTCCCCCTCCGCAGTTCGGCTCCGGCGCATTCCCCGACGAGGACTTGACTCCAGATCACGCTTCCCACTCTCCCGATCCATACTCGTTCACATCAGATCCAAACCCTAATTTCTCCGAGTCATCTCAATTCGATTCGTCTGTGCCTGTTTCCAATGGAGCTTATGGTGTTGGTGATGATGCTGAGGGGATTTTTAGCTCCGATGGACCCGTGCTTCCGCCTCCTGGTGATATGGTCGAGGAAGGTGCTGCGCTTCGCGAGTGGCGAAGGTCGATTTTCATTTCATCTTAATTTGTGGAATTGATTGAACCTGTTAAAATTGATGTCTTTTGATTTGTTCGGTTATGATTAAATTAATCTTTTTTTTAGATTTGATTTGGTGATCCACGTGGAATCGATTGCATCTGCTGAATTAATGTTTTTTTAATATGGTTTTGAGATGTATGATAAATTGATAATGGTTCGGTGAAGTTTTAGGGAAGGAATGGAATTGTTATCGTAAATTATGTTTAATTTCTAAGGTGGATTTAGTGATCTAACTAGTATATAGGTGATAATATTAGATCTGGGAAGTTAATTAAGTAGGGGTTTCTTGTAGGCTTTTTAGTTGACGGCTGTGATGTTGGATTGTGCTTTTTGTGATTCGTATCTAATCACTTATATTCTTCAGGATTATGTACGTAACCGATGCTTATGGATGATTATAATGATTGATCATATCTTATATCGAGTACAAATGAAAATGACCTCTCTGTTTCATACTAGGTTTTGTGATTTGCCAACTAATTATTTAGTTATTAAAGATTCTAATTTTGACCAATTCTGGGGCCAGGGTGTTGTCGGGTTAATCTGCAGTCGGCGCGTTCAATTTTGGCACAATGTTGAATTGCAAGACCCAAATTAGCCATTTTAAAATGCCCTTACTTTTTCGAATTTTATTCAGGAATTTAAGTTTATTAAGTAATCATTGTGCAAAACCCTCTCCATTCTCTGTGACTAGGTTTGTTTAAAGGGTTATAATCCTCGTATTATTAGCTATATATCTCAAATTTAAAGGATTACAATGCCACAGATATACATACATTTAATACACACACACAGATATATATATTATGTGTGTGTGTGTGTCCTGGCAGACGAACATCGACTTCTCTCACAATACCACTTCAATTCATACTGTGTGGGTCACCCTATTATAATTCATTCTTATTTCTCTTACGTTATCATTTATCTACATCTGTATGTATGCGTGTATATATCTTTATCCTGCTATATATATGTGTGTGTGTGTGTGTGAATTAATTCTAGATTTCTCTACACGCCAATTTTATTAAGCCTCAAAATTCTCAAAAGTAAAAGAATCAATAAAATCACCAGCTCGATAGACCAATGATTTGACTGTTTAGTTAAGAACAAAACAGCATCTAAATCAGTTAAACATCAGCTGGCTGCTTACTAGTTTTGACTCGAAGTAAATGCTCTTACTATGTGTGCCATATATGTCTAAAGCTTAATTAGGAAATCCCACTACAGAGGGCTGCTCTTATATAAAAATAAATCGTGTTTTCTATATTCCTTATTACAGTGACTCAGTGAGGACCTTTACCTTGAATTTGATCTATGGTTTATTATCGCTTATTTGTATCATATAGAATTTTGTAGAAGTCTTCAGTCTGGTGTGAATGCAATTTCTCAGTCAGATTTGCAGAACAAATTTTGTTTGATTTAATGAAACGTTTATGATCCAGTAAGCTAAAATAAATTATGTAGAAATTTGAAACTGAAAGTGCTACATAGGCAAATATGAGACAATAATTATGACCTTTTTCTAGTGTGCAACTTCATCTTATTTATTTTGGTCTGCAGGGAGAATGCAATCCGGCTTGAGGAAAACGAGAAAAGGGAGAAGGAATTACGCAACAAAATTATTGAAGAAGCCATAGACTTCAAGAATGCCTTTTATGAGAAAAGAAAGCTTCAGATTGACTCTAAGCGAGACAGTAACAGAGAGAAAGAGAAGGTAAAAATATTGGTGCTTTGTAGTGATTTTGCCTTGTTTATATTGAACTTCATCTTCCTCTACGAAATTCATATGGCATATTCTTCTGGAGCAGGTGTACTTGGCTAACCAGGAGAAATTTCACAACGAGGCTGGACAACAGTACTGGAAAACAATTGGAGAGATCATTCCTCGTGAGGTTCCGAATATTGAGAAGAAGAGAGGCAAGAAAGATCAAGACAAGAAGCCTTCAGTTACTGTTATACAAGGCCCCAAGCCTGGGAAACCTACTGATCTCTCAAGAATGCGTCACTTGCTGTTGAAGCTGAAGCACACACCCCCACCTCACATGGCACCACCTCCACCAGTTCCCGTGAAGGATGCCAAAGATGGTAAAGATGGGGAAAATGTGAAAAACGCAAAAGATACTGCTGCTGAAGTTGAATCTGCACCAGCGAAAGATGCCTCTACCCAAGAACCTCCTGCTGCAGCCGATGTATAGCCTGCTAGCTAGATCATTAAGCCTCATGCTATTCCCAACCATCCTATTGCTTGATTTGCTATACCAAGCCTGCCTCTGCATATGGTTGTCAGTTACGGAAGATGAGAATTAGGTGCTTCTGCTAAACTCTTTAAGTTTTAAATCTGTTTTGCTGGTATTAGTACAGCTCTTTGCTTTTGGATTTATATACATTTTTCTGTTGTACTGTGAGTTCTACAGTTGTATATGCTGGAGTCAGTATTTAGAACCATTCTGCATTAATTTTCGTGTCATTATTATTATTATTGTTTTTGTTTATTGTGGTCGGCCTTTGTTGTTGTAGCAAATTCTTTTCCTATTCTAATGGTTAGGCCATTATTATAAGAAATAAATAAAGCTTATTTCATTTTTGAAGTGCAACCTATTTAGCGCCTGGACACGGCCGGGATTTTAGAATACTGGTAGTAAGTTTCGTGTCTTTGAGATTACTCTGTATTTTTACACTAAAAGAGGTTTGAAACTATAAAAAGTGAACATATAAATGCTAATAATCCATATTTCCTGCGCTTCACTTCCTGTACAGTAACATTAACAGCATTTTAACTTGATATCTACCATTTACTTGTAATTATTTTGAAATTGTAATTCTGAAGTATTTATATTTCAAAATTATCATGTATATTAAAAATTTTATAATATAAAATTTAATTATATCGAATATTTTGTTCCGTAGTACTTACTTTCTACATCAGATATCAATAAATTCTACCATAACTCATTTTTCATTTTTCCCCCTCACTGATTTGTACATTTTTTCTTAATCCCGGTGCTCAACTCATTTGTAAATATCAGGAGGAAGTATATCTATGTGCCTCTTTCTACGGAAAAAAGTGAATTTTTATAGAATGATGCTTCCTACATTGCTGTTGTGGCTTTAAAGGCATCCCTAACATTTTGACAAGCTGAAGTTGACTTGAGTTTTATCTAGGAATGAGCTGAGTGACAGAGAGTGGGACAGAGCTCATCTGTGTGCTTGTTGATGTAGAAGGTATCTTTTTAGTTGTAGATGAACGAGTAGTTGTATCTTGAGAAAAACCAGGGGCCACCAGTTCCTTCTCGTTTAGCGTATGGTTCTTTGCGAGCATGTCAACAACTTGGCTCATTGTTGGCCTCCTGCTGGCTGTTGCTTGTGTGCAGAAAAATGCTATTTTAATGTACCTTGCAAGTTCTTCTTCAGGGCATCCTTCCAGAGCAGGATCCACCATTTCTGAGAGTCGATCTTCTTCGTAGAGCTGCCACGCCTGTCAAACCATACCATCGTTAGTAATAATGTTAGGACCAACGTAGAATATTATTTTATCGAGTTTATTACTTTATCGAGAGTAAAAATACACTGTCTGTATTATGTTGGGACCAGAAAAGAAATATTTACTGAGGATATTACTTTATCGATTATTACTATAAGTAGAAATATAAAGACAATGTCTAAAGGAAACTAGACAATTACATGTATGCAGAGAATCAAAACCTTTCATACTCATTGATAAGAAATCACACTTGAAATGTCTGCTCAAGTGTTTGTATATATATATGCAAAATTTTCAGAGTGCATCTACATTCTAAGCAGAGTACAAACACGTAGCACTTTCTTATCAGCAAAACTGAAAGTGATATTTTCGGCTAATGAAGAAACTAAGTTACCCATTCTATCAGAAGTTTCTGCGTGCCAGTAGCTAAATTTGCTTTTCCACTACTTCTGCCACTTACTATCTCAAGTATGAGAACCCCGAAGCTGTAGACATCTGCCTTCTTCGTCAGCTGACCACCCAAAACATATTCTGGTGCCAAGTAACCGCTGATGGAACAAAAACATAGAATGAATGACGTTCATCTTATAATTTCATAATGGCAAAAAGAAAAGTGGAGAACTATACATTTTCAACTTTAACCAGAAATTATTTTCAACTAACATAAGGGAAGAAGCAGTTTCTAAGCACAAAAGCATATTGTCTTTGAAGATGAAGAAAAGAGACAGAAGAACAAATAAATGCAGACCAATCGCTACTTGGTTTAAAACTAAAAGGTTGCGTTCAAATGGAAGGAATTAAATTAGGCAGGAATGGAATACTATAAGGAATGAAATGGTGAGGAATGGGAAGGAATGGCCCAACCAAACAACCTCAATTTTCGTTCCGTCATGAATCATTATCCCATCCTGCCAAAATTCAATTATCCCATCCTGCCAAAATTCTTCCCACTCCGGTGAAAATTCCAGTGAAGTGAACGCAACCTAGATGTGCAAAGCAGCCTATGAAATCACCCTTTACTTACTCCAGAGAAACCATAAACAACTGTGATCTCAACATGCATAACTTGTTGGATCTACCATAGCCATTTTGACACAAATTTGATACAGTAAAAGGTCTATCATAGTATAGCTATAGTTATTCTAATTTTAGAAAAGGCTTTTTGTAACATATAACAATAGTGTGATTATAGTTTACTAGCAATTTTGACACAATTTGCGAAATTCACAGTTGTAGTCACTACAGTAAATGAATGTGCACCAGTAAGTTCAGATTTTTAACCTGCATTAGGATCAGCAATATGTTAATAAGATATTACAATTGAAAACATACGTGGTTCCTGCTATTCTTGTACTGATATGACTGATGTTGTCTGGAAAAAGTTTAGCCAATCCAAAGTCACCAATTTTTGGTATGAAGTCTTTATCGAGCAGTATATTGCTAGCTTTAATGTCTCTATGTACTATAGGTGGCACAACTTCTTCGTGAAGATAAGCAAGACCCCTGGCAGTGCCCTTACAAATAGCAGAACGTCGTTCCCAGTCCAGTTTAGTGTCTTTAACCTGTGAACCTACAGCCGTAATAATTACACAGCGAGTATTATGTTCATAAGGAGATGTAAAGATAGTAGCAAGATCATATAAAACGTTAACCAGGTTGGCAAGTACCTAATAAAGCAGTATCAAGGCTTTTATTTTCCAAAAACTCGTATACTAAAATTCGGTTTGTTCCCTGAACACAACATCCAATTAACTGAACAAGGTTTGTGTGCCTGACATTTGTTATGATGTCAATTTCAGTCAAAAATTCGCGCACTCCCTGATTGGATTGTGCAGAAAGTGTTTTCACAGCTACCTCTATCCCGTCGAGGATACCCTACATAATAGCAACACAAAATTATTATAAAGGAACCAAAATATTGGAAACAAGAATAACAAATGACTGCTGTTACTGCAGATTGGAATACATTTACCAAAAATCTCAGTTTCCCTTTCATCAAGATTCCACTTGCAACTTTAGTATGACACAGAAGTACACATTTGATTACCTTAATGGTTTATATATTTAAACCCATAAGGCAGATTTTGTATCTTGGCATATTATTTTACTTCTTACTGTGAAGACAGCCATAGCAATCTCTTACAACTAAATTTCTTGAGTGAACTACTAAACATTCCATTATTCTATTCAGAACATTAAAGAAAGGAAATGTTCCATTGGGCTGCGTTTATTTGGATGGAATGAAATGAGGAGATAATGGAATTAAAGATTATAACGAAGTTTTATGAAGAAAGAATAAAGAATGAGACAATAGTTGACAAACATGAGTGAGTCTAAATTTCTTATGATGAAGATTGTAGAGAAATATGATGAAGAAAATAGTTGGAATGGAATGATCAAAAAAATGAAAATTATAAACATTTTCACCCATCACCCCCAATTTAGGGTACAAATTTCATTCCATTCTCCCTCCATTCCATTCCATTCAAGTAAACGCAACCTTAATTATTCAAACCATAGAGCATCTACGACATAAAGAGGCAAGAATGCCGGTAAGACTGGATACCTTATACACAGTTCCGTAGCCACCTCTTCCGATCTTATTTCTTGGGTGAAAATAATCCGTTGCTGTCCTTAATTGTTTGTATGAAAAAGTTTTTATATTTCCAAGCCTATGCCCTAGGAAACATATCAATAACCAAAATCAAATGAAATTAACAGCTGAAAGCAACTAAAATATTTCTCATCATCCACCATACACTGAGGTCTGAGAAACCACAAGGGACTAAAAGAACATGCAATTGCCTACTCATTCAGTAACTAGTAGCAAGTTGAATGATTTAGAATACCGAAAGATGTCCACCTATTTTGTTTCAAATCATTCAAATAAAATTCCATCATCTCATGATCATTCCTTATAAGGAGAAGTACTTACCTTCAAAGTCCCCTGAATCAGCACCACCATTATCTTTCCTGTTTAAGGCCGAGGCACCGAAACAGCTACAACTCATGTCGTGCAGATAGAAAAACTCCAATCAGCAAAATATGAAAATCAGCTCATTTTGGAGAGCAGATGAAAACAAAGATGAAAAGCAATATATGTGAATGAGAATGGTGGGAAGAAGATCCAAATTTGACTTGTAAGTGTGGAAATTATGTATATAGATAGGCGCTTGAATCATTTAATAGTGAGGTTGGTGATAGTCCCCTTTAAAATGATAACATGCGCATTACCACCTTTGTTCACTTACAGTGGTCAGCATTTATAAATCATAGTATATACAGTATTTGTATTCATTTATGGGGCCACTAAGGGGTGCCAAATTTCGGTTAATCGTGTTCGTGTCAGCAATCGGGTGGATTTCGGATCAAGTTAAAATCACTTAAAATTGAATAAAATTGAAAATTGAAGTTCTTAGAAATGAGATTCTAATTTCATGTTAATCGGGTGATTTTCCGATTACTTTCGAATTTTGTCTCAATATATCGGGTTGTGTATTGGATCGAGTTGGGTCGGGTTTTGGATCGTGTCTCATATTGATTCATTAATCATAACATGTCTAAGTCTTAAAAACGACGTATTGTGGATCATTTGAATTATATAATCCAGCCTGCACTTGAAAAGACTCCAATTGTGCACAATTGCAAACTAGCGCGGCAGTAGTCGTGGTCATCTTCTTCTTCTTTTTTAATATTTAAAGCCAAATTAATGATAATGAACATATATTGTATGTTGAAGCCAATTTTCTAAGAACCTTTTTGAAGATTTGGGTTCCCATTTTCCTTTCTTACAAAATTAGAGTCTGATGGTAAGAATCATCAGTTTCATCTTCTCATTTGGAAGCTAACAACCATGTTTCATCTTCTATAGGTAATTTCTCAATCTCTCTTCTATACATGTGTTTGAAATGCTATGCGTGTCGTTGTTGTATCTTTCTACATGCATGTATGCAATTTTATTTATGACTTATGGTGGGGTTTATAGTAAATTCGTCTATTTATTGGTAATATCAGACACAACCCGAACCCGACCCGATAGCACTAAATTTCTTCGTTAATGAAGTTGCTTCTTTAAGTGATCATAGGTATTAAGTTTTTTGATATTATCCAATCTTTAGGTATGATGAAATACTTTGTTTGTCTACTATCGTTTCTTGGTTATAAGTTTTCTACTTTTCTCATCATTTTTGAATTTAGTTCATGATGTAATTTAAGTCCAAAATATCTAATTAAAGGATCCCAATCCACTCTTCAGCGTCATTCTTGGTGCGAAAACAGCTTGACCCAATATCAATGAATTTAAAGAAAATACACACACAATCTTTCAATTCGCTTTGCACCACCATTTTACCAAAGTACAACAGGTTTGTAAGATTCTAAATTAGTTGTACAAAAATTTCCTACGACACCAGATATACTGCAAGAGGCAACCTTACGATTACTGATTTTAAAGCCAAAGAAGCTAAGCAGGCCAAGATGAAACTTCCCTCCGACAAAGAGGTCCCTTAACACTAATAAAGATGATATGTGACATTAAAGTACACGGTAAAATCAGAGTATTAGAACTGCTGAGTGCTGACTATTGCCTATGCTGAACTGCCAAGGATATCTGTGGTTGCCAAGCTAGATGGAGGTGGTTGACTGGCAACAATTCTTGGGGGCAATTGTTTTGGTTCCTGTACTGGCAGAGGATTTGTCGGCCTATTTGGATTAACTTGATCAACTTTTTCTCGCGGAATATTATACTGCATTGTTCAAATATATGTTAAATTGTACTGATGACGGTTATATAAATACTGGAACAAGCCAGAAGGATGCTGGAGGAAGTTGATAATTTTAGCAGCAAAGAGAATAAAAGAGGTAAACAATTAAAGCAGTTTTTCAGGTAACAAGTGTTAATGAGTATTTAAGTGAAAACATACACCAAGGCAAACTAGTATATGCAAAGTTTCATAGCAAGGTATATAATTGATCATATGTTAAATAGGGGAAAGGGAGGACCATGGTCCTTTCGTGCATTGGGCTTGCAATAAATAGTAAACATAAAACTAACATCACATAGAAATCTAAAAGTCACTCTGAGAGCTATTGCTTTGGTTTAAAATAATAACTAAACTGACAAACATTAGTAGTTACTTCTATAATTTCAAATTTTCAAACTCTTGAATTTACCTAATTGCATTACAGACAAACTGGCACAATTGAACCTCTTTCTATCCCTTATTCAGCAGTTCCAAATATGGACATGTATTTTTATCATTATGTCCTAATAAAGCCCACGATAAAAAAAGAAGTAGTTTTATATTATCACTTTCTATATATACCTTTCGTCAACAGGACATTTGAAACACATATTAGAGTATAAAACAGGCATTGTCTCAAAATTCTGTGGTTTTTTATCCAAATAGCTCTAAGATATGGGTGGGGAACAGTCGAGGCTGTACGCGAGGAATAGATAGGCAGTAAAGTGATTCCAATAGCCACACAAAAATACATTTTTGGGAAGTCTAATAACAAAGCAATGCAATAATTAACATATATAATGATCTAGTCCAAGTCGTTATGCATGCCAAATGGTTCAAATGATGTTCAGAACACAACACAGACCAAGCTACTCTCTCGCAATACCTATGAATTGGCTTTGTTAGAGCGTGTAAATTTTTTCATTATAATTTGTTTGGGTATGCTCAATTACAAGACTTCACACACTCAGACACGTAATGCCCTCCACTAAGGACCTCTAGTAAAGGAGTTTTGACGGCTATCGGTGGAACTACAAGCAGTACCAATTAAATCCAGTAGATCATTTTGCAAGCAACACAGTATAATAAGAACAAACCTTGTAACCGCAGCCAGCTACACAAGCATGGAAACATTTCTGCGCACACAAGAAAATGATATTGCATATTGTGTAAGTGTGTTGACATTGAAAGTGATATGATACTCCCAGAATATAATGATACTAATATATTCAAGAGCAAATAGTAATGTTGCCCACACTTCATATATAATACTGTATAAGTATGCAAGTCAGTTCAGAATGAGGGGTAAAATATAAGTAAGTGTAGAAAAAGATCTACAAGAAGATTACTACACAATGCAAGTATGCAACTTTTCTCCGCAACAACGCAACAGCATATATAAAGACCTCAGCATTAAAACATTGGGTGTTTTCAAAATAAGGCAGTTGGATTTCATTATGATTCCATCATCAAGCAGAGCTTATGTCATATTCACAAAGTTTACGATTCAGCTGATGCATCAGTAACCATTGACGTGTTTACCAGGAGTAGAATAAAATTGTTTTTTCCTGAAGCCTAGACAAAGATGGTAACACATGAATACAAAACCTGGGAATAAATTGCTGCACCAGGAGAACGATCAATGTATGCACTCCATTGCTGGGCCTCTAATACCGGGTCTTTGTAGCATATCTCATCACACTGTTCCAAGCCTATACATTCATAAGTGAAGTTCCATAATGATTAATTGCTTAAATATCAAACTTAAAGTATAAATCCAGAAGAAGCTCTTTGTGATAATTATGAAGAACTGCAGCATCTTACCAGTATCATACGGTGCAAAAGCTCTAATAGAGGATATAATAAGACAATATATTGATGCACCCTGAATACGGATATGGTTTCCTAAATAGGGATTATGTCATCAAGAGGTTACTTCAATGAGTTTACATGCAAGTGATTGTGGACCCCAACATAAAAAATGTAAGAGAGTCTATTTGTTTTTATAAAACATGTGCATGGAAAGTACTTAGGTCTTCCTTTTAAGGATGAAGGAAGTAATGAGCTGACTGAATATTAAACACACCATTCCCGATGTCTTTTCCCTTTAAAATGTGCGGTTTGTGCACATGTTGCACAGGCTATAGCCGTGAATTTTAATATTAGATTGTTTATGTCATATATGCTTTGTAGCATAAAGACATAAACGACCACTACTCATTAAATGCCACTACTGCTTTTATTGTACTTGGTTCTTATTCCACATAATACAGCATTAACGGTTCCCCTCATGAATTCTTCAAGCTCCAAGCCTACAAGCTTCTCATTTTATTTAAAAGTAGATATGTTCACTGAAAAAAAAGGGTCACTGAGTAACATATGTTAATGAAGATTATAACATCCTTATTGAATAAAAATTAAATATGTTTACAAAGTCAAACATACACAATGAAGAACATGGAACGCTACAGAACAAGACTCAAAAAGGAAGGCAAACTTACAATCCTCCCATGTATCTCCATCAGCGCCACATCCTTTCTTACAAAATACTCTCCCTAGAATTCACAGATGTACAAAATCAAATCACTGTGATTAATGTAACCAGATAAGTCACTCTGTCACTAAATATAAAGATCTCAGAAACAATTATGCCCGCAATTGTAGATGAAATGCAATATAAATATATACTTGCTAATCACGCAACTATCAGAAATTTTAAGGTTAAATTAAAAATGAAAAAAGTAAACTGTCCAACAGTGCATACAACTCATGTGGATTTAAAGTGTTAATCAGTTAGTAACTCACTATCAATGCACTTTCTGCCAGTAGCTCGGGAAGCATAAACTAGTCATATCATGCGATGACGTTGGCCTTGATTGACAAAACATTACCATATTGTAAAGTTTATATACTCTCTTACTCATCTTGACGTATATATTTACATTTGCAGACATAATATTCAGCATTTACCACAAAACTTATAATTCCTAAGATCAATAATGGCTTGTTGATATATCCAAAATACATATGAATTATAACAATAAAAGCTCAGAAGATCTGAAAGCCAAATTTCTATCACCTAAGAAAGAGATCAGAGAAGATTTAGACATATATTCCTTAAAGTGTAAATGAAGCTAAACTACCTACTTGATGCTAATTTTCATCTACGTATATTATTCAGATTTAGATTTAACTTCTTTAAGATGCAAGGAGATTAACCTATCAAACAATCTCCTATTTCTTTAAATACAAACTTCATAAGACAAAGACGACGCTGGTCCACTTATTATCCAATTAACTACTACTCTCTCCGGTGTCTCCATACTCTAATACAGGAGGTGATGTCAACAATCTTGACATTGGTCCCATTAAACATACGAGACTGTAATAGTCGATAAAGACATGAATATTATAGTTGATAACTATGTGCAGCCTTCATCCGACCTCCGTTTGTAGAGCACAACAGTTTATGATGCATTCTGACCTAAGTTTGAAACATAATAGTGAAGAATATTGCCTTTACTATGACTGACCCGGTTAGCGAATATGAATATTGCATATCTACAGTCACACTAAAGATTCACTGCAACAACACAGCTACAAACATAGTAGAGTGTCCCTGAACTATCTTCAAATTCAAGCATATGTTTGTCCCTCAAATATTTACCGCTATTGTCTCAACTCCCAAGTGTTGGTCAGTTAATCACAACCTTCCAAAGGTCTCACCGAAAGCAAAGATCAGCAAACAACCACAGAACCATGAAACCGTGACCTAACTATGATACAATCGACATTAGATTATTTTTCACACGCTAATAAACATTTCCAAACAAATAAAAAACCAAGTTATAATCAGGTTAGCCCCAAAAGATACTGTCATAAACTTAATCATTTTCACGCTTCATCATATCAATACAAATTGTTGCTACATTTGCATACTTCTCGTTATCACGAGGTACGATAAATTCAGAAGTTTAAGAGCAAAAGAAATCAAGAAGGGAAACTAAATTAGAACAATGTTATGATCATGTACACTGCATATATATGCAAACACCAAAGTCAGCACTTGTACATATACATATTAGATTGTTATATGAAAACAACATGAATAATCTTACAACAATCAATTAGTAAAACATTCAGTATAATTAAAAGATCAATTATTATTTGACGAATTAAATTAAGAAAAACCCAAAATTTAAAGCTTAACGATACACTAAAGCAAAGTTAATGGCTTGAATAACATAAAGAGGATGAGAAGTTACAAGGAATCTGGGTGAGAGCAGCGAATTTGTGTGTGCATTCATTCCCGCACGGCGGTGCCCACTCCGGCAACATTTCTCTCTCGCTTGCTCGCGGTCTCTGTCCCTCTGCAGAACTTTATGAAAATCCAAAATGAAAAAGGAACAATAGGATGGGGCCTACTGGAATTAAAAAAAGGGAAAATGCTGTCCCAAAATTATTTATTTACTAAAATCGACTTCCGGCATTTGTTGCGAAAAGCACAAATCAGTTCTAAGCGGTGGAACGACTTTCTAGTGCTTAAGGGGTAAAACGGACGCTTAACTGAAATTTTAAGCATGTTAATAAGCAGATCAATATAAAATAATTAAAATTTTATTTATAATATTAATATATTTAAAAATAATATTATGTTGTGCTAAGAATTTTAATTTTTAATTTTTTAATAACATATATATTTTTAATATAATTATAGTTATATTATTAAAAAAACATTTTGAAACAATAAAATTAGCAAGTCAACATGATTTTAATCGCTTAATTACTGTTTAATCCGCTTAATAACCGCTTAATCCCCTTGATAGTCCGCTTAATTTTCAAAAGGGTTAATGCTCAATTTGGTCACTATACTGAACCAAAACTTTCAGTTGGCTTACCGAGTCAAAAAAGTTTTCATTTAAATAATAAAGCATCTGAAAACTTACAATCACATAATTAAGTTTAAAAAATATTTCATCGCCGTTAACCATATCGTTGACTTTAACGGAAAACGTTAATTTTAACGGAATAGCATATAGTTTTCAAATTTGCATGTGTAATTTAGGGTTCTTAAAATTAATTTGGGGCTGGATGATTGAGAAGAGGGATCGGAGGTTGAACATAGTTGGAAAGGGAGGGGAAGCGGTGTTTGGTCGGAATTATGGTTGTTGCTGAGGTGGTACCCCGTGGATGGCACCTTGATGGCAGCACACGGCATAGCTGCTATGCAGCCACCTACAGTGTCCCGGCCAGAGCGTCCTGGACAACTTGCACTCGTGTTACTGATAGCAACACCCAATTAAGAGATGAGTGGTGAGTTCTGTTAATGAAAATGGTTAGTGAAGTGAGATAAAAACACACGGAAATATAAAGCTAGACCCCATGTGATCTGTTCTCACTCAAAGTCAGTACTGCATAAACATTAAGACGAAGCATTAATGTGTGACCTGCCTAATATAAGGCACAATTGTTAGCATCTCAACTGGGAATTACATTCTACATTGAGGGTCCGTTGGATGATTGTTGCTTTGGTCGAAAAATCATACAGTTTCAGCAACAACAGTCTCCAGCTTCCTCTACATAATTTTCGATACATATGTATTGACACCATAGTAAAGGGGGAGAAAAAACCAGAGAGAAGTGGAGGGGGAGATTGCTTGTAAGTTGTCCTTTACTCGATAGGGTAACTGAAAATTTTGCTCAAAAACAGTGATAAAATAGAGTATTAACACGTTAAGTTTTTAACAGAGGCTAACGGAATGACCTTTTTGCAAGTTTTAAAATGTACAATTAGTTGACTGAAAGCTTTTTTTACTCGGTAGGCCAACTGAAAGTTTTGATTCAATACATTGATGAAATAGAGCATTAACCCATTTTAAAACACGCTTAATCCCCGCTTAGTATAAAATCAGAGCGTTTAGGGACTGATTCAGATTAATTTAAAATTGTATTAAATATTACTAGATTTTTTGAGATCCCAAGAGTTAGTGCAATTCTAAATCTTGACTAAATAAAGGTGCATTTAATTTTTTTAAATTAATTTCAACTAAATATACCTCTTGTTGCTAAGCAATGCTTATTTGATTATAGATATGATGGTGTTGATCGTTTATAACAAAACAAATCTGATTTTCGTATTTTTCCTGATAAATATAAAAATAATTTATTAGAACTTACCTAAATTCCAACAAGATGCGGAGTAGAGCTAACTTTTCATCATTTTTTTAATTTATTTACATATACAAGAGCTCATTGGAATCAGACCTAGGAAACACTCCCATTATCTCTACTCTGAGAATCTTTTAATTTGGTGTAAAATTTCAAATGATGATAATTTCTTAGCTAACCAATTTGGAGCAATATTATTGCTCAATTAATCTAGGGAAAATAGATTTTTTGTCACCCAACTTATTATTTGTTTAGAAATCTACCACTGAACTATAACTTTTTTCTTTTTTGTCACTAATGTTAGGTTCGGATTTTTTTTTGTCACTAACGTTAGGTTCGGATTTGATTATTAACACTATGTTATTTTTTTAGTATTATTAAAATATAGTGCTAGTCTGCAATATAATGGCGATATGATATGTGTCAATATCTTTAGGTAGTTTACCTTGGAGGACGAGAGTTGGACACGCATTTTGAGACTCCAAAAAAATTCAAAAATTATTTTATTTTAATTTTTCTGAATAAAATTTAATGTTGGTTTTTTTTCCTTAAAAAACGTTGGATTTTTTTTGTCACTAGCGTTATGTTTTGATTTGATTATTAACAATATGTTATTTTTTTAGCATTATAAAAACATAGTGGTAGTCTGCAATATTATGATGATATGATATGTGTCTATAACATTATATACAGTCATCCATATGAAGTACGAGAGTTTAACAGGCATTTTAAGAACCTAAAAAAATTTTGTTTTATAAATTATTTTTAAACTCCACAAATATATAGTATCACTTGGCTTTATAGTTCTTTTTTTTTTTTAACGTAGGAACCCACAGCCGTTACCCTTCGGGTGCGCACTGGGTAAACCCACGAGCTCAGGCAATAGCCTGCAAACTACATGAACCAGTTATTTACCACTACTTGTCACGTATTTTAAGGTTCCCACTTTTTATAAATATAGTTCCATAAGTTAATTTTGAGATTTCCTTTCTGAGTAAAAAAATCCGTACTCTCGTCCTCTAAGATAAACTACCTAGGACACATATGGAGTACTACATATAAAGATATAGACACAGATCACTATTATATTGCAGACTACCGAAAAATAGATTTCCGAAAAATATCATTTAGATGGTCGGAAAATTTAAATAAAGGCCTGATTTTAATTAAATATAATAAAATTTCCCAAAATGCCCCTTCAAAAGTTAACGGTAATGGCAGAAGATAACGGAAAGGGTGCAAAGTGTCTATGGGTTAAAAGTAAGGGGCTGCATAGTGTTTATTCCAAAACTATTAGGTGCAATATGCAACATGCTGAAATCAAAGGGGTGTCAAATGCAATTAACTCTAAAAAGAATAACATAGTGTTAATAATCAAATCCGAACCTAACGTTAGTGACAAAAAATAAATCCGAACCTAACATTAGTGGCAAAAAAGAAAAAAATTATAGTTCAGTGGTAGATTTCTAAACAAATAATAAGTTGGATGGCAAAAAAATCTATTTTCCCATTAATCTATAATTATTCTGATATTATGATAAAAACAGATAGTACTAGCCAGGCGATTTGTGCTCAAATCAAATTTACACCCTAACCCTTACCAAGCCAAGGCCAAGAAAATGCATCTTTTGCCTAGGTAGCTAGGTGGATATAAAAAAGACCAAGGAATATTCTCAGGATTCTTGAAAGATTATTTAAATTTCAGTGAGCCTGATTGGTGAACAATATACAATGTTTAGGTCTGTTTCTTCTTACTACACTTGTATAGTAGTATATGCATCCATCCTCCATTTCATCAGCTGGACAATTATGACGGAATCTTTAAGATGGTCAATTCCAATTAGAGATGGTCCCTGAGAAATAGAAATCCTTGTTTTTTCTATTTGGAACCCCAAATGTTACTAGTTTATAATAACTTCATTAAAGTCAATTGCAAACACCCTAACCCAATTAGAGACCGAGGTGTCCGAGAATCTTGGGACATACAGCTAAGTGCTGCCCAGAAGTATACAGAGTTGGTGTTTTCAAGTTCAAGACCCACATGCACAGTAATGGAATTTGTGAATTGAATCCGATGTTGTTGATCCAATAGCATTGCGTAATCACATTATAGTATAATTTAAACAATAATTTGGTTAATCCATTTGGACTTTAATCTTGTCGCATGCATTGTTGTCAGCTTCCACATATGACTAATACACATGTATTGAATGAACCCGTTTGATTAGGATCGATGAATATGAAAGGAATGAAATGAGATTTTAACTATATTATGGATAATTGTTTATAAATTTAATTTTGTGCTTCATTCGAGTCTAGCTATACATCCTATGCTGCATATAGCACACCTCTCATTTGAGAAAGGATGTTCTTCATATACTCAATTTCTTCTTCAATCTCATCCTAACAATTTTGTACTCACTAATTTTTTAGTCTATCTGGGAATAATGAATATGAAATGAATGGAAAGAAATTTGAACTAGGTTATGGATAACTGGTTATAAATTTCATTTATTAGTCTATTTCATGCGATACGCACTCTGTGCCAGAGAGCACACTCCTAATTTGTAAATAAATGCTTCATTCCTTCGTATACTCGATTTCTTCTTAAATCTCATGAATATCAATTTTATACCAGGCACTAATTTTTTTTCAAAAGCTTCCCTCCCACGTCTATCATGTACATTTTTTTTAGTCACTCCATTCCTTTCTCCCCACCAAACACAACATAATATTTTCGAACGATGAAGATGACATAATGTATTTATATACATAGCATGATTAGGCCACCATTGATCCCCACTCAGGCCCCACGTGTACAACTTACAAACCCAGACATGATCTCATCAAGTGTGTGTATTTATAAGGTTGACCAAACTGCTTCTCTCCTGTCTGGCTCCTCCAATGACAAGCAAAGATACAGGCGCCAGCGGCTCATCAAGCACGCCTCCTCAGCCTTATGAACAAGAGCTGCTGTTACCGATAGCAAACGTGGGGCGAATCATGAAGAAAATCTTGCCAGCCAATGCTAAGATAGCCAAAGAAGGGAAGGAAACAATGCAAGAGTGCGTGTCTGAGTTCATAAGCTTTGTGACAGGTGAGGCATCCGAAAAGTGCAGGAAGGAGAGGCGAAAAACGGTCAATGGGGACGACATCGTCTGGGCTATTGACAGACTTGGGTTCGACAATTTTGGTCATCCACTCAAGAGGTATTTGGATAGGTATAGAGAGGTTGAAGGGGATCAGAGAGCAAATATGAATATTGTTCATGATAGAGCTGGTTTTAACGAAGAAAATGAAGAACAGTTTCAGTCGTATGTTAGAAATGCACAGCAGGATAAGAGATATAATAGTGATAGGAATACTGATCATCAAGGTGGAGCTTCACAGAGTTGAATTGTAAATTTTGATTTTAATTAAGAGGATTTTGTTTTGGTTCTATTTGGGTGTAGAGATTATATCTTCATGCTGTAGTTTCCGATCGAGCTATATGTTTTATATGGTTCGTGACACTGCATAAAGAGGTTACCGGCGTTAGCTCTATATATAAAAGGACTCCAACTTACATGATGGTGATGATCGTAGAATTATTGTTGTTGTTATCATTTTTTAATGCAGTTTATCAAATTGAAATTTCAATTTTCGATAATACTTTCAACAACTTTTTTCAAGCTCAATATGTATTATCTATAATTTAAACAGGAAATTGCATTTTATGTAGTTTTCTTTTGAGTGACCCATGCACCATGTACATTTTGCAAACAGTAACATGTAATGGTAAAAGTTACATACAATTTGTATATTCTGACATATACATGGCCGGGCCTTGCTTTATTTGGTCATTAATTTGCTTGATTTCTTCTAATATTTTGATTGATATCTACCTAACTACATATTTCAAGATTAGGTTATTAATATTTTTATGTATAATTGTAATATTTGGCAACTATAATATTTGATTAGGAAGTGCCTGGTTTATTTGGTAAAGTAATATGCTGGTGTTGGAGCATTCACAGCCGGTCCACAATCCCCAACCCCAAAAACTTACTAAAAATAGTAATTCCTCAAAATTTTTTACAAACTTTTAAAAATTTCTTCCATCCCATTCCCCATATTCAATCCTTATTCCCCATAAAAGTATAAGATAGCACATGAAATTAATAAAATAATAATGAAATGTTAATGAAATGGAAGATGAATAGTGTATGGGGGATGAATAGTGTAACCCCAAATATGGGGATTTATATCTAATCCCCAAAACCAAACCCTATTTTGGGGTTCCGCATGTAGAGTACATTTTTGCAAAAGTTAGTAGATTTCTTTAAATTATAGGGTTGGGGTTGGGGTTGGGGAATGGGATGGGAATGCTCTTATGTGAATATAGTTATATATTTTTGTTTCTTCGATTTATAATTTTGAGAACAATATAACAATTCTGGGCATTTAAGATGGATATCTTGCAATGGAAAAGACGGAGCGCAAAATTTACGACCGAAAATCAATATCCGTCATATGTTCTCGTCAATACTTACGACATACCCACCTTCCGTCCTATGATTCGCTAGAATTCAGACGCAAACTAAAAGACTCCGCTCAAATATAAATAGTTTTCCTAAAGGAAACAACCGAAAGCAACCTATAAGCTTTGAAAAATAAATATAATAAATCTTTACCCGCTAAAAAAATCGTCGTAACGAACCGTCGTAAGTTAACATATTTAGCTAATCAAAGAGAAAAAATAAATGAAAACAAAATGGTTTTTTGCTTTCATTGTAACTACGACGTCGTAAGTCACATAATTATATAATTATAACTGTTTAAAAACAGGAACAAAATGAGAATGATAAATTTTAATTTTTAATCGTAATTAAACCGTCATAACTTAACTTATCTACCTAAATAAAAACCAAAAATGAATGAAAATTAAATTGAGCAGACTTGTGATATGCTGTAGTTCATAAATTGAGCATTGGGCTCCACGTGGCTACATTTACGATGTTATTTCCATCGTAAATATTTGGGCCCATGCTGTAAATTTGACGGATATTTTCATCGGATATTGTGGTTGATAAAATTGAGCAGTGGGGTCCACGTGGGTGAATTTGCGATGGAAGTGATAACTTACTACACAAAGTAAATTACCGACCATTTTTTTAACTTAATACGCCAACAAAAACAACAAAAAAATTTCATCGTAAATGATACTAATTACGACGGAAAAGGCGGAAAAAATCCATCGTAAATGGCCAGAATTGTTGTAGTGGAAGTTTAATAAAGCTTACACATGTCTTCACTTGGGTTTTGTAAAGAAGGCATCCGATCTACTTGTACTTATATATATAATAGCCCTACGTCAAATCTCCCTCCTGCAAGACCTCTCGAATACAAATAGATCACTCAAACCACTTGAGCTACACAATCAACTAATTTTTTATTCAAAAGCATTAACTACATACATTAAAACTATTTTATTTATATTCTTTTCAGTATCTTATTTATTTGAGATAAATTATTGTTTCAACGAAGTCTCATATATAGTTTACATGATAGATTTATATCTATAAATTAATTATTTGCGTAAATGAATTTAAAATTGAAAAAGAATATGGACAATCGGGCTCGAACCTTGATTCAGGTTTCTAAAAATATATATAATTCACATTCGAATAAAAATGAACGAATTCAAATCTAACTTAATAGTTTAAAAGAGTACTAATATAATATTATAAAAATTTAAGTCATGAATGTAATATATAAGCACAAAAACTGAGATTTCAGTTAGCATTTTTGAAAGTAAAAAATTGATGGACTTTCAACATGGACTATGTCATATTAATTTTTTTTAATTATAAAAGGTGATTTATAAAGAGATTACAATATTTTGTAGAACATGAAATATGGTAACTGAAAGAAGATTTTTTTTTTAGATTACTTTTTATTTTAAACTTATGAATTCAGAATTTCACGTGCAACTAAATCTTTTTTTAAAAAATTATAGATATAAGAATATTGAGAAAGACATCAAATTTGATGTTAGAAAATATATCTAAATAATGTAATTTTGGTGATGTATAAATCTGAAATATTATAACTTGTGATATGAAGATAGTTTTCGAAAAATTCTATATTGTTAATCAAAAGTACCAATCTAATAATAATAAAACGCGTTTACATGACCTGCTAAAAAGAATTGAGTTATAAATTTTACTTGGTTAAAATAAAATAACACAGAGAAATAAGTTAACTATAATTTTAATATCTCATCCATCAATATATAACATACCAGTTAAATAAAATGATTTCAACTACAATATAATATTTAATTAATCATTTACTAATTAAACTAATAAAATGTAATTAATTTTGAAGCGGATAATCCGACGCGATACGGTGATAACTAATATCTGATTAAACGGGACTAGAACAAGAATAGTTTTTTCATAATCCAGAATATCGAACACCTGATTTGATTTTTAACAATTGAACATGATATGCTATATTACTCACCCCTAAAAAATACGAGTATCAAAAATATTTAAAAATGTGAGTTTGCACAAAACTGAAAAGTAACTACACGACTAATTAAACTAAATATTTCATGTTTTTATGAACTTCACGGGGCCTAACTCATATTAAACTAAATATTTCTGGTTTATAATAATTACATGACAAATTATAAAAAGTCTTAATCAACAAGCTCAAACAACTAATGATAAAAAAATTAATATTTTATAACGAGACAATACTATAACATACTGTATCAAAGTAATCTTCTAATATTTTAAATTAACAATAAAAATCTAAGACACTGAAGTATTATATAATTGATATAAAAATTAAAAAGGTAAGCTACATCAAATGTGTCAGAATTTTTTTGGGTAAAATTATAAGGTTAGTGGTTCGATTGATGCTTTTGTAATAAAATAAGGTAGGAGTCTTTTTACAGTTCTATTTATACAAAGTGTGTGCAACGTATGCTAAAAAAGAATGTGTTGATGATCCGCCCATCATGAATCACTTAACTATTACACAAACGTAAGTTTAAAAAAGAAGAAATAAATGTAAAACAACGCGGACCACACATTTTTATCTAATCATTATTTAGCATATCGTAATTCACATATCAAAATCAAGTTTTCATCAAAATCATGGTTATATTAGATGAAATAATTTAATAATTTTTAACAATAAATTATAGATACTTTTAATGAGGTATAATTAAAATCTAAAAGTTTCATTATTAATTTCGAATATAATTTTAAACATGTAGATATAGTAGTACCCTCTATATCCTAACGAATTTGAATATTGAAAAATCAGGCCAAATATAGTTGTTGATCTATAAATTTTTAAGAAATATAGTACTCATTATTACTATTAATGCTATTAGGTTGCAAATATTACATTTCATATTTACATATTTTGTCAAAAAATAAAACATAAAAATTATGTTCGAAATAATATGATGACACATGGATATTATTTAAAACACAATACAAACTAGAGGGCCGTGCCTCTCACGGACTTTTATGCTAGTTCTAATAATGTGGCCCTAATAAAGAACATTGGAGCTCTTTGTCTAGTGCAGTGATATGAATAATAACTATATATAGGGATCATTTGGGAGATGAAATGAATGGTTATAGGAGAGGTCTTGGAAGTACCTTTCAAGAACTGTACTATAATTTGAATGTGATAGGAGCAACCAGGATATGAAGGTCACGTGAAATATTTAAGTGTTCCATGCTGATAAATTGTTATTGGCAGGTGGTGAAGGCAAAATGTTAACTAGAGATGACTCCTTTTGCTAGAGCTTACCAGGAATTTTCTTTGTTTGGTAAGCTTTCAATTTACCATTTACCGTGTCAAGAAAATTCCTAGTAAGCATATATCAATAATAGTCATATATGGTTGACATTATGATTTACCTAACCTTCCTCCACGAGCACTTGAATATTCGGTGTCACCTTCATATGCTCAGTTTCTCCTACCACCCACATTCAGATTGTAATGCATTTCATCTCTCCCTTCACAACAGTCATTCCATCTCCCAAATGACCCCTACAGTAATTATACTTGACTGAACCAGATAAAGAGCTATCCTCATGTTCTTCATCAGGGCTACATTATTGGATTAGGCTCAGCTCGAAAATGGAGAATATATATAGAAAAACAAATCTTATTATCTTTATATATTAACTTGCATGGCTATAATACATGAATTATATATAGTACTGGAAAGAGTATTCTTGACAGAATAATAAATCACACAATAAAAGCATAATTACAGATTTCACTGTAACTCTAGTTTTAAAAGTAACTCACTCACACAACTCACACTATTTATATGTATAACATATATAATAAATATATTTCAAGTTCATTTTTCAACATGGATGTGGTTGTCTGTTTCTCTGGGACACACTAGAACTCTAGAAGGCCCCCACAATGTATTAATGTTTCTTCGACGGGAGAATCTCTCCTGAATGAGGTGGAATGCTGCACAATAAAAAGTAGAGGCTTAAATCACGCTCAAATTAAGCACAATGCCAGAGTATTTGATGTTTTTTTACCCTGTTCAGGATGAAACTGCCTGTTCCCCGTTAATGATTGTTTCCAGTGTTGAAACGCCGTCGAGCAACTGCAGCATTTTCATTCAAATTCCATTGTGCACTAGTCGACGGCATTTCCTGAAACTGGCCAGTGGTTGGGGGACGAGTACTTAATGCTGGAATAGTTGAAGAATACCCAAGAGTACACAGACTGTAGGCTAAGTTTCTAGCTGAACTTGCATAATCTCCTCTGAGATCTAGCAATTCTGACTCTTTCACAGTTTCCGTGTCCATGGGTTTATCAAGAGGCCAAGCTTTGAGAAGGCTACTCACGTTACTTGCAGGCCGAGTTCCTGAAACAAACAAGCTAAGTTTCAAACAGAATTGCAAACGAATTGCAATTTTCAAGAATCATGTTTTTAACAAAAGTCACTTTACCTTCCACATTATTATCATTGCAATCGTCATTGTCATCGCCGTCATCATAAATATCATCAATTTCTACCGACTCCAAAGGAAAGTCTTCCTCAGATACAGGTAGGGGCGACAACCTTTCAAGTTCAGCAAAACTGGATCCATGGTTCATCAAAGTGCTCCCAAAGAACTTTTTAATCTCATCCGAGATGCTTTCTCTTGGCAACTGAAGAATGCGACCAAGGTTGCGAGCCCCATATTTGAATGCTGAAATTATTCTGGCAGCGTTTGCTATATAAAAAGAGAAAACACACGAGAATTTTTCATTTAGAAACAGGGTCACAAATAAAGAAGTCCTGAGGAAGGGAGCATTGATACTTTGAAAACATGCATATGGCTTATAAGTTATAACTTGAATGGGGGTACAACAATACTAAAATAAAAGGAGAGGGGGGTTCGTACTAATAGTAAAGAGACAAGAAACATGTTTTTTACCTTTGCTCACACTACGGCCTAGGTTATTTTTTTCTTTCAGTGGATCCATGATGTTCAGATACTTGGCACCAAAAATCTGCATATCCTGATTAACGCAAAAAGTTGAAGATGAAAACATTTCGGTATAGGATCTCATATCTTCTTTTGACAGCAATAGATCTGCTCCGTCATTCCCTTGATCAGTAACTGCATGTACGTACACAGACATATGTGATCAAAGAATTTCATTGTTTCTACCGCTATCTTAGTGGTTATACAATAAAGATAGACACATTAGTTGAAAATATATGTTTACCAACAAGGTTGGGAAGAGATGATGTGAGAATTGGACCCTCCAAACTGATACAATAGTTATTCCAATCGAAGTTTGCATAATAGTCCAAAAATCGATAAAGTACCTACACGGGTAGAGAAATAGTAAAATACATTAGTAAACAAACATGCTCATTGAATGCATAAATAAATACAATATCACACACGTGCAGCCATGCTAAATTTACCGCCAAAGGTCCATTTAAAGATGAATTGAACCGCTGGAATATATATAGAATCAGAACTTCCAAAGCATAGGTAGCCAGTAAACCATGAAATGCGCCAAGGATATGACATTCATAGTGGCACCAAGCTTTGAGGAGCATAACACTCCGCTTAAAAAGATGATTCTTTTGAACTAGATGATCAACCTGCATTACAATCAAATGGTGTCTTATCTTCTGTATGAAGAAGAAGCTTATAAATTATTAATATAATATGCTAGCTCAATACCTGTTCCAGAAAACATAGGGTAGAAAGTCCACCTAGTTGATTAAAAGATATGTCGATCGGAATATTTTCAACTTTGCATTTTACAAGTTTCACCTGAATGATCATGTGACAAGTTAATATAATTGAAAACAAAGTTTAAGTTTTCAAGTTAAGAGATAGTACAACCTCAGCACCGATCATCCTTGTTTCTTTTATTGTGTATTCGGCAGACATATTCTGCTCTTCATACTTAAGAAGTTTGTAAATGTCGTTTGCTATATAATCTTTCATATTAGGATAGCATATGACAGTCATATCTATATCTCCATCCGCAAGATATGTCTTTAATGGCACCGAACCATATGGAAAAACCTATAAAACAATATACAACAGGTAATTTAGCGACAGTATATACTAAACAATATTTTCCTTTTAGGATCAAATAATAGGAAATAGCTTTGAGAACATAAATGAGATTTCCCCGCTGGTACAAATGTTTCTTGTCTTCGTTCTTCGGGAAATCATTTGCTAGACCTATATTAATTTCGATATCTAAAAGACAACAAAACCTAAAAAGAAACCAATACTCAAACCCCATTTCCTAGCTTTGAACTCATATGAAAAAATATGCTATAAAAAAACATCTCTTTCGATCCTTCTTTTTCTAATTACAAGTTCTCAACCAATATTTTCTGCCTTCCCAAAAACATGACTCTTTCCATTGAAATCACTTATGAAACAACTATCATTCAGGTAAATGCTCCCCTCACATATCTACAAAGTTAACTACGGCCAATTTTAATGTCTAGCAGACACGAGTCAGGACTTCATTCATAAGTCATTTTCAAATCACATTTGCAAGCTTGAAAGACCAATCTATGGCTTGTGACAAGCTCCTCAAGACTGGTACAAGGAATTAATTCACTCTTTTGGCAAATGGATTCATCAACTCTATATCTAATGCCTCTTTATTTATCTACAATTAATACGGAGTTATTGCCTATATTCTTGTCAATGTGGATGATCTCGTGATGATCGACAATAATCACAAGTTCTTAGCAGATTTGTCTCATTGATTTTCTGTTTGTTCTCTAAAGGACCCTGGAACTCTAAGTAATTGTTTGGGAGTGGAAGTGATTCATTTGTTTTCTATCCCAGCAAAAATACATTCAAAATCTTTTAAGAGGATTCAAACCAGACGGTGTTGTACTCCTATATCCCAATCTCATCATTTAACATTTTCAAATGGCAGTGCAAATATTGGTCCTCCACTATTATGTCATAATATATATATATATATATATATATATATATATATATATATATATATATAATTTATATTATTAACATTATTATTATTATTATTTACACATGTCAATGAACAAATAAATATTACTAAATAATTTTTGAAATATATTATTTATTATTATAATTAATGTTTTAATATATAGGCAAATGAAATGTATATTTAACATATATATTTATATCTAAGACTGAAAAATATTTTTTTTTAACTTTACTGATCAATGAGATTTATGAAATCCGAGCAAAAAATCTAAGAAATAACACATTCATACCAGCATTGTTTTATATGAGGACCATTTTCAGTGAAGAACCAAAGCAAACGAAATCTAAAAAATCAGTTATTCCTATTGCTTGGCATGAAAAAAAGCGATTAAACAACTTGTGAAAATGTTTAATTGAACAGATATTTACCTGAATTCCCTTAAAATATTGGGAAATAATTGTCTGAAGAAATACAATGATATCCGCCCTTTTTTCATCTGCGTCCAATGTAGGAGATATTTTTAACAAAACCTCCTTCCAAGCTGCTTTTTCTCCTGCTTCCATACTTTCTGCACTTATCATTGATGGATCACGCCCGCTTTCAAGCTCTTGTCGAATTTTATTTATGTTGGTAGCATTTTGTGATTTCATATCAATTTATAATAGAAATATATTCAATACAATTTTCTTGATTTATGAAAAAAATTATGTATTTGTGTTGAAGAGCATGAATGTTGAACATGTAGTAAAGAAGCTACTTAATACTTCCACTCTTGCTTTGGATTTTTTTAACATTGTGTATGGGGATATTTATAAACAAAACATTTCCTTATCACATTTAATGTGGATGCTGGAAATCCAGAAGATATTATATAGTTATAAATACTCCTTGATATCTCCAATATACTCTTCACTATTTGTAGTCTAATAAGTTGCAATGTGAAATTATTAAAAACAAAATATTTATTTCATCATTCTTGTTAACTCAATGCTTCAACTAATATCAGAATGATTAGCTATTAAAATTTCAATGTAATCCAAATTTCAATGATTCAATTATAAATTAAATCGACTCAACCTCATTAGAATTTCAACTATTAATATAAGCCTATTTTGAACAATTATAAATTCCATGTTTTAAAACCCCTAAGTTACCCCTAATAATATTGAAAACAAATCACTTGAGTAAGTTAAAATTTGTTAGCAACGATTTTATTATTAAATTAATTATGATGTTATTTTCTTCCAAAAACTATTAGCTTAAGGGAACGCAAAGAAACAAAAGGACAAAATAAAGAAAAGAGTGTCCCTCTCAATATCTTTAGTGTTCTAGTCCATTCCATCTTCATAGATTTGTATCTTAATAGATAATATTACTAATTGCATATAGTTAGTTGTTGAATTATTATCTACATCTCTCTCAACCACTTTTGGGAGATATAAATTAAAATTAAATGAGATATCGAGGAATTGAATGGTCATCGAACTCAATAAATGATTAAAATAATTTTGACGTGCTAATTTTTATTTTCAAAACATTAATTTTAATATAATATGATAACTATTATACAAAAATTTAAATATGTTTTATGGAGAATATTTTAAGTTTAAATTATTATTACTACATAATTTTAAATTTAAATTTCATAATATCATATCTAAATTTATAATATATATTATTAATTATTTTAATTAATGATCAGTTTGAATTCCGCTTAAACATCCATTTAGCAATATTATCCGGTCACTTTAGAACCGATTTGTATTTTGTAGAATATTGTAGTAAACCAACTATCAATTTTTACAGCCCAAAATATACTCTCTTTTTGATATAGACCATAAAATATAACAAAATTGGAATTTTTTTCTTACATATAGTGCTTCAAACCAGAAATAATATTATTTTCTTTTTTTTTTTAATAGTGTATTAGTTGTTGAGGTGCTATATTTTCTACCGATAGAAAAATAAGAATTTTATACCAATCATTTGGTTTAGTATTAGGATACATGTTTCAAAGCCGATTACAAAAGAAAGGCTAAATGCCACAAAAAAATAATAATCATATATATATATATATATATATATATATATATATATATATATATATATATATATAAGTCATGAGAATTATCGCTCTTTTTAGTGAATAGAAATTCGAGTTGATTGACGAACATAAGCTCATCACCATTGGTAAATAATTTGATGGGTGATAGCTTTTGTTTATTAGCTTTTGTAACCGGGGTTACTTATGCTTGGTTGCTTTTAAATATAAAAACAACTAGTTTCTTGTTACAGTCACTTTTAACTTTTGTGTGCTTAGGAAAATTCTCAAAACTATTAACTATACAATAAAAAATATCAAAATGAAAGCAACTCTTTTCGGTATATATAATAAATAAAAACGATCATAGTTTGTGGAATATAAAAAAGAGACCGTCTTTTTGTACTCGATCTCTATTGTTTGGAAGAATGATCTCAATCTCTATACATCACCGTTGGTTTTCTTCCACACTGTCAAACCACTAACCAAACCAACTAAAATATGTATGTGTGTGTGTATATGTGTCTATATATATATATATATATATATATATATATATATATATATACGTGTGTGTATCTATACCCTGTGATTATCTAAAAATATTTTAAAAATATTTCAAACACTAATTTGCGATTGAGGAATAGTTAATAATAATATTAGTCAAGCTCGTGTTTATCATTAAAATCATATATTTGCATCTCGCTAACACAAATAGGCCCATTTAAGATGAAAAATCATATGGATGTTCATATGAGTTGATTTTAGTGATGCGCAAAAAAAAAAGATTTATTTGTATTTTTTTATAATAGTCAAGGTTGTTAAACAACTGCTTTAAAATAAATAATCCTGTTATGAATGATTATTTACCAAATATATGGTTTTTTTTTTTTTAACTTTTTTGCCAAACATAAGAAAATGGATTTCAAAAAGATTCACTTTCATGGATAATCACATTTCCTTTTTTTTTTTTTTAATATCATTAATTGTACTTGTGGATGCATGCACATATATAAAAAAGTTTGCTCGTTTATATTAATATGAAATTCTTTGTAGTATGCTAATATATTAATCTTTCTTTGCGCTAATATTTTGAAGAAGAGTATGATGTATTCATATTCAGGCCAATTTGACCATTGTAGTCAAATGCAGTCAATAAAAATGAGATTAAAGGAATGTTGCAGTTACTCTATGTAGTATGCTAATATATTCTTTCTTCTTTTAATATTCTGTTCACTTAATGGTTAATTTAAGCGGTAGGCAATAAGTTGTAAAAGAATATGTTTCAAATTAACTAAGAAGCAAACTAGGTTTTTTATCCTCTATTCTTTATGGATATTTCGGACATTGATTCATCAAATGATACCCAATGGTACTAGTTCCATATCTCCTAGTACCCCAGTATTATATTTATTACAATAGTTATAAATTAATAGCTCTTACATTATTTAGATCAAATCATCTTTCGTAAAATGGTCCCAAATATCGTTTACTTTTTTGAAGATGTCGTTGCTTTTCGTTTTTGTGATGTAGGTGTCTTCTTAATGGTTTCATCTTCTGTACCTTATGTTGCTTGTGATGAAGAGATGATTGGTGCATTGACATGCTTGAGCTTGCTCCATCTCCATCTAAAATAAGTAAATAATTAAATTAAAATCTAACAATAAAAAAAATGATTATTTGAGAAAATAATTTACCTTAATATGTTCCATAGGCTTGATATGAAGATGTGAATTTCCAAATTGAAAGTATTTATCGCATATAGTATATTAGGGTTTGTAATTTTCTTTTATGTGGCTACTAGTTAGGGTAAGAGATGACGGTAAAGTCTGGTATTAACCTAATTGAGATTTCAATCCTTGGACTGTAGTACGCGTTATTATATAAATTGTAATAGGGTGAGAATAATAGATTATAATATATATACATATATATATATATAATTTTAATAGTATATATTAAATATTACGGCGTGGTTTAATCTAAAATCGCAACCCGTATCACGAAATTTTTTAAAAATTTGAACTGCAACGACATCAAGAAATTTAATAATCGCGGATGCTGTGCGGGATGGTTGATTTTTATGGTATTTGCGGTTTGATGTTCACCGCTAATAAAACTGAATATTAATAACACATAGTTTGGGTTGTATGGATGAATGAGACTAGAATCAAACATATATCATATGTTGTTTTCCAACATATATGCTTTATTTCAATGTCATATTTCTTATATTAGATAAAAAAAAAAAGAATATAAGTCCATGAGATATACATACTTTACGCTACGGATTTGTAGTTGAGTTGATTTAATCTTATTGAGTAATCAGATGACATGCATATGTGATATTTATGAGAATAATGTGTAGGATTTCAGGCCATCAGTGGAAAATAGACTTTTTTAAATACGGTCTTTCGAATGTGTGCCCAAGGGCACACAATAAACACTAAATTCTATAAAAATGATCTATTTTGATTGGTGGAGTTGATGTGAATCCAGGGGGTCATTATCATTTATTATTCATCCACCAATCAAAAGAAGCTATTTCTATTCGAGTTAGGGATTATTGTATGCCCTTGGGCACACCATAGAAAATCCCTTTAAAATATTAGAACAATAATTGTCACAAACATTGGTACGAAGTGCAAAGGCTCGTACAGTTCAGGTGTAAAATTATTTGAGGTTGTTTGCCATAATGTACCCAGTTATTTCTGATTTTTGTGTGCATGATACTTTGTTTCCGAATTATTTATAGGACTTGCAGTTTTTTATAGTATAAATGTAATAAGAATGTCGGATTATGTGATATTTGGTTAATAGTTTTAAGTTTAAGATTATGGTAAATTTATGATATTTGTTCATAACAGCTTCTAATCAGTAAACAAGAGGTAGCAACCAGAAAAAATAGACAGTCTTTTGTTTGAAAATAGTCCTATTATAAAACCGACCTTAAGAAACTATGATCGATTTGTATTGCAAATGTGGGTGTAATTTGTTGGACTAGTCATCTTTGCATTATAACAAATTCTAAGTGTGGTCAGTTTGTTACCTAATTAATTTCTGTTTTTGTCGAATTGAAGTAAAGCCCAAATATAGAGGTTGCAAAGCCTTGAAAAGAGAATACTGGATTATTTTCTCTCTACAATATCAACAACAAGCTATGATAACCTTTCCGGAAGAAGTTCAAGTTTGCGGTCCTCAAATTGTGAATATATTAAAACTTGGAAAAAGTAAAATTGTCAAGTTAAAGATATTCTAAGTATTATATCAACATGAAGTGCAGAGTTTGCTACATATTGATAAGTCAGAAGACTAACAACAAAATCTCCAAATAAACTATATCGCAATGTCAAGAAACATATTGTGTCATAAAGTCACTTAAAATATTCTACCGAAATAAAAAAGATATTATAGAGTGAAGAGGAGTCGATTAGTGCATATGTTTACCATGAAGCCCGTCACAACAATATCAAACAAGTCTACCACAAAGTCTAGGGTAGGTAGCTCATCAAAAAAGTCTATTATGAAGTGTGCCACATAAAACTCAAAATAGCTTGTAGTAAAGCGGAGATGTTGACAAGTTTGATGAGCCTTCTGCAATATCAGAGATTCGACATGTCAATAAGTCAAGCATTAAAATGTACTAATCATTTCAAGATAATGCACTGAGCCAAATTATTTGGATGGATTTACTCCAAAGATTGTGAAGACAAACATTTATAAAATTTGTGCATCATTATTTTCTATAAATGAACAAGTTTGAAGTGTACAATATTAATTTGGAGAAACACAAAGGATTAATGAATAAGATACATAAGGACGGAACAAAATAACATAAATTTATTGTGGTCTATTCTTGTACGTTTCCGAATCAAGCTGTACACTTTGTCAAGGATGATTTAGAAAATTTGTAACAGAGTAGAGTGTTGCATTATAATTATAAAGCTACACAAGGATGTTTTAGGAAATTTGTAAGAAAAGTAGAGTGCTGCATTATAACTATATAGCTGCACACTCTCTCTATTTTATCAATTAAGCTTTTTCATTACAACTCCTCTCAAGAACATCTGTGTGTTAAAGAGATGTTGTGAATACACTTTGTGTCTGCAGATGTAGCATTTCAGGCTTAATAAAATATTAAGTTTGAGTTGATATCTGCGTGCTAATTATAAATTCTACATGACTGTAAAAGTCTGTATTATTAAAGCCCGTATAAACCAAAAATAAAACTATATACTCATTTTATATGTATTGTGACCTATATCTAACAAGTTGTATTGGAGCAAAGGATGAACAAACAGAGCTGGAATCCTTGTAAGATGAGTTCACAAAATCTAAACAGAATCTAACTACACTCTATGAAAGAATAAGAAGTCACTTTATCAAGATGGCAAACCTTATGTATGATGAGATTTTCAAGAATGGTCCATTTATAACACTTGTGTTGAATGGTCCATTTATAACACTTGTGTTGGCACATGCAACAACCAAGGTGATGAAGCTGTGCCACCACACGTTTAGCAAAAAGATTCATCACAACATATAGATACAAAGAAGGAGAAGTTGTGTTTGAATTGTGGTGACCATCAAGTCTCTAGATTCCATTATGTGCAATAAAATTGTTGATCCTCAAACAACAAAACAAACAAATGAGATAATTAAATTTTGTGTGAAGGAATAGAGGAGGTTATTTTGAATCAGAAACAAACACTAATATCTCAATATGAGGTTTTTAAAGATAACAAAGCATTATAGAAATTAGTTTAATTAATGCACTTTATAATATTTTTATGGAATATTTAATAAGCAAAAAGATATTGGAACCAAATTAAATTATGAAATATATATCAGAAGAGATAGTTCTTTGCAGGCTCTAAAGACTTATGATACAACTAAAAGACACCTAGGAGAGCGAAAGAATAGGAGAGTGAAAGAATTTATGATTGAACTAAAATATAGTTAAGAGTATATGAGTGAAACTTTCATAATGCTATTTTTTATATTATTATCCATTTGCCCTATGCATGAGAAGTCTATAAACTTAATTAAATAGTTAAAAAAGAATCTAAAAGGATTGATAGTAGGAAAAAAAAAATATAACCAATTTTAGAAATAATAATGACAAAGTAATCAATTCAAGTAAAACTAAAGACATGATTTGACTTCAGTAAATTTTGAAAGAAAATGTCAAGTACTCTAAAATTTATTTTCAAATAATTAGTTACACTCATGCTAATAAGTAATAAGACTACGTATTCACGTAAACCATTCAACCAAAATCAGCCGTATGTTTGCATGCCACGTGAGTTGGGGATAGATTTTGGGTTTCTAGCCTTACCCAACTTTAAAATGACGACCCTCAATGTACTAAAAACTAGCATTTCTCCCATCAAAATTAAAATCTTCGGTAAAAGGGTCAACTTGCAAGTATTTGATTCCCTTATCCAATAAAAAAAAAAGTTCATATCCATTAATCTTAATTTCAAAAAAAATTTGAAAAAAATCAGTGAAATTACTAAACAAAAAGCAACAATTGCAACATGACCAAATCGAAGTATAAATAAAATTGATCAGAGCTAAAACTTATATATTGAATATTTATTAAATATTATACGATGAAAAATATTGAAAGTTAACGCCCATGCGTAGCGGGCACAAATACCAGTAATTATATCTATTGAGATGTATTAAGTATATTTCTGAGTACTGCAGAGGTACGAGAATTTCTAGGGCTGTTTAACGAACCGAGCTGTTCGCGAACAAGCTCGAGCTCGGCTCGTTAAGAGCTCGTTCGGCTCGGCTCGTTAAGTTAACGAGCTCGAGCTCGAACACAAAAAATTGTTCGTTAAGTAAACGAGCTCGAGCCGAGCTTTTAGTATGTTCGGCTCGAGCTCGGCTCGAGCTCGTTCGGCTCGAGTTCGGCTCGTTAAAGCTCGAAAAAATGTAATATTTTCGGGGTTTTTTTATAATTTATATATGTTATTGGACTCAGAATTCAACATAATATATATATATATTTTAGTGATGTAAACAAAATTTTAGGAAATAATAATTTTATTTGGTTTTTAACAGGCAAGTAGAAGTTTGACTAGTACCGCTAACTAGTGTTTAATCCTAATTTAGTGTTTCAATATTTTAAAAAATATTTTTTACCGATCCAACTGTATGGATGTTAACATATATACATTTTAGTGATATAAACAAAGTTTCAAAAAAATTGAAATTATTAGGTTAGCTATTTTAAGAGTCAACTAGCGGTTTGTCCTTATTTTTTTTCTGGCTCGGCTCGACTCGACTCGACTCGGCTCGGCTCGTATTTGTTCGCGAACAAGCTCGTGTTCGGCTCGTTAGTTAACGAACCGAGCTTGAACACAATTTTTGTTCGATTAAAAAGCTCGGCTCGGCTCGTCAGAAAAAAAATTAAAGCTCGGCTCGGTTCGGTCAAAACTCGGCTCGGCTCGGTTCGTGAACAGCTCTAAGAATTTCTACATCAGAGAATTAGACAATTGGGTAGACAAGAAACCAATAGCATGCATATAATTATCATATATATTTTTTATATTTATATTTATACAAGGCACCGGCAAAAGAAGAACATTTCCTCACAAAACCTCCCTGATGACATCCAAATAAAGCCCCTCGTATGCTTAAAAAGATCTTAAAGAAGAGCTACAAGGAGAAGGAAGAGTATGCAAGTGAGAAATTTCATATACTTCCTCCTCTTGATCTACTTAGTTCCAGTTGCAGGGACTTTTTCATACAAATAATTCTCTCTGTAGCTCCGGGGAAGGAAGAAACGGCCACCAAACTGCTGCTGCAAGAAAATGATGAAAACAAAGACCACACCCAAGCAACATATACTAATATCCCAAACTGTTGAAAAATAATCCATTCTAGGATTGGCGTATATATAAGTGAAGGACCAGGAAGAACTTTGAGTCCTGTAAAGATCATATGCATGAGGTAACAGACGAAGTAGTGGCATCCCCACGTAGAAGGAAGGGGCGAGAGCTTTTACACTAGAGTCGCAGAATAAGTTGAAAATTATTTGGGGAAGCAAAACAACATCCCGAACCAAGCCAGCAAATGACTTCAGTTCTCCCAGTAGAGATATTTGTGTGCTGTTGGCAGGTTCAAGCACCAGAAACATGTTGTTTATGGAAGGCTTTGTCAACAGATGGACAAACCAAGCAATTAATCCACCACCAATGTACAGTGGTATAGATAAATAAAGAACTTTTTTATCAGAAACCCATAAATTCTTTAGGCTTTCTTCCTCAATTCTAGCAGACCAGGTTAGTTGGAGAAGACGGAACTCCATCAGGAAAGCTACCATTGTTATCACCCTCACTAACACCTCATTTACCTCAAGCCATCCATCACTTCCCCTAAAAAGAGTCTGCCGCATATGATTCGACACGAACATGGCTTCAAAATTCAACAAAAGTGGAATCATGTGTGCCAATGTGAGAATAACAAGCATCACGATTGAAATAAAAGGAAGCACATCCGGATGCTTATACACATGAAACAACTGCAAACCAACAAAAATACAAGCAAGTGTATTGGAAAATAGAACCATCGTGATCTCCAGATCCATTCTCCATAATGATTGTTTAGCTCCGTAAGTGTAAACAGAACTCGAGTGAAACTCAAGACTATTAAAGTGTAGAGGGTCTGCCTTGCTCCTAGTGCTTTTAATAATTCCCTTCACGTTGCCACCATTCCTTGCATTCAACGGAGGGTATGCAGCGGTAACGACAATTTGACAATCTAAAGAATTATTAGTCTTTATCCCATTGTATGAGTAAAGATGCCTACAGCCTATCATACATAACATTCCAGTATTCGCATCATATACTCCTTCAGCCGAGATGACTACAGAAGGTGTCAAAGGAGCTTCAGCACCCAACATAAAGTTGGGACTATTCTTGAAGTTTAGCACATAACTAATATTCATCAAACTACTCCCATTCCCATCAACCACATATTTTGTTTGGTCACTGACAAGTTGATGTTGCTCATAAAATTTGTCACCAACAGATAATGGAGATGAATAACCCCATGCTGTATGACCCTCCTTATTTCTCACTGTCATGTCAAATCTCATATCAGACGAATACCCATCAGGGTAAGTCTTTCTTTTTCTTCTTGTTTTGATCTTCTTTAGACAGGCGAGATTTTGATATTCACCATACTTATATTTTAAAGCACCAAGTCTTGGCTGTCGATTCTCTTGGCTCCTAAAGGAGACTCTACCAAAATAACCTGACTCATTCACCATTTTGTTAGTCCACATCTGGCCAACAATGACACTCCTTTCTCTCAATGAAAATGTAGCAGGCACTCTCAAGATCAACCTTATGGAACAGTCCCCAACTGAACCCATACTTAAAGACCCTGTAGCATTAATAATCCGACAAGCAACCAAGTCCATTCGTTTTTTAACCCCATCCCACACACCTTCAGCAACGAGTGTCGTACTAGGATCAAATGGTGAGTTAAAAGTACTGCGACTAGAGTTCAACAACCTTAACAAATACCTAACTCTCCCATCCTCCATACACTCAACCTCATCAAAGACCATAAAAACCGGTACAACCCCACTACCGCCACCAAGAACATTACAGTTACCAGCACCACAATCATCCGAATAAACCAATTCAACTCTACTACCAGAAACCAGTGAACACACCTCCCTACTAGTCTCGAAACCAAGAGAAACATTTCCCAAATCATCATATTCACTAAAAACCGCACTTACTTTCTCCCTCTCAACCAACATAAAATCATACCCCCTCATCGAAACACCCAATATCTCAATCCCTTTAAAATAATTCTTATCACCCACATTACCCAAATTCCGCAACGTGCCATTAACAAAACTATTAAAAATACTCGAAACATTCAGATAATCAAGATTCAAAACAACATTAACATTGCGTAAATAACCAACACCAGAACCAACCATACACACCTTCCCAGAATCAGCATTCCAAAACCCATGTAGCTGAAACACAGCTTGACTACGCCTAACCGGGATTTTCGGAGCCCGATAACTAACCATCCTCAATTGCCTCCTAAAAGCACCATGATCACGCATACCCTTCAACCCCAATCGCCCCTCAAACATAAATACATGATCATTTGTTGTATCATACACAAAATGAGTTCGAAACCAAGCCGACCCGCTCGCCCCCTTTCCCGCCAAAAAGCCATTCCGGTGGCCGAAAATTTCGGCCCCGCCGGCGAAAATGGCGGTGGGTAAATCAAGAGTGAGGTTGGTGAGGTGAAGAGAAGGGGTCTCTGCAACGACGTCGTTGCAGTGCTTAGAATATGGGATTTGGCGAAAATTAGGTGAAATTTTGTAGGAATTGACACTGAGTGTGAAGATTAGGAAGATGAGGAGATGGGTTAAACAGAGATTAAGGGATTTTAGAGATTTTGTAAGAAGATGATTAGCCCCAAAATTTGGGGGAAATCGAGAAATCTTCATAGCTGAAAGAGCTCCCAGTAGTCCCCAGCTTAAGTTTAGATCTTATACCGCTACAAACTTAAGTACAATATTCAAGTTCAACCCTTTGCTTTGCTTTACAGAAAAAATACTATAAACAAATTGTTTTCTCAAGAGAAATGATGCTCATATCAATTTGGTACAAAATCTATCATAAAATGATTGAGATCAATGACTTAACAGTTTGAAATAATTTAATTGAAAAGATTAATATATAAACAGGGTCATTATTATAATTATTTGAATTTAACTGATAACCATACAATACGTATTATTTTTATCCATTTTTAAACCAAATTTGATATCTTTGACATTTTCTTTTTATAATACATTTAATTCATAGGCATTCATAGGACTGAAGTACTGAACATAGAGGTATTCAAACCCAACTTCAACATAATCTACCATTTGGAAAATTCATCCACCTAATTATCTGATATGAAGAAGGTTATCTGGGAATTAAAAGACGGTCTCCCTTAACCCCTCCCACGGGAAAGATGAAGAATACAACACTTGGGAGCGTATGGTTCATGGTTAATGAGTCCGCTTAACGAGAATCAGAACATCATATCCATATATTGTGTTTGGATTAGCAAAATTTATTTTTGTGGAATGGGAATCTCGTTCCTTCTTTGAGATAAATTATTCCTTCCACGTGGTTACCAATTCCCGTAACCCCCATTCCTATATCCATCATTCTCATTCTCGATTTTTGTTCCCACCAACCATCCAAACACCCCTTAGAAATTTCAAGACCGATAGTGATCATATTTAACTCTGCTCTGATTCACAAATTTATGCACAGCTGTGCCCAATGGCCACAATTTACCATGTATGAGATTCAAAGTAATCACAGCACGGAAATATGTTATAAGTAAAAAGTGATTTGCGGGAGCTATATAGCATTGTTAGTGGTACTGGTACCTTCCTCTAGTAGTTTAATATCAAGTCGTTGACATTTTCTTTTTCTCGGTGGTGAAGATAAAAAGATTTCCAGAAGCGCCTGAAATTATTTAAGCCTAATATCTATTGGAACAAAAATGAAGAGCAAAGGAGGCATTCTAGTCCAATACATAACAAAAAATAAACCATGCATGTATACATCTAAATATAAACTTATATATCTAAGTAGATATACATTCGTTATTAAACTTCTCATTGCTTTGGTACGGCAGAAGTATCTTCGTTGTCCATAAGAAAATATAAACTTATGGTCAATACTTTCGTAAGGAGAACTGTACTTGACTAACATGGGGAAAAATGTACTTACCATGATTACTATGGAAACCATGACAAAAAGAGTTCAGTGTGTTAATGTGTTACTAAAATATATAGTTTAATTTAGTGAAACTCTATTGTGCCAACTACAGTCACAGGTGGATCGATCTCGATTAGAGTAGCCCTCCCTTTAAAAAACAATTGCGGCAAAGTGCTGGATTCCTTTGCTGCAGCCCCTTTAGCAGTCCACAATGTGATGTGAGGCCACATATTCTTCGACTTTACCTCCTCACCATCAACAGAACCAGGATGAGCTTCCATAGCAGCCCATCTATCCGAGAAGAAAAGAGCAGTCATCTCCACCGGGACATTTTGATGCAAAACGGATGCATAGCTGGCTACAGCTGTAACTCCATGATTTTGCTTGTGAGCAAGAGTCAAATGAGCCTGTTTAAGGGTCCTATCTACATTCTTGTCTTTTAAAAAGGCATCAAATTCAGAATTCTTCTCAGCCAGCTATACAAATATTATGCACCCATCAAAGTCTAGATCAATGTATTAGCATATAATCCTAGAAATAATTGTCCTTAAAAGCATATAAAACTGCTGCTCCGCATTACGAAAACTAAAACAGATAAAATTTCCTCTCTAATAATCTAAAAACAGAAATATTCTCCACCAAGAAACCAAGGTAAAAATACAAACAATTAACCAAGTAGCTTGATCTCTAAGATTCAGTACCCTAACTATCTGCATAGTTATTACCATGATGTTTATTCTTCAAGTTAAAAGATTTAAGAAAAACGTTTAATTTTATAAACTGCTTCCACGAGTTTGGTAATGTACATAATATATGTATACATATATATATATATGGAGCTTCATAATATTATATAGAAGGCAATTATTTAGCAAGTTGGCAAAACATCATTTATAGTATGTAGCAAACCATTACTTACTTTATGAAGAAGACCTTGTAATTCAGTGACAGGGATATTAACTGCTGCAAATATGATGCTTCCTGCTTTTCTTTTTGCTGTAATAGGTCTTGGCCTAGAGTAATCTCCCTTTGCAAGAGTTCCTAATTGTTTCAATACTTGTTTTACTGCGCAATCAATTGGAACCTGGAAAACAGAGTAGATACTCATGTTTGAAATTTCAGCACGATGCGTAACAGCTCATAATAGAGCAGTAAAACAAGTTTATTATAAGTTTCTGTTATGGGATAAGTAATAGAGCAGGATGCTCCAGCGGGAGGAGGTGATAATAAGACTATGGGTGCCCGAGTTACCAAAATTTTGTTGGGTGGAAGGGAAGTTGTGTTTTTTCTGTTTCCTGTTCGTTTTATTATTGAAACCAGAAGAATGAGTAGTTGGCTCTACAAGTAAAAATGTCAGCATACATTAAGGCTGTTTTTCACGTGAAGCCAAGTTGGTTATCCAGTTGAAGGTATTTAATATTCATACTTTTCCAGCAAACATTCATTTAAAAATATATATCTCAATTACCTAGAAACTATTGGCTATACTCCAAATACTGACCTTTGTTGATCCATGAATACAAAATCGTGGATAAAATGGTTTATTAGTTTAAAGAATCTTAAGACTTATGAGAAGAATGGAAGACCTGAACTGAATTGAGATACTCAGCATTTATATATATAATATCCCGCAACTTCTTCTCCCATTTAGCCCATTGTTGTGCGTATGTTCCTTTGCTGGAATCCAATCTGCAGGACAGATAGAAAGCCTCAGAAAATAACTTCACATTCCAAAATATTTGTTGTTGATTTTGTAATCATTTGATGTCATAAATTATTACAATCCCTGATAAATCTTCAGGTTAATCTAGTAATTTGAATGTTATTGATTCAACTTCTCGGCTGACCACAACCATACCCATTACATTGGCATTAATTGGATCAAGATCATATATAGCAGGAAAAATAGAGCCTACAATCTTGAAAAAACGAGTCTTGTATTTCATGTATGTAAAAAAATTACTTGAAATTACGACATAACTTATAAGCAGAAGTAATTTTCAAACTTGCAAGTTATATACCTATTCGGACAATTTTATTAATAACATAACTTAAATAGTGTAGTATATAACAAAACAAAAAAGAATTACCATAAATTTCATTCAAAAAGGATATACTTATTTTATTAAGTCAAATTACAAATTTTAAATAAGCATCTGAAATAATCAACTACTTCCATTTTATCACAATTCTAGAAGTCACTATGAAGCTACTTATACTTTTTACACAAATGACCAAAAAATGTCTTAGCTTATTCTACGTGATAAGTTATATAATATAACGCAAAATGGCCCCAGGTAAAGTACGCTTTCAGTAAGCTTCTTTATGCAAAGAAAAATGGAAGGTTCGCTACATAAGATAAAACATTCATATAGTCTACACATGACACTGTGACTACCTTTTCTGGGGTAAATTTTAATCGAAACTTGACAAGCAGGCTAGTACCAACCTTCTATGTTTGATAGAATGAAGCCTGAACAGGTCTATCCCCTCCTCCAGAATGGACGTCACAGATTCAGGTAAAGGACTCCTTCATGTGGAGAAAATAAAATGGAAAAAAGTAAAGCTTTAAGCACAACTATACGAATATATGTACCTTGTCCAGGGAGAATTTAATATGAATAGCTTCCAAGACAAGGCAACTCATACAGGTAACCATGCCTTAACTACAAATTCAGAAATCTCAAAATATACAGGAACACGGACTTCTTGATCCTAGAAGAAGGTAAAAGAATGCAACAAATAGAGCTTGAAGTTTTGTTCTGTAAACTATCTGCTTGGTGAAACAGATACGGTTGCAATTCAATAAGGATTTCACATGTTGCCACTTACTCTTACATGTTGGAGCCTCAACTCATCCAAACACTATATCCAGTACTTTATGTCATTAGTAGCCTACTTTATCATCCTCGTATATCATTTTAGAAGATAGCTCATTTTTCCTACCTCCAGACTGCTATTAATATTTTTTTTACAGAACATAATCACAACTTATTTTTCATCCCTCTTCTTGTCCGATGCTTCACATTTATTAGTTTCTTTTAAGATTTGAGCATCTTTCTATTTTTTAGATGACTTGTGAGATATTGCAACCTATCCTCATAGCAATACAATTTTTGCAACAGCCTCTCTTGTATATAATTGATTGTTGTCCTATATATTTTTGTATCTTATTTTTCACTACCAGGTATATTATATGTATATAGAGTAAGACAGTTCTTGTACACACCATATAAGCACAACAATCTTTCAGAGAGAATAATAAAAAAACAATAAATTTTTTGAATTATTCTTTCGTGCAAAGTCGTCCCAACATACACTCTTTTAGTTTTTACATGTCTAAAAATATTAAGTCCATGATTTCGATGCATAAACATGATTTGAAGATTTTCTCCCTTTCCCAATGTTATACAGTTTTAAAATTTCATCCAGAAACAGTTTGCATCAAATAATTTTATGAAGTACTAATAGACATAAATATTTGCAGCAGTAGATGAGATATGGATAGAGGGTTTACGGATAAAGTAACAAGAAGCTTAGGGGACCAAATAAGAAGAAAACATGATAGAATAATGGGCTCTGAAAGAATTATCAATACTTCCACTAAAGATTGACCCCCATCCCTGAAGGCCCAAACATCAAAAGATCGGGCTCACTTTGGCGTCTTCCAAATTAAAAGGAAAACTAACGCACCCAAATAGATTAGGCATGTGCAACTTTGACATATAAATCTAAAATGAAAAATATTCTGACCTATTAGGCTTCAATAGAGGCATCTTCACAATAGAGCCGAAACATTCTATAAGCTCAGCCTCAAACACTTTGCGATCCTGCAAACTTGAATAGAAAATTAGGTAATCACACTTGTTAGAGCAATTCATAGAATTCCTTTTTAGATGCATCTAACCTGGCCGTCATAAAAGTGGTAAAATTTTAGCAAGACATAGCCAGCAGTTGGACATGCCTTGTCAAGACTCCCCTGTGAACCAGATCAAAACAGTAAGATATATAAACTAAGAGAACCATTGACTAGCAGAACAAAGAAGTAGGAACAAACTGGATGATTAGAACGGAGAAGCACACGAAGTATAAAAACTGCTAAAGCGTCAAGGGAGTATGGATTTGTGTCAGTTCCTGCAATGCCATAATATTTACTTTAAGGTTGATGCTAGAAGTATAACACACTCAAACAGTATAAATTGTGGGGGGAAACTCTAATGATAGATGCAGGTACAAGTTGGTGTTAAGAAAATGTCAGAAATATCTATAAAACAGATAATAAAAATTCAAAAAATCAGTAAATGGAAACTACTATACGATGAGTGGTGTGCAATGGTATACATTGCACGTGAGATTTAATTTCAACGACAACAAAGATGAACAATACCAACTTTAATAGCACATTGGTAAATGAAGACGACACATTACAGTATCACACACTCTATACTTGCTTCCGATTATATTATGCATGTGTTGAAATGCCAATAATATGGCAAACACACACAACCTCACAATAAATCAGAGAAAGAGGGAGCGAAGTATAAATTAACATAGAAGATCAATTTGGTAATTTTTTTGTACAATATGGTTTTGGATGAGTTGGTAACAAAATATGGATATGTGTGTAATTTTATCCCACATTTATCCAAAGTTTATTACTACCTCCATCCCAATATACATTTATTTGACATCTTTACTCGTACTTCAATGCGCACAACAGAGATACTTATACATAATATTGTTTTTCATAATTTTTATATTGTACTTTGTTGGGAGACCCTGAGCCAGTCAAGCGTGAAAGTTTAAAGTTCAAATTTTTATATAGAACAAAAATCACGAAAAAAAATAATGTAAAAATGCCTTTTACATGCCTAAAAATGTGTGAAGTGAAAGGGTCATATAAAATGGGACGAAGGGAGTGTTTAATAAAGGTTAAAGTTTGTCTTCACCTCTTTATATTTATACACACACACACACATACATACATTACTTACATATATACACACAGACTATATTATTAAAGCAAAACATACAAAAGTTTGGTTGTTGGTTTGTAGTCCGGTACAATATATTATAACCGTTAGTACACTTACTCAAATTGACTGGAACCATTGCATTGAATTTTTTATATATCAGTATCTACGATGCTATTAAAGATTTAAGGTTCGAATCCCATCAAGAGCATATTAGAATATTTATATTATAATATTTATAAGAATACTAATAAATAAGATTAAAATCCTGTAAACATATACATTATATATTTGTATATATTATTTAGATCTAAAAATACAAGCATAATGTATTATCATATTTTATTTTAATGTTATTGACATGGCACTTATTAAAATTATATAAATTATTAAAAAATTATAATAAAGAACACCCGTGCATGACATGGGTTTTAAGGTAGTGTTTATATATATAATATAATGTTTTCTCAATGATGGAGTGACGCTCAGCCAAAAACAATTTTTAATGAAAGATGTAGTCGACCGAACAAATATGAATTTTACCTTATGGGATCTATAATGTGCACGTTGTTTATTAATTATTTAGAACAACATGTCTATGCAAGCAATTTCATGTAAGCAGAGTTCATATTGTTAGGATCCATATGATTCTGGGAGTTGATTTATTATCAATATATGTGAAGGATTTTAATGGCTTCTAAATGCAGTATGATGTTGAGTCACTAGGTGTCTTCACTCCAGATTCGTGTGGTTTTCTCACTTTATGTGTTTCTTACTCAACAAGTTTTACATGTTTTTGGCAGGAAAACCTTTCAAGGAAAATTATCTTTAGTGAAAACGGCAGATGGATGAACATACGTAAATACAAAAGCAAGTAAAAAAGCAAGTACATGCCAAATCACACAAAAGGCGAATCAAATTTATAGTTTTTTTAATCATCCAAAAAAATACATTAAACTAAATATATTGAATAAAAGTGATAAAAATATCTAAAGGACAAACTTTATTGATTTAGTACGAAAATCATATTATTTTGTAACCATATATTTTACTTCCAAATAAAATTATAGTTATTCAGAGTAAACATACCCAATTTTTCCAAACTAAGTTGCATATGAAAACCACAAAAATACTTTGTGTATATTTACTAATTAAATTAACTCACAGGAAACTGTACTGATTCTAACTGTACAAACTCTTGTGCTACTTGTGTGGATGGGTGAAAGTGCTCACATAGATATAGATATAATATTGTAAATAATTCACAAAATATATGTATCAGACAAAATACATACCCACCGAATAAAAAGAACCCCGCCGATTATAAAGAGCTTTTAGGTGAGTATCATCGAGACAATCATAATAAAGTGATAGAAACATTCAAACCTTGGATACAAACTTTAATTTTTATTAAATAATAAACTTCGAATGCATCGTGGAAGTAACAAACTATGCTAGAGAGAGAATGAAAAATGTACAAAAGTAGTTCTATACTAATCTACAAAAGATGTGTGTGAACAAGAGGCTTAGCTCCCTCTAATGGAAACTAATTACAATAAAATTTATTTTTATTTACAACGATACTCGTGACCAAGTGTTTGCTCAACTTTTCCTGTATAAAATGAGTCTTGCTTAATTTATCACGATACTGGTGACTCGTGACAAGTCATAATTTGACTTTAATGCAATTATCTTCGTTTAATAAGCAAACCCAGACCATCGTTATAATAATTGTAAAGATATAAGAAGATTTGAGTTGGGGATTTAAAAAATGATTTGATGTTTAATATTTTGTTATAGCGATCATAACTAGAAGGTCGACAGTCCAAATATTAATAGTATCTAAAGATTAATTGGGTTGTTTTCAAAATATCATGGTTTTAATGGAGGCCAAGGGTGTGTTGAGCGGGCCAATGGGCCAGTGTTTTGACAAGACATAAGCAGCTATAACATAAATATGATAGAGAAGATGAAAGTGGAACAAAGTACAGAGTGATGTCATATTAGTTGTAACAAAAGAAAGCGAACAAGTTAAGATTTAAGGTGACCAAAATATCATGATGAACCTTCACAATCAGGCACAACTGGAACAGCAAATGCTTTAGTGCTTGAGCATATTCCCTCAATCTACAAGATAGTAAGAAACCACCATCAAGCTTGCAAGATCTTTTAAGATTTTATGTTGTAAACTATTATTATAGTTTAACATGATATATGTTCTACTGATAATAATTTAACAAAATGAGAAAACAAGATATATTTTGTATCTTATCCTGCAGCTTGCGGTTTCAAGTTGTAACATAAGGATAAGGTAATAAATGAGATTGAAGTCCTTCGATAACTACATATCTTATTTTCATGCCTAACAATTTAAAATTCTTGTCATCATCAACATATAATGACGTCCTTCAAATAGCTACATTTTTTAAGTTCGTATCCTAGCTCATCTATGAGCACTGAGATCGTGTTAAAATCTAGATATCCCAATTTATAGTGTGCCTTTTAGTATATGCTGAACATAAATTTTAAGTGCTTTGACAAGAAATATGGGACTATTATGTGCTCAATGGTGTGATATGGGACTATAAATATTTGCGCTTCCTATTACAAATAAAAAACAAAGACATACTTCAACTTCAACAAAAAAGGACTTGATTAATATTAACAAGAGTTGAACACACGTTTTGCATACATCTAAATACTTAAACCAGCTCCACTATTAATTTGTATTGCAATCGATATTACTAATATTAAGTTAAGGATGGTCGTACCAATGGATTTCTGTGGCTTTTATGTATGCAATTACATGTTAATGTGTTATATGCAATTAAAAGTCATAGGGGCTTAATACAATTCCAGCCAAACTGGCATGGAGAAATCGGGATAGGATATGAACTTATTGTGAGATTTTATTTTACCAGCCCTTCATGTTTCATCATCGCTCATTCTTCCAAAAATCGTATTACAGTTATATTGGTAAGATATAATACCCTTCTCCAGACTTCCACAGTTGGTGCATTCTTGTCAGCAAGCATAACAGAAGAAGGGTTCCTGTTGCGCTCTTCAGCAACCTTCTTCCAATAGTTTCCTGATGTAATTTATACGGTTAAAAACAAAGGACATATAGGCAATAATTAAAAATGATATTTAAGAGAATGTACCACCAGATCTACTAATGGAACAATAAAGCATAATTTTATTTGAAACCCATTTGGGCAAGCAATTTTTTGAGAGAGAGTTGTTCCTATAGTTTCAAAAAAAAAAATCTAGTGACTGATAATTCCAACTAAAAGAACTTTTAGTATTTTAGTAGAAGCTAAAAATTTCTACTTCCGGAAGAACCATAATTTTCAATATTAGACAAACGTACAAATTTACCCATGCAAATGTGGAACCATAAAAATACAAAATAATCAGCATAACCTTATTTAAAAAGAGAACATTTTTGCAGTTCGACCACCTAACAATTTGACTATTTATAGAGGTTCTATTTAAAGAAACATGAATCTAATGCTGTTGCAAGACAAGATTAAGAAAGGGTAAGCAACAGGGGATGGAATTTAAATTCTATGCATATCTCTAAGAACTCAAATTAATACATAGATATATCAAACATTCTTCAATGTATAATCTGATATATAATATGCTTACATTTCCTTACAAAAGAAGTGTACCTTATCTCAGACAATAAGAAACTAATTCTAACAATTATCTAGGTTACTAATAAATAAATAAATAGGATCCTATATTTAAAACTAGAATATTCAAAATTAATTATACAAATACACTTAAATTTAGATGGTGGTGGTGGTGATAATAACAATGATGACTTAATTAGAATATTCTTGAATTATGATAGTTGATCTCTCTTTGTCACATTTAATTTGTTGTTAGGCTTTTCTGAAGTCTTTAAACTACAAACAAAAGAGTACAATTTTTTTGAAAAAAATCCTTATAATAGGTCTTTTATTACAAGTACATTCAACATGCACAAAGAAGGTTCATGAGAAAAACTGAGCGATGAATAAAATGGGATATCAGAAGTGACCATCGGGATTTATATATGATCAAAATTCAGAACTTGTTATCATGATTTAAATTTGGATTATCTGTCATAAAATCCATTTTGAAGCATTATATTAATTAGACGACCATCTCCCTGCACCATAAGGGTAGGAGGGAAGCAGATAAAGTGATTTTATAATTGAACACACCTCCCTTGAATATCCATATTTTTGGATTGATAAGTGTTCCATTTAGATGCCATTTACAGTATCTGATTTTTTTTGGAATTTCCAATTACCAATAAATCAAATACGGAAAAACAGCCTGGGGCCTTCTCCTGACAAAAATATCAACCAAAGGCCATTAACTCCTTTCCCCTGGACTGCTAAATGTTTTCAAGGTGAATCTGAACAGTCTGGCTAACAAAGGTTTCACTATATTGCAGAGCTACTAAACTAAAAATAATTTAGCTAAACTTTAGTGTCTTATTTGCAGTTATCTACCAACAGCATGATCAAGTTCTGTATCATACACCATCAGAGTTTAGTACAAAATTCCATGTCAGGGTCAGTATTCCAGACCTTTGCACCAATACTCGATATTAACAAGCCTTCAGAATATCAATTACTATACTACACGCAAACTCTGATCAATTAAATAGCCAAAACTCCAACTAAAAGAATAAAACTAACTCTAGAATCCAATCCTAGTAGCTCCAAAAGAGAAAAGCAAGAGAAACTCAACAGTTTTAAGATCCAATTTCTTTTGTAAAAACAAAATCAAATCCCAAACATATATTACTTAGGTACTTGGGCACTAATACGATGCCTGATGAATTTTTAGATGAATTTAAGAATTCGAAACCATTGGTTTTAAGTAGTCAATTAAAAATTCAGTATAAGTCGAAAACTAAGTGAGTCTACAAAAATAATAGTACTCTGGTAATACTTCCTAGAATATGCCTAAAAACCTCAATAAAATGAAGACAATTTTATCATTTGTTTCTCGTCGTACTATAACTACACACCCACCAAACCCTACCCACTTGCTATTTATTGGAATAATAGTACTCTGGTAATACTTCCTAGAATATGCCTAAAAACCTCAATAAAATGAAGACGATTTTATCATTTGTTTCTCGTCGTACTATAACTACACACCCACCAAACCCTACCCACTTGCTATTTGATGACAAAACTCAGTAACAACATCAGTAGACTTTAATTTAAAAATTCACTGCAGGCAAACATATCATATTTGACTTTGACAGAAATTGTTTACCTTTAGTAAGATCACCCATTAAGCTATGCACTGGAAGCCCATCCCAAAGTTTCCCTGTGGAACATAAAATTTCCTTACAAAGAGCAGATTTCCCACAACCCGGTATTCCTGTAGGAAAATCTATAATGTGTTACAAAAAATCTGCATCAAACCAATCCAACTCAAACTCTTATCAAGCTAAAATTGAAAGCATAATATGTCAGTGTAAATCCCAAAGAGACTACACCTCACGACTACTCCAAATGCAGCATATCGGCACATAATTACATATAATATTCTATAGTAACTTGATAATTAGTATTTTATATTTTAATGAATCTTATTTATAAAGGAAAAAATTGTGCATTGCGTGGTCTACATAAAATATTTTACGGGTGTCATGTGCATTACACTAATCCACTTATGCGTAAGAGTCACCCCAATGAATAGAGTGCTGCTGCTCTTGACCCAGAAAAGCATGTGCGATTTTTGTATTCATGACAGACTTGTATAGACCTCATGCCTTGTGCTGGCTACTAAATCCATATCTACGAGTCACTTCTGTCCATTATTGTTACAGTGTCATAGTGCTAGATACTTCTTAACAAATTGAGGACGCCATGTCGATAAGGACCATGTGAAAATATGGGCATTTACCATCCTATTATGTATATTGCAGATATATAATAAAGCTTATAAACTGATATGAGATGTTACTATTTTAACTTATCTAATTAACCCAGCCCATTTACGCACAGACTAACCCGACCCAATTACCAAACTTTCTGATTATACGTCCTTAGTGATAGTATAAAATGGCTCTTCTCAAGTAATGGAATTATGTGCATTACTTGTACATAGTGCTTCCGTGCCAATTCCAGATTTAGTAATGAAACTGTGTTGTATATAACATTTTCTTTAGTGTTTTTTGTTTTGTAAATTTTTTTCATGAGAAGAACAATAACAACCACCAGTTGCCTGCCTAATCCTTTTCCTTTCCTTCTTTTTAATTTTCTTTTTCAACACAAGTTCCACGTGTTTCCGCTAACTGTTCTTATGGTGAATTGACTGAGTTGCCCCTACAGTGGTGGACTGATTGATTTGAACATTGGAATAAAGGGACTAATCTGTATTATCCAAAAGTATGATGACTGGCACGATTATATAATATAATGAAAATGACAACACGTAATTAGGACAGTGATATATGTAGACCCTAAATTTATATATGCACATCTTGATTTTGTTTTAGACTAAATTATTACCCTCTTCTGTTACCGTTGTTCACTTAATTTTTTTATAAATATTAATTATACATCAATATTATAGTTATATATGTTAGTATCGCTTTTGTTTTCTTTCAGTTGTCCAGTTGAGGCCAACATCAATAGAGTACAAAATCAATCCTCCAACTATAAATACTACATACTGTAGAAGAAGAAATAATAACTATTTAACTTTATATAAAGCAGTAAAATAATAGAAGAAAGAGTATTCTTTTCAGAGATTAATTATCAATATTAGCTTATAAATTTATAAGAGTTTGTATGTTAATTAATTCTTTAGAAATTTGTTGACAAGAGATATTAGGCTTTATAATTTTGGTCTTTAAAAATGGCAAAATCGAAACATGACTCGTAAATTTAGGAAATGTAGATTGAAATATAGCTAAATAAGATGATTTGTGCAACTTACACAGAACTTTGTAGATATCCAGTTTGTTAAACCAACAACAGAACAGAACTTTAGCACAAGAAATTATGTGATTAAAAAAATAATTTGATGGAAATAGGATAAGGGTAATTAAGTCCAAAATAACTCCAGGGTGTGCACAATTAACTTTAGGGTTTGCATATATCACCACCCTAAAATATAAACTACAATCAGAAATTATGTGATCAACAAATTACATCATAATATTATGCTCTAATTTAATAATAACAGACTATAAAGGCATGGCAGCCAACTATTATGAGAAGAAAAAAGATGAAATAGAGACCAGAAAGAGCATTAAAAAGACTACATACATATAGTACGAACATATGTCAGAGTCAGAAAAAAAGAGAAGAAAGTTAGGAAGAGAGAAGTGAAGTAGCTTAGGAATTTGCAAAATTACAAACTGAAGACTTGATAACTAAACACTTCCAGAATGGGTCTGAACAAAATATATCCGGGTCACTCAAAATAGACCTCTAGTCAAAAATCTCTCTCTAGGCCAGGACACTACATCACTAGCGATGTCATAATAACATTATGTCTGTCTGGAAGGTGTGACACGTTATTAACCAGACGAGTATTACATGTGAATTTTAGGACCAGTTTTCGAATTGTTGGATTTTGGTCAAAACATTCCCAAACTGTGGTATTTATTTCCTTGACCCTCAACTAGAGTGAATAATTTTATATTCAGTCCATGTTCATAATAGATTAGACCTGCCAGTAGTAAAAAAGGTTATATATAACTGTATTTTACCGCAGGAAATTAGAATGGAGCAACCCCAAACTCCACACAACTTAACGAATCCTGGTATTTTTCAGTATTAATATTGATCCTAGTATTTTCAGTATGAAATATGTCCAAGCTAAAATCTGCTTAACAAAATTTGACTGATCATACATAATTAGCACAATTCCGGCTTTCTAAAATGTGGTACCTGGGAAAAATACAATCAGACCCTCGCCTTTTCCAACAGAGTCCTTCACCACAGATGGATTGGCTGTTTCAACTTCTCCTACTTCATTTTCCCCACTATCAACTATGGCCAAAAAATCTTCAGCTTTAACCAAGTTTCCGGCGGAACCTATTAGAGCTCGGTTCTTTCTACTGCGCTTTGCGTAATTTTCGAGAAAAGGCTCAACTTCAGTAAGATACATGGGTCCTGATAGCGTTTCGTTTCCATACTTCCTTCGTGCATAGCATGCCCTATGAATCACATGCAGAACAGAGATAGAAGGCATAAAATAGTATTATATAGTAAAAAGTAAGAGTAAAAACTGAAAGTTAAGGTATACCACTCTTCTAGCATCGTGCTTAGTTCCCCTCGCTTTGCTTCTGAAGTATTCCACTTTCTCATTTGCCTAGAATGTCACATAGCCATCAACAAGATAATGTAAATCATCTATCATATATACCCCTTTCACAAAAAAAGGTACAATAGTAATTATGTAATATAAATATGTATCCAGGACGAATAGGTGTATGATGTGAGTAATTAAAAGGACCGGCAATGCTTTGTAACATGGCTGAAACAAAATTAAAGATGTTTCTACTAAAATTAATTGCGAAGACCAATTAACTGTTGATACTTTGTGCAGGAAAACAAACAAAAATCAAGGTGACACATTTCCCTGATCAAAGTACCTGCTCAACCAGGCTTTAAAATATTTTATGTAAAACCAGAACACACATGATAAACTTTGGGGAACTGGAATACATACTTAGGACAGATCACTCATTTTTCAGCATTAAAAGTGTGCACAACAGCAGCTAATAACAATCATATCAAAGAGCAATAAAGAAAGTAAAAATATACCGCATGTAGTAGGTCTTGTAAGCATCTGGACCTTCTTTAAACAGAATTGACAAACCATTCCGAATAAGAAAGGTTCGCAACTGTGGATTAAAAAAGGAAGATCTGCAATCAGTATTTGCATCACAGTACCAGTAAAAAATATACTCTTAATAGAAAAGTGCCAAATTAAAATATGAAAGGAAGAAGCGCATATAATGTTGGGTTAAATTGCAATCTACTAGCCATCCATATGTGTGTTCATAGTCCTAATTACAACAAAAGACTCTCTATGGAAAAAGTACTTGTCTCCATTACTCGGTAAATATTTTCCTTCCATAACATATCTATTTCAAGTTCCATCTTCAACACAGATTTACGAACTTAAACTATTTCATATTTGGTTATTCTACACAACACAAAGATGACCGTCAAAGGAATCCTAGAAAAACAGCCAACACTGATAGACAAGGGCTTTGCCACCTTTGAGCAAGGGTAGGCTTGTGCCCACTGGGATTGTAACAAGACAGACTTGTATTGAACACATTACTCGAACTCTGGCACCAAATGGGTACCCAGTTGGACATGATAGCTTGGACCTACTATCCTGGTAATGTGTTACAAGATATTAGGCAAAGGCACTTATTGAGCCAAAAAATAGTATATCCCAAAAGAAAAGTATCATGCATAGTCTTAATTGTTATTGCATACTTAGATTAATACATAATAAGTATGAGCAGTTAGTAAATATTTAATATTTAACTATATGTAGTTATGTACTAAGTTATATATTTATGTATCCCGGGCTGGAGAGATTCGATATATTTAGGACAATCCCCGAAGTGAGACTGGACTTATTTTCAGCCCATATCTAACCCATTTCCCATGCCTATTCATCTACCAAATGTGTTTCAAGGCCTGCACGGGCATTTTTATAAAACCTGCTGCAGATGTTTCCGGGGCAGGTTAATTGTCTTCTTGGGTCCACTTATTGTCCATTTTATTTGTTATTCCAAGTGCATGTGGAAATCGAAATATTCCCTATTGACTGCAATCAATATAAGAATTGGAAATAACAAACAGATTAAAAAAAAAAAAAAAAAATCAAAGCACATGTACCTTGTATGTAAGAAACTTCAACTTGATCATAAGATTTGCATCTTCATCAGCTAAACCGCCTTTTCCTGATATGTCATTACTATCAGGGACATTGTCAATCATATCAACACTGTTTATGGCAATTTGAGAAGCTCTCTCTTTACTTGAATTGAATAAATTTATGTCGGCAAAGAAACCTGGAAAGCAAAAATATGTCAGATGCTGTAACAAATTAATTAAAGCGGTATAGCAGTACATAACAATTGCTTTCGAGGATATGCCATTATCCATGTATGATAAATCAGGCACTCAACATAAGTAGGTGACAATAGTATTTACTTTTTGCTTGCTAGTCTTTAGCTAATACTTATGCAGCATGCAATAGTCAAAAGAAAATTAAAAACAGTATAAACTTATATTTACGGATTCCTAGTTCATCATGGAAAAATATATCAACCCTTGATGTTGAGGCTTTATCCTAATGGTAAGGCAACTCTCCATCGTGATAAAGGTCATAGGTTCAAATTCTCACTACCCGTCTCGTTATACAAACTTATAGAATTTACCAAAGAAAATACTAATCCTCCACAAAAAGAAAAAAATTAACTTTTCTGTTACTTATACTTTATCATCAAAAATACCATATTTCAGAGTCTCACAATTTCGGTAGTCTATACACACCCTCACAAAGACCACCATATAGAACCATAGAAAAAGCAAAACGAGAACGTGAATAAAAGTTAAACCCCTTATATAAACACTGTGCAGTTCCGATTTATATATCACATCACCAGATATAAAGAAACATTGTGCATTTTCCGTTATATTTCACATCACCAGACATGAAGACCTGTCCAATTTTGTCTTGTTAATATTTAACACCAATTGTCCTACTGAACCTCTAAAATGAAAACCATGAACAATATCTGGGTTTCGTGCAACTCCAATTGCCCTACTGAACCATCATAATGAAAACCATGATCAACATCCGGCTTAGCATAAAACCTCTAAAGAAGCTTTTAATCTTTCACCAGCTTTGTAACAACTTTTCCTAATTGAAAGAAGTGAGAAATTTGTCCTTTTATCCCTAACTTTCAATTTGAAAAGTGTGATGTAAACAGGTCAAAATATTTGTTTTCAATACTCAGGGACATTGTTGAAGAAACCATACGAACATAGATTTAACAACGTATATGAAAACACAATTATTATCAGTAAAACTAGAGAAGAATCAATCTTAAATTTTATTTAAACATCACCTCTATATAGTGGCCACAGTCCTGGTTTGTGCCTGAGGCGAAAGGAAGAGTTAGATAACTCAGCAAATCGAAGGGACATGAAAGGAAAAATTTATAATTGGATCCGTATTTTTAGTTGGCGAATAAGTGTGTTCAAATTTTTTCTAGTAAGATGGCAGACAAATCAATATATCTGAAAGCATGTAGCCAACCTCATTTGTTTCTGATAACGCTGAAAAGCTGAGTCATTTCGTACGTGGATAACCATTTTAAAATGAAGGTTGTCACTGGACATGGACTCAGCTTTGTGAAAATTATAGTAACATTTGAAAGCAGCAGGAATATGCTTCTCTCTCATTAAACGAATAATGTCCTGGTTCAAGTGCAAACAGTTATATAACATGCATTATATTATCATTGCCGGACAAAGAAAGATCCGTTGCACAGCCTACATCAAACAATTTTTAAAGGCTGTGTGTACTAATAATGCAATAAAGCACATAAAATGCAGTTAACTCAATTTAACTATGACAACAAAATTGGACAAGTACTTGCCTCAAGTCCCTTGATCCAAGTTTACTAATATGTTCATAAGAAACGGTTCTCGGGTACGCGTGGATTTTTATGAGCATGTATATAACTAAGTTGTGCTAAAAAAGAATATGCCAGGAGACACCAAAGATTAATTAGGAAGAGCAAACTAAAGACGAAAAGCTTAAAAATGTTGAATAACAGGAAAGTTTAGCATCAGACCGATAAAGACGAAAAGCTCAAAAGGTTGAATAAAAAGGAAAATAAAATGTATGTTCTTTTTCCAGACTTTAGCTCTGGTACAACTGCATAAGTTGTTGAAGTTTTAGCAGCTGAAGTCCAAGCAGAGGAGTTGGAAACATATTTTTAATGGTGAGTATAGTTTTAGCAGATGAGGTCCAGACAGAGAAGTTCGAAACATATCTTTAATGGAAACTATCAAAACAATCGAGGCAGACCAGAAACATTAAGAAATCGCAAAACTTATATATAGTTTGACCACTGACATTAAGTTTAGAGGCAGACCTGAAACTTGGTCGTGGAAAGATCGGAAGGATTAGCTTGTAAGAATTTTGAAATAAATGATTCATCAGCATCTGCAGAGTGTGCATCTGTGCTTCCATTTCCAAACCAGTCAACAAAGCTGGGGCAAAATGAGGTGCCGACATTCTGAAGGAGTGTTTTTATTTGCTGGAGTAGTATATTATTTAACACAAGTATTCAGGTTTGTATTGTAAGTCTACATTCTAACCTTATTAAGAAGAATATCTGCATATGTTTCATAAACAACAAAAAAACTCAATATTACCTGCTTTTCATCTGATCTGTTTGCAGCACATATTTCCCGCAGGCTAGGCCCCAGATCAAGGCCAACTGAAATGCAACGCAATCTCAAATTACAACATAAACGATCTTTAAAAAAATCAGGAACTCTATAACAGAAACAAGATCAACCAAATCAGACACTGAAGCTACTTTGCTGTCAACGCACAAGAAAGGTGAAAATGTTGAGGGAGTCTTGTAATTAGATGACTGTTTAAGGTAATAATTTAATTTCTAACCTTGTTTACAATTAAACTTCATTATTTGTAGGCTAGTAATTCCTGAAAAGACGTTTTTGAGACGCACTAGGTTCATATAGAGACAATCGGCTAGTAACTATATAAGGCAATAAGAAACCTGATCACATCACATATAAAAATCAGAACTCGTGCACAAGGTTTCTAAAAATTACAATATAGACGAAGGATGGAACTCTAAAACAAAAACCCAAACTTGCTAATGATAGTTTACGCTTGAAAATTTTAATCAGAAACAAGACTGGTATCATCCATATCCCAATAACTTTCAATTCTAGATTTAAAGTTATCTCATAAAAGAACTTTATGTTTTTATACATACTATTAAAAAAAAGGACACCTTTCAAATGGCTTCCTCAAAAGGGAGGCATTTGCATAACTGCACAAATCAAACAAGACCCGTCAATCTGCATTAGCCGCCTTTTCAGGAAGCTCTTGTATGGATCAAGCCTTTATTTAATTTCTACACCCCTTAAGGATGAGGAACATAGCAGAGGCCTATGAGAAGAGCGTTAATTTTGCCGACTAAAGTCCCATAATTGGACTATAGTTGCCTATACTATGGCACTATTATATACTCCCTCCGTCTCATCCATTTCTTTACACTTCCCTTTCGGAATGTCCCTATCAATTCTTCACATTTCAAAACTTTATAAAAGTAGTAAATTTTTGATATAAAAACTAATCTCACCCACTACTTTCATCAACTTCTCCCCTTCTATCAATTATCAATTAAATATAAATGGGTCCCATCACTTCACCCGTTTTTCTTCCTCTTTCACACTATATAAATTTTTCTTAATCTCCGTGCCCAACCCCATTATAAAGAATTAGGTGGGACGGAGGGAGTAACAGCAAGGAACCTGAAGGTTGCAACATACAGCATAGAGCATAGTAAGTACATTCCTCCTTCATAAGCTAATAACTATAAATACCATTAACTAGAGAGGGAAAAAGTGCATATGGCGAATTTATAAAAAGACAGCACTAGCATAGTGTAACTTACCTCCCACCGGTAGATGAGGAGTTGAATATTTTAGAACTTTCTTCATACGTTTTGAGCTATCACGGGTCACAACGCGGGCCACGAGACCTTCTAAAATTTCACCTTGCATCTTTATATGATCTTTTGACCCTGCAAAAAGCCTATTTACATAAGCATACAAATACCTCTACTCAATCATAAATGTTATATAGGCATACTCCTATTCTCCGAATTACATTGAGAAGACAGCTCAATATATGGATGCAAAAATAAATTATAAGGGACATCAAACACAAAATTAAGACAGTACTGCGCATCTTATAAGTAGGAGAAATATGACTAAAATTATGTGTCGGTTGTTTGAGTGGGAACCATAGCCACACGACCACAGTACTGTCTTAATATTGTTCATTGATTCAGTTCTTTGGGGTTAACCCGGCTTTTTATATGCCATTATAATTAGCTAATTTTGGCCCTTGGTTTCTTTACTGGGTAACTATCAGGTTGCAATTATGGTGAATTGTTTATCCTTATTTAGGCTTTCCCTTAATAAGTCTTTGATGTCTGACTAATATATTGGTAAATATTCTGTTACACTACTGTGTTTTTCATAATCTGATACAGCAATAGAAATACAAGTGTAACACATATAATGTAGTTTAATCTCTAGTCAATTTTTAGCAATTAATCTCTGCTTCTGCTTTCAGTTAAACAGGGATCTCGTTTTTCAATGGATTTATAACAATAATGACAACAATAAAATGATATAAGTTAACAAGGGAAAAACAATTTGCTGACTTGCTTAAGAGGGAATAGAGTTTGCCCATTCAGTTTTATGAAACAAGTGCTCAACGCCTTGGACAGAACATGAAAATTTAACAGGTTTCTTTTCTTGCTCAATAAAGGATAACAAAAAAATATACATACAACTCATGCCAAGATACTCTGAGTTTTAGACTTGATGACACACTTTTGGTTTATGGAAATGAAGCACTATGAGTAATAAATACACACACACACATATACATGTTTCACTTTCATCTTAATCACAACAATCATGGATCAAACTACCACAGTAGATGAAGTCATTGTAGAATAAAGGTATGCTAACATGAGAAGATCGGGCAGTGAAAAATTAAAAAGGGGGTGATGGTAATAAGCAGCAACAATAACTTCAGCTTAAGAATATTTTGCCATTGTGGAGTGCAGAGGGATCTAGCCCAATGACCATGATGATGGTATCACCTGGTGCAGAGCAATCAGCGTTTAATTGTTTGCAAGAGTTGACATGATTTATGACAAACTCATAACCACACTCTTAGTTTTGAATGATTGAGCTGTATTTCAAAATAATTACAATTACACCATACGCTAACTGAGACCAGGACCAAAAAAAACAGTCATAATTTGTGGTGATTGTGATAGCAGCAGCAGTATTGTTGGTAGGTACAGGTGCTAACCTACTTCTGTGAAACAAGACATTATAAATCTCATAATATTGTAAATGCCAAAGAAAAAATCACAAATATAGCTGCAGATGCCGAAATCAAGACCCTCCGATGGAAAATATATTAATCTTACCTGGTATAGATAAATTTGCAAGTTCATCAAGAGCCTTGCATACAGTTGTTGCAGTTCCTTCTTCATACAGTGCGTCATATGCGGCAAAAAATGAGGTCACTGATTTCCTTTAAAAACAAAAGGTCAATTATGAAAGCGACTAAATTTCAACCAAATGAAGAAAACTATGAAAAGCAGATAAACTGACACATAAGCATCGGAAAATTTGGAGATAGCAATATTGAACATTCTGTATCCAAAGGTAAAATAGAATTAAATGAGGCTTCGAGTTGTAAGTGGTGTATAGTAGTAAGAAAGGCACAGCCCACTCTGAAGACAATAATATATACATGTATAAAACATATAGACACACAAGCAAATACCAGGAATTGACAAAAAAAAAATGCAGTTTGACCTCGAAGCACATATTTCGTATGTTATTCAGCACTTCACTTGAATGCCCGTGAATCAAACAAAATCATGTTTTATTTGTTTAGACTCTAATTTTATACAGTATATTATTATAAATCTTACCTCCAATTCAGTAGTCCAAAATAATTTAACTTTCTAGACATAACAGTGGAAGTTTATAATTATAAGCTAAACCATAACCTTTTAGCTTTAACTACAAAAAAACGTAACATAAACTGACACATAAGCATCGGAAAATTTGGAGATAGCAATATTGAACATTCTGTATCCAAAGGTAAAATAGAATTAAATGAGGCTTCGAGTTGTAAGTGGTGTATAGTCCTAAGAAAGGCACAGCCCACTCTGAAGACAATAATATATACATGTATAAAACATATAGACACACAAGCAAATACCAGGAATTGACAAAAAAAAAATGCAGTTTGACCTCGAAGCACATATTTCGTATGTTATTCAGCACTTCACTTGAATGCCCATGAATCAAACAAAATCATGTTTTATTTGTTTAGACTCTAATTTTATACAGTATATTATTATAAATCTTACCTCCAATTCAGTAATCCAAAATAATTTAACTTTCTAGACATAACAGTGGAAGTTTATAATTATAAGCTAAACCATAACCTTTTAGCTTTAACTACAAAAAAACGTAACTGTAGTACCCTGACTATTTTTCTACATACGAGTACTATCACCATGTTTGTTAATTTTAGAACTAAGACAGATTTACACAATATCTAAATTCTTATATGTTTTACTCGAACAACTAATACAAGATAATCTGATGTTTCAGCCAAATTCATATTCTACTCCAGAGAAGCTAAAGCTTTTGGAATCATAACTTTCATTTCCGTACTAATATACATGATTTATCATTGTGAACAAATAGGTACCAGGCATACATGTTGCTGTAAGCATTTGCGAGATAATAAATAACATCCAAAGGTATATTTTATAAAACATGAATAAAAATAATATATTAGGTGAAGTGAATCAATATTGGACTAAGTATAGTATTCCTTTGTATAAAAAATAATAAAAATTACATTTCATATATCTTACATTTCAAATTGTAATTACAAGTAAAGCATTTGACAACAAAAATAATATAAATCAGTTTTAAATTTCTCATTGACAAAGATAACATTTAAAAAACATAGTCAGACAAGAGTGATTACATACCCCAGATTTCCAAAGTTTAAAAAAAATTAAGTACTGAAGTTTAACCTATAATAGGTTCATTCATCTAATATAGGTAGTGCTAGATTTCCCCAATACAAAATAATAAGATAGAGTTCTAAAATTCAGGGTGAGTGAGAATCGAACCCAGGATTTGGGATGACGAAAGATAAGCCTTTACCACTATGCCATGCATGGGTACTTAAGCAAATTATATTAATAAAAAAGGTATTTGGTTATAAAATGGTACTTTATGGAGCTTGTGAACCATATAATATACACTTCTAAAAACTACTTATCCAGTACTATAGCATTTAGTCCAATAGTTAAAAGATTTTCGCCAGTAATTTTTTTTAACCGATGAAACACATGATTGAAACTCTTTTGCAAAAATAACACATCGCTGAAAGATAGGTACAGATTAATTACATGTATATAATAACATTTTGTTGAGCTGTTATATTCAACTGTGGTTACACCGCACCGAAACAATACTTAAACAATAGAAATTAATAACAATCTAAAATGCACATTCAGTGCACAATAATTACTAATCACCTTGTTGAGAACAGCCAAAAATGATTTGTCGGTAGACGCCATTTCCTGCAAAAACAAATTATTTCGGGCGTCGAGTAGAACTCTGGTTTGCCCTTTCCCAATTTTGTAACTGCCGTCACTACCACTGTTTCAGCAAGAAAGAAAAGAACATTGACGAAGAGAAACACACAGATAATGAAATATTGAAACAGCAGAAATCACAAGTAATTCAAAATAATTTTCACAGGTCGAACACGTTCATGCAAATATGAAAAGGGGCATCAACTTCTTCAGACGTTAGGGCTCTGCTAGTTTAACAGGAGAATAAACACTGTATGTTTACACAAATATTTAAAGAAAGGGAAAATAAAGTAGAGGAGTTGATACAGAATAGTGCAGAGGCGATTCATCCTCAGTTATATACGGTCGTAGAAAACTTAGCTATAAGGAATTTATTGAGGGATGCGGCAGTTCACTGGATCTGGAAATGATTCAGATGTCACCCAAGAAGACAATTAAAAGAGAAATGTATGACAAACTCAATTGCTCCAAGGATATAGTTTGGAATTATAAATCTTTTTAAATAACTATTTTTATTAAAATTCTTAGGTGAATGGAAAATACATTTTATAGAATGACCGATGACGCAGTTTACATAAAAAAAAAAAGAGTATAGACAGATTAATATGTTGCAGCAAGCATGTTATACATTTCAGATTAATTTAACTTCCACAACATCAATAATCTATCTCCTTCCACCCCTACCACCTCCCTTACCATAATCTTCCTGAGGACGTTGTCCATGATCTCCTAGAACAGCAGTCACTAGCTCCATAGATATGCACATGCGTTTCCTCTGAAAAGCGACATTGTTTCCGCATAAAAAATCAAAGCAAAACAAAAAATGCTTCATATACAATAAAAGGTAAATAAAGCCTATAGTACTAGGGAAAAAGAACAATACATAACAAATTAATAGATAAGAAAAAACTAAAAGTTGGCAACAAAGAAAGATACGTTGATTCTATGAAACTAAACGTTAGGCACCCTAAAGGGTAACCATGCTCTCTCCTAGTACATCTTTTATATAATTCAAAAATAAGCCTAAAGTTGATAAATACATCAATATTGATTCGATATGCTTATTGTGATAGTTTACTACTATAATATGTTACACAAATCTTAAAGCAAGTGATAAATTTACCACTGAATCACCATAATTTCAGGTTGCTAAAGGGTTTATATTCATTTAAAATAGGATGTCGCAATCTTGTCCTACATTGTCAACAGAATAATACAAAAACAGAATTTATGCAACCTCCATGGAAGACACTTCACCTAAAATACTGTCCATCAAAAGAAACCTTGCTGGAACCTAATATGTCCCAAATCAAAATCTATTCATTACAATGTATCAATTTTACCATAACTATCTCTGCAATTCAATGAACAGAACAGCTCCCAGCATGTTCTCTATAGACCATTACAAATATTATCCACGTCATTATCATGAATTCGTATAGCTTCCAATGCTGATTTAAGATTCTGAACCAGTAAATACAAAGTATATACTGACTTGTGAAGCATACAATACCTCTTCCAGCAAAATAAGTGGAGCCGCCGACATAAAAAAGATTAACAAGATGCTGTTCTATTTAAAATTTTGCATTACGGTGAAAAATATATATATGTAAATTACCTCAAGGTAGGAATTGAATTTTGATTGCTTCTTGCTTGCTCGGCTGCCCCATGCCTCTTGAAATGTTCGCCCAAGAACAAATACGCCAACAGCAGTGTAACTGCAGTTTCAGAGTATAAATTAGCAAGCTACAATGTACATATGATCATCAAAATTATAAACATTTAGGATATATATACTGGACTTGTAACCAGAAGTTCTTTGGCCTACTAGTCACTAGATCAGTGTAGTCTACAAAGTTATAATTAACCATTTTCATCGCCATCAGTGCCAACTTGAAATTACAATGTCAACCATAACCCAATGTAGTAAGAAGAGAAGTTAACGGCAAGAATAGATATATACATATATAAAATCAAAATGATAGACACCATATTATATTCAATACAAATAAATAATTAAGGTCTCAAAAATTGTGGATCATATAAGAAGTCATTCATGTTAGTATCTAGTATCTACTAAACTACATACTGATACCATTAGTCATTTGGTACATAGTTTAGTGTGAGACGCCAAGCATTACTCGTCAATGAATTGGGTATATTATATGCATAACTTTGCTTTCAATAGGTAGGTATTAACGGCTACTGTGCAACTGAAGCTAAAATGGTAATTTGTTCTACAGGTGATTTGCATATTATCATACCAGCAGACTGGAAGCAATATATGTAATTTTAAAATTCAATGACTATAGTAAGGTAAACGATCTTATTCAGATATTTCAGCTAAAATCTTATATCTTCATTTGCCTTAAAATGATTACGTATATAAGAGTAAATTACATACATATTGCCGAAACTGTTTTTAGCATATGCACCACCTTCACAACCAGCATACATAAAAAGTGATCCAGAATGTTTAACAGAAACCTGAAGAGCCAACATCATTAATGTAACATTAGACATAAGTTTATACTATGGTAATAAATAAATGAAGAGGTCATACTTAAAGTAGTATCTGGATGAACCATATACCTCCAAAGTAGCCAGCCCTTTGGAGACCATGTCAATCATTCTTGTTCTAATCTGAAACAAACAAATTAACATAATAATTAAGCATTATGAAAACCTATATAACACAAATGGGATACACTGATATCACTAATTACTAGGTACATCGGTATTTGCAGGGAAAAAAATTCAGGATTTTCTTTAACACACAAGACTTACAAAAAGTTACCAGAAAACCTACCTCAGTGTCTTTAAAAGTCGCAAATATTTAACCCAGTCAAACAAAATTTTAGAATATTTAATCACCTAATTATTAAGCGATGCACTAATAATTAATCCTCGTTTTCTGTAACTTTTACTTCTATTATAATTAAAAGTTGTTCTCGGGGAATTATGATATCAGCCTATTAAAAATTAATTATACAAACATTCTTCAGATAATAAAACATGAGTAAATAAAATTTAATATAATTACAACTTTTGTATGATATATTATACTGAAAGTATAGTCAAAGTCAATTAAATATAGAGAAGAAGACTTGCGGAGCGAGCAACATATATAAATCTATATATATACATAGAGTCATACTCCAATACAAGCCAAATTAGCCTACAAACTAAAAACCCAATTTTTAATCACTATTTTTAACAACATAAACCACTATTTTGTACATCACAGATCACTATATTGTATATAACACATCTCTCAAATATAAATATATGCATCCATATATATGCAACGTATATGACCATCATCTTCACCTGAACCGTAATAATGGACCTCATACCACCATTACTAATCGTTTCTATGAGTTGCCACCATCGCCTACCATCACCAATAGTCACATATACTTTCCTTCATAACTTACCAAAACTAGAGATTACTTACCACCATCATACACCTTCTCTTACGGTTTCTTACCGTCAAGAACCTTCCTATGACTGAAATTGATCATCTATAATCGATTACCAATAGTTTAGGTAAGTAGATTTTCTCAATTTTAAATAATAAAAATCACTGTTTATATGTTGCATAAACAGTGATTACTGCAGTATAAATTAGTGATTCTTGTAGTTATAAATAGTGGTTGGGAAACTGGTTTTTAGTTTGTATTTGAGAGTTGGTTTGTATTTGATCACTTGCATATATATATATATATATATATATATATATATGGGTCATGTTCCAGAGAGAACCATTAGAGAGAACCATAGAACCCTTACCTTATAAAGCAGGGTTCTGCAGTAGAACTTAAGTATGAGTTAGGGTTCTGCAGCAGAACTTCACATGCAAAAAATGTCAATATATATGTATCAGATTTTAAAATTATTTTTGAACACACACAACGATGAAAAAATATGAAAAAAACACGTACTTAGATTTAGATCCTAAAAATCTATTTAAAATTTAGGGTTCCGCAGCAGAACCTTAGTGGTTCTATGGTTCTATTTTAAGGACTGGTTCTCTCTTGAGCGCGACCCTATATATATATATATATATATATATATATATATATATATATATGTTCAAGTTCTATGGAGTCCACAAAAACATTGGAGTATTGGAGTTCAGTCATAATTTTTTAGTTTAATTAAAAATAATATCTTTGATTATCCAAATTTATATATTATTTATCATTTATAAGTAATCTTACACATGATTATCAATTAATCATTAATATCTTTCAATTTTAACAAGCATTAAGATTTATTATTCTGCTTACGAGTTATATTGTAGAACATAGTGTCCTACGATTTACAAAAGTAATTGTTCTACCTTTTGATTACACTGTTTATGTTGTAGAAAATAATCTGCAGGTTGTCGGATGTTTATATTTTATCTAATATAGTACTCCAATACTCCAATGTTTTTGTATACTCCATAGAACTTGACCATATATGGTGTGAATAAATACTAAAAGCACCAGATGAAACGCAAATGTAAAATGAACTTCACATCAAAGACAAAAGAACGTGATAAGCTAAAACTGATCTTTCCACATTTCTTTTCTTGCTTCACAAATTCACCTTTTATGTATATTGTCTCCCACTACCGACAAGTGCGATTTAGTGACTTGTGGCAAACCTATTCTCGAGAAGGATAAGCAATTTCCTAAATAACACTCTCTTTTTCATAGATCACATGCAAATATGTAATCTTAAAAAAACGAAGAAGTACACCAATGGTGCAATCAAGTCTTTTTGTGTATGTAATTTCACACAAATATCATTTGCAAAACAAGAAAGCATGAGACATGGAGAGATAAATTACCTCTTGATCAGACTTTTCATTTTCGAATTTAGGATAGAAGGTCGCCCTTATTTGGGCAAGTGAGCATGTAGAGTTCTCGACTGGAAAATTCTCCAACAATTTACTTATTGCACTCTTGTTTTTCTTATTTTGTAATGGTTTGGTGCTATTGTCTTCTTTTGTAAAAGTGCCTCCATTAAGTGGTGATTTTTCAGCTTCAACTGGCATTACCCCACTAACTATCCCATACGACTTTGATTTCTTGATGGATTTTTCACCCCGTGCCATTGCGCCAGCGGATATTTTATCATGTGCCATCATGCGGGCAGATTTTTTACCTGCCATTACGCTTTTTGTAGTACCACAATTCTTATATCGTACGGATGAGACTGAAGCGTGCGACTGCCAGATATTTTCACCAACATTCATCTCACTCAGTTTATTGCTGACATCTGCTACAGCTATTGTTGAAGTGTCCTTTGTAGCCTCTCGCCTCTTACTCATCATACCCTTCTCCTGAGCAGCTTTTCCCTTTCTGAAAAAACAAAACATTAACACTACTTGCTAAAAAAATGTCAAAAGACATATATATTCTTATATCTTGATAATATTAGATAATCATTATTAATATATAGCATATTCTAATATATTAATAACAAAAAATTGTTATACTTAAGTTTCAAGTTTAAATAATTTTAATTTATATACATAAATGTGATTGAAAACAAATTTAGAACATGAAAATATATTAATATTTGAGTAGCTGTCCGAGTACTCATTTCCGAGTACTCATTTTTTCTAAACAAAACCGAGTCGATCTAATTTCCGGTTTTTACAACCTTGCCTATAATTAAAAGGCAACTGAAAACAAACACAAACAAAAATTTGAAGAAAATGACAATGCCACTGAACGAAAATAAATAAGACGACATAATACATCATCTATCATTATAGCCCTTTTCTTGTACAATTTATAGATGAGAAGCCGAAAATGACACTCCACTAAAAGTTGGCCCATTAGTACCCACACAACACAAAAAAGATTAGTCTCTTTTTCTTTGTTTTCTTACGTGCGACACTTTAAGGGAATGTGTTGCATTAGAAAAATGCACTTCCTTTTTTTTGCGCCGACTAAATCGTAAGGGTACCTAATACGGAACCTAGGTTACTAAAAGTGGGTCCAAGATATATGCCATATGCATTGGAGGCATATTATAATTAGATGCCCATATATAAATCAAAGTGCCCCCCCCCCCCCTTTAGTAGAAATGCAGACCAAAAATGGAAAAAAGTTCTATTTGAGACCTCTAGTAATATCATATATCGTTTCCATTATGAGAGTGCTAAAATGTGCCTTCTGTCGTCAAACATTATGATTTTAAGTCCGCTAAGTTTTTGTAATTCATCTCTATTGTGCATAAGAGCAGTAGGAATGCCCTGGTAGTGCTAGTCTTGTCTCCTCCAACTCTTAAAATTCAAATTTAAATTGACATCACTAAATTTTCCGCTTATTTACAGACTACAAGTCTTTCAACTGATTTGATTCTTATTTTTTGGGACTACCTGAATTTCTCAACCAGATTGATTTGTAACCCTGCTTAAGCCAATAAATCTTATAAAAGGCAATTTATCATCCGCCAGTTCTACACCAAAAGCAAAAACCATCAAAAGTGCTAGATAGTAACTCGAGTACTTACAAGGATTTTTTACCATGTGCCATTAGGCTTTTTGTTGTACCACAATTCTTATATCGTACAGATGAGACTGGAGCATGTGACTGCCAGATGTTTTCACCAACATTCATCTCACTCAGTTTGTTGCTGACATCCGCTACAGCTATTGTTGATGTACCCTTTATAGCCTCTCGCCTCTTACTCATCCTACCCTTCTGCTGAGCAGCTTTTCTCTTCTTTCTAAAAAAACAAAACATTAACAATACTTGCTAAAAAAATGTCGAAAGACATAAAAATTCGGATACCTATGAGTAAAAGGCAACTGAAAACAAACACAAACAAAAATTTGAAGATATGACAATGCCACCGAACAAAAAAAAATAGGATTACATAATACATCATCTATCATTAGAGGGTATTGGCCCTTTTCTTGTACAATTTAAAGAGCATAAACCAAAAATGACACCCACTAAAAGTTGGCCCATTAGTTCCCACACAACACAAAAAAGAGTAGTCTTTTTTTCTTTGTTTTCTTAATTCTGACACTATAAGGGAATGTGCTGCATTAGAAAAATGCATTTCCCTTTTTTCTGCAGACTAAATACCAGAGATACTTAATGCGGATCCTAGGGGTACTAAAAGTTAGGGGTGTAAATGAGTCGAGCCGAGCCGAACTCTAGAGTGCTCGTGTATCGTTTGTTAAAAAATTAGCGAATTCGAACTCGAGCTCGAGCTTCGATCGAGCCAAAAATACTGTTTGCGTATCGACTCATTAAGTAATAACTCTGTTCACGAACGGCTCGCGAACTGTTCACGAACATGTCTCACGAGGTGTGTCGCGAGCTTTTGCTCACGAACCGCTCATTAACTTATTCTCACGAACATGTCTCACAAATTTTTGCTCACCAACGGCTCATTAATTTTGTTCAAGAGCTTGTTTAATAAACTTTGCCAACGCGCTAGCTTATGCTCATTAATTTATTTACAAGCTTGTTTGTTATTTAATTTAATTAAAATAAATAAATAAAAATTCTAACAATATTTTAATTTATGCTCTAAAGAATCATAAATTCATAATAAATCATCCATTAATAAAACTCCCACGTCCACGAGCCATGTTCACGAGCCAAGTTCACGAACCATGTTCACGAACTCATAATTCGAACTTGTTCGCGAACTATCGAGTCGAACTCTACTGTGCTCAAGTTCAGCTCATTTATAAAACGAACCTTAAAATTGTGCTCAAGATCGACTCGTTTATAAATCGAACCGAGGTCGAACCGAGCTTTTTTCGAACCGAACACCGAGCGGTTATCGAGCGTATCAACTCATTTACAGCTCTACTAAAAGTGGATCAAAGTATATGTCATATGCATTGGAGGCATATTATAATTAGATGCCCATATATAAATTAAAGTGGCGCCCCGCATTAATAGATCTGCCGGCCAAAAAACAGGAAAAAGTGCTATTTGAGACCTCTAGTAATATCCTATTTCTTTTGCATTATGAGGGCGTTAAAATGTGCCTTCTATCGTCAAACATTATGATTCCAAATCCGCTAAGTTTCTGTAATTCATCTATATTGTGCATAAGAGCTGTAGGAATACACTGGTAGTTAGGGCTGCTCATGGGTCAGCGAACCCGCATAAACCGACCCAACCCAACCCTTAATTAGGCCGTTCAAACCGAACCATCCAAACCCATGGGTTAGTTGGGTTAATTTTCAATTGACCCGTTTACATTGGGTTGGGTCAAAATTTACCCTTTTAAAACCCTAACCCAACCCAACCCAATCTAACTATTATAAAAGAGTAAATTAAGATATAGTAGTAGTATTAAATTTTGCATCTATTAGGTTTGTTAAACTCCAATCTAGTTAGGAAGTTAATAAGGTTCGTTATTAACTGTGATAAACAGTCCATATAAATAATATGGTCACTCTTCCGGTATTATACATTCAGATAAATTTTTCATATTGAGACATTTGATTAACAAACTACTAATGCCGGTCATTAGCAACACTTCTTTCTTTTAACTTGCAGTATGGACTTTCTCTTTTCTTTAACTTGTTGGACTTTATTTCACCTAGAGTCAATGTTAGCTACTTAGCTTGTGAAGATATAATTGTTATGGAAACTTTTTTGCTTTGTCAACCCATTCAACCCAAACCAACCCGACCCAACCCATCACATAAGTAGTAGGGTTGGGTTATAGGATTTTTTTGATATTAATGGGTTATTTTTTTGTGACCCGAACTAAATGGGTTGGGTTACCTTAATGGTTAAACCCAACCCAACCCAGCCCATGTGCAGCCCTACTGGTAGTGCTACTCTTGTCTCCTCCAATAAAATTATATTGAGTGCGTTGTAAACACTATTCTTAAAACTCAAACTTAAATTGACATCACTAAATTTTCCGCTTATTTACACACTACAAGTTTTTCAACTAATTGGATTCTTATTTCTTAAGACTCTTAAATTTCTCAACCAGATTGATTTGTAACCAAAGTTGCACGGATCGCGGGTCGATCGGGAACGTGGTTCGAGTACGGGTACGTGAGACGTTACCTCGAGTGAATCGGGTACGACGAGCCGTGAATCGGGTTGCCGCAGGGGTGGCAATATCAAACACGACTCGAAACCCGACACGAACCCGACCCAACCCGAAACTCGATTTACTGAGATAGAAACCCGAAAGTGACCCGAAAGTGACCCGAAAATCACCCGACGGACCCGAAATGGACCCGAAATGACCCGAAATGAGAATTTCATTTGTAATAACTTCAATTTGTGGTTTTATTCAATTTTAAGTGATTTTAGCTTGACCCGAAATCGACCCGATTGCTGACACGAACACGATCCATTACCCGAAATTGTCACCCCTGGGTTGGCGGATCAAAAGGACGATCCCATTTTAATCATAATTATTTTACAAAGATATGATAATTAACCAAAACTAATATTACTAGATATAATAATATTACTAGATTATCAATAAGATAATAACCATTTTACAAAGATATGATAATTAACCAAAACTAATATTTTTATAAGTATTAAAATTTGAAATTAATTTAAATTGGATAAAGATCAACTGAAACAAAAATAGGTAAGATAAATGATAGTGGATCACCGTCATAGTAAGTTGACCTTAATAAATTCATTTTAGCAATAATTATTCTCATTAATTTTGTTTACCTTTTATACAAATTAGTATTAGTATAAAGATGGCAGTTACTAAATAATAAAAAATGAAAAATGAGTAATTTGTTAGTATAAAATTTGAATAAGCCACATTACATACATCGAATAAAAAACAATAATAATAAAGAAAAAAGTAAAACGAATTACTCCCACTTCAGTACAACTAAGAGTCATTGACCAATAATTATTATATCACATTGGTATATGCATCATTGCCTCGTCTTCTCTCCCACATTCCCACTACTAGGGGAGAGCATGGGCCGGTTCGGCTCGGTTTCGGGATAAAACCGGAACCGCAACCATATATCTTCGGTTTTTTAAATCGAAAACCGCAACCACCGGTTCGGATTCGGTTTCGGTTTCGGTTTAAAAATCTCGGTTCGGTTGTAATCGGCTCGGTTTCGATTACAAAACCGACAAATATAAAAGTGAAACATAGTATACGAACGAGGCAAGTTGATACGCGTAATCTATTCATAATAACTAATATAACTTGAATATGGCAAAAAAAATAAAACTTCTAAGGAAGTCTGGTGTTACATCCTTTGTAATTTAAGTCTGAACATAATTTGATGCATACTGATGAAACAAACAAGAAAATCAGCAGCTACTGGCTTGGACTCAAAGAGTTTGCTGACTACCAGAAAAGCCTTGAATGATCAAACACCTAAATTACCGCAAAACAGAAAAGTTAAAGAAAAACACCTGCAGTAACAGGCACAAGGTGCACCAGTCTAGCAAGCCCATGCCTAAATTTATATTACTAAATACATCATCAGCAAGATTAAATATAACAAAGAAAGTTTGTCAAAAAAAAATAACAAAGAAAAAATTGACACTGAGCTTGAGGCCTTAAGCAGCTGCTGCTGCAAAATGTCTAATTGTAACGAGGCTTTTGATTCTACTATGTGCAAACCATACCCGACTTGACGACTTCCAAAATGTAATCTGGACAGGGGAAACTGGAGTCTGGCCATTGTAAATATATTACTCTATATTTATTTTTTTGAAATTATTTTTAAATTCATATAATATATATTATATTTATTTATTGAAATAATCGGTTCGGTTCGGCTTTTTCCGGTTCGGTTTTACCCAATAACCGGAACCGAACCCATAACATCGATTCGGTTTTTTATTTTTCGGTTTCAATTTCGGATCGGTTTTTTCCAGTTCGGTTTTCACCGGTTTTAACCTGTTTCGGTTTTTTGCTCAGCCCTACGGCCACTTCATCTTCTTCCCACGCCGTCTTCATTTTTTCTCCAAACAATCATATATACATATGAAACACTCCGTTTTTTCCTCACGGATTTGCAGGTCCCAACCCATCATTCTTTTTCTTCCCTTTTTTTCAGTTTTAAAGCCGCCGGAACAAAACAGAAGGGTTCGCCGGAAATGGCGAACTGGAACGCAACCCATGGCGATCCGGATCGACTTCGACCCGTGTTCCGGTACGAACGATCCAGTTCACGGATCCATGGGTCAACCCGCGAACCGGGTAACTATGTTTGTAACCCTGCTTAAGCCAATTAATCTTATAAAAGGTAATTTATCCTGCGCGAGTTCACCAAAAGCGAAAACCATCAGAAGTGTTAGATACTAACTCGAGTCCTTAAAAGTGTGGAACACCCCCCCCCCCCCAATTCTTCCTAAAATACTACTCCTGTCTCGTCTACCTACGCAATCATTCGTCTTAGAACTGCCGATCACATCACTTAATTCACCGCTTCGTTCCCAAACAGATTCAGACTCTCTGATGAAGCCAACAGATTCAGTGAACTAGTAATAAAAGTCATTCGAGTTTTACAGGTGGGTCCCCCGCTACTATGTATTAATACTACACCATTAACTTAAAAAATTGTCTGTTAGAATAACAAAACACTTAAATATAGCTTCATTGTGCTTATCGTCCTGATCATCATCACTTGAGGCAACAATTAATAGTTAACTTAGTAAAGTATGTGACCAAATCAAATTCTAATTCTTATGTTCTGAGAAAGTGTGAGGCTTACGAGTAGTTGGCTGATGATGATGGAGCATTCGAGTTTGTCATCGCGGCCGTGGTAATTAAGCTGTGCTTTTGCTTCTCTGACGCGGTGGTGGTATTAATTTACTGACAGTATATATGGGATTTTGCTATTTAAAACCCTAAACCTCGAGGCCCTTTCACGGCAAGACCAACTCCCCCGGTATACAAAACTGTGGTTATATTTTCTTTTTTATGTTTTTTTGTCATTCTTGAATTATTATTTTTTTAGAAGATTCAATATTAAAAAACTCTTTTTTTTAAATACAAGTCTATCACATATGGATGTCTTTTTTTAAATCAGAGTTCAGGGTTATTCCTAACTTTAAATCAAAAAATTTTTTGTTTAAATTGACTTAAAGTCAGAAAAAAGACAAAATTCAATTATTTTTTAAACTTTTTTGATAAAAATTACTCATAAATCATAAGTTAACCTTAAATTACTTTCAATTTTATTATTATATTTTTAATAAATCATAAGTCATTAATAAATCAAATTTATTGAAACATATATTTTAAACTTCTAGTACATCATATTAAGTCGGTTTAAGTCATAATTATAATTTCAAACTTAATCAAATGGACTTTATAAACATGTATGTTATTTAACGATGCAACTATGTGTTAAAAAATTTCACAAGTCTTCTTGATTGTAATATAACATAAAAGAGAGAAAAATTATAACTAAACTGAAAATTGAAATGAAATAAGAGTCTTTGAAAAATTTCAAAGTTGGTTTAGCCGGTTAAAGAGGAGACTTGTATCATCTTGGTCACAGGTTCGACTCCCAAAGAGAGGAGAATCTGTAATTATGCCTCCTGAATCAGAACTTGTCGCTTAAATGTGGTTTACTTGGTTTGTAAGCTATTGCGTGAGTTCGTGGGTTTACACAGTGCACAACTGAAGGGTAGCGGTTGCGGGTTCCTACATTAAAAAACATAAAATAAATTATTTTTTAAATATTTTTAAATATGTGTTTATTAGAAAATGAATATATTTTAATATAATATATTTCTGTAATAAAATAAAATATAATTATATATCCATGACAAGAATGATAAGTTACCATTAACTAACTCTCTGCAAACCCTAATTTTATCTCCGGCGTGTCTTTCTTTTTCTTGCTTGGCAACCGGAGACTTCCACCGGATATCCACCGGCGGAAAATCCCAAATCTTTTATTTTCTTTGTTTGTTCTTACTTCTTTTAATAAAATGTGTTTTAAAGTATGATTTTCTTAAAAATCTTCGTTGTCAGGTAAGATTAGTTTGTTTGTTTCTTAAGTTTTGGTATCAGTTTGTTTTTTCAGATCTAAGGATTCAAAATCTTTTCCGATTTGGTCTTTTTTCTCTTAGATCTCAATTCCACGGAGTTACGGATTTCTCGTTCTTCTGGATGATTTTGTTCTCGACAAAAATCCGAGTTATCTTGTTTTTGTGAGCTTGTTCCTATGTATAAGGATTGTATTGATTTAGCTAATATTTCATTTTCGCATTTGCAAATCTAGCATTACTTGGTTGTGTTTTTGGTTTTTGTTGTCTCACCATTGTGTGAGTTTTGTTATTTTCTCACCATTTGTGTGAGTATGGTGTCTGTTTCAGTAATAAAAATTGTTAGGGGATTGCATTCTCAGACGATAGCTCAAACTGGTTATGGCGGAAGCGAAAGTGGCGAATCATGTGTATATATCCTCCTCAACAAATCATGTGATTTTATCTTCAAGAAAAATGAATTAATCTGTGATTGTTTCTGTATTTTGTTTGTTCGACGTGATTCTTTATGTAGATGTCGTGCGATAAAAAAAAAATTACCATTAACTAACCGTGTATAATTGGTAATTTTGAAATTCAACTGACGGTAATGGAGATTTTCATTTAAGACGATTAAATAAATAGACAGGCCCGATACAACCCTAATCGGTCTCTCTTTCTCTGTGTTTCATCTCGTAAACAATGGTACCAAAGCGGCAACCTCACGATCTCCCCCCTCCAATTCACTCATCTGAGAGTGAATCTGAAGACTCAAGCAGCAGTGATGACTCTGATTCAGAGCCCCAACAGCTCACTCAACCGAGACCTCAAGAGCCCCATCAAGATTCTCAGGAATCATCTGGTTCTGACGCTGATTCTGGCTCAGATGCTGAATCTGATTCTAGTTCTGACAAGGCCCAGATGCCCCCTTCTGTTGTATCGCCTCAACCCAAGAAACCCACTTCGACGCCGGCCCAATTGAAGGCCAATGGCAAGCGCCCAGCTGAGGTGGAGCAAGGCGATAAGGTTTCGAAGAGCAAGAAGAGTAAGAATGTTGAGAAAGTCGATAAGGGCTCCAAGAGTGTTGGGAAGGTGGATAAGGGTCCGGAGAAGAGTAAATTGAGTAATGGGGAGGGCAGTGAGGATAAAAAGACGGCTCTTTTTGCGAGGTTGTTTTCGGAGAAAGATGAGATTGTGTTGCTGGAAGGGATGATTGATTATAGGGAAAAGAAAGGGGCTGATCCGAGTTTGGATATTGTGGCGTTTCATGAGTCGATTGAGGATATGTTGTCTTGTAGTGCTACAAAGAATCAGATTGTGGATAAGATTAGGAGGTTAAGGAAGAAGTTTGTGAATAATTTGAAGAGAGGGCAGAATGGGGGAGATCCGGTTATTTCGAGGCCTCATGAGTATAAGTCGTTTGAGCTTTCGAAGAAGATTTGGGGAAGTGAGGTTCAAGGGAGTGAAGTGGACGGTGATAGTAAGGGGAGGAATGGCAGAAAAAGGAATAAGAAGGATGATAGTAAGAAGGTTGATAATGGGGGTAGTAAAACTCCATTGAGGGTGGTCCGGAAGGAGAGTGACATTGATGAGGAAGTTATGCACAGAAATGAGGTAGAGACAGAGGATTGTTGGTCATTGTATCCGTTCCTGTGCGCTTCGATTGAATCAGAGGCAATCAAGAATTTTAAAGGGCCAATGAGCCCAAAGGAGTACGTGAAGAAGGTAGTCAGTAGGCTTGAGAAGGAGAAGGCCACTGAACTAGAGCACGAATGGAATGATTATATTATGATGGAGCAACAGGTGTATGTCAAGAGGGTAACAACGATCTCTAAACAAGCTGAAGTTGCGATGAAAGTGATGAAACCTTAAAATCATTCTGTAGCGAGGTAATTTCAAGATGGTTTGTCTAGTGTGTGTCCGTAGGCACATGCTAAGCACTAAAATTCATAAATTTGGATGGTTTTGATTGGTGTGGTTGTTGTAAATGGAGGGGGCACCATTATTAAAGAATGTAATCCAATCAAAACCATCCAATTTCATAAATTTTATTGCTTAGCATGTGCCCATAGAAAAACCGTTTCAGGATTTATGGATGATGAATCACTGAGCATATAACTAGAGAGTATGGTCATTTAGTGTGGCAGTTACCTTTCAATTTTAGTTTTAATGTCTTCAAAAGAATTTGCAATGGGATTTGTTTGTCTGCAAATAATTGTTTTAAGCTTAGAATGTTCTGTAATAGTGTTTGTATTTGTGGCTTCATAACTCCGTGGAGTTAACCATTTTGATTGATTATTTAGTTTCTTTTCAAGGCAGTACTTCATTCCAAATTTTTGTTTATTTTAAAGGCAGTTCTCATTACATATAAATAGAAGACTGAACCTAAGGATTTTAATCTTCTCTTTTTTTTATCCATATATAATTCATTCTAGGGTGCTTGAAAATTGGTGAAATTCAGAGACGATGATGGGATCGCAGGAACTAGGACTAGCCTGCCTGTACAATTAAAAATGATTATTCCTTTCCTGAATTACTTACATAACGCGTAACTACAAATAAAAATGATTACGCCTTCCCTGAAATACTAACATAACACATGACTACTGGATATCTGGTGCCGACTAGCTCCATAGCCAACATAGGTATGTAAATCGGACTAACCGATCGATAAGACCAGTGGGTTGGAACTCTCTGGCTCTCTGCGGCCCCGTGACTATTGGATCAAGGCAAGGCCCCATTTTCATTGGGGCAGCTCTCACACTCGTTGGAATTGTTTTCTGTTCATATTTTCTCTGAAACTAACTTCTGCGGTGGAGGTATTCATGGGTATCGAGACTGCGGAGATATTCCTTACAATTTGTTCATAGGACTGAACATAGTGGTATCCAAACCCAACTTCAACATCATCTGCATCTGTAAGATGTATCAACTTAATCATTTGATGCGCGAAGATGTTGGCTTCTTACATGAGAATGATAAAGAAAAAACACTTAGAATTTCAAGACTAATAGTGGTGAATGGTGATATTTAACTCTGCTCTGATTTACAATTATTCGCAACTGTGCCCAGTGGCCACAATTTACCATGCATGTGATTCAAAGTGATCACAGCACGGAAATACTACCTCCATCCCAAATTAGATGAGCTAGTTGACTTTGAGCACGTAACTTTAGATGCATTGACCGTCTACTTCCGAAATTTATTTTTTTGTTTTTTCTTTTGTAAATGAAAATTTCATATTTTAATTTTAATTTGAAAAAAATAAAATTTTAAAAATAAGACATGTAGCTATGCGGTCAATGAACCTTATATTGTGTGCCCGTCAACGGGGTCATCTAATTTGGGATGAAGGGAGTATGTTACTTATTTCTCCTTTTTAAAAATATGGAATGAAAATTGATTCGCTGGAGTCACGTAGCATATCGTTGGTGCTGCCTTCTCTTGTGTACTGTTTTGCACTGCTTGGCATTGTTGGTACAGCAACAACAAAAAGAAGGAGAAAAACTGTTTGGTAAATCTAAAAGAACCCTGTACTGTTTTGCACTGCTTGGCATTGTTGGTACAGCAACAACAAAAAGAAGGAGAAAAACTGTTTGGTAAATCTAAAAGAACCCTTTTGAACATCAGATTTTAGCTCAAAAGATGCTTTTAGGAACTGTCCCAAGTGAATTTGTCTTGATTCGAGTAATCAAGTAGCCTTCCCTTGAGAAAACAATTGCGGCAAAGTGCTAGATTCCTTGGCTGCATCCCCTGTAGCGGTCCACAATGTGATGTGAGGCCTGGCGTTCTTCGACTTTACCTCACCATCGACAGGACAAGAATGGCTTCCAACGCAGCCAATCGGAGAAGAAGAGAGCAATCATGTCCACGGGGACATTTTGATGTGGAACTGATGCATCGCTGGCTACAGCTCTAAGTCCATGGTTTTGCTTGTGAGCTAGAGCCATGAGCCTGTTTAGGCGTCCTATCTATTACATTCTTGTCCTTGCAAAGTTTGTGCTAAACAGGAGGAGCTGTCTAAATAAAGTAGCGAGAAGAGAATGTTGTTTCGATAAATCAGACGGTGGATCGGGGATTCCTGATTTGAACGAATGTAATATTTCAGCTACCCTGTTTCAGGTGTGGAGATTGGTGCAATCAAGTAAGATATCTCTCTGGATATTTAATTAAACAGTTTACGTACAGATGTAAACTGTTGCTGCTCCTTTCTTGATGTTGGCTGGTGGTACTTGGTACTGCAGAATGACAAAAAGGTGCACGTCAATAATTATAAAGGGTTAATTATCAACTAGGTCATTTTTTATACTAGAAAATGTGAATTATTCGGAAATTTTTTATCTCATTTGAATCATTAAAGTATAAAAAGTATCAAATAGATACCTGATAGAGTATATTTTTACATATATTTTATATGATTAAATTCCTCATATTTATTATATTTTGTATTGAATTGGATTTTTATTTAATAGATTTTAATGTTTTATTGTAGGAAGCAAGGAGTTCCTAAACTTGGAGGAAATTGGAATAAAAAGCTTAATTTGGAGATTTATTTGAAGGAAATTCGGAATTGTTGGATTGTTTGCACTTAACTCACTGTTTGGGCCATATCTTGAGTTCTAGAAGTCGGAATTGGGTGATCTTACAGCCCACGCGAAGCTAAGAGAATTTTCTATTATTCAAAGGTGGTCCAATATCCAAAATCCAACAGAATCAGCCCAGAAAAAGGACAGAATAATCTGCTGCGAATTTTCATTGGAAAAAAACCAATTCCGTTTGGGAAACTGATTTGTATTTTCCTTGTAAGCATTAAAATCAAATATATATTTATAGGGATAGACATTAGGAGAGGAGGGTATTGTATAATTAGGTTAGTTTAAAAACACTTTGTCTTCTTCTTCTTCAAGACTTCGGGATTGAAGACTCCATTGTATAACCCATCTTTATTTTCTTTAATATTTTTATTATGCTAGAGTAGATTTTATTCTGGGATTAAGTTGAACCCTAGTTATGGTTGATGCATGATTTTCGATGATCGCTGGTTGATTATGTTATTTGCTCTTGCTTATTGAGTTGTGCTAATTAACAATAACATGCCAGACGTGATTATGTATATTGTTTGAACCAATATCTATCTACCATCGGAAGTTGGATTTAGATGGTTGTGATTTATCCAATAAGGACATGAACTTCTCCATGGAAATAGGTAGAAGGAATTGTTTGGAAGTTAGGATGCTGTGTTTAATGTCTCTAAATTGCATGATACCATGGAAATAGGCTTGATTGTATTTTAGAGAAGCCATTAATACTCGGAAGAGGTTATTGGTATTTTATAGGGCGCATCTTTCCTCTTGGGTAATTTATCTGATTAATTAGGGGAGAAAATCATAATTGCATTAATTCATGCTAGTGGGGATACTTGATTCTAGATATTTTTAGTTGATTGTTTTATAGATTTTATTTGTATTAGTTTAATAATCTCTCAATATTTTTATTGTGTTCCTTGTTAGTTGGATTAAATCGAGAATAACTAGTGTTTGATACGTTTGTCTCTGTGGGAACGACTCTGACTTACCCTACTACATAATTAGGAGGTTTGTTAGATATTTTATTATTTGATAGGCACGCGACAGCCTTGTCAATACCTCTAGTATCTTTTCGAGAAGTAAACTTTATTTTTCATTGAGTTCCACACATTTTTCTTGACTGTTAGTATAATCGAATGGCTATAAATTCTAGTATTTATAATAATTTATTTAGATTTTAAAAAATTTATTTATTATTTATTATTTATTTGATATAAATTAAAAAAACTAATTGTAAAATTAAAAATAAAGATGGAACACGGATGGAAATCGCGAGGGTGCTACAAGTCTACTAACGGTGGAGAGAGATGTTTTGATAATTGAAGATTTTGAGGAGAGATGTATGGGATAGTGATGTATACGGGTTATAGAGGATAACAGTTGCGTCTTGCAAATCCGTATATAATTTTTCTAATTAATTTAAAATTAACTAGTTTATTCAATTAAAAGACTACAAAGAAATTTGTATTACACAAAACCAACTCAAATGTGCAGATACAACAATCATTCCATCACATATTTCACAAACCACAAACTAATTCACTAGTTTTATATATTACAAATACAATAATTTGCCTGACAAAAAAAAAATACAATAATTTGTTTTATGAACATAAAAATTAGTAATTTTTATATCACAATCTAAGAAAGGGTTAATTATCAACTAGGTCATTTTTTATACTAGAAAATGTGAATTATTCGGAAAATTTTGATCTTATTTGAATCATTAAAGTATAAAAAGTATCAAATAGATACCTCTAGTATCTTTTCGAGAAGTAAACTTTATTTTTCATTGAGTTCCACACATTTTTCTTGACTGTTAGTATAATCAAATGGCTATGAATTCTAGTATTTATGATAATATATTTAGATTTTAAAAAATTTATTTATTATTTATTTGATATAAATTAAAAAAAATAATTGTAAAATTAAAAATAAAGATGGAACACCGATGGAAATCGCGAGGGTGCTACAAGTCTACTAACGGTGGAGAGAGATGTTTTGATAATTGAAGATGTTGAGGAAAGATGTATGGGATAGTGATGTATACGGGTTATACAGGATAACAGTTGCGTCTTGCAAATCCGTATATAATTCTTCTAATTAATTTTATATTAATTAGTTTATTCAATTAAAAGACTACAAAGAAATTTGTATTACATGGAACCAACTCAAATGTGCAGATACAACAATCATTCCATCACCTATTTCACAAACCACAAACTAATTCACTAGTTTTATATATTACAAATACAATAATTTGTCTGACAAAAAAAATACAATAATTTGTTTTATGAACATAAAAATTAGTAATTTTTATATCACGATCTAAGAGAGGGTTAATTATCAACTAGGTCATTTTTTATACTAGAAAATGTGAATTATTCGGAAATTTTTGATCTCATTTGAATCATTAAAGTATAAAAAGTATCAAATAGATACCTCTAGTATCTTTTCGAGAAGTAAACTTTATTTTTCATTGAGTTCCACACATTTTTCTTGACTGTTAGTATAATCAAATGGCTATGAATTCTAGTATTTATGATAATATATTTAGATTTAAAAAAATTTATTTATTTATTATTTATTTGATATAAATTAAAAAAAATTGTAAAATCTATCTATTTTCTATATATATCATAATTCCTGAATGATGCCACGTCAAGAAGTCCACATAATTCGTAAAATGCCACGTCAAGAAGTCCACATATTGGTTGTCTCTCTTCAATTTGATATACAAATTTCCTTGATTATAGCTTTCGTTGAACAATAGTATGACAAGATTTAAAACAATGATTTTATTTATGGTAATTTGTTTGATTGATTTCATATCTATTTATATGTATATGTCTATATATCTATATATTTGGTAGAGAGTGGGTATATATATAACCGTTATCAAGACCTCATGCTCATATCTTTGATTGTTTGTATTCATCTTTGTTTTCCTTTTTCTTTTTCTTTTTTGACTTTATAGTTTGAGATTTTCATTCTTTTTTCTATATCTGTAAGCAATTCTTTTAAAATTTCAAACATGTTTTTAATTTACAAGATATGTGGATGTGAATGTTAATGGAATCTCTTTTTACAATTTGTAGCTATCAAAGACCGAGGAAACTACATTACAATGAAGAAAGCATGGCTGAGACAAGTCGTGAGACTCAAATAACCTAAAGGCATCGTATTTCCTACTACATTCAACTGATTTTTGGTGTTATCATATTAGCAACACACAAATCTGGCTATACAGATTCATCTGATACAAATTTTAGAGTTGTCAATAAAAGGAGAATGATATCTTGTTGTCTAACTTGGTAAATTGAATCTCAGCCTTTTCTGTGCAAGTTTGTGTAAAATTTTATTAATACTTATTTAGATTGATTATATAACAAATGAAATCATTTATTGGAATTTAATATCAATCTTTAGAATTTACATATGTATGTATAACTTATGTGTATGTATGATACAATTGCTTAGATAGTTGTCAGTTGTCAACAAGCATCTCGAAAGGAATGACGGAAGTTTGGGTGCTCTTTTAACAATCTCAAAGTATTTTCAAACAACTAATTATTGATTTGAGCAGCAGGTATTCAAAAGAGTTGACGCGGAGACTATTTGGTGTGTGAAACTTTGGTAAAGCTCATCAGCCAGATTCTCAATACAAAAGAAGTAGTAAAGAAATCTGAAATGGTCAGACGGGAGTGAGGAATGTAGACGATGAGGCTAGCAATGCAGTTAACATTGAGGAAGCATCACGTGAGATGGAGAAGTCTGACGAAATGATGTCAATGTAATTGTCTCCCTATTTACATTGGGGGTAGTCTTTGTTTATTATCTTGAGAATATATAATTTCGCAAGTTGGTACTTTTAGTCACTCAAGTTCATTGAGAAGTAGTTGTTTTAGTCATAAATTTTATATTGCAAGTTCTCATTTGGCTCATGTATTGTCTAGGGAGTAAGTTATAGTTTTGATCACATGATCTATTTAAATTAACCATTGACGGGTTTTTAGATTTTTTATCTATTGTTTTTGAAAGAGATAATAAAATTTTCATAATTTGTATTTTATAATATTTTTATAAAAACTTATAAGAACATAAAGGACTTGAGTACAAATACAATGACAATAATGAAAAGAATATGTGTTTCCATGTAAATTTAAGTATAACGTATCTGTGGCGCCCTCCAAACCCGGGTCAGAAGTTTGGGGTCCACAACATAACATAAACCTGTAATTAATATAATATAAGCAGTGACCCTTAATTGTCCATGGATCACAACAAGTTAAAGTATAAAACAAGCCATAACATAACTTTAATTATTACAAACCCAAATCCCAAAATATAAACTTAATTCTTACAAGCTTACACATCACTTGTGTCTCGTTACTCAAACTAGTACATATATAAAAAGCCAAGTGCTGCTAATAGCTCCCTCCGTCTCTCAGCCTGGAATCCTGACCTTACCACTAGCCTGAGGATCATCGTTACCAACTTTCTCTGCCTTCACTGGAAAGAACATAAAGTATCGCAAGAGTGAGCTAACAAGCTCAGCAAGTATAACAATATCAATTTAAACATGAATGATAAACTGGTGATAACCAGGGTTTAATAGGACCAAGCCAAGGTATCAACTTCATTCTAAGATATCAATTAGAATTGGATATTTAATTTTATTTTAAAAAAAATAAAAGGTTAGGCTGCTGATCAGTCAGACACAAACCCCGAGCAGGCCCCGCCATGCTCGATTACTGGATCCAAGGCACACGTTGGCCTAATGCGACCACTCATCTGGTCTGACCATTCATTTGGTCTATTTAAGAAAACTATCCAATTCTATTATTATTCAAGATGATCAACAATATAACTCAATAAAGCAGAATCATTAATATCATGATTTAACTTTGAAGCAGAAGTAGAATGCAATTCAGGAGTATCTTCAAGATATTTCATAATGAGAATGAGGAGTAACTTCATGAGTTATCAAGGAATTGGATATAGCATGATTGGATTGTAGAGTATGTCAAAGGTCATTGTTTGCATGAAACAAGGTTCTAGTTTTACAGAACGATTCAAGTATGAATGAATATCTTCAAGATCAAAGAAATTTAGGTTACTGGAAGGAAATAACTAATTGTAGGGTATATGTCATAGCAGAGATTATTGGTTTTCAAATCAACTGGTTTAGGTATAGAGGGTATGTCATTGAAATGAAATGAGGTTCAAATGGTAATCATTTAGAAGTTTCAAGAATTGAAGGTTTACAATTAAAATAGGTTTCATAGCAAGTATCAATGAATCTGGTCAAAGGTTCAAGAATCAATAAGGTAATAATCCATATTATAACTCAAAGAATCTGGATGAGGGTTCAAGAATCAATAGGATAAACAATCCATGCTATACTTCAATAGGTCACAGGGCTTAATCAGAAAGCTCACTGAATAATCACAACAGATATAATGTATAATTGAAGGAAAGTTTCAGGGAACTTGCCTTATATAGTTGATCTCAAATTTCGATTGCACTTGCTCGATATACTACTCTATCACCACTTGCTTTCCCTTTCTACGTCTCGCTTCTTCTGCTAATCACAACAATTATCTATTAATATGTGATCTCATACTATTCTCATCATCACACATTCGAAACGAGCTTCTATCTACCCTTCGTTTTACCCAAATCCGATTTACGGATTAAAAGATATATCAAAAACAATCTTATAATGTTCATGTAGACACGTAACACATCAATCAGATATCACATAACACATATCACATAAGATATTCAATGAAATTTATCTTTCAAAGAAGGTTTGAAGTCAAAAGGAGTTTTCTGGCATTTGATATGAATTTTAAAACATTTTTCGGAATTAAAACGGGTCAAAGAATCATTTTATAAATAAATAATCAATTTTGAATACTCAAAATCGAGTCCGAAATCATTTGAAATCAATTAACGAGCTTCAAACATATTTTAGAAAAATATTCCAAAGCTCGAAACTATTTTTTGGAATTTTAAAATCATTTAAAATAATTAAATCTAATTAATAAATCAATTAAAATCAATTAATAATTAATTAAACAATTAATCAATTAATATTTAAATTAATTGACTAATTATAATAATTAATTACTAATTAAAATTAATTAATAAATTAAATCAGAATTATTTTTGAATTAGTAAATATTTAAAACAGATTTTTGAAATTAAAATAAATAATTAAAAAGAATTTCCGAAATTAATTTAAATAAATAAATCATTTTTAAAACTTTTAAAAAGTCCAGGGTTTGATTTGCAAACTTTGGAAACTTCAGGGGTCAAAAGTCACCATCTCCAAAAGTCAGGGGACCAGGTGGTAATTTACCACCGGCGACGACCCTGACCGCCGGAGACGGCGGTGGTCACCTCCGTTCTGCACCAAAAGGTGCAGATCGCTTCCCCACCTCACCAGGAGTCCGTCCCTGGCCTTCAATCACGCAGGAGGTCGGCGGTTTGGCCGGCAATTCCGTCCAAACTTCCGTCGCCGCCGTTGAGCTTCCAAACTCCGGCGGGGACGATTCCAGCCTCCAACACCTGCATTCGAGGTACCATTCGACTCCTCTCGACGTGCTCTACCAATTGCACACCTCAATTTATGGCCAGAATCAACAAATCAAAAGTTCCCAATTCCAATTAAGAACATTCATCGCGATTATAAACCCTAATTTCTATATTCGATAATTAAACCTAAAATTAAAAGTGTTACCGACCTCCAAATCATGCATATGATATATGAAAATGATCAGGAGGAGATTATCTACCATATGCAAGCATCAAAACACATAAAAGACATCAAAATCAAAAAGCCCTAAATTAAGCTTATTTAATTCGAATTTAAATCCTCAAATCCGAACCTACCTGATGTTTCTGCACTAAAACTGATGCTAGATTATGATTCTACGCCTCGAAACCTTCGATTCGAGTACTTGAACGTCAAAATCCGAGTCCGATAACGCCTTCAAATCTTCGTTTAAATCCAAGAACACGAAGAACGCTCTCTCGATAAACCCGTATTTAACTGGTATTATGATTTCCCGAATGAAATAAAGTACGGTTAAGACTATTTATATTTACGAATAATTAATACCCCTCTGGATTATATATGACACGAAAATACGATGTTTAATAGCTTTATATTAATAAAGCGGGTCCAATCGGTACTGGTTTTCGAGATAATTATTAAAACGGGGCTTTTTAATCGATCATTAGCATGCGGGTCCCGTTTGCACGTATTACGATAAAAGAAATAATATAATAATCAAAATATCTGGTTTTTACGTATATCGAGACAACCTGATAATTATCGATAATTAAAATACCGATAAGCTCCGCCGGACCGGCTCCGGAACAAACCGTACTCCGGATCGAAAAAGTCAAAACATGAAAAGTGTCCGGAATACTCAAATTAGGCTAGAGGTGAATTTTGTCGAAATTTTCGGGAAGAAAAATCGCGGTACCGTTACGGGTTGACGGTTTTCGAAAAATTAAAATAATTAATAATTAAATGTAATATACGCCATTAAATCCATAAATCGATCATAAAATCATATAACAATACATAAATCGATATGAAAATATATGAATAAACTATATTTTGTTCTGAGCATATAAAAATTGATATTCCTCACATTTAATCAAAAATACGTAACCAAATTAATAGGACAGGAAACAATTAATTCACAGAAATTCATATAATATTCACTAATCATCAAAATAGTTACACGGATAATCCCAGATGTTACAGTATCCCTTAGATTTAGGAAACATTATAAGTATAGTGTATCCGTTGCAAATTTCAAATTTCAATGCGGATGGAAATATCATTATAATCCGTGATTTTAATTTATTGATTTAATCTCTTATTCATTAAGGTATAATATATAAGTAACAATGATGTAATTAGTTTACTTCTCTGTTAAAGACGTCTTTATTTTATTTAACTCTTAATCAAATGAAGTGTATAAACTAAATCTAGATATATTTATAATAAAAGACATATATATTATATATTTTCTTAGAAAGATTATATTTAAGTCAAGTGAAGTGAATCAATTATATATCTATGTTGACTATCCCTTAATTTATGCATACATTATAACATTTATATTTAATTGACATACTCTAACTGGTGTTATTTAATTGTCATCTCCCAATGCTTGATGAAATACAAACCCTGTATTCTGACTAATACATGGAACAACAGACCTAAATTCCATGGTTGATAATCAATCTGAAGGATCTGAATTGCTGGCTTCTTTATGTATTATTTATTTATTTATTTGTAATAAAATAAAGTGTATAAAAATAATATATATTTAAAAAAAATTCATTTTTAAAATATTTAAATTTAGTTAAATAATTAATTAATATTCCCAAAACGATATAATTCATTCGTATGTCAAAATATTATAATTTAGTTAAATAATTCATTTTAAAAATATTATAATTTAGTTAAATTTTTTAGTTAAATATTTTCTAAAAATTCGATGTCTTAATGCATTACTCTGCCAAAATATATCACATAGATTACAATACATTACTATGTCAAAAGGTTGTAACAAAAAATATCTATTACAAATACATTTTAGACATTGATAATTATGTAAAATAAATTCTATCGGTTACAAAATTTTAATTTCAATACTCATCAAACATCATAATACAAAATCTCATTCTCAATTTTACTCGCTAAATTAAATCTGTTACTAACATTAACTACATAAATCAAAAACTCTTATTTATTTACTTTTTTTTTTGTTAAAATATTGTCTTTGTATATGTTGCAAATCTCTAATCTCACTGTAAATCATAATATCATAAAAAAAATTCGCATCTACTATTATGCTTCTTTAATTTATTCGATTTTTAAGTTAGATGGAATAATTCACAAGTATGATTAATCAATTTCTTTTGATAATATTAAAATATATAGTTACTCATTCAATGCTAAACAACTAAGATGTACCATGTAAATTTAGGTATAGCGTATCCCCTAGATTTAGGAAACATTCAGATTCAATTAAGTACATGGCAGTCGTTGCAAATTTTAAATTTCAATGCGGTTTAAAATATCAGTATGTAAATTATAATCCATAATTTTAATTTATTAATTTGATCTCTTATCCATTTAGGTAACATATATAAGTAGCAACAATATAATTAGTTTACTTCTATATTAAAGACGTCTTTATTTTATTTAATTGTTAATCAAATGAAGTGTGGAAACGAAATCTATTTATATTTTTTATAAAAGACATATATATTATATATTTTTTTAGAAAGATTGTATTTATGTCAAGTGAAGTGAATCAATTATATATGTAGGTTGACTATCCCTGAATTTCTGTATACATTATAGCATTTGTATTTAATTGACATAACTAATTGGTGTTATTTGATTGTCATCTCTGAATGCTTGATGAAATACAAACCCTGTATTCTGACTAATACATGGAACATCAGACCTAAATTTCATGGATGATACTCGATCGGAAGGACCTGAATTGCTAGCTTGCTAACGTATTTTTTTATCAATTTATTAATTTGTGATAAAATAAAGTGTATAAAAATAATATATATATATATATATATATATATATATATATATATATATATATATATATCACTTTCAAAATATTTAAATTTAGTTAAATAATTCATTACTATTCCCAAAACGATACAATTCATTAGTATGCCAAAATATCATAGTTTAGTTAAGTAATTCATTATAAAAATATTATAATATAGTTAAATTTTTTAGTTAAATTTTTTATAAAAAATCAATGTCTTAATTCAGTACAATGCCAAAAAATATTACATAATTTAAATACATTACTATACCAAAAAACTGTAACAGAAAAAATATCTATTTTAAATGCATTTTAGTCATTGATAATTCTGAAAAATAAATTCTATCTATTATAGATTTTGAATTTGAATACTCATTCAAATATTATAATACAAAATCTCATTCACTATTTTACTCGCTAAATTAAATCTGCCACTAACATAAACTACATAAATCAAAAACTCTTATTTATTTAGTTTCCTTTTTATTGAAATGTTGTTTTTGTATATATTGCAGATCTCTATTCTCACAAAAAAAAAACTGCACATCTACAATTATAAAATACCTACGTCAATTCTAACTATAAAATTGCATATGCTACAGTAACAACATATATACAAAGATTTTTGCCGCTACGTTGAAGAAATATATAAATTTACAGTTACACTTTTTTGGTATAGTAATGTATTGTAATGGGAGGTAAAATGATAAATAGATATACTATAAAATATTAATTGAGAAATATTTCATACTTTAACTTATTACATGCATGTACAGGTATGTAGATCATTGTTGACTTGAGTGGAGAACTCGCAGAATATTTGATTCATATTTATCAAGACGATTTAGAAACGGCGGTGATCATGGTTCTAGCAAGTATGAAGGTTCAAATGTGTGAAAGTTGGATCATAATTTTCATTCGTCACAATCATATACACATCTAAATACATTTACTTCTCAAACATGTTTGGTGACAATCTATACAACTACAAGAAATATCAGCTTTATCAACACACCGATATCAAAAGTCGATGTTAATTTAAATTAATGTGCGGTATATAGCATATGACATAGTTATTTATTTGATTTGCTCATTTATTCACACAGAATCGTGATGAATAATTTATAAATTTTTTATATTGTTCCAGGCTTGATCGTGATGGATATGTATAGCTTCTAGATCTGTGATTATAACATCTCCAAGAATGCTGAATAATCGTACTACAATATTTAGATTTTAATGAAATAATAATATGTAATAAGTATTTGAGATTATGCTCAAATTCTTTATAGACTATGAGGTTATCATCCGGACTATTTTTTTTTGAATTATATTTTTTTTAAAATTTTATTCTTCATTTGGGATTATTTGATAATTTAATTTTCTATTCTTAATCACAAAAATTATTTTACTACGCCACAAAAAACCAACTACAATATCAAGACACCAGTGCGCAGAGCGCGGGCAAGAAAAACTAGTTAAAAATAAAGATGGAACACGGATGGAAATCGCGACGGTGCTACAAGTCTACTAACGGTGGAGAGAGATGTTTTAATAATTGAAGATTTTGAGGAGAGATGTATGGGATAGTGATGTATACGGGTTATACAGGATAACAGTTGCGTCTTGCAAATCCGTATATAATTCTTCTAATTAATTTAAAATTAATTAGTTTATTCAATTAAAAGACTACAAAGAAATTTGTATTACACGGAACCAACTCAAATGTGCAGATACAACAATCATTCCATCACCTATTTCACAAACCACAAACTAATTCACTAGTTTTATATATTACAAATACAATAATTTGCCTGACAAAAAAAAAATACAATAATTTGTTTTATGAACATAAAAATTAGTAATTTTTATATCACAATCTAAAAAAGGGTTAATTATCAACTAGGTCATTTTTTATACTAGAAAATGTGAATTATTATTTTTGATCTTATTTGAATCATTAAAGTATAAAAAGTATCAAATAGATACCTATAGTATCTTTTCGAGAAGTAAACTTTATTTTTCATTGATTTCTACACATTTTTCTTGACTGTTAGTATAATCAAATGGCTATAAATTCTAGTATTTATGATAATTTATTTAGATTTTAAAAAATTTATTTATTATCTATTATTTATTTGATATAAATTAAAAAAACTAATTGTAAAATTAAAAATAAAGATGGAACACGGATGGAAATCGCGAGGGTGCTACAAGTCTACTAACGGTGGAGAGAGATGTTTTGATAATTGAAGATTTTGAGGAGAGATGTATGGGATAGTGATGTATACGGGTTATACAGGATAGTAGTTGCGTCTTGCAAATCCGTATATAATTCTTCTAATTAATTTAAAATTAATTAGTTTATTCAATTAAAAGACTACAAAGAAATTTGTATTACACGGAACCAACTCAAATGTGCAGATACAACAATCATTCCATCACCTATTTCACAAACCACAAACTAATTCACTAGTTTTATATATTACAAATACAATAATTTTCCTGACAAAAAAAAATACAATAATTTGTTTTATGAACATAAAAATTAGTAATTTTTATATCACGATCTAAGTCGACCGATATCTATACACTGATATCTATTCTAATTTTTCCATTATTAGACTTCTTACAACTAATTAAACATGTAATGTAATAAAAAATTTGGTCGGGTTTGTGTGAGATTCGCATATATGTGATGTTCTTAACTTCATTGTTAAATATAATATAAAATTTTCATATTTGATTCTGAATAATAATACATTAAGATTGATATTTATAATATTAATTTTATAAATATGAATAGTAATAATTATATTCTATTCTATTTTAATATCGTCAGAATATAAAAACAAAATAATCATACATTATTATAAAATAAAGTATTTAAATATAACTTAGGTTGGCGCTAAAAACAAGACCGAACACGTTCGAGTTATTAGCTCATCCGACCCGCGGCAGTATTCATGAGTCGCTCATTCAACTGTCCCTCGGAGGTTGTAAGTTAGGTCACAACTAAAGAATGAAACTCCTAAAAAATATACAATAGCTTATAAACTTTTATGGTAATTTATAATATTTTTATCTTATTATATATATATATATATATATGTACATGTATATGTATATGTATATATATATATGTATATAGATAGGGGTGGGTTCTGGTACAAACTTACAAACTTACAAATTTTTTCTGTTCATATATAAGTTGAGTTCAACATTTTTTTAAGATATTTTGTTGAACATCGATTAAAACTGTGTTGGAGAGGTACATAAACTAATTTTTCAATGTAAGAACTATGTTAAACGTATTATATAACCAATATTTATCTTTCTAGACCCTACCCAAACTCAGAGGTATAGTTTAAGCGTCTCTATACATATATTCAACACAATGATGATTAATGTTCAACCCCCGATGTTGAATCTCAGTTATAAATGTGTTGAATGCACGATTTATTTATGTCTTATTTTTAAAAATTGTGATGTTTTTTGAAGAATTTTCAACATGGATACTTTCTATGACTAAGGATTAACAAGATGGGAGAATAAAAAAAAATTTGTAAGTTTGTAACTTAAAAAAATTTTTATTTGATCCTATCCCTATATATATATGTATATATATATATAACTAATTATATTGTGTAAATCAAATTATGTTAAAATAATAAGGAAATTATAAGTTTGTTTTTCAATGTTGGTGTATTAAATAAGTTTTGTATTTGACATGCAAACTTTTTGATAGTTAAATTTTTTATTTAATATGTTGAGTTTTGATAATTATTCCGTCGAAGAACAATTATAATTAAATTAAACAGATATGTGTTCTTCTTAAATCGAAGATATATATTTTAATAGAAAATTTTAATTATATTTTAGCTATAACAAAAGTATATATTAAAATAGGTTACCGACTAAACTTTTTAATATTAATGGCACAGTATAGACACTCCAAACAAAAACTAAGATTATATTTTGCTTTTTTGAAGGGAAAAAACATACATTCATTACCCAACTGGATACAAGAAAAGAGAAAAACATAGCCAGATAAAACTGGTATCACACATTACACACAAATCATCAGCAAACCTTAGCTCAGTGAAACCCTAATTCCAAATACAAAGCAAGCACACATAACCATAACATAGTAACTCAACAGACATATCATTGTCTTAACTTCTTATATATATAGTAATCGGTTCTCCACTTTGGCCTTTTAAATTCTGCTGATCCCCTCATTTTCATCCATGGGTGGCATAATCAAGTACTCACCAGAGTGTGAAAGACATAGGGGAAGATTAATATGACGCAGAACCGGCCACAAAGGTGTTTAGTTTCTCAGTAACTCGAGCAATTGCACCTTCTTCAGCAGATTCTCCAATCTTACAAGTTTAATTCAAGAATTAATTAAGCAGTTATATAATTAACTTATTGTAGTCGGTAATTAACAGCTAACACATTGGACATGATTTACTTAACTAACCCAGCAAAATGAAATACTGGCTCGATCCCTTAATTAGTCACATAGAAATCCCATTTAAAATTAACTATAATTAACCTTATAATTCTTGCTATCTAGTAGTTTGTCACTAATTATAGACAAACTTTCAAGAGAAAACTCATTCTTCAAACGAGAAAAGGTTTGATATTTAAATTAGAACAATATGCTACGATTGTAAGTTTGTAACCTATCTTACACTATCTTCTCTCATCTTGAGTCGTTTATATACCTTAGGTAACACTTGCAAGATCACATAGCTAATAGTATGTATTGTGAATAAATGTCCACAAGCTAATTTATATACTTTTGAGTTCAGTCCTTTCCATATACTATCAAGCAATGTCTATTAGAAAGACATGATTCAGTACTATCACCGAGTTAATGCTAGAAAACGACATGTCACCACTCGATTAAGTTTAATAGGGTCTAAAATGACTGGTTAACTGAAATTTCATCTCATTCTAATTTATATGTAAGCTTATATTCGGAACAAAAATTAAATTTAACTTATTTTTGTTTGAATGCAAATGACTGTTTGTGTAAAATGGGAGGAAGAATTAAGATGCAATAAGGTACCTTTGAGTGTATATTGTGCAATACTGAGTTCTCTGTGACGGAAAAGCTGGCATTGACGATATCCAACCCTTCTTCATGACACATTCGAATAGTTTCATTAAACATAAACTCGAATTCCAGACCAGTTACCAGATTGAGCACCAACGCATCACCAGATTCGTGAATTTCAATCTGTGGTTGAGTTGCGAGTCCCCCATAAAACCTAGCATTTGGATTATCCCTCATCAAACGCTCTTTCTTCTCCTTCATTTTCTCCAGCTTCACTTGCAATTTCTTTATGTACTTTTCAGCTTCCTCAACTTGATCTGTCAATGACTTGACCTCCTGAAACCACCAAAAATGTTATGCCTAGATTTTTGGAGTTTACCTACATTAAAATATTTAACCTAAAAGACATATACATAAAACATATTGTAACTCAATTGTTGCTCAATCATGAATGTACTGATCCTCAATTAAATAACAACTAATACCAAGGCCCTGACCAAAAAAAAAAACATAACACCGTGATCTCTTATTTTAGATGATTGTTGATTAATTAGTATTATATATACTTAGAAAATTATTTGAAGTCCTAAAATTTGACTGTATACTAGTATTTACATTAGGAGATATGTAGAGTAAGAAATTGGAAGAGAGGACGAACCCTGAGATTTTGACGGGGAACAAGGGAATTGAGTTCAGTGCAGAGGCCTTTCATGTGATTCCTCCTTTTCTTTTCTATGGTCTTTCTATCAGCTTTGGAGGAGCTACTCTGGTTTGGGTCCATAGTGGATCTGATGTTATCTGCAATCTGTGGTGCAGCTTTGTTTACTGATCATGCCAGATATTGCATGTAATTGCACTAATTTATAGGTACATTATTTGGGACTTTTGTCAGTATTGAAACATAAAGTAATATAAAGCATAAAAGTCTGGGTGACAGGACTGGTGGTGGGAATGCTTAATAAGTTTCTTTCAGTCACATGGAGAATTTTTGTTATTGGAATGGAACTTACAGGAACTGAGGAGGAAACACCCATATATATTGCAACGGAGTTAATTCAGTGGAAACGCATAATCTTCTGTTCATACCCCCCTTCAAAAGTTAGACTTCAATGCAAGAGGAAACTTCTGATTGGTGACAAACGTGTTTCATAATTTTATGAATGCATGTCTTCGATAGTTGAATTGGGAGCCTAAATAAAAATTTATTGTATTGTCAAATTTTAATAACTTACATGATGACGAACCAAAATAACCTGAGATATTTTTAGAAGAACTTCAATTAGATCATCAAACAATACTTAATTAGTTATTTTGAAAAATGCAAAGTCAAAATCAGTCCTACATATTCTTAACAATTCCCTAAATTCAAAAAAACTTTGCTTCCTTGTTGTTAAGGAATGAGATACTCCTGCTAAGTTACTCCTCCGTCCCAAAATACATGTCAAAATACATGTCACTTTGACTTTTTTCACGTAATTTGAGATGCAAAAGTAATATACTTCTACATGTTATTTTTCAAAATTTCTTTTTCCGAATAAAAATTTAACATCTATATTTTTATTCAAAATAGAAAATTTAAAAAAATAGAGTAATTGTCATTTTGCACCCCATAAGTTTAAGCGCTTTTTCAATTTAGTCCCAAACAAAATTTCTTGTCAATATGCACCCCAGTGTTTAAAAAACGCTTTAATATGCACCATTTTGACCATTTTCCGTCAAGTTGGCTGTTAAAATTAACGGCTATAAGGGTAAAATAATAATTTTGTATGGAAAATATAGTAGAAGGAAGTCTATTATTGAAATACTATTTTACTCATGCAGCCGTTAATTTTAACAGTCAATTTGACCGTAAAAGGTTAAAATGGTGCATATTGAATCGCTTTTTAAACATTAAGGTGCATAGTGACAAGAAAATTTTTTTGGGACCAAATCGAAAAAGCGCTTAAACTTGTGGGGTGCAAAGTGTCAATTACTTAAAAAATAATATGTAGAAGTATATAATTTTTCCATCTCAAATTACGTGAAAAAAAGTTAAAGTGACATGTATTTTGGGACGGAGGGAGTAATTTTATAGAATTTTTCATGTCCGGATTCAATTCTAATAATTTTGGCATCTTGTATTCTCATGCAAATTAATTTTAATTTGATATATTTATATTATATTATGATAAATATATCAATTTAAAATTTTTATCGAATTTATATGTATTATTGTTGTGTTAATGCACATAAAAGTTTGTATATTATTTGATAATAAAAATAATGTGTATAATTAATATATACCCATATATAATATTGATTTTATCAAAAAAATTAGAATGGTACGTGCTATAACCTTCTAAACTGATAAATTTCTCTAATTTTTAAAGATATTATTTTAGAAGGTTCTATTTTAAGATTTCATCTATGAACCTCATTCTCGTTATAATATATAATAATTCATTTAAATAATATATCTGAGATAAAAAAATCAGAAATGAATTTAAATAATTTTTTATTAATAAAAATTAAATACGAAACAAATATAATTCCATAAATTAAGAATGAAACTAGTGTTCGATCTTCTTAGCTAATTAGGAGAGCACCAACAGATCGATTGAGCACTCCTTTTTTCTAAATTTTCTAAATTTTTATCTAGAAACACGTTAAGCTGATTGAAGTTGCTGGACTTGATTTAAATAACAAAAAAGAAGAAGAAATGAGTACCATAGTTATTAGTTACTAGAAAACCTTCCACGGCCTAAGAGAGAAAAGTCTGAAGTGAATTACTAACCCAGACCAGGCGAACTTTCACACATTCTATTTATTGCCGTGAACAAGAAATGAACCTAACCGGTAGATGTACTCTGCACAAATATAGTATAATCAGAGAATAATTGAAATTTATTTAATATTATTTTAAAAAGTTATATATAAATTATTTATCATATGTGTGTATAACATACATTATCACAAAAATATTGGTTATTTATTACAAATTATTTACCTTACAACGGATTGACATAACCGTCATATGTTTGGTCAGCAGAGATTAGTTATACATGGGGTGACAATTTCGGATAACGAGTCGTATTTGTGTCAGCAATCGGGTCGATTTCAAATCAAGTTAAAATCACTTAAAACTGAATAAAACTGAAAATTGAAATTATTAGAAATGAAATTCTAATTTCGGATCCATTTCAGGTAATTTCGGGTTTTGTCTAAATAAATCAAGTTTCGGATTCAGGTCGGATTTTATCTCAATAAATTGTTGTAAGTTTTCTATTGCAAGTTTGGATATTCAAAAATAAAAATAAATTGTTAAAAATAAAAATTAAAAGAAAGTCCACCTACATAGTTTCATCATTATAAATCCGGAAGTAAGTTCTATGGAGTCCACAATTTTTTTGGAATCTTGGAGTCAAAGATCTTGACCATCCATTAAATCTTAATCTAATGGTCATTATTTTATGTCCTTTTTATATTAAGTAAAATATATATAAAAAAAATTTGCAACTTCTTTTATCTAATCCGTTAGATTTGACGGTGTTAACATCACGTAAGTGCATTGCAGAATTCTGGGGAAACAGTTACGCTTGATTAGTCACACCTTACTGGGCTTGCAATCTTTGTTCTCGTTTTGATCCATCTTTTTAACCGAAAATTCACGAGTGAATATCTTTTCGATTTGTGTGTTCTGTGCTTGACATGGCTTCTCAATATGAAGAAGCAGGTAAGTTATTGTGTTTCTTTCTTAGTTTTGATGATTTGGTTTGATGTGATTTGTGTGTTCTTCGTTTGTTTTAATCGTGTTTAATGGGATTTGGGTTTTTTTTTCGTTTTTTCCTCTTTCTGATATGTTTTATAATCTGGCTTTTGTTAGTATTTTGCGTTATAATGCAGAACAGATTCTAAATATATGTTCTTCAGTAGTGTTTGACATACAAATCATTACATTGTACTTGCGTATATGATTTTTGTGGTTTGTATATTGCAGAACATCTTTTAATTACATTATATTTTGAGTCCAAACTTTGAGTTTCAGTGATACTTATGGTGATTTGCCGTGGCGTTTGATAGGGTGCATTTCAAAATTGTCAGTCACATTATCTCGATATAGATCTATACTTCAAAAAATGATTTTCTTTTTAATGTTGACAACATGAATGTTTTTGCCATTTCCTGGAGTGCTACAGTATTCTAAAGTATTCACAATTGGTTAGGTTACATCCTGAAGTTGTTTCAATGGAATGGTAGAGCATGGATAACAATATTTATTGCGGCGTTTTCGTGATGAGACATTTAGAAACTTGTATGGGTAACATATTCAAGTGGAAGTCCGTATTGCGTCGTGAGCGGGTAGACTACTTTTCCTATGATCTTGATAAGTTTTTTCTATACATGTATGGTAATATGACTTGTTCTGTACAGGACAATTGGAAGCTGTTGTGGAACAAGTTTAGAGTGATATATTATATTGTCATCAGCTATATTGTCGAGGGTGGAGAATGAAAAAAGGAACACGGTTTTGGAGAGCGTGGCAACTTATATGCGTGGGAAATTAATGCATAAGTGATTTTGTAATAGAGATTTAGCAGACTTAAGTTGCGTATTTTATGTTAGAATTACTTGGATTTGTGAGTTTATTGGTTGGTGAAACGATACGTATTTGATCTTAATCTATGAGAACTATGTCTGTTCAGAACATATATGTAGCTATTTGAATTTATAAAAATTAGAGTAATGCTGAGCTCTGAAGTCTAAGCTGGTTGGGTAGTTGCAAAGTTTCTCCTATGTCCTGTATAAATTTGTGCTCTGATGCGCAGAACATGTATTTTCATATGCAGAACAAGTAACATGTGTTATGTACTTGCAGAACCTGTAATTTCTGAATTGTTTAACTGTTAAAAAGGGAAGGGTGCTAAGGATTGTACCTACCTCTGAATTATTTTTTTTTGCTTGGATAAATCATGGATACGAGAAAATTTAGAGATATATGTTTGTGCAGAACATTGTTTCTGTATGCAGAACATTCGAATGCAGAACATGTGTCATTAAAAATTTCAGAGTTCATAGTCTAATTAATTTGTGCCCCTTAAAAGGGTAATAAGGATCAAACTACTGCAATATTTTTATTCTGATATGTTAATACATGTGTACATTTTATTCGGTCTTTGTTATGTTTAGAAATCCTTGTTACAAGTATGAATACAAAATATTGGTTCTGCATGCAAAACATTGTGCACAATTTTTTGTTCCAATGTTCTGCAGAATATTTTCCAGCGTTGTTGTTCAGTTCTCCTAATATATGTGCTCATTTAATCGTTCTTGTAATGTTCTGCAGTGCATGTTGAGAAATCAGAGTGCGGAACACACTATGTAATTGCAAAACCACTGTAAAGTTTCCAAGGAATATTTAGAAATACAAATGAAAAAGGCTAGTGGCTGCCAAAGCATAGTGTAAAAAGAGAATACCAAATAACAAATAATGAGACTCTGAATAACAAATAATGTCTTTTGAAAATGCATACAAATAGAACGAAAAAAATCGCTCATTCATGATCAGATTTCTTCGGCAGTGGACAAGTACGTGCATTATGCCGTACTAGTTGATTGCAATTGCTACACTTTCTCTTCATCCTTTGTTCCATAGATAGCTCAGGACTACTTTTTATTCGGCTCCCACATCTCTTGTTTCGACTTATATTTGGGTTCAGCACATGTACCTCATTGTCAGGTATAGGTCCTATAAACCTATCTGCTCTATGTTGAGAGGCATTCAATGACTTTTGAGAACCTATCTTATATCATGCACATTAGTTTTAGGTTCATCTCGTGGAACCCTACGTATCTTGTCCTGTATTGGAGAATCATCTTTCTCACCAAGGTCTATAGAAGCCTGCTTTTTCTTCACATGATTGAAACTTTTTGACTTTCTGCAAGTCTTGAACTTCGTCATTGTCCTGCAAACACAATGTTCCCACCAATAAAAAAAAATATAACGGTAGTACAAAGTGTTAAAATCACAATTTACACATAGGTGATTCCCTAATTTCTAAGATTCAGGAGTATACAATAAAGTCTATCACATTCACATATAACTAAACATCGTAGCATACATATAGTGCAGAACACTAGGCACACAACTAATTCTGAATAGCTCAGAACAATAAGATTTGCTAGTGCACCACTAAATCACAACAGTGCATATCAAAATCATGTTCAATATTGTTCCTTAAGCCATTGTCGAACTTAATTTTGAGTTTTGCTTCTTAGTTCAGGCCATACTAAACTCAATCACAGTGCAGAACATTACTAACAAACATTGTAAAGCAAATCAATTAAAATAACCACAATACCATTTGCGAGCTTAATTTCGATTATCGAAAATAATACTAAACTCAAACACAGTGCAGAATTATATACATCTACAAAGCAAATCACAAGGCGATTTCACAATGCAGAACATAATACAATCCGACCAAAATCAAAATACATAATGCTGTGTTCGACCGCCATTTACACCCAAAATAAGAATGCACAGAACACAATTATAGCAAATGAGGAACCCTAATCTGCATATACATAGAGCATAACATCGATTTAGACGAAATAGCACAGAATAAGTTGAAGGAAGCAAATCAGAGTAAAAACCTGAAGACATTATGTTGTATTGTGCGATGAAGCTCCTCTTGATTCTCAATGTCATCCGCTCGCGGCACTCGTGTTTTTATCTTAGAGATTGGTATGCTGATTTCATGGGATATTGTTCCGCGCGACAAAAAGGTTTTTTTGAGTGGAGTGAAGTGCGGGATTTTGATTTGGGGATGCTTAACACACGTTAACGGGGTTAACGAGTTGTTTTTAAAAAAATATTCTGTATATCCTCAAAATTTGCTAGCCACAGGATCTGATATCCATCCAATGGTTATAAAATTGGTCTCTAAAGACTCCAATTAAATTGGACTCCACTGAATTTGACCCTATAAATCCGTTATAATTTTTGGAAAAATTAGAGTTTCGTCGTAATATAGTATTCGTAGATGGCCATTCAGATAAAATGTCCGAAGATGAAAATGGAAAAATAAAAAGAAAACTCAGAAAAGGAACTTTCTAATAAACCCAAACCTGTGGCTGGTGTTAATCCACCTTTGGAGCATAAAACTATGTTAAAAGAGCAACCCAATGCAAGTTCTCCTTACTCATATTTGGTCTAGGTGGACAAAATTTAGGCGTTAGGATAAAAAATCAGTACAGCTCTCTGGGGAGAGAAAACTCATCCCCTTATTTGAGGGAGAAAAAGCCAACCCCTATAATGCCACATTATCAATATTACCTATAATATAACATATATTACTCCAACTCTACCTCTTCTCGCATATATTACCTTAAATATTGAATAAATACTATTTTTTAAATTATAGGTAACAAGTATAGGTAATATCATTGGAGTAAAACAATTTTTTGCTTACTTATAGTTTAGGTAATCATTATTTTATTATATTTTAGATAATCAATATAAGGATTACCGTTGGAGATGGTCTAACACGATCCAGAAAATTCCTAAAATAAAAAAGGCGACCTTGCTTAAAAACTGTTCTTAAGTCCAGTGTGAAAGAAGACTTTACTTCTTATTATGACAAATAAAGAAAAACAAGTCATCTCCTCTGTTCTTTTGAATATTTTCTTTAATAATATAGTGGCGTACAGTGGCGATTCAAGGATCAATCGATTTCCTCGGCACTTATCATTATACTAAATTCTATCTCTAAGATTATATGATCTGTGTGTGAATACTAGCTAGTGACTAACTAAAGTGAGTAATTAACATGCAAATTACGTGCTTAGGGTTCACATCTGATAATAGTATGTCGTGGAACTTTATTCTAAAGCAACTTCATTTCATATCATTTTTAATATTATCTTAAAGATGGGCAGGAACCACCAGCCATATTCTTATATATGCTTCTCCCTACAAAGTAAACTGCATGAACAAGAACAGAATCAAGTTTAATTCCGGGATGCAGATAATTACGAACAAAGATTTACGTAAGCAAATGACTTAACCCTACATACGTCTCGTTAATAAATTAACTCCTTGTCTCTTTGTTTATTGGTCTAATTCCTCTGATCAATCACTTTTATACACATCACCCCTTTCACGGCTCTCTTATATCCAGGAAGCTGTCTTCGTGATTCAAAATTCAATACTCATCCATACCCTCCTCTTTAGAGTCCTTTCTTATAGTACTTTCAAATATTTTGTTGTGTGCTTGCTAACTTTTCAAGCAATAAAAACGGAAAATAAATGAAAATGATATGTTTTATTTTTTCATCATACTAAACCGTCGTAATTAACATATTTAAGTAATTAGAAACAAAAACAAAAATAAAATAAAATGATTTCCGTTTTCGTCGCAACTACGTCGTCTAAGTTCATAATGATTATAGCTGTTTAAAAAAGGAAAAAACTAGTCAAACAAAACTTTTGTTTATGTAGTAATACTAAGTTCATGGCGGAATTTTTGGCACCAATGAATGACTTTTGTGATATATATAAACTTTAGTCTTTTATCAATCTAATTTATTTATTGGTTATATTGTATTGGACAGGTTTATTAATATATAATTTGGCATTCCTGAATAATGGCCAGGAACCACCACAACAAAGAAGTGTATATACAAATCACGGGTACTTACGACAGAAAAATCATCATTTTCTAAATATTTACATCTGGGATAAAAGCGGCAATTTTTTTCGTTGTAAATACTAAGCATAATCATAAATATATATTGCACAATTTAATTACGACGACAATTCTGTCACAACCTCGTTTACACTACATATGATAGAATTTTTAATTTGTCATATATTGTGGTTGTTAAGTTGGCCAGCGGGGTCCACGTGGAAAACACGATGGAAATTTTTGTCGAAATTTACTATTACAAATTGGGTCTTGGGTCCACGTGCCTGACGGTATTCTCGTCATAAATATGTTGGGACCACATTGAAAATACGACGGATATAGTTCAGTCATATAATGCTGTTGTTAAATTGACCGGTGAGGTCCACGTGACTGAACTTAGGAAGGTAGGAATAACTTGTGACACAAAAGTAAATTATCCATTATATTGAAATTTTATGACGCCGGCAAAAGTGACTGAAAATTTCTGTCATAAATGATATTAATTATGACGAAATAGGCGGAAAATTTATGTCGTAAGTATCCAGAATTGTTGTAGTGATATACAGGTGCAGCTGAAAGAAAAAATAATATATATCATATTGGAATTAATTATTAATTGTATTGTAGAGATATAACTGGTCTGCTTAATTCAAAGAATTATATATATATATATATATATAGGGTCTTACTCTAGTACAAACTCCTTACTGTACAAACGTACAAACCAGTGATTATGAAAATAATATTTAGTGATTAGCATATTTTAATTTAACAAATACATACATACATCCATCACCACCGCCACCACAATCACCTCCAATCACGACCACCCCACCCACCACCACCACGATTGCCAGCGCCACTCTCTCTCTCTCTCCACCATCCACCACCAACCACCACTGCCCAGCGCCTCTCTCTCTCTCACCACCACCCACCACCTACCACCACCAACCACCACCACCACCACTGCTAGCGGCTCTCTCTCTCTGGTTGTTCCCTCACCGATTAGTGCTATACACACACAAACACACACATTCACCACTGCTTTTCCCATCTCCCTCAATCGTGTCTCTATCCCTCAATCGTGTTTCTAGCACTGCCCTTACGCCGGCGTCGCGGCTGCCGCCGGCCGCGCTGCACCACCACTCGGCTATGCCGCCCCGTAAGTGCTCCCCTCCCCTTATCTCTCCATCAGACCCTCCTGGTAGATTTAGTGATTATGTTCAATCATTTAGTGATTGTGTTCAAGTCATTTAGTGATTGTTTGTACGTTTGTACACTAAGGAGTTTGTATTTGAGCACTTGCCTATATATATATATATATATATATATGCACTATGCAGTTTATTAATATATATACAACCGTGATTGGTAAAGTGGATGGCTTCATTCTTTCATCAAATTTACTTATATTCAATGGAGATTTATCGATAGAAGTAGTTGTTATAAATCTACACATACAAGAGAACTGGAAAAACATATGCATTTTCCAGCTGTAACATGGGAAAGTATAATCATGATCTTGTAACATGGATGGAAAAAATTTTCTGGATGGGCAAGAATAAACCCGATGACATGACGATATCTCCAAGTTCAAAATGAATTTTTCATTTGTCATTCCGTTTAAAATTTATATTATTCGTTATCTCAATGATATGAGTTCAATATATATATATATACATATACACACACACGCTCCGTTCTTCTCCTTGTACGTATCTTTTGGTGGGTTTTCATGAATATTAATTTAAAAATCATCACATTTTCATGATTATTAGAATCTCATTTTTCTTGTTACATTTCCAATCAAAATAAAGAGCATAAAAGCTTGGTACTAATTAATTACATATGATATTAACAAAATATGGACCACGTACAACTAATGATATATATAACAGAGGGTACTGAAGCAAATATGTAGTGGTATTTTGTGGCAGTGTACTTTCAATTTTTAAAGCCTGAAACAACCGATTCAAATTGAAATTAGTTCAAACAGTAGTGCTGGTGCTGCTAATTTCTAATTCCAATATTGCTAAAGAAAAAGTACAATAAACAAGCATACAAAGAGGTTCATCGTACAAAACATCTAGACAAATCACATACTCATATAATTTAGGAGGTGTTGGGCCTCCAGCCCGAGAGTGAGAAGCCCATTAGGATTAAGCCCACAAGCCACAACACATGCCAAGCACATGAGCAGGTAGTATAAATAACGTAGAAGTAGATCTGGAAAGGGGGTTGGAAACTTGAGGCTACCTCCTCCTGTAACAGACTATGAGATATAATATATACACACAACATATTTACTCTCTCTGGTCTAACATTTGGCGCTAGAAGAGGGGCTCTCACTTTTCCAACCAAAAAACTCATATCTCCGATCGGCATGGCTACTACCGGAAACGAGGATGAGCTCTACAAATCGCCGCCAGATCCGGCGACGAGAGAGGTGCTCGTTGTTCCCGAGAAGTCATGTCCTGCAAAAAAATTTCTCCTATAAATTTTTTCTCCTTCAAATTTCTTCTCTAGGCGTTTGTTTGATGAGAACGGCGAGATGCAGGTCAGTGAGGAATAAGGCCCGACGGCTTCGGACCCCGCTGGCCGGAAAAAACGCCGGCGAAATGTCACGAGAACATTTCTCCAGATCTGAGCACTCCAAAAGTCAGGAGTTCCGAGTTGGAATCCACCGCTAAATCACGGAGTCATGACTCGTTCTCTCCGTCTCTGAACTGCCTCCAATCTCTCCGATCTCTTTTTGGATCTATTTTTGGATACTTTCGTCAATGATGTGGAGCTAAGCACCGCCACGATATGCGCCGCGAAGTTCAGATATCCGATGTGTGTCTCGAAAGCCACTTAGGCTTGCAATCTGATCCTGAATCATTGATGTTTTTACTGTTGATATATGCTACGGAAGTTGTGGTTCATTAGCTCTTGAACCGATTAACCACTTAAATTGTCCTAGTAGAAAGGAGTGTGAAGAAGGAGGCGCTGAACCATTGAACTGATATAGTATTTAACTTTACAGAAAGTATCTAGCACAGCCTTCAAGTGGTTCAACGATTTGCCTCCATGCTCTATCGCCTCTTGTAGTTCATCGGCTCAGCAGCTCATCGGCTCACCAGCTCCTAGAGCTTTCGTAAAACTCAAAATGAAATATCATGTATCTTACTCGAAGAAGGAAGCGCTGAGCCGTGAAGTCAATGAGGCGCTGAAGTCCTTTAAAAAAGTAACAAATACAACCTTCAAGAGGTTCAACAATCTGACTCCGTACTCCATCAGCTCTTGGAGCATACAAAATTTGAATCCCACCGGGATCCAAAGTAAACAAACATACATCCCTATGGGAATCCAAAAAACACGAATCTAGAATTCGCCTCTTTGCTCCATCAGCTCTCGGAGCATCCTTGAAAATAAAAGGCATAGCCTCAAAATGACTACATATTTCGCCTCTTCGCTCCATCAGCCCTTGGAACATACATAAATTTGAATCCTAACGGGATCCAAAGGAAACAAACATACATCCCTATGGGAATCTAAAAAACACGAATCTAGAATTCGCCTCTTTGCTCCATCAGCTCTTAGAACATCCTTGAAAATAAAAGGCATAGCCTCAAAATGACTACATATTTCGCCTCTTCGCTCCATCAGCTCTTGGAGTATTTAAAAATTTGAATCCCAACGGCATCCAAAGGAAACAAACATACATCCCTATGGGAATCCAAAAAACACGAATCTAGAATTCGCCTCTTGGCTCCATCAGCTCTCGGAGCACCCTTGAAAATAAAAGGCATAGCCTCAAAATGGCTCCATGATTCGGTTCTATGCTCCATCAGCTCTTGGAGCATCCTTGAAAGTAAAAGGCATAGTCCTAAAAAGGCTCTATAATTCGGTCCTTTGCTCCATCAGCTCTTGGAGAGTCCAATTTTTGAAGCGCCCCTCTGTGAGGCACCCCGCTTGTGGGGCGTCCCGCTTGTGAGGCGTCTTGCTTGTGAAGCATCCTTAAATACAACTCTTGGAGCGTCCTTAATTGCTCTTTGAGCGTCCAATTTTTGAAGCATTCTTAATTGCTCTTCGAGCGTCCAATATTTGAAGTATTCTTAATTGCTCATTGAGCGTCCAATTCATGAAGCGTCATGCTCTTGAAAAGTCACACCCTTGAAACATCATGCTCTTGAAGTGTTCTTAAATACAAAATACAGCTCTTAAAGTATCCAGCTCTTGGATCGTCCTTTAAGCGTCACACTTTGGAGGACGCTAAAGTGGTTCAACGACCTGCATCTTCGCTTCAGCGATTCTGCTTCATTATTTCTCCGGCTTCCAAAGTATTTTAGGCTCTAGTTGTCCTTGACCTTCAAGGTCGAATAGCCTCTTCGCTTCAGCGGCTCTGCCTCCTTAGTTCATCGGCTCCTCCAACATTCGAAGTTCTAGTCATGACTTCCAAGGCTAGCAAGCTCCTCGCCTCATAGGAGGACGCCTATTAGTTGCTTCTTGAAAAGTTTGAGCAGAGAGATGATATTCTCAGATCTGATCGGAAAATGAGGCGCTGAAATATTGAACCGATGAACCAAGTGGCTCTGTTTTCTGCCTCCTCATTACATCGCTTCACTAGCTCGGCGAGCGTCCTTTAAATGGTAGACAAAGCCCTACAACGGGTCTCAGGTATGACGACTCCTCACTACATCGCTTCACTAGCTCGGCGAGTGTCCTTTAAATGGCAGGCAAAGCCTTACAACCGTCTCAGGTATCACGCCTCAAGGCTTCATCTGCCCAAACACATTACCTCCAAGATAAGCACGCTTTGCGGGCAAGCTAGTATGTGAATCAAGGCATCTGCATTAACTTCCTTTCTAGTATGCAATAGTCCACCATCACTCCTCACTTGAAAATTGTGAAGTGACAGCCCCAACGAGGGCAAAATCCTAGCGCATGGTAGCATACTCTCATATCCGGTGTTTTCTTATACCCATTAGATGAAAATTGAGGTAATCTCCACAAGACGACCTCCTATTCATGCTGAAGTCAATCATCAAACCTGAAAGCTAGAAGTGACAACATGGATATCACCACCAAAGACGGTTCTCCATGCTGAGCTCACAGCCCCTCTACTTCACTCGGCAGCTTATTCTTTTAGCTATCATGTTCTTTCAGCAATTATCACGATCAGATTGGCTTCGATTGCTTGGTAAAAAAGTAACTAGAGAGGAAAGAGACTCTTTGTCCGAAAGAATCTCATCAACCATCACTCCAGTTTCCCGCTCCTCAACTTCATTGCTTCTATCGCCTCCCAACTTCATACAAGTTTTTCTGCAAGTCAACAGTCCTCGCCACAACGGTCACCATCAACCTCACCACCTCATGTACCTCCTTATAGAAATGGCTCACCGCCTCCGCGTCACAATAAACTTGTCAAACAACAAAAATTACATGCGGTAAAAACGCTTTCCAAGATATTCTAATCCACATCTAAAGATCTGGAACTACTTTGGAGGGGGACTAATGTTGGGCCTCCAGCCCGAGAGTGAGAAGCCCATTAGGATTAAGCCCACAAGCCACAACACATGCCAAGCACATGAGCAGGTAGTATAAATAACGTAGAAGTAGATCTGGAAAGGGGGTTGGAAACTTGAGGCTACCTCCTCCTGTAACAGACTATGAGATATAATATATACACACAACATATTTACTCTCTCTGGTCTAACAGGAGGATCACCCAGCTAGTACTGACCAGACAGAACTGGTATATAATATTACACACAAATCATAAGCAAACCTTATTAAACCTAGATTTATATGCATGTACTTAAGCACAGAATTAACATAATAATTAAACTGCTTCAACTTCTTATAATATGTAATCGATTCTCCACTTGGCCATCATTTATGTTCAGCAGGTTCCCATGTTAATCTCTCATCGGAATAGTCAAGTCCGCCGAGAGGTTGAGGAGAAAATATATTAGGTAGAACCGGCCACAAACGTGTTTAGTTTCTCAGTAGCTCGAGAAATTGCACCTTCTTCAGCATATTCTCCAACCTTGTATAAATTGCCAGAAAAAAATAAACACATACTTTTTAATTGTATACGTTTCTTTTCAACTGCTCGACACGCATTTCAATGCTCTTATAAAATATAGTTTCGTAACTTATTTTTGAGATTTTTTGTCTGAATAAAAATATAACATCCAAACTTTAATTCAGAAAAAAAAAATTTTAAAAATAAATTACACAACTACATTTTATAGGAGCATTAAAATCTGTGCCACATCCCCGTCCCCCAATGTATACAACTCAGGGGGAAGGAGGGAGTATTAAGTGTTACAGTTTTTCTTTATCATCAATCCTTCATATTCCTCTCTTAATTAACTCATCATTTCTTGCTGATGAGATGCTATTGATCTCATGGTACCTGTCTACGAGCCTAGAATGTGACAGTACTACAGCCGTTATTCCTAGCTAACTAAATTAATTCAGACGCAGACAATCAGGAAAAATTTTATGAATTCTAATATTTCAAATAATATAATTTTATTAAAAAAATTTATTTACTGATTATACATAATCAAACAAAAACATAATTAAAAGAACAAATATTAATATTAAATAAACTTTTTAAAAATTTAAATGTATTGTCTAAAATACCAGAACTCGCAATTTTTTTATGTGGTAACATTCAATAAAAATGGGTACAACCATATCTATTCTTGAAAATAATTACACTTGCTAGTTACGTTATATGTTGAAGTTTAAAATATGGTTTGACTTAATTTTAAAAAGGTAATTCATATAATTTGTATTTCATCAATTTAATATTCATATTTTATTCGATATATATACCAAGCAATGGCCGATGTATATAAACACGTGATCTGATTATTAGTCAAATTAATTAATTACAAAGATAAATTTTAAAATATATATGACATGTCATGTCTTGATTAATTTTGCTAAAATGAACAGTTAACTGAAATTTCATTGAGGTATTGGAAGTAGACTTGCGACAATAATATTATAGTTGAGATTTGAAAGGAGGCTTATGACAATAATATTATAATTGTGAGGAGACTTACTAGGATAATATTATAATCAAAAAAAATGTTTATTAGGATAATATTATATTCGAAGGAGCACTTAATAAAAAGTTCAATTTTGGGCAGAGAATGGATCACTAGACCCATCTTCAGTGAGTCTGAGCTCTTATATACGGTCAATTCTCCTAAAATCTCGTTATGAAGTAGAATCAAGTACCTTGAAGTAGAATCAAGTACCTTGGAGTGTATAGTGTGGAATACTGAATTCTCGGTGACGGAAAAGCTTGCATTGATGATATCCAACCCTTCTTTCATGACACATTCGAATAGTCTCATTAAACATAAACTCGCACTCCAGATCAGTTACCAGATTGAGCACCAGTGCATCACCAGATTCGTGAATTTCAATCTGTGCTCGAGTTGCTAGTCCTCCATAAAGCCTAGCATTTGGATTATCCCTCATCAAACGCTCTCTCTTCTCCTTCATTTTCTCCAGCTTCCCTTGTAGTTTCTTAATGTACTTTTCAGCTTCGTCGAGTTGATCTGTCAACGACTTGGCCTGATCCAGCTGCAACCACCAAAAACATTATGTCTAGATTTTAGATTTTAACTACATTATATCAAGGAACAGTGAAAGAGAGGACGAACCCTGTGATTTTGACGCGGAATGAGTGAACCGAGTTCAGTGTAGAGGCCTTTCATGTGAGTCCTCCGGTTTTTTTCTATGGTCTTTCTATCAGCTTTGGAAGAGCTACTTTGGTTTGGGTCCATTTCAGATCGATATGTTATCTGCAATCTGTGGTGCAGGTTGGTACTAATCATGGAGAATATTGCATGTAATAGCATTAATTTATAGTTATTTTTGTTGGTAACTTTTGTCAGTGTTAAATAGAGATTAAAGCAACATAAAGCATTTGAAAGTTTGGATGAAAGGATAGGTGGTGGAAATGCTGAATAAGCTTCTTTCAGTCACATGGAGATATTTTTGGAATTAGAATCTGATACAGGAACTGAGGAAACAAATAATATTCAGTTCAGATTAACAAATAATCTCCGGTTCATATTCACTCTGAAACTTAAAGTACTGTCTCATTCAGGTAGGAAATTATTTTCTGTACTATTTGGGTGATTTTGCACATGTTAGAAATTGTCTGAATGCACCTGGACGGTAGTTCGAGGTTGAATTGCAGAGCTAACATTTTACAATCATCCTGTGTAGTATTCAGAATTATGATTATAATTATGAGTTATTATTGTATTTTATCTGTCTTGCCTTTTCTGAAGTTAACATCAGTGTTAACCTAAAATCAATCTTTTTAAATTCTATATATATAAAAAACTAAAGATATAGATGGATGATAATACCCTTTACAATTTTTACACCTTTTTCTTTATTTCACTTCCATGTCTAGTTTGCTTCATCTTTGTAAATTTAGAACTTCAATAAGCTTCTTATAATTCTAATTGTCTACACAGAAATATTAGACACATATACTTTGATGATATTGTTGAATTGACATCATGCTAATTTACCCAACTGGTAAATCAGAAGAATGGGGACACTGAATACAACTAAACATTTAAAGATAACAGGGATTTTTGTCGAGCAAATGAAAGAGTTTTTAAACTTATTTTATGTTTCTTTTTTATCCACAAATTTTGATCAAACCCATCTGTTCTCGATCATTTCAGGGGTCCTAGGTACCTTTGATACCCTGATATCATGTTAACTCATCAATTTTTTCAAAATCTCAAGATGTTACGAGAATTTAGCAAGACCATATTATATTGGTCACTTAACCTTATGTATAAAATGATACTCCCTCCGTCCCTCCCATTTCTTATCGAATGGGTTGGGCACGGAGGTTAATAAATATGAATAAAGTAGTTGAAAAAAGAAAGAAAAGTGGGTGAAGTGGTGGGATCCACTGATTTTTAATTTATAAAAGGGAGATAGTGGAGTAAAAGTAGTGTGAAAAAGAAAGAAAAATGGAGAAATGTGGGACCCATTGACCATATTTGGTAAGTTTTGAAATGTAAAGAATTGGATGGGACACCCAAAAAAGGAAAGTGTAAAGAAATGGAAGGGACGGAGGGAGTACCAGCTAACTTTTATATTTTTGTGGATTAGTTCCTAATCAGATACCAAATGGATGGCTGGTTTCAATTCTTCAATGTTTGGTGGACACAAGTACTTATCTTGTCTAGAAAAATCTTAAAGGCAAAGAAGTGTGAAAGAACTTTACTCTAATCAACCATATATATTGTTGCTTAAAAGGCAACAGTACCCTCTACAAAAGAAATTATGAAAATTAAAGAAGTATGGGTCATTTTCTTTGCCTTTCTGAATATCTATCAAACTCTGGAATGATTACCACTTGCCTTTATTTCTTAGTCTCAAATTGTTAGGAGATATGCAGAAGCCCGGAGCCCGTCCGCTAGGCACTCCAAACGGATCCAAAATCTTACTCTATATGTGGTATTTAAACTTTTTAGTGGGTCTTATAAATTTGTACGCGGTCGAGCATCTTCGTGACTTCACGAAATGGGTCAAAATAAAATGAATCGCTCAGTCTCCCGCTCATAATGATTTCTCGATTGAGACAAATGCTCCCAAATATGAAATACCTATTACAGGATTATACTTGTGTTTGGGGATTATATATAGGAGTATAAAATTTTATAATAAAACAATATTTCATTTTTTTCTTTTATTACTTGTAATAGTAGAAAGTAAAAACTTTCATTCAAAATATATTAGAACAAATTCAAGGGACCGTTTGGATTAGTTTAAAAAAAGTAACCTCTTGCTTTAAAGTAAAAAAGTGGAATAGAAGTGCGAAGTAATTAACTTCACTACACCATATTTCACCTGTTGCAACGGCTGAAAAATGTATCTTTAGGGCCTAAAACTGTTACAGTAGACCCTTTGGTAACATTTTTGCCAAAATTCGGTGTTGCATTTGCTGCCGTTGCAATAGACCCCTGTTGCAACAATTATTTGGTTTCTTGCAACATTTTTGAGATATTGCAATAAACTTTCAATTGTAATCTGTTGTAACATTTTTGAGGCCTTTAGCAATAATTTTATAGTGTTACAATAAATTTAATGTAACATTTCTTTGTAACACTTTATACTTAAACTGTTGCATACCAATAATTTAAAATTTTGTTGTAACACTTTTGTGCAACATTGTTAAACCAATTGCAATACTTTTTATTTTTTAGTAACACATTTCTGCAACAGTTTTGTGTGTATTGTAATGCTTTTTAAATTGTTGGGCCTGAATTACAGTAATACTATATAAATGCAATACTCAGAAATTTTCATAACTTGAAAAATGGTCAAAATAGAATTCAAAGTATAAACCGAGTCATCAAGTTGAAAGATACATAGAAACCAGACTAAAGTACCAACTTATAAACCATCCTTACAAAAGTCAATCTAAAAGCAAGCATAGAGATGAAGATGTAAACATAAAAAGTGACTAAAAATCTTCATTCATCACTATATTCAGCAGCTACATTCCCATCCTCCTCTTTGTCAAGTTCATCTCAGTTGCACGCAACACTTCTTCAATAGCAATGTCATTAAAATAAGGTTTTACCTCTCCCAATTTGCAAATTACATTTGTCACCTTATCACGAACTTTTTTCTTGGTCATCTGCTCCGTGTTGTTGGCTTGCAAGAGAGACCAGCACTGTTGGTGCAAATCATGAAGGATAGAAATACCAAGTTTGTCAAACAAAAAAGTATGGATCAGTTCTTGCTTCTACTTTCTACCCCAAACACGAGCTAAATCACAAAATATTAATGTCAAGTGATCGTAACATACGTTTGGTTGATGTAAATAATAATATAATAATTTTTAATATTATCGTTGAAACCGATATATAGAAAAGATATTGATATATCTTACTGATTGTTTATTTTTATAACTTATATTACTGATATAATATTTACAAATAACTACAACGTATTATGCGTGTGTAAAATACTGTATGGAATTATTGTTGCAAACAGTATGAACAGCTTTTTACTGAAAATGTTAGGCCGAATAAACTCACTATATAAGATAATATAGTGAACACAATCAAAAACAAAACACCAGTATAAGAGAATAATTCAACTAAACTCTTATTCACAAATCACAGTAGCTTACAAATAATCTCTTAGTGATTTATATCTTATCACTAAGAGCTGCTAGGTTACACGAATGATATTCAATTGATAACTCATCTAGAGTAAACCCTAAGCTGTGTTTATATACACAGTTACATGATATCTACTGATTGATTTATAATTATCTGCTTCCTAAAATAATCTAATCAGTAGCTATCCTTCTGCTGTCCTGATCTGCACAATCTCTCTTGATCTTTATCTTCCTTACTTAGTCAGATATGCTCCTGAAAATCAGCCGCCTGCAAACTCTAATCATCGCTTAAACTCTGATCCAGCTGTCAGTCGTTAAACTCTGATTTCCAGCTAAACTCTGATATTTGCTTCTGCACACTAAACAAATTAGATACCTGTGACATCATCAAATATGTAACAATCTCCCCCAACTTGTGCATTAGACAGAATGAACAAGTTCTATATATTTACTGATGATGTCAAAAACAATCAAGGACAAATGCATGAAGTAAGTGATCTGCATAAATAAGTTAATACTTACAGAATAGGCAGAACTAATTACAACTTACAGATCATAGCAGAACTAATTATCCAATCAGTCTATACCCATAGCTCTCCTTAACAAACTTGGTAATCAGATCTTCTTCAATTTGTTTCAGAGTTTGTATCATTTGAGCTTTGACAGTCTTCAACTCTTCATCTTCATCTCCTGTCTGGTATATGGCTGATCTCAAAGCATTAGCTTTGCTTCTCTTCATTGCTTCTCCCAATTGAATCACTCTGGGCCTGTCTGCTTCATTATTATAACCCAAGACTCTGATATTTGCAATAGTCTCCATCACAGAGCTATTCTTTTCCATGTCAATTTCAGAACCATCATCTTGAGCTATTTTTGGAATGTATTCTTCATCAGGCTGTACTCCATAGAATCTTCTCTTTTCCCTGATTGTTCTTTTCATCAAGTCTGACCACCTCTGAGTAGCTTCATTCTTGATCTCCAGCATGTAGTGAAAATGCTCCAGCTCCCTCAGAGATTTCAGTAACAAATCAGCTTCTGAGATTCTATAAACTCTGCCAGACTCCAGAAATATAGCAATTTTTTCTTTATCTTCTGTCCCATCATGAGTGTCCATTAAGATTTGAACTGACTCAACCTTATCAAGATCCTCCTGTGTTACAGCTTCTCCTACTTTTTCAGTCAGAGGATAAGGATCTCTGAAAGTAGTTGCTGAGCCTGTTTGAATCTTTTCTTTTCTATGACCAAGGCCAGTCCAGTCATATGCTTCTTTTCCTCTGGTTCCATGAGATCTGATTCTGGTGAGCAGTGGGCTTTCTTTGTACAGATTTGTAACAAGACTTCCAAATAGACTTTTCTTCTTCTGGGATTTAGCTTTGTCAACCTGAGCCCTGTCAGTGGTTGACTTGATCCATGTAGCTTTAACTTCAACTGGCTTCACATTTTCTTCATCTTTGCTTTTAGCTTGAGCAATGTCAGAGGCTAAATTCTGATCAGTTTCTTCAGGAATATTTACAAGTGTTTGTTGAACTTCTGATTCAGCCTTTCTTGTAGATGAAACACCATCTATAACCTTTTTCCCTTTTCTGCTTGAATCAGAGTCAGATTTTTGATAAACTCTGGGCCTATCTATATCAGCATAATTTATCTCACTGATCACAATTCCTTTCCTTCTTGAAGAAGTTGGCTTCTTTGAAGAGGAGTCAGTGACCAGCTTCTTGCCATCAGAGCTTATTTTCTTCTGATCAGTTGCAGTTTCATTAGGCTTTGATTCTCTGTTCTTCTTGATCTCAGCAGCCAACCTCTCTTCTTCTTTTCTGATGTCTTCAAGTGATAACCCTGGATTTTCCTCTTCGAACAGATTCTTTGCAACTGCTTCATCAAAAGCTAGTTGTGTAGGGGCCTTGTAGAAGAAGGTCTTTTCCTCTCCTTGAAACTTCACTGTGTGACTCAACAGCTTAGATTCAGGATCACCAAGCTCAACTAATTGCTCAGAGAGAGCTTTGGTTTTACAGTCAGCTGGTATCAGAGGTTGTTGGGATTTTGTTTTCTGTGGTTGCTGAGTACTGCTTCCAGCCTTATCACCCCTCTTTTCTTTAGATTGACTCTGAGAGTGCAAGATTATCCCAGAGTTTAAATTTCCAGACTCCTTTTTGTCTTTATCCTCTTCCTCATCATCTGGTTTTCTCTGTTGCTTATCAACTTTGCATTTGTCTTTCAGTACTTTCTCCCCCTTTTTGGCATCATCAGGAATGAGAAATTGAACCAGTTGAGCAACAGAGGAGCTCAACTCACTCAGTGTCTGTTGCATAGATCTCTGAGTGGACTCTATGGAGGAAAGTCTAGCTTCTACAGAGGAGGATGAAGCTCTGTGCATCCTCTTTGAATAACTGAGAGTACAGACTAAGTTCCTTGTAGAGGGAGAGGGAGGAATGTTACAATCAGGGGCTGGTGGTACTGGTTCAGCACTTGAGGTAACTCTTACTGGAGAAACTTCCCTCTCTGAGATGTTAGTTCTGAGCTGATGAGAGATTTCAGCCACAACAACAGCTGAGTCAATATGTAGAGTAGAAGTAACCTCTGTAGTATCTGTATCATCATCATCAACTGCAATACTGAGTGTCTGTGAACACAGAGGAGCTGTAGCTTCCTCAGAATTTGCAGCAGATAGTATCTCCTGATCAGGAACTGGAACCAATTCTTCAACAGGAGTCATAATTTCTTGAGCAATGTCTGGAGTAGTGACAATTGCCTCTGGAATCGATTCAGATTCTTCAGGAATGTTGTCAGAGATAGGGATTGCAGCTTCTGTGGAATGTGGCAAGGGATCCTCTGACTGAGGAATAGATTCTGACATTGGGGTGTCAGCTTTAGATGAAGTAGTCAGAGGTACTGCAGATAAGGGCTCTATCATCAGAGGATCAGATACTGTTACCATCTCAAGAGGATTGACTGTGGATTCTAGAGGAGGATCCACAGTAAGATCAGTGATAGTGGAGGTGGGCTTGATCTTCTTTCTGGGTCTTGAGATGAGTGGTACTGGTTCTGGCTCAGAGTCTGAGTCAGAGTCTGATAGTTTCTGCATAAATCTTCTCTTCCTAGGTGGAGGAGATGACTGTTTGGATGGAGATGACAGTTTAGATGACCTCAGTACTCTTGTAGGTGAAGATGTTACAACTGGCCCTTTTTGAGAAGGACCAGAGGTTTGCTTTGGTTTAGATTTTACAACTGGCCCCTTTTGGGAAGGACCAGAGGTTGGTAATTCTTGTGGCTGTTGAGAGGAGGATGGTAAATTCTCATCAGAGAATAGTGAGCCATATTTATCTGGCATTGCCAGCTTCAACTTATCCTGCACAGTTACAGGTATGGCAAAAATGGGCAGTTGGGGTTTCTTACTGTCCTTCTTAATTAAATCAGAGAAAGCTCTTTTTGTAATTTTGAAGGGTGGTTCAGTGTCAGTATCAGGAATAGGTACTAGAGGATAACAATATGAGAAAATAAGCTGACAAAATCTAGCAAAGTAGACAGTATTTTCATCCTCTAATCTCCTATCACCAATAAATCTCAAGATATAAGGAGCAATATCAAAGTTGAGATTATGAATCAGAGCATACCCAATTTGCTGACTGAAGAGTGGGATTGCATCATAGTTGCTGCATTTATTTCCAAAAGCCCTGGTGATACAGTCATAGTAAAAACTCCATTCTTTGCAGAGACAAGGCCGCTTGAGTTCCCCCATCTTGTCAGTGTTACCAGAGTATCCAAAGAATTGCATCATATCCTTCAGAGTTTGGGTGCTGACAGAGCTATGATATTTGGAATGCTCTGGAAGGTGGAGAGCCTTTCTTACAGTTTCAGGAGTGACAATATACTCCTGACCATCATATATGCATGTCAAAGATGGTGATCCATTTTCACCACCATCATTGTATCTTGCTGAACGCCAGAGTGAGAGAACTTGTTCTGGAGAAATCACTTCTGGTTGTGTGAGTGCATACATGAGCTCACTGTGAGCTAGATAGTCCTGAATGAGATGGAACTCGCTTGGAGCTTCAGCGTTTGACAGGATTGCAGCGTAGTTGTTGGTGACGAACTTGGCACCATTATATTCAAAGGCTTTGGTCGACATTTTCTGAGAAATCAAGAGAATAGTGAGGTGTAGATAAGGTGTTTGATGAAATGCGCACAAGAGTTTTTGAAACGATTATCAGAGAGAGAGAGAATGATAAATTGTGTGAAATAATGAAAAATTTCAATTTCTGACAATATATATGTGTGTACGCATGTTGGTGAGAAACTAATGGTGTAGTGGGGCACGTGGCAGGATCTTAACGGTAAAAAAATGGTAGTGGAGCAGTAATAATGAGTGGCGTGTGAATCTGAACAAATGTGCACCATTTACCAATAAAACACAAATAATTACCGTGTTTTTCTCCACTCAGGAATACCAATGGATTTTCTACCGTTTGATAATTAAAAACTAATATTATCTGACCAAAATAGTTATTTTAACTCGGACTTCGATCAGAGGCTGACCATTGACCAGAGTTTAAATAAATGACTTATAAAATGACAAAACAAGGAGTGATCATTGAATCTTGTAATGATGAGAGATAAATATTCAAGGTCTAAAACGACACTTGCTCCTCAGAGTTTGCAAATATTTATTGAACTCTAGTCAAAAATTTCTCGAAGCCAAGAAAAATTGTTAATCACAGAAGTGGAGTGATGTGTGTGTTTACATGAATATTCTAATGTCACAGAGATTGTCAAGTTTCTCAAATAATATTAGAAAGAATCAGATAATAAGAAAATAGTTTAATCATCTCATAAGCCGAGTTTCTCACAAATGGATCAGAGTATATCATTTCTTCTCTGTTGAACAACATTTGTCTTTTGAAAGGGAACTTCTCATGGTAAGTGAGTCATAACCTTTATCAGACTTTTGTTTGCTCAGAGTATTTCTCCAGTAATCAGAGAATGTGAAAAGTCCCCAAAAATTAACTTGATTTTTGATGCATTTGCTTAATACCAGCAGTGCACTTGGATCTTTCCTTTCACAAATTTTTCTAAGATCTCAAAGGAGTACCTGAGATAATTTCTTTTGTTTTTCTTTTCTTTTGATTTTCTTTTCTGAGAAGAAATATCTTGAGGATCCATAACTGAGATATATTAACTCTTAGCTCATAAGAGGAGGAAAGCAGATTCTTTTCTGAGTACATATCTAATATTTAAGAAGGAAGACAGTCTAGGTAACAAAATTAACTCATGTGTTGTGTGTTAAAGATTTCCACAGCTGTAATATCACAAAATTCAGACTTTAGAGAGGCTTATGACTAAATTCAGTTAAGTGCAACATATTCTTCACAGGAATATCTTTCATCATGAAAAATTCAAGTCATCAGAGTTTGTCGGGTCAGAGTTTAAATATCAGAGTTTATCAAATCAGAGTATAATCAACAGAGTCTGAATGGAGAATAACAGATGCATTTGCAGATAAGATTTATAACAACAAATACTGACAGATAAAGTGTTTGTGCAATGTATCAGAGTTTAGAGAGGACAAGAGATCATCCCTAATTCGTTTACAAGCTTTGTAAATGTTGCTTCAGCCAATGGTTTGGTGAATATATCTGCCAACTGCTGATCTGTTGGAACAAAGTGAAGCTCCACTGTTCCTTCCATCACATGTTCTCTGATAAAGTGATACCTTATGCTGATGTGCTTTGTCATTGAATGCTGTACTGGATTTCCTGTCATAGCAATAGCACTCTGGTTATCACAATAAATAGGAATTTGAGTCAGAGATAACCCATAGTCCAGTAGCTGATTCTTCATCCATAAAATCTGAGCACAGCAGCTTCCTGCAGCAATATACTCTGCTTCTGCAGTGGATGTGGAAATAGATTTTTGTTTCTTACTGAACCAAGAAACTAATCTTCCTCCTAGAAATTGACAGCTCCCACTTGTACTTTTTCTGTCTATTTTGCATCCTGCAAAATCTGCATCAGAGTAACCAATCAGTGTAAAGTCTGATTCTCTGGGATACCAGAGTCCCATCTCAACTGTTCCTTTGAGATATTTGAAAATCCTTTTGACTGCTACAAGGTGTGGTTCTCTTGGATCTGCTTGAAATCTTGCACAAAGACAGGTTGCAAACATGATATCAGGTCTACTAGCAGTCAGATATAGAAGTGAGCCTATCATACCTCTATAGTTAGTAATTTCTACTGGTGATCCAGTATCTTTATCTAACTTAGTGGCAGTTGCCATTGGAGTGGTGGCAGCTGAGCTATCCTGCATGCCAAATTTCTTTAGCAAGTTCCTGGTATATTTAGACTGATTAATGAAAATACCCTCATCAGTCTGTTTGACTTGAAGTCCCAAAAAATAGCTCATTTCTCCCATCATGCTCATCTGATATCTGGACTGCATAAGCTTTGAGAATCTCTCACAGAGTTTAGGATTAGTAGACCCAAAAATAATATCATCTACATAGACTTGAACTAATAGCAGATCATTACCATGGTTGAGATAAAATAGAGTTTTATCAATTGTACCTCTGTTGAAACCACTGTCCAAAAGAAATTGAGCCAGAGTTTCATACCATGCTCTAGGTGCTTGCTTTAGTCCATACAGTGCTTTATCCAATCTGTAGACATGATCTGGAAATTTTGTGTCCACAAATCCTGGAGGTTGTTCAACATATACCTCTTCCTCCAGCTCCCCATTGAGAAAAGCACTCTTTACATCCATCTGAAACACTTTGAATTTCTTGTGTGCTGCATAAGCCAAGAAAATTCTGATTGCTTCCAATCTGGCAACTAGGGCAAAGGTCTCATCATAGTCAATTCCTTCTTGTTGAGAATATCCCTTAGCTACCAGTCTGGCTTTATTTCTTGTAATTATACCATCACTGTCTGTTTTGTTCCTAAAAACCCACTTGGTACCAACAATTGATCTGTTCTTTGGTCTTGGTACAAGTGTCCAGACTTTATTTCTCTCAAATTCATTTAACTCCTCCTGCATTGCTGTTACCCAGTCTGCATCCTTTAAGGCTTCTTCCACTTTCTTTGGTTCTGTCTGAGATAAAAATGAATGAAATAAACACTCATTTGCTGTTGCAGTTCTGGTTTGAACTCCAGCATCTGGATCCCCAATAATCAGATCTGGTGTATGAGACTTTGTCCATTTTCTTTCATGTGGCAGTTGATTTCTGGAACTAGATCCTCCCCCATGATCCATGCCAGTATCATTTTGATTCTCTGATGCCTCTCCCCCATTATTCATGCTATCTCCATGAGCATTCTCAGATTCTGATGCTCCCCCTGAAGATGTGTTCTCCTGATTCTCTGATGCAGAGTGATCAGAGTTTGAGGAGTCAGAATCAGAGTTTGTGTTTTCTGCCGAGTCTGCAACATTTTCATCCAGATTTTCATCTTGAAAGTGCTCCCCCTCAACATGTGCTTGAGGTTGGTGAGTAGAAGTGACATGCTCTGATATTGTCTCAGAATCAGAGTTTATGGAATCAGAGAATGCATCTTCATCTTCAAATCTCAGTTGCTCATGATCTTCAAAATCTGCCATTCCAGTAATTTTCTTATCATCAAAGGACACATGAATGGATTCCATGATTACCCTTGTTCTCAGATTGTAAACTCTGAAGGCTTTTGTTGATAAAGGATAACCAACAAAAATTCCTTCATCAGCTTTCAAATCAAATTTAGTTAGCTGTTCAGGATGATTTTTCAGAACAAAACATTTACATCCAAAAATATGGAAGTATTTGAGATTTGGTTTTCTGCCTTTAACCATTTCAAATGGAGTTTTCCCATGTTTGTTAATCAGAGTTGCATTCTGTGTGAAACAAGCAGACTGCACAGCTTCAGCCCAGAAGTAGGTTGGTAATTTTGCTTCCTCCAACATGGTTCTAGCAGCTTCAATCAGAGTTCTGTTCTTTCTTTCAACAACACCATTTTGTTGAGGTGTTCCAGGTGCTGAAAATTCCTGTTTAATGCCATTTTCTTTACAGAACTCCTCCATTTTAAAATTCTTGAACTCAGTGCCATTATCACTTCTGATGATCTTTACTGCATCTTTAGAGATTTTGTTCAACTGTTTGACATGCTCAATCAATAAAGATGGTGTCTCATCCTTGCTGTGAAGAAAATATACCCATGAATATCTGGTAAATTCATCAACAATGACCAGAGTATATCTCTTCTTTGCAATGGACATTATATTTACTGGTCCAAAAAGATCAACATGCAGCAGATGATATGGCTCAAGAATTGAGGACTCAGTTTTACTTTTGAAGGAAGACTTCCTCTGTTTTGCTTTCTGACAGGAATCACAGAGTCCATCTGAAGTAAAAACTGATTTTGGAAGTCCTTTCACAAGATCTTTCTTCACAAGCTCATTTATATTATTGAAGTTCAGGTGAGATAATTTCTTGTGCCAGTTCCAGCTTTCTTCAATACTGGCTCTGCCAAGTAGACAGATTGCAGAGCTTTCAGAGTTTAAAGATAGCTTAGCTTCATAGATGTTGCCATGTCTGTATCCTTTCAGAACAATTTTTCCAGTTCTTTTGTTGATGATCTCACAGTGTTCTTCTAGGAAATTGACATAATATCCTCTGTCACAGATTTGACTTATGCTTAGCAGATTGTGCTTAAGTCCTGAGACAAGAGCTACAGTTTGAATGATGACATTTCCAAGATTGATATTGCCATATCCCAAAGTTTTCCCTATGTTGCCATCTCCATAAGAAACATTTGGGCCAGCCTTCTCCACAAAGTCTGATAGCAGGGCTTTATTTCCAGTCATATGTCCTGAGCAGCCACTGTCCAGAACTAGGATGTTTTTCCTATTGCCCTGCAATCACATACACAATTAATGATTAGTTTTAAGGACCCAGACTTGCTTGGATCCTTTGTTCTTGTTAAGTTTGTTAATACTAGCAGCGGAAGATTTATCAGAGTTTATATCAGAGTTTGTGCTAACAGACTTTTTAACAGATGCTAAACTAGGAGAATCAATCTTTTTCTTCAAAGAAGGTTTTAATTCATAATAATTGTAATACAAACTATGGTATTCCTTACAAGTGTAAATGGAATGCCATAAACTACCACAATGAAAACAAGGATTCTCTGGTCTAAATCTAGTATTCCTAGTCTTAACTTCTGATTTTGGAGACATAGCATTTATGTCCTTATTTTTCCTGCAAAAAGAAGCAAGATGATTAGGATTACCACAATTATGACAAGTTTTCCTAGGAGCATTTGGAACAGGCATGTAATTGTTGCTTTTGTTTATTCCAACCTTTCCATTCCTATTTTTCCTAGGTTCCTTAATCCTGTTTTCTTTCTTGACCTCCTTGAGTTTATGCTTAAGCTGTTTCTGAGTCATTAAACCAATATTAACCTGTTTAGGAGTATCAGTTTTTGATTCTGCAACAAATCTTACTGGAACTACTTTGGGTTTTTCAATTTTAATGGCTTCTTGTTTATATGACTCAGCTTCATTTTTATCAGAGTAACCTAACCCTTTCTTCCAGTTCCCACTTTCTAAGATATTCTGAGTAGTCTTCCCTGAGTTAGTCCAAGTTCTGATTATCTCTCTTTCCTTAGCAAGTTCTGATTCAAGAGAAGCATTTTTCTTTAAGAGTTCATTTTTCACAAAGATAGAATCATCTCTTTCCTTCTGAACTTCTAGCATCTGAACTAGTTCCTTTTCAAGATAATCATTCCTTTTCTTAACATCCAAGATCTCATATTTTAGTCTGTCATTTTCTAAGGTCTGATCTCTATAACTAACATGCAGAGTTTTAAGAAACAATCTTAACTCAGTTATATCCTCAGTATCAAAAGCAAGAGTGGAATGAGGTACCTTAGTTTCAACAGTCTCTGTGCTGTTGTCCATGTTTGCCATCAAGGCATAGTTGACTTCATCCTCTGATTCTGATGTATCTGCCCAGCTTCCTTTCTTTGTGATAAAGGCCTGTTCCTTTTCTTTCTTAGCTTTCTTGCACTCAGTTGCAAAGTGGCCTTTCTCTCCACAATTGAAGCAGGTGTACTTAGACTTATCAGACTTTCCAGATTTTTCTTCTTTGCCTTCATTCTTTTTGAAGACCTTTCTATCAGAGTTTCTGTCTTTGGTTGAGAACTTCTTCCCTTTGTTGAAGTTCTTGTAAGCCATCTTCTTGAAGCTTTTTACCATCAGTGCTGCCAGCTGCATCATCTCAGTATCACTGTCATCAGAGTCTGAAGGCATATTAGAGTCTGAGTCAACATCAGAGTTTGATGACTCAGTATCAGACTTTTTGACATGAGCTTTTCCTTTGCTTTTCACAGTTGATTCTTCTTGAACTTTTAGAGCAACTGGTTTGGGTTTCCCACCATGTCGTTTGCTCCTCTGCTCCATTTCAAGTTCATGAGTTTTCAACCTTCCAAAGATTTCATCCAGAGTCATCTCTTCAAGATCATGATTGTCTCTTATAGTGGTTACTTTCAAATCCCACTTTTCAGGAAGAGCAAGCAGAAATTTGAGATTTGAATCTTCCAAATCATATTCTTTGTCCACAAGAGACAAGTCATTCAGCAGCTTGACAAACCTGTCATAAAGATCAGTCAGTGATTCACCAGATTTTGAATCAAAGTGTTCATACTCTTGAGTAAGTATGGTTCTTCTGTTCTTTTTGATGGCTTTGGTTCCTTGACATCTGACTTCCAAAGCATCCCATATCTCCTTTGCAGTTTTGCATCCAATTACTCTATTGGACATAGCATTGTCCAGAGCACTATGCAACAGATGCTTCACCTTTGCATCTTTACTGATAGATGAGATGTCCTCTGGAGTATAGTCCTTCTTCTCTTTAGGAATCATCTTCTGGGGTTCATCTCCCACTGCAACAGAGAGCTTCGTTGGCATGTGTGGACCATCATAAATTCTATCCAGATATTCTGGATCTGTAGATTCCAGAAACATGATCATTCTTACTTTCCAGACAGAATATTCCGATGCCCTGAGGACCGGAACCCTAAGAGACTCATATCTACTGTTTTGTGATTTCTCAGACATGATTGTGTGATTAAGATCTCACTGTAGGTATATCAACAGAGCTGGCTCTGATACCACTTGTTAGGCCGAATAAACTCACTATATAAGATAATATAGTGAACACAATCAAAAACAAAACACCAGTATAAGAGAATAATTCAACTAAACTCTTATTCACAAATCACAGTAGCTTACAAATAATCTCTTAGTGATTTATATCTTATCACTAAGAGCTGCTAGGTTACACGAATGATATTCAATTGATAACTCATCTAGAGTAAACCCTAAGCTGTGTTTATATACACAGTTACATGATATCTACTGATTGATTTATAATTATCTGCTTCCTAAAATAATCTAATCAGTAGCTATCCTTCTGCTGTCCTGATCTGCACAATCTCTCTTGATCTTTATCTTCCTTACTTAGTCAGATATGCTCCTGAAAATCAGCCGCCTGCAAACTCTAATCATCGCTTAAACTCTGATCCAGCTGTCAGTCGTTAAACTCTGATTTCCAGCTAAACTCTGATATTTGCTTCTGCACACTAAACAAATTAGATACCTGTGACATCATCAAATATGTAACTTAGTCAGATATGCTCCTGAAAATCAGCCGCCTGCAAACTCTAATCATCGCTTAAACTCTGATCCAGCTGTCAGTCGTTAAACTCTGATTTCCAGCTAAACTCTGATATTTGCATCTGCACACTAAACAAATTAGATACCTGTGACATCATCAAATATGTAACAGAAAAGCATGTGAAAAACTGTTTGATAAATCTAAAAACAGCTTTTCGAACAGCAGCTTTTAGCTGAAAAGTTGCTTTTGGAAAAAACCGCTTTTCAGCTTTGTAGGGAGCTGTTACACACTTCGCTATCAAGCATCACAAAAACATTTTTTTATATTATAACTCAAAATACGCAAATATATAAAAAAAATATCGAACAGCTGTCTGATTTCCACAACAACACTTTTTTATCAGCACTTTTTCTAATAACACAATAATTTTTAGAGTTAATTGCAAAATGCATCCCTAAACTTGGGCCCAAACGCACTTCAGTCAACATACTTTTATAAATTGTAGTTCGCATCCCCTTGGTATTTAGCACGCTGCAATGTACATCCTTTCCGTCCAAGTCCATTAAATATCCGTGTTTAAGTGTGTTTAACGTCACTTAAGTCAGGGGTATAATTGGAAAATCAAGTTTGAACGGTCTTCTTCCCCATTTCAGCTATAGATGCCCAACAAATGTATGTATTACCCCTGAACAAATAACATAATTTTCTTCTCTTTTTCAGAAAAGATGGCAGAGCGCATTCTGCTTGTGGAAACATCATTGTTGTCAAAACAGCTTGGAGAAAACATCTTTGATAAAACATAACCTACTATACATAGCTAAATCAGTGAATTATCTTAAATAAAATCCTCTGATAAAACATAACATAACAGACACGATCATTTTTTTTAACCTCGATCAATGAATTATCTAGACAATACACAGCTAAATCGAGAAGTAAAAGAATGATAATCATCGGAGATGCGTTCGCAAAGATTCTGAATAGCTTCGCAAAGAAACTGATCGACTGAATTAACCAAATCCTTGAACGCGACGGGCGGGACAGAAGATCCGAGAGTAGAAGCAGAAGCAGCATTGCGGAGCTGAAGCGGCTTGGAGGAGGCGATAGAATCGCGGTTCTTGAGCATCAATCGGACCATACTGGCGTCTAAATCAGCTACCTCCCATGAATCCGGCGGTGGGTCCAGATCGTCAACAGATCCGCCATGTGTGCAGAGAGTACGATTTGTGTGTGCAGAGACGCATTTTGTGTTCGTAAGAGGAGAGAGATTGTGAGTTTACAAAGGACAGAGTGAATTTGTAATCTCTTTTAATTAACCGATGAATAAGGGGTTTAGTGTTTTAATTGCCGCAATTGCTGTTTAATTGTCAACGGCTCCGTTATCTTTTGAAGGAAAGGATGTACATTGCAGCACGCTAAATATCGAGGGGATGCAAACTGCAATTTATAAAAGTATGTTGACTAAAGTGGGTTTCGGCCCAAGTCCAGGGTGTATTTTGCAATTAATTCTAATTTTTAATAGTACTCTCAAACAGACCTCCTGTATATGGGTCCAGGACCCTAGCATATGTATGCTAAAGACCTGTTAAAAATCATACAGTTTTCTGGCCGTTGAATGCATATCAAGCGGCCATGATTAAAACAAAATTTTACTATGTCCAGCGCTTTTTTTGCGCTGGACGGAGGAAACCCTATCCAGCGCTAAAAAAGCGCTGTACGTGGGAAAAATGGATTTCCCCCGTCCAACGCTAAAAAAGCGCTGGCGGCCATGATTAAAACAAAATTTTACTATGTCCAGCGCTTTTTTAGCGCTGGACGGAGGAAACCCTATCCAGCGCTAAAAAAGCGTTGTACGTGGGAAAAATGGATTTCCCCCGTCCATCGCTAAAAAAGCGCTGGCGGCCATGATTAAAACAAAATTTTACTATGTCCAGCGCTTTTTTAGCGCTGGACGGAAGAAACCCTATCCAGCGCTAAAAAAGCGCTGTACGTGGGAAAAATGGATTTCCCCCGTCCAACGCTAAAAAAGCGCTGGACATACTAAAATTTTGTTTTAATACTGACCAGATATGTATCCAACGGTTAGGAAACTGTATGATTTTTAACAGATCCCTAGCATACATATGCTAGGGACCTGGACCCTAAGTATATTAAATGTATTTGGCTTTTAAACATTTTTTTACCAACAATCTTCTCTAATTTGGTTTTTATACTAGCATTTTACCTGTGCTACGCACCGAATGGTTATTTTTATAAAATAAAAATAAGTTTGTATACTTACAAATTCAAGTACATATTGTTTTATCATTTATATAATTTTATTACATAATATAGGTATAATTTTTTTAAGAAAATAATATTATTTCTTAAATACTCTGCTCAACACCCTTATATTATATGAAATGAAATAATCATATTTTCTTTTCAATCAAATATTATATAAGGATCGACTATCGTTTAGAGATCATGGAATGCGAATGCAATCCCTGCTCCCGGTTTCGGATCCAAAATCTGAATTATCTCAATTTCATACCGAATCCTGAATTTGCACCGATGTTGATCTAAACTAATTTGTTTTTACAATATGAGATATTGAAAACTAATAAGAGAATAAAAAATGTACATATAAAATTATATTATCGTCAACAATTATGTAATATTTATGTATGAATTTTTTCTATAGTATATATGAGGATTGGGGAGGCAGACTGACAGTTACTAAATAGGGAGGGGAGCGGGGCGAGTAATTTCAGGGCCATAAATTTTTTCAATTTCCCGTATTAAATAAAGTAATGTCGGATTAAGGTCGATCGGGTCGGGTGGATGCATCCCCTGATATCAGTCATTATTATTATAATATATAATTTAATTAATTTGTACGCAAAAATTCATTTATATCCGCATGATTAGTCTTCGTTGCCATAGTTTAGAAAATTTGTATGCACTTAACTTATTTACGAAGTAATATAAATTATCAAATTCAATGGAGCATGCCTTAAAAGTATAAATTTGTAACAAAAGTAAATAAGATTTTATGAATTTAAAAAGATAAATATATTTTATTTTTATATCTATTTTGATCACTGACAAAATGAAAATTTTGTCCTAGTAAATTGTAAAGCCACTGTGAGATTTCTATATTGGTCATTCTGTATGTTAACTTGTGTTTATTTTATATTATTTCTCTCATTATAATTATAAATTTACACTTATAAAAACGATGTTTATATTATTAGAGGGTGAATATCCAATATAACTCATTTTCTGCGCATATTGTCTATAATGACCACCCACACTAAAATGGACCAAAATAACCACAAAGAGTCGCATTCTCTGAATGCGAATACTGAGTGCGGATCTAGTTAATGCGCATGCTTTGGCTGATTTTGTGCATGAGCATCAATCGTGTGTGGGGATTAAATTAAATTTTAAATCTGCTTGCAAGTTACGTATATATAGTATGCGTGATGCGTGTCATTTTTTTTTATTCCCTTTTGAGAACACATATATGGTCATACATACGGCATCACAGAGTCCAAAGCTATTTTAGATATGAAGAAATATGCATGGGTTATCTTTATTTGGATTTGAAGTACCCCGTAGTGGTTAAATCACTTGATTCGTATACACGCATCTTTTGAATGCGCCACTGATTGGTTAAAAAAGGCATCAAACTCGACGTTTGTTATTTTGGGCATGCATTACATAAATATTAGTTATTTAGGGCATTTTCTCTATATTAGATGAGTATGAATTTAATTTTATAAAATACGAAATATTTAATTTTATATCATATAATACTCAAAAGACCATGTATGTCACGTAATACATGTTAATATTTTAATCACCGCAATAAATTAGAAATATTGTTTAGTCATATAAAAATTTATGGGTGGACTCGTATAAAATTATTTTAACCACCCAACAAATTAGAAATATTTTATATTTAATTTTATATCATATAATACTCAAAAGGCCATGTATGTCACGTAATACATGTTAATATTATTATAACCACCGCAACAAATTAGAAATATTGTTTATTCCTAAAATAAGGAATGATATATTGGTACTAAATTAATTCCTCTTTTTTTATTGGTTAACATCCTAAAGTAATTTATTTTTTCATAGATTGAATTGAATTAAACTAAATTACTTAAAGTAAATCTCAAATTCTATTATTATCTAATTAGATTATTTTTAATTAGATAATGAAAAGGAGTCTAATTAGTTGAGTTATAATCAGATAATGATGAAAGGACATCTTCGATAAAAAGATTATTTTGATATTTGCATAACTTACATAAAATTTAAATTCACTTAAAATCCTCTCCAATAGGACATCTTCATTTAATTGATTCCGTCAAAAGTCAAATGGTCAAACTAGCTCAAAAAGAATCTCCAAAATTATATTTATATGATAAATATAAATAATACTCCTTGTTTACAAAATGATTTTCAATATTTTTCTAAGGAGTATTCAAAGTTTTTACATCGCAATTTATCGGACGAGAAATATCGATTAATGGTATCTTCTTGTTTTACAATTGCAAAAGCAAAATACAAAAGAAGCTTGAAGAAGGAATATACATCCATTATATTCTTTAGAACACTCTTTTGACATTTATTTGAAAAGACAAAAATCTATTATGCAAGTCTTTTATTTTAAAGTAATTTATTCCCAATTATTCAATTTATCATTTTACGGAATAAATTATTTTAATCTCCCAAAAATATTTCCTTCAAATTCAAAATATTTTATATTCAAGGAAATATATTTCAAAGTGTTTACTCAAGTCAAAATATTAGCCAAAGTTCTGTTCAAACTCGCAAAAGGCTAATCGTATTTTATTCAAACCCGGAGACTGGTTTTTATCGTTTTAAATCAAAATAAAATACTTCCACTTGCTAGAATGACTTGAAACTTGAGATGGATCATTTGAATAATGTTTTTGGTGCATAGTAAAATTTTCGTAATTTTCTGAGAAGTTTGGTCCGGACGCTATTTTTAGGGGCTGACTGGGATCTTTGACTAGACGTTTGACCTAGTCAACGTTGACCAAAATTGACCAAAATTTCCAGATCACCATTTTCCAATATTCTATGATTTATCATATTTTTGGTGTAATTTATTGGAGGTTTCGAAAAATCGTCGCATTTAATAACGATACAAAGTTACGTTATTTATCAAATTCTCGAGAAGCGTGTTTGTCTTTTAGTGACACAACTCAGCTGAGATTTCTCCCATAAAGTTGTTTGTCTTATTATGCAAGTGGCAAACAAACACAACAAAACCACAATCCACACCTTTTCAATCTCCACCCTTAATTTTCCTTTCATCTCAACCATTCACTCCACCCACTTCCCTCTATAAATACCCACCTCCCACACACCAAATACTCCCAAGCTAAGAGCCAAGAAAGTGCTGAGATTTTTAGAAGTGTTCAAGTTTTCAAAGTTTATACTCTCTCTCTTTAATACTTCATCTCCAAAACCTTCTCTTTCCTAAATATATATTCATATATACAAGGTTTTGATTCTCAAGCTCTAACCCACCAAGTTATCTCACCCACAACCACTTCCAAGCCTCCGTAGGGGCTGCCCAAGTTCGTCCAAGTGCCCAAAATCCGGCCGAACCTCCGGCGAATTTTTCCGGCGAACTTTTCCGGTCATCTCCCGTAAGTGGTTTCTTCTTAGCTTCTTATTTGTGTCTTAACCGACCATTTTGTTTCAGGGCTTTGTACTTAAACTCTCTTCATCTTACAAGTTCTTCAACAAGGTTCTCTAAACGAGACCAAAAGATCCGGATTTGTTCAAGATATAAAAGATATATATATCTCTCTCTTTTTAAAGAGAACAAAGAAAGAACATCCGAGGAAGTACTCGATCTCTTCAAAGAGACAAAAGATTTGAACATAGTTTCAAGAGTACTTAATCTCTACAAGAGATTTGTGATAAAAGCATCGTCGTCCTTCCATCTATCACCTTAGTGTTGTGTGGAAGAAAGATTTACGACAAAAGAGCTTTTAATCACTATAGCTTCAAAAGCAAAGTTTAGCAACTTATTTGTTGTTATTATCTTGGCTAAACTTTGAGAAGCTAAAGAAAGCATATTCGATCCCGCACTAACTTAACTTTATTATCTCGGGAAAATATCGAATATTCCGAACTATTGTTCGAGGAAGCTTTCTGTATCCTAAACTTCAAAGAGCACAACTCAAAGAGGCTAGCCACCCACATTTTATTTATCTTGGCTTTATCAAGTTGTGCAAGAAGTTAAAGAGAGGATATTTTACAATCTCCGAGATCTCTCATTATATCTCAAAACGGAGTTTTGTAAACCAAGTATTCTTTGATCAACATTTTGAATCAAAAGAAAAGAATACTTGTGTAGCCTTAAGCATATTTTGCTTAAAAGAAAAGGCTTGATTAATTACTCCCAACTCAACTATACTTGGAGTAATTAAACGTATACTTGATCTTATATTATAGATCCAAAGAAAGTATACTATACTTGACTATAATATTTATAACTTGAATATTATTGTCATCTCCGAACTAGTACAGTAACATACTAGTTCAAAACACATCTTTTATAACTTGTTTGTTGTTCGTAGATATTGTGTTCTAACTTTTGCAGTGAGGTGAAGTGAAGTGAGGTGATTCTTGTTCTAAGACCCAAGTCCTAGACGAACTAACGGGGAGTTAGTCGTCTTTGCACCGTGAAGAAAAGAAAAGACCCAAGATCTAAGACCTAAGATCCAAGACCCGCAAAAGCTTAGGAATATAAAGACTACACCAAGGTTCTACGCCGACTTTGAAGAAGTAACGGGGAGTTACGTTCTAAGATAAGTCAAGTAGAGGTTTTACATTTATTGTGAAGTTGTAACGGGTAGTTACGAACCAAGATAAATATTTGTAAGTTTAGATTGTAAAGGCTTCTCCGCCGGCTATAAGGAGTACATCTTTCTTATAGTGAAAAATCTCGAGTCCGGAGAGGAGCTCGGGGACTGGACTAGGGGTGAGAGAATCTATTAGAGGTTGCTCCATCGCGAACCAGGATAAAATCGACCGTGTGATATTTGCTCTTTACTTCCGCACATATAATTGCTAAACAACACGGTAAAAATATTTTAAAACTTGGAAAATATTTTTAAAAGGCAATTATAATTTTTAAATTGGATATTAAGCTATTCAACCCCCCTTCTAGCTTAATTTACGCCTTATTCAGGACCTAACAATTGGTATCAGAGCTGTGCTGCTTAACGTGTTTGTTAAGTGATTTTCAGATCTACAGGCACAACAAGTAGTGATCCTAAATGGCGTATTTGAATACCATTGGCTGCGGTGAAGGTCTATCTAGCTCTCGACCACCTCTATTTGATGGCACCAACTTTGCAACATGGAAAACGAGATTCCGCATCTATGCTCGATCTCAAGGCGTCAAAGTTTGGATGGCTATAGAGGATGGCATTATCATTCCAACCAAAATTATCGATGATGTCATCTACGAGAAGAAAGTGAGTGAATATACTCACGAAGAGGAAGATAGAATGAACATTGCTGCCAAAGCCGAAATGGTTCTCACAAGTGCACTTGCTGAAAAAGAATACAAGCGTGTAAACAATTGCAAGTCCGCACAAGAAATGTGGAACAAACTTGTGGTCACCTACGAAGGAACCACCGACATTAAAGACTCTCGTATGGATACTCTAATCATGGAGTACGAGAACTTTAAACTCCAAGACGGAGAAAATATCATCGACATGGAAACGAGATTTACTCGTATTGTCGATGAGCTTGCTCAACTCGGGAAGAACTACACGCAAAATGAAAAGAATCGGCGAGTTCTTAAATCTCTTCCTCCGAGTTGGAAAGTCAAAGTTACTACAATCAAAGAGATGCACAATCTCAATGATTATCACATCGACAACCTCTTCGGAAATCTTCGTGCTTACGAGGAAGACAATGTTCCGGATATCGTCGTTCCGAAAGTGGAAGAAAAGAAGAAAAATATGGCACTCAAGGCCATATTAATCGATGATGATGACAACGACGAAGAGTTGAACGAGGAACTCAAAAATCTTGATGAAGGCGAAATCGCTTTATTAACAAGACAACTTCGTCGTGTGCTTCAAAGCAAAGCTCAAAGATATGGAAAAGGCTTCCTAAAATCAAACAATCAACAAAGAGTTTTCAACTCTAATGGGAGGCCAAATTACTCTCAAAATTACGCTCCTAACTACAAGAGTAATTTTCCTACTTCGGGCTACAACAAAGGCAAAGGAATTCAAAATTCAAATTCGAATTCCTACAACAATGCAAACAACAACAACATCAACAACAACAACAACAACTATACTCCTCCTAAGCCTAAAGAACATGTTCCAGAGGAGACACAAGATGTTTGTTTTGAATGCAAACAACCGGGTCACTACAAAAGGGAATGTCCTAAGCTAGCCAAAGGACGTGTTCTCGTAGCAGAAAACGGTTGGGATCTAAGTGAGGATGAAGAAGCCTCCGAAGCAAGCGAAGAAATGGTTAATCTATGCTTAATGGCTTCGGATGATGCATCTACTTCTACGGAAGATTCCACTACGAACCAAGAAGTAAGTGGTCCCTCACGAATATTAGACAATATGCATCTATTTATTGACTCTAGCTTAAATCTGCTTGACATGACTAAAAGTGATTTAATTGATTTGCTAGTTCATATAAATAGTAAATATTGTGATGCTGACCAACGGTTCCTATCAATATGGTCGGAACATGAAAAGCTCAAAAATTCGAGTAAAGATCAACAAAAGGAGTTGACTCGAATAAAGGAATCAATGATCAAAAATGAGGACGAGATAAATTCCCTCAACGATCAAAATGATCTCCTAAAGCTTGAAAACAACAAGTACAAGGATAACATCACAAATCTCGAAGTAGAGAATGTTTCCTTGTTGCTTCAAGCTGAAGAATTGGAAAATGAGAAGTTACAGTTAAATGAAAATAATTGTAAGCTTCATGTTGATGCTTTAAACTTGAAGATTCTAAATGAATCATTGACTCAAGGTAAGTCAACTCCGAGTCATCAAAAGAGCTCTCTTGAAATTGAAAAAGAGATGATCCTAGTCTTAAAAGAAAATGAAAAGTTTCAATTGGAAACTCAAAGACTAAAGGATGAGAATATTAAGCTCTTATCTCAAGTTAAGGATCAGGAGATATCCTTAAATCAAAAGATTAATTCTTTGATTAAAGAAAAAGAAAATCTTGAGATAGTGGTTCAAAGATTCACACATGGTAATGAGATACTAAATAAAATGGTATACTCAAAGAACTCCTTTAACCGTGAAGGTTTATGATATGATATAAACACTCAAAGTAAACGAGTGAAACCATGTGTGGAACCACCAAAAGATGCTCCCAAACCACCAACTCTAAAGTGCTCATATTGCAACAAAATTGGACATTCTGTCTCATTTTGTAAATATAAGAGTGGTGAAATTAAGGGGAAGCATGTATGGATTCCAAAGGAATCAAAATCATACACTCGGGTTGACAAAGCTATACCAAAGAAAAATGGTGCCAATAAAAATCAAAGGCAACCAAGGTTTAGCTATCATCAACAACCAATTGCGTTTCAAAGTAGAAACGAAAGGAAGAATACAAACTCTAGAGGCAATATTCCTAGAAGTCATAATGTGCCTAAACAGAGTTTCTATCATCACCCAACTCCTTATCATAGTTATGATAGAAACTATGTGCATCCTAGAAATGATTTAAGGCCAAATGCTTATTATGCTAGGAATCATGCATCTAGATTATTGTATGTGCCTCAAAGTGATTATCCCATGCCTAAATTTTATTATGCAAACTCTAGAACTGCTTATGTTGGACTAACCCCTGGACCCTCAAGACAAAAGGGTACCAACAAGTTTTATTGATTGTGTTTGTAGGTGTGCCTTGCTGCTAAAACAGACATGTGGTACCTTGATAGTGGTTGTTCGAGGCATATGACTGGAAACAAGTCACTCTTAAACAACATTAAAAAGGTTGCTGCTGGAGATGTCACATTTGGAGATAGTAGCAAAGGTCGCATCATTGGAATTGGGGACATTGGAAATGATCGAGTCAAAATATCAAATGTTCAACTAGTCACCGGGCTGAAATACAATCTTCTTTCAATCAGTCAACTTTGTGACAATGAATACAAAGTGATCTTTTATCCTACTCACTGTTCTATTTTGAACAAGGATGGAAAGTTGGTTCTTACGTGCCCTCGCAACAAAAATGTCTATACATGTGACATGGGCAAAATCAAGAATGTGTGCCTAATCACTACAAATGATGATCCATGGCTATGGCATCGAAGATTGGGGCATGCAAACATGAAGCTAATCAAGAATCTTTCCGCAAAAGATCATGTTCGAGGGATACCAAAGCTAAACTATCAAAAAGATCACATCTGTGATGCTTGTGAGATTGGAAAGCAAATTCGGGCGACTCACAAAGCAAAATCAATGATATCTACTTCAAGACCTCTCGAGCTTCTACACATGGACTTAGTTGGACCCGTTCCGGTTCAAAGTCTCGGAGGGAATTCTTATACGCTGGTGATAGTTGATGATTATTCAAGATATACGTGGACGGAATTTCTCAAAGCTAAAAGTGATGCTTTTGAATCTTTCTCCGCTCTATGCAAAAAGATTCAAAATCAACAAAAGAATACCATCGTCTATATACGGACGGACCATGGTAAGGAATTTGAGAACTCTAGCTTCAAAACATTCTGTGATGAAAATGGAATCACTCATAACTTTTCGGCTCCCTACACCCCTCAATCAAATGGAGTTGTCGAAAGGAAGAATCGGACGTTGCAAGAAATGGCGAATACAATGCTAAATGAGTATCGTCGGCCTAAGTACTTTTGGGCCGAAGCAATGTCAACGGCTTGCCATATTCTAAATCGGGTGTTACTCCGACCTATAAAGCTGCAAACTCCATACGAGCTTTATTTTGGCAAGACTCCGAAGCTAAGCTACTTCAAAGTATTCGGAAGCAAATGCTATATTCTGAACACCAAGGATTATCTCACAAAGTTCGATCCAAAGTCAAGTGAAGGCATTTTTCTTGGCTATTCGAAGAACAGCAAATCCTATCGAGTGTTCAATCTCAAGACTCTTGTGGTGGAAGAGTCAATGAATGTGGCATTTGATGAGTCAAAGCCATCCTCTAAATACATTGATCTTGTTGATAAAGATGATGATGGCAAAGATAATGTGGAAGAAGTTATTCGTCAATTTGAGAATATGGATTTTGGTGCATCTACACCAAATAATCCATTGGAATTAGCTAATGTTGAAGATGATCTCCCGAAGGAAATTCCTGTTGTTCGAAGTCATCCCCTGGACAACGTTTTGGGTGACTTAAACAAAGGAGTTCAAACGCGCTCACAAGTTCAGAACGTTGTTAATCATCTCAGTTTTCTGTCTCAAATTGAGCCCAAAACTGCTAAAGATGCATTACTAGACGAGGATTGGATCTCTGCTATGCAAGATGAATTGCTCCAATTCACTCGAAGTAAAGTTTGGGAACTTGTTCCAAAACCTGAGGATACTTCTATCATTGGAACAAAGTGGGTGTTTCGCAACAAACTTGATGAAAATGGAACAGTTGTTCGTAACAAAGCAAGGTTAGTTGCTCAGGGATACACTCAAATGGAGGGTATTGACTTTGATGAAACTTATGCACCCGTAGCTCGAATTGAATCTATTCGAATGCTATTAGCTTACGCGTGTCATAAAGACTTCAAAGTGTACCAAATGGATGTGAAATCTGCATTCTTAAACGGGATACTCGAGGAAGAAGTTTATGTCAAACAACCTCCCGGTTTTGAAGATGCAACACATCCGGAGCATGTGTATAAATTGCACAAAGCTCTATACGGATTAAAACAAGCTCCAAGAGCTTGGTATGAAAGGTTAAGCAAGTTCCTGTTCGACAACAACTTCAAAATGGGAACTGCTGATAAAACCTTGTTTACACGACAAGAAAAAGATGATATTCTGCTTGTATATGTAGACGACATCATATTTGGCTCTACAAATGGTACATTGTGTAAAGAATTCTCGGATAGCATGAGCAAAGAATTCGAGATGAGTATGATGGGAGAATTGAACTTTTTCTTGGGATTGCAAATAAGGCAATCTGACGAAGGCATCCACATCTCTCAATCGAAGTACTGTAAAGAGATGTTAAAGAAATTTGAAATGGATGATGCCAGACCCATCTCTACTCCTATGTCTACATCCAACAAATTAACGGAAGATCCAAAGGGGATTCCTGTAGACATAAAGAAATATCGGGGAATGATTGGAAGCTTGCTCTACATCACTGCAAGTAGGCCCGACATCCAATACAGTGTTTGTAAGTGCGCACGATTTCAAGTAGCACCAAAGGAATCTCATTTATCCGCTGTCAAAAGGATATTGAGATATTTGAAAGGAACCACTGATCTTGGTCTATGGTATCCTAAAGGGCTATCATTCGACTTAGTGTGTTTTTCTGATTCTGACTATGCTGGGCATCTAGTCGACAGAAAAAGCACTAGTGGCACGCGTCAGTTTCTCGGTGGATGTCTTGTCTCGTGGTTTTCAAAGAAACAGAATTCCGTATCGATATCTACTACGGAAGCTGAGTATATAGCAGCCGCAAAATGTTGTGCTCAAATTCTGTGGATGAAGCAAACATTGGCTGACTATAATGAAAAATTTGATGTGGTCTCAATTCTGTGTGACAACACAAGCGCTATTGATTTGAGCAAGAATCCCGTGTTACACTCGAGATCAAAACACATCGACGTAAGGCATCATTTCCTACGTGATCATGTGAACAAAGGAGATATAAAAATGACTCACATTGACACGGAGAACAATGTTGCTGACATTTTTACCAAGCCACTACACTCAGAACGATATGCCAAATTGCGCCTGGATCTCGGAATGCTGGAATACACTAAATAATTTAGTGTACAGGTTTGCATATATTTATATTTATATATATATATATATTTATTTTGGATTAAGATAATTTACATAATATTTAGTTATCTTACGAGCAAATAAACTTTTCGATCGAACGTTTCAATATCTCAAAAATTCAGATTCATTGATGAAGAAATTTGTCAATCGGATTTTATGAGGTATTCGAGAAATTCGAAGTAATCGATCAAATTGTTTGCTCGAGCGGGTATCATTCAATATCTCTAAGATACTAAAATTATGCATTTTATTTTTCCTATATTGGTTAAATATTTATTAATGTTTATTATCTTTGATATATATATATATATATATATATATATATATATATATATATATATATATATATATACATTCACAAATTCCCGAGGAAATTCTAAAATTCATATTTATTGATAAAGAAATTTATCAATTGGGTTTTACTAAATTACTCTGTAATTTGAGGCTATTTTGTCATATTTCTTAATATAATTACTAGTATTTCTTTACTAATAATCAGTTAGTTAATTATTTTTAAAGATTTCAATGTATATATTATTGATTTTTGTGTGAGTCACCTAACCCAGCTGAGCAATTTCGGTTTAATCACTCTATTATTTTCTACCGTTGGATCTACTGAGAGGATCAATCGTGGCCATTTAATTCTAAAAATATATATACTAATATTATTTACAGTAAATTGAGTGCCTGTATCTCAGCTCTGCTTCTCCTTCTCTCGACTTATCTTCGACCTTCACAGGTCTAACCCTAATCAATGGGCTCTCCAGTGTTTCGAACTGATTCGCTCATCACATACATCAATCTATCATCTAATTGATGTAAAATATCGCTGGGTGGGTTAAACAAACCGATTTCGAACTATCCCCTACCCTAAATCTCGATCAATGGATTTAGGGATTCTAGTCGAAATCAACACTCGCACTCTCATTTGTGCGTTCTTGTCACACACACACACGCTCTTTGCAAACTGATTCATTTGCATTACCTGACTTGATTTCTGAATCGTTGTACCATGCTAAACTGTGTATTCGAGCGCTGTGCAGGCTTCACAAGTTTAGCTGAGTAAAGAAAATGGAAATCAGCTACCTCTGAATGACAGCATTAGGGGATGTCCTGTGTGGATAGACTCCATAGGACGAGGTGAGTATTCAAAATCTTGTTAAAAGATTCTAATCAAGTTAAATGTATGATTGAATGTGCAATTAAAATAGTCTGATGATCTGGGTATATGTCGTGCTTGAGATGCTTGTTAAAATGTCTGTGAAAAATTAAGCTATGTATTTTCATTAGAGAAGACTGTACCTTGAGCTGATATATTAATTTTACTTGATACTTATGAATATTTAGCAACAGTACATTTAGTCAATGCTACATGAAATACTTGAGCTTACTGCATATGAACCGGTTTTATTAAATAAGATTGATAAAAATGAATGGCCTTGCTATGCAATTCAAATGTCTACAGTGCAGTGTGTGATTTTCTGGTAATGATACACCTGCTAAAGCTAGTTGCATACTCATAGTTATATTCTTTCATATTCTGTGAACTCTGTAATGTAAAAAGTATATAAACTCTGTTGTGCCAACTATTTGATATGAGTTGTTCTGTCTTACTCGATTTAGCCAAGTAGTGCACTAGACTATATACTAACTGTACTTGACATGTTGCTGTGTTCTGTCCTTCAGAAGTCTCTCTGCATTTTTTTTCAACTCTTGCTTCCTTATGCACTGCACTCCTCCTCTTGCCATCTGCACTTGTGTATATTTAAGTATATGCCAGCTGGAGTGTAGTTTCCTCACTGTCAAATCATTCCTGCAATTGAATAGTATAGAGTATTAAATTTATTCCTTATTCCTATGATTGCTGCATTCCTTAAATGCACTTGTACCATTTATCTGCAAACTGATTTTTCTTGCACATAGTTGGTAAAGATAGCTCTTCCACCCTAAGAACCTATGAGTGTACTTTCTGTACTATTAAACACTGTAGTTAGTGAAGTTTGAGGGAATGCTGAGACACTTATAATTTCTTGGCTGCACACCACTATTCAGAACTGATCCTTATTAAATGCACCCTGCATATGCTATATTTAAATCAAATAGGTTGCTGATGAGTACCTGTACAATATTGTTCATGGCTGCATTATATTCTTATAATATAACTTAATGCATTACTTGGATAATTAACAGTATATGTGAGCAAAGTGTACATATCCATTTTATATATGACCTTCCCTGAAATGTCTTTTCTTAAATAAAAAAAAGGGGGAAAGGAATTTTTTTTCAGGAGCATAAATGCATTTTTTTAAAAAAAAAAAAACTATTTTCTTGTGCTGAGCTTCAATTGTCATTCTTGCACAGCTCATGTCTATCTTAGGCCTGCTCTCCAGTTAAGTCTAACTATGCTTACAGACTTGTCCTTACATGCACAGAGTTGTCTTCTGTAACAATTTTGCATATAGGCTGCTGATAGACAGCATTAAGGCATTGTTCATAGCTGTTACTTTCTGCCTGAACACACTATTTGTAAACTACATGCTCACATATTGTCTGTGCATTTAATTGTGATTATATAGCTGTTGTCCTTCATTTTTTTTCACACAGCAAATGCATAAATCTGCACAACCCTCTATATATGGACTTCAAACCTCTCAAAGCCAATTACACTAGAAATCCAACTGCATTTCCATCTCTTCTCATCAACATGGAAAGAAACCAATTCAAACACTCTCATGCCTCATCCTTCCACCAATACACTCACAAACCAAGATCCAACCTCACTAGGAAGCCAAGATATGGCAATGCAAGCTATGGCATTCCATTCTACCAAAGCCCTAGATACAAGATACAAAAACCAATCACCTACCATAGGAGGAACTATGTAAACCAAATCCACCCTAACCATATCACAATCACCCCTCCCATCCCTAAGCTCATCAACCCTTCGGATTCTAAGAAATTGCTAGAGATGTACAAGAACATCCAACCGGGAACAAGTGTTGAGGTTAAATGGGAAGTGGAGGAGATTGTAGTCAATGCTCAACTCCAAAATCTGGTTTATGGGGTAGGATCAAGGTACTTTACTCATTTAATGGGGGAGTTTTATTGCAATCTTAAGGCCATTAGGGGTTTGGAGGGTATCTTGCACTTCACCACTATAGTTGGAGGTAAACCCATGCTAGTAGATGTCAAAACTCTTAACAAGGCACTACACTTGCCACATCCACTCACTAACTTGCCTTGCATTGATATTTACTCCACCTATGTGTTTAACAAAAATGAGTTTGAATTGTATGTTGGTTTCTTTTGTGATTCGGATGTGCCTCCCGGATTGTGTGTTTCAAACTATGGCATTCACTACAAGCATTTCACTCCTACTTTTCAACTTGTTGCTTTGATTGTAAGGTCAAACATTCTCCCTAAACCAAATCAAGACAAGTTCTTTGATTTCTTTGATTTGAAAATGATGTTTATGCTTGTGACTAACAAAATTGATTTTAGCATATCTTACATCATTTTGCTCAACATGATCAATGCCAACTTAGTTGAATACATGCCATATGGTTTCTTGTTGACCTCCGTTTTTAATATCTACCACCTTTCCATGCCTTCCTCACTTGAAACTAAAGCCACTGCTCAAATTTCTCGTTCAAACATTTGAACTCAAGTGCCTTTAGATGAATGTGAGCCTCAAGAGGTTAAAAATGGTAGGTTGTCACCCAAACTAGATGAAGAAGACATCACCTTGGCTAATAATGGTTCGGTAAGATTAATTGTGAGTGAACTTAAATCTGAAATTAGGAGATTTAAGGAAGAAAATGTGAGCATCTTGGGTAGGTTGAGCTACTTGGAGAGTGTTGCTGCGGGTTCTTTAGGAGAGACTAGCCAAATGGGCATGGAAATAGACCCTATGTATCAAGTTCCAATGCTTAGTGAGGGTAATGCAATACAAGATATTGATATGTTTCATTCCATTGAGGCGGTTGGGGTAGGAATCGGTGGACAGGGATCGGACGATCTGATTGAGTTTGGTGCCACCTTTGCTAGCTTCACCGCTGCCATGAAAGATGCTGTGAACTGATCTGAAACTAATATGTTCTGTGCTTGGCTATTTTATCATGTTGCTTAAGTTATGTATGATGAACTTTTTACTATTCTGCTGGTTTCTGTAACTTAAACTTTGAATTTGAGAAGTGCGAGCACTTCTGGTCTGTAACCTAAACAGGGTCTGGATTTTAGTTCTTAATAATCAGTGTACCACTGATTATATGGAACTTCTTTTGGCTTGTAATATAATGCCCTGATTTCCCTTTATACATGCTCTAGAACTATATTTGTCTATGAAGAGTACAGGAGGACGCAAGAGACAGCAGAATTCACAAGTATTTTTAGTTAGCTGCTAAAAATCCTCAATTCCCTGAACGCTTGTGTAAAGAGTTTAAGGAACACTGCAGCTAAGAAGAATTCACAACTGATCAGACTGCAGGAGAAAGCAAGTATATATTTCCATACTTTCAGATGCTGAATAGTGTAACACATCAATCAAATCTCATGCCATATCTCAACAAGTCAGCTCTCTGGACATCAAACACTGATCAGGTGCTTCCACTCCAGTCTCTATCAAATTAATCATCATATTTATGAGTATGCTCACTGCTATAAGAGTATTTGGTTTAATAAATTTTGATTGTCTAACTGCTTGGAGCTTCCTGCTCAGTTGTCTCATTTAGTCATCTCTGATGCTATCCTTTGAAATCCTTCTGATTGTTAATTATTGCAGATGTGTTTGGAGATTTCATATGCCTTTATACATCCTGTGCACTTGTGAACAGCTTATCATATGATATTAATAGTCATTGCCTTATAATATAATAAAATTCTTGCTTAGTTTATATCTTAACTGGCTCAATTGACATGTTTTAGATCAACTAACTATGCTTGATTTCTGTGGATTATTGAATCTTGATAAACTTGCCTACTTGATGTTTATCCCTTTTGGTGCCATTTAATCTGTTAACCTTAAGAAATTATCAAGTACAAGTCTGTAGAAATTACTTTCAGGAAATATTATTGTAATCTTATCCATTTTTGTTACCTGTGACCTAGGAGACTAACATTTTTCTGCAGGATTGTGAAACAAGCTTGGAATGTCTCAAAAACACATATGATCATTTCGAAGACTTCTCTGTCATTATGACTAAAAACTAATATTAGGCTATTATGTATGAGCATGAATTATATTAGTAACTAACATATAACATGACTAATGCATACTTCTCTGACTAGATTTACACATGCCTAATTTGATACATTTGACTCTTATGGTCTCAAGGTTTCTAGTATGGTTAAGTCTTCCTGACTATTACCAATTAATGGATCTTTATGTGCATGTTTCTAATCTACAAAAAATATTTTCTTTCCGAAACTCAATACCATGTATAAATTAAGAAAACGGGGACAGTATCATATATTGTGCCATGCTTTTTCTCCTAGTTTTTCGAGTTTCCTAGTTGGAACATCGGTACAATAATCTATGATTGCTTGCATGATTCTTATTTATATCCCCGAGGAGTATTTTATGAATCAAAATGCCATGCCTAACATTTCTTAACCGAATAAGATATGTTATCTCATTAACGAAAATAGTGACTTATAATCATGATTTACTGATAATTGTTTCTTTAAATTAAGTTGTCTACCAACTCTTAATTCTCATGAGATATTTGTAATTTTTGGCATTTTTCCAAACAAAAGGGGAAGAAGAAATTGGACTCCAATTTTAAAATTTTAAATTTCTTCAATAATTGTATTCTTTTTGAACCCATACTGACAAGTTAAAATTGCCTTGTGCAGGAATCAATAAGGAGGATTTAGCTTATGTGCTCCCAAATTTTATGTGCAAAAATATTTTTCTAAAAATCCATGCATACACGTAGGGGAAGCACACACCTAAAAATTTAAATTTTATGTTTGTTTGGCAAATACCAAAAAGGGGAAGATTGAAAGGACATCTTCGATAAAAAGATTATTTTGATATTTGCATAACTTACATAAAATTTAAATTCACTTAAAATCCTCTCCAATAGGACATCTTCATTTAATTGATTCCGTCAAAAGTCAAATGGTCAAACTAGCTCAAAAAGAATCTCCAAAATTATATTTATATGATAAATATAAATAATACTCCTTGTTTACAAAATGATTTTCAATATTTTTCTAAGGAGTATTCAAAGTTTTTACATCGCAATTTATCGGACGAGAAATATCGATTAATGGTATCTTCTTGTTTTACAATTGCAAAAGCAAAATACAAAAGAATCTTGAAGAAGGAATATACATCCATTATATTCTTTAGAACACTCTTTTGACATTTATTTGAAAAGACAAAAATCTATTATGCAAGTCTTTTATTTTAAAGTAATTTATTCCCAATTATTCAATTTATCATTTTACGGAATAAATTATTTTAATCTCCCAAAAATATTTCCTTCAAATTCAAAATATTTTATATTCAAGGAAATATATTTCAAAGTGTTTACTCAAGTCAAAATATTAGCCAAAGTTCTGTTCAAACTCGCAAAAGGCTAATCGTATTTTATTCAAACCCGGAGACTGGTTTTTATCGTTTTAAATCAAAATAAAATACTTCCACTTGCTAGAATGACTTGAAACTTGAGATGGATCATTTGAATAATGTTTTTGGTGCATAGTAAAATTTTCGTAATTTTCTGAGAAGTTTGGTCCGGACGCTATTTTTAGGGGCTGACTGGGATCTTTGACTAGACGTTTGACCTAGTCAACGTTGACCAAAATTGACCAAAATTTCCAGATCACCATTTTCCAATATTCTATGATTTATCATATTTTTGGTGTAATTTATTGGAGGTTTCGAAAAATCGTCGCATTTAATAACGATACAAAGTTACGTTATTAATCAAATTCTCGAGAAGCGTGTTTGTCTTTTAGTGACACAACTCAGCTGAGATTTCTCCCATAAAGTTGTTTGTCTTATTATGCAAGTGGCAAACAAACACAACAAAACCACAATCCACACCTTTTCAATCTCCACCCTTAATTTTCCTTTCATCTCAACCATTCACTCCACCCACTTCCCTCTATAAATACCCACCTCCCACACACCAAATACTCCCAAGCTAAGAGCCAAGAAAGTGCTGAGATTTTTAGAAGTGTTCAAGTTTTCAAAGTTTATACTCTCTCTCTTTAATACTTCATCTCCAAAACCTTCTCTTTCCTAAATATATATTCATATATACAAGGTTTTGATTCTCAAGCTCTAACCCACCAAGTTATCTCACCCACAACCACTTCCAAGCCTCCGTAGGGGCTGCCCAAGTTCGTCCAAGTGCCCAAAATCCGGCCGAACCTCCGGCGAATTTTTCCGGCGAACTTTTCCGGTCATCTCCCGTAAGTGGTTTCTTCTTAGCTTCTTATTTGTGTCTTAACCGACCATTTTGTTTCAGGGCTTTGTACTTAAACTCTCTTCATCTTACAAGTTCTTCAACAAGGTTCTCTAAACGAGACCAAAAGATCCGGATTTGTTCAAGATATAAAAGATATATATATCTCTCTCTTTTTAAAGAGAACAAAGAAAGAACATCCGAGGAAGTACTCGATCTCTTCAAAGAGACAAAAGATTTGAACATAGTTTCAAGAGTACTTAATCTCTACAAGAGATTTGTGATAAAAGCATCGTCGTCCTTCCATCTATCACCTTAGTGTTGTGTGGAAGAAAGATTTACGACAAAAGAGCTTTTAATCACTATAGCTTCAAAAGCAAAGTTTAGCAACTTATTTGTTGTTATTATCTTGGCTAAACTTTGAGAAGCTAAAGAAAGCATATTCGATCCCGCACTAACTTAACTTTATTATCTCGGGAAAATATCGAATATTCCGAACTATTGTTCGAGGAAGCTTTCTGTATCCTAAACTTCAAAGAGCACAACTCAAAGAGGCTAGCCACCCACATTTTATTTATCTTGGCTTTATCAAGTTGTGCAAGAAGTTAAAGAGAGGATATTTTACAATCTCCGAGATCTCTCATATATCTCAAAACGGAGTTTTGTAAACCAAGTATTCTTTGATCAACATTTTGAATCAAAAGAAAAGAATACTTGTGTAGCCTTAAGCATATTTTGCTTAAAAGAAAAGGCTTGATTAATTACTCCCAACTCAACTATACTTGGAGTAATTAAACGTATACTTGATCTTATATTATAGATCCAAAGAAAGTATACTATACTTGACTATAATATTTATAACTTGAATATTATTGTCATCTCCGAACTAGTACAGTAACATACTAGTTCAAAACACATCTTTTATAACTTGTTTGTTGTTCGTAGATATTGTGTTCTAACTTTTGCAGTGAGGTGAAGTGAAGTGAGGTGATTCTTGTTCTAAGACCCAAGTCCTAGTCGAACTAACGGGGAGTTAGTCGTCTTTGCACCGTGAAGAAAAGAAAAGACCCAAGATCTAAGACCTAAGATCCAAGACCCGCAAAAGCTTAGGAATATAAAGACTACACCAAGGTTCTACGCCGACTTTGAAGAAGTAACGGGGAGTTACGTTCTAAGATAAGTCAAGTAGAGGTTTTACATTTATTGTGAGGTTGTAACGGGTAGTTACGAACCAAGATAAATATTTGTAAGTTTAGATTGTAAAGGCTTCTCCGCCGGCTATAAGGAGTACATCTTTCTTATAGTGAAAAATCTCGAGTCCGGAGAGGAGCTCGGGGACTGGACTAGGGGTGAGAGAATCTATTAGAGGTTGCTCCATCGCGAACCAGGATAAAATCGACCGTGTGATATTTGCTCTTTACTTCCGCACATATAATTGCTAAACAACACGGTAAAAATATTTTAAAACTTGGAAAATATTTTTAAAAGGCAATTATAATTTTTAAATTGGATATTAAGCTATTCAACCCCCCTTCTAGCTTAATTTACGCCTTATTCAGGACCTAACAAATGAAAAGGAGTTGATTAATTATATTGTATAATAAAAAATTGTATTGATTAACTCATGATTAACATGTATGTGGTTAATATTTTGGATAAAATTTAATAGAAGAAAAGTTGGATGATGAATATTATTAGTGCTGAAATAATTTTTTTTTTCTGATTGGTTAACTGCATAAGGTGGTCGAAAGATAGTTGAAGAATGAATATAATTGGTCTAAAATTTAAGAATGACTTCTGATTGATCCTAAAATAATTCTTATTTTCTGATTGGTTAACTACATATAGTGGTAAAAGGAGAGTTTGAGAATGAATATGATTGGTCTAAAATTTAGGAATACCCTCTGATTGGTCCTAAAATAATTCATCTTTTCTGATTGGTTAACTACATACCTGGTAGACTTAGGTATTATAATATACCTAATTATACGCATATTCATTTAATTTGCATAATTGTCATTATAGCCATATTTCTGATAATTTGTATGCACTTAACTTATTTATGAAATAATAAAAATTATTTAATTCAATCGAGTATGCCGTAAAAGTGTATATCTTGTAAAAATTCACTTATGTCAATAAAATTTATGGATTTAATAAAAAAATTGTCTTAGTAAATTATAAAATCACTGTGAGGTTTATAAAAACTCGTCATTCTGGATGCTAACTTGTATTTATCCTATATTATAATACCTGAGTCTACCCAGGTATGCAGTTAACCAATCACATTATAATTATATATTTATAATTATAAAAACGATGTTTATATTGGCTAAGTGTGAATTTAATTTTCTAAAATAGTAAATATCTAATTTTATATATCATATAATACTCGAAAGACCATGCACGTCATGTAACATTTTAATATTTTATCCACCGCAACAGAAGGAAACTGTTTTTCTTTGCCATCAAGTAAATAAAAATCTAGTTCTAATATGTAGGGTGTGGAGACTCGTATAATTTTAAAAAAGATTTATCAAATTGATCTAAACATATAATTATTGATTATTCATATAAAAAAATTTAAGGATGGACTCTGATTTGTTCTAAAATTATCTAAAGTTAACGAATGAATATCATTGACCTAAAATAAGGAATGATATATTGGTACTAAATTAATTCCTCTTTTTTTTATTGGTTAACATCCTAAATAATTTATTTTTTCATAAATTGAATTGAATTAAATTACTTAAAGTAAATCTCAAATTCTATTATTATCTAATTAGATTATTTTTAATTAGATAATGAAAAGGAGTCTAATTAGTTTAGTTATAATCAGATAATGAAAAAGAGCTGATTAATTATATTGTATAATAAAAAATTGTATTGATTAACTCATGATTAACTTGTATGTGGTTAATATTTTGGATAAAATTTAATAGAAGAAAAGTTGGATGATGAATAATATTACTGCTAAAATAATTCTTTTTTTCTGATTGGTTAACTGCATAAGGTGGTTGAAAGAAAGTTGAAGAATTAATATGATTGGTCTAAAATTTAGGAATGGCATAACGGATAAATATTATTGGCCTAAAATAAGGAATGATATATTGGTACTAAATTAATTCCTCTTTTTTTATTGGTTAACATCCTAAAATAATTTATTTTTTCATAAATTGAATTGAATTAAATTAAATTACTTAAAGTAAATCTCAAATTCTATTATTATCTAATTAGATTATTTTTAATTAGATAATGAAAAAGAGTCTAATTAGTTGAGTTATAATCAGATAATGAAAAGGAGTTGATTAATTATATTGTATAATAAATAATATTAGTGCTAAAATAATTCCTTTTTTTTTTCTGATTAGTTAACTGCATAAGGTGGTTGAAAGAAAGTTGAAGAATGAATATGATTGGCCTAAAATTTAGGAATGACTTCTGATTGGTCCTAAAATAATTCCTATTTTCTGATTGGTTAACTGCATATAGTGGCAGAAGGATTGGTCCTAAAATAATTCCTATTTTCTGATTGGTTAACTGCATATAGTGGCAGAAGGAAAGGTGGAGAATCAATATGATTGGTCTAAAGAATGACTTCTGATTGTTCCTAAAATAATTCATCTTTTCTGATTGGTTAACTGCATACTTGGGTAGACTCAGGTATTATAATATAGGATAGGATAGGATTATTTGGGTCTGCATTGGCCCAGCTATGTATTAATGCTATGCACAATATTACTCTAAATCTCTCAGAGCAAGTCCAATGGTGATGCTAAAGTAGGTGCTATTTCTATAATATAGCATCCAAGCAAAAAACTCATCTCCAATGGGATGCTAAACTTGAATGTAAAATAGCAAAATGCTATACTTGGTGCTAAATATAGAACCAAGTATAGATGGTGCTATAATTGCCACATAAGCATGCAAGTGACAAAATGCATTAATAAAGTAATATTGACAAATATAGTTATGTACATTAAGATTATAGAATTAGAATATAGCTTTATTTGGATATGTTTGGGGCTATTTTGCATTTACCATTGGACCATAAGTTCTATTTTAACACCAAAAACCATTTTTTGGTTTCAAATTATAACAATAGCTACACCTATTTTAACATCACCATTGGACTTGCTCTAATACAAACATCCAACATATCTTAGATAAATAGGTATCATGAATTAAAGCCCACGACCCATCTAACTAAAAGCCCAATCCTAACTCCGTCTACACAAAACTAGGGCTTCGTTAATCTCAAAACCCTCCTCTTCGCTGCAACTCAATCTTCACATCACACACAAACTCAAATGGTAGGTTTCGAAATCGCCGCCGTCCCGTACAACCCCGACGGATGGGGTCCACTAGACTCCTCCTCCACTTCAAACGGCGTCGTTCTGCCCAACCACCCAAGCAACGTCCCCTTCGCCCCCTTCTCTCGCTCCGACAAACTCGGCCGAATCGCCGATTTCACTCGCAACAACCCCAACCCTAGGAACAACCGAGTCAATCCCAACGACTCGGCCTTCGATTTCACCGGCGACGACTCTTTCGCCGCCGACGACGACGCATCCTTCCGTCTCGTCGACGGCAAGCCCCCGCCCCGGCCCAAGTTCGGGCCCAAGTGGAGGTTCAATCAGAACTATCATAACAATCGCAATCAGCTTCCGCAGCGCCGAGACGAGGAGGTGGAGGCGAAGAAGCGTGAGGCTGAGCGCGATAGGGCCCGGCGCGATAGGCTTTATAATTTGAATAGGTCTGGTGGGAATAATCCGAGACGCGAAGCTGCGGTGTTTAAAAGTTCTGTTGATATACAGCCTGAGTGGAACATGCTTGATCAGATTCCGTTTTCGACTTTCTCCAAGCTCTCGTTTTCAGTTCCGGAGCCGGAGGATTTGTTGATGTGTGGTGGATTGGAGTTTTATGATAGGACTTACGATAGGATTACTCCGAAGAATGAGAGGCGGTTGGAGAGGTTTAAGAATCGTAACTTTTTCAAGGTTACGACTACTGATGATCCGGTTATTAGGCGGTTAGCTAATGAGGATAAGGCTACGGTTTTTGCTACGGACTCTATTTTGTCTACTTTGATGTGTGCGCCTAGGTCGGTTTATTCCTGGGATATTGTGATTCAGAGGGTTGGGAATAAGTTGTTTTTTGATAAGCGTGATGGATCACAGTTGGATTTGCTTGCGGTTCATGAGACATCGCAGGAGCCTTTGCCAGAGGCGAAAGATGATATTAATTCTGCGTATTCTTTGAGTGTTGAGGCGGCTTATATTAATCAGAATTTCTCGCAGCAGGTTTTGGTTAGGGATGGGGGGAAGGTGAGTTTTGAGGAGGCGAATCCGTTTGCAAGTGAGGGTGAAGAGGTGGCATCAGTTGGGTATAGGTATAGGAGATGGAAGTTGGACAATGATATGTATTTGGTTGCTAGGTGTGAGGTGCAGAGTGTTGTTGAGGTTAATAATTCAAGGTCGTTTTTGACGCTCAATGCACTTAATGAGTTTGATCCAAAATATTCGGGTGTTGAGTGGAGGAGGAAGCTGGAGACACAAAGAGGTGCAGTTTTGGCTACCGAGTTGAAGAATAATGCTAATAAGTTGGCCAAATGGACAGCACAATCGATTTTAGCTAGTGCAGATATGATGAAACTCGGATATGTTTCAAGAGTTCATCCAAGAGATCATTTTAATCATGTTATCCTGGCTGTTGTGGGGTACAAGCCTAAAGAATTTGCGACACAGATAAATTTGAATGTCTCGAATATGTGGGGAATAGTGAAGTCCATTGTTGATTTGTGCATGAAGTTGAAGGAGGGGAAGTATGTTCTGGTTAAGGATCCCATAAAGCCACAGGTGAGGATTTACGAGGTTCCTGCTGATGCTTTTGAGAATGATTATGTGGAGGAGCCATTGCCAGAAGATGAACAAGTGCAGCCTCCTACTGAGAATGCAGATGGTGCAGATTCAACCACAGCAGCTACTAATGATGTGGAAGACAAGGAGATCAAGGCTTAAGCATTAATAGGTAAAATTCATATTTACTGTTCTTTAGTTTTACTTTGGTCTTGAAATATACTATAAATTGATTTGAAGTTTTATGATTAGTTTAGTCTGAATTGGTTCTATATTGAAGTGCACTTTGTTCTGTGGTTTTAGAGTAGGTGGTCAGGAGAGTTCTAGAGTGTATAAAGCTCTAAATTTGAAAGTGATCTTATATACTCCAGAATACATATCCAAAGGCAGCATGCTAATATATACTATGAATATATTCCTGTTTATGAATGGTGCATTGCTAAAATAATTTTTTGTATTGAACTTATTATAAGCTCTGATGACATTGAATGAATAATGACCTCACTCGCAAGTTGCAAGTGAACTTTGTATTTTTCTACAATTGTCTATTGATATCTATAATGAAAGAAATCAAATGGTGTTGACCAGTTTCTTTTAAAATAAACTTTAGCTATTAAATCCATATTCATTAAGGATGGTTATGCTTGTTCCTTTTTGGCCTCTACATTACTATTTTTATTCTACTTGAAGGGGGCAGCAATTTTTGGGTTTGTTTTTGCTTAAAATATCTGATGCTAACTTCAGATCTAAATTATTTCTACTGTAATTCCTTACATAAAAGTTTAAACTTCTTAAATGTTTCTATTATATGGATTTCTGGCCTGCAATGCTGGTGAGATACTTTAAAGTGAATACGCTGCTGACTTGGGCAACATATTTCTTATAATTAAAGAAATTTTAGGGGGTGTTTGGCCACCACTTATAAGCCCGGCTTCTAGGTTTATAAGTTAGAAGCACTTATTCGTACCGTTTGTGTAAAAAGTCAAAAAGTACTTAAAAGAAGTTGAGAATGCTAGCTTTTGTTTCATGACTTCTACTTGTTTCCCAAACATTTTAATCACTTATAAGTCTTAACTTGCTTCTACCTCTATAATTTAATCACTTATTGAGTTTGAATTCAATTAAAGTAAGAGGAGTACATGTATGGTTAAAGAAATTGAAGTAGTTAGAAAGATGCACATATGCTTATTTGGAAAAACTTCAATAGTCAGCTTTTTCATTTATGAAAATTATAAAATTAATAGCATGTAACTTTATTTTAAATAATTGATGCAAATGAGATAAAAAATTTGTTGATGATCCACATGATATACTTGAACAAAAAGAGTGATTATATGATAATTAACCCCTTATATATATAGGGTTGAGGTTGTGTCATTCTATTCTAGATGTCGCCTGTTTAATTCTCTATAGTATGTGGGTCTTTGCTGAACTCTATTGGATATCTGGATTTGTGGCAAAACAATATTATGTGATGTTGTCATTCTTTGTGAAATGGGACATATGAATAGCTGTTAACTTTATATATTATGATTTTCACTGAAATGCCTTACCTTATTAATATGATCTTTTTATTGTTTTTCTCTGGCGTCCTCTCGTGGTTCTTGCCATAAATGTAATGGTGGAGGTGGTTATTAAGTAGGCGACACACATGTGAATTCTGATCTCTACTTTGATTGTTTTATGCATCTAGGTAGAGAGGGATGCATTGCAAGCTTGTTTCGCCCTGAATAAGTTTTTTCTTGGTTTTTTTTTTTTTTTTTGGGGGGGGGGGGGGGGGGGGGGGCGGTGCGAGTTTTCTAGTTTTAGGCTATGTTTGGCATACAGAAAGTGATATATATGTGTAAGGTTGAGTAATTAACTGATGTGTCAGATCCTAAATTAAAGATTGAGTATTTAATTGAAAAAATTGAGGCGGGGCAGTGGAAACACCCTCAAGCCTGTGGTTAGTGACATATAAATGTAAGCCCAAACTTATAGCGATATAAAATGCTTTTCACTTTATATATTAGCACATGGAATATTTTGTTGATCTTATATGTATCTTCTCTAAGGCATCTATTAAGTCTATATGCACCTCATACTGTAGTGTATAATTCCATTGTGTTCAGGGTAGTTTTTTGGTACGGTTTCTATAATTTACAATGTACATTTGCAAGCCTATTACAAAATTTTGAATTCTAAAATCATGACCTGGTTGCAAATTTACACCAATAACAACTTTTGAGTTTATCAATCCTGCTTGTATGTTTTGTTATTAACTCTGTAGTGATGCACTAATAAAATAATATAATGAAATGTGCAAGTGTTACCGTGGATGTTGGACCTGAAACTTTCTTCTTCTTCTTTTTGTTAATATTGTTTTCTTTAAAGTTGTTTGTACCTTAATATATCAATATTTTAGCAGTTACCTAGAAATTAGAATTGCCAGTTGGGGATAACATCCGTCTCAAAAAATTAGAGAAGCTAAATATTATACGCATTTTTTGTAAGTTTTATGCATGTCAATATGTTAGATTGGAGTTACAAGTCTAGCATATAGATATATGGGTTTATTAATTGTCAGCTTTAGTGTTAGTTTAATTGTTAGGTTCTGAATTGCAGAGGGCTGAATGTTACATTGTTTTTCTTTGAGTTGATGGTTTGTTTATAGTCACATAGAATTGGCACATTGTGCAGATGTGTTGTAGCTCTATAGACTATAAGAACTCTGGAATCAATCAAGTTAATGACTGCCAACTTGTGTATATTAACGATAAATATTCTAGGGGTAGTGGGGAACTGGGGATTGTACAAATGTATAGGAGTTAGTTTCTGGTTATTAAGTTTTGGAATGCATATTTTTTCGCTATTCCTTTCATTATATTTTGTTTGCTGCAGCTGCCATTTAGTTTTTACTGTCTTATGCTTCAGCTGCCATTAAGTTTGTACTGTCTTGTGCTTCAGCTGCCATGTATCAAATGTCAATTTCTCACATAACTTAGTTTTGTCTGTAACAGGTTTCCAGTTAAAAGTTGAATTGCTCTATTACTAGAAGTTGTGGAAGAAATTATCTCTGTCGGTCAAGAGTTAATAATTAATTATTAATGTTATCTCTTTATGATTACTTTGTTTTGCTTGAAGTTTTGGGGATGTTATTGTTTTCAACTTTAATCATCTGATGAGCTATGTTCTTGATATAGTGTCTTCTAATATCTGTAGCTTAAACTTGAAAACTTTATCATATGCGGGAACTGTTTTCACCCTAAATTTGTTTATATTTCCTTCTGGTTTGCTTAATAATGTCTGGAAAATGTTAGTACGACTCGTGTGGACCTAAATCTAAGTTTTGTGAACAGTCCATTTGTTTTATCTGCACAAATAAAACAGCTGTTTATGTTGTTAAAGTCTCAGGTTGGGAAGCACATAATGGTTGACTATTGTAAAAGTTTCACATCATTATTTTATATTATTGAAGATGTTCTAAGAAATTAAACTATACGTCATTTTAATTTTTGAAACGGTTTATTTTGATTTCTCAAATTATGCAGGTAAATCTTCGTTTTAGCAATATTAGCTTTTTTCTTAGTTTCGTTTTATTCGAGAACTGATTTATTTTGATCAAAATTCATAATATAGTATTTAGATACGGCAAAATTATATGATATTGCAGAGTTCGAACCTATTGTTAATGGTTAATTTGAATACAGCTAGGACGTTTACGTCACCTCATGTTTTTTACTTGAAAATATATATTTCCATTATTTATGTATTTTTGATGTTTTTATTTTTAACACACATTTACAAATGTTTAGATGTTTAGATTGGGTAATTAAAAATTTTCTTTTCTTAAATAAATAAATATAATCAAAATTTTATTCACAAAAAAATAATCAATAATAAATAATTATTATTATCTAATTAATCCATCTAAAAATATGCGACAAAAGCCAACACGTAAGGTAAAAACAAGGAGATTACCATTGTTCTGAAATTTAATCCATAATTTCATTTGTATCTGACATTTCATTGCGAAGTAGAAATGCATGAAGTTATATACTACTATAAATCTATAATTGACGAGCCTGGATTTCATGGGAAGAGTTGAATTTGGTCAACCAACCATATAACATGTCCAAAAATAAAACAACGGAGCAGCAAAATGGAGAAATTATTAACCAAAAATAATCATCTTTTTTAATTTCAAGCCTAATTAATCTCACCACCACTCAACATTTCTCTCTACATGTTCGTATATATTTCCCAACATCGAGCAGAACGGACAAGTGATTCGGGCAACCACAAAATTATACTGATAAATTTCTCTATATGCATTTACCTCTCCTCCATTCGGAAAAAATAAAAATATTTTTTTTTGTTCCTGGATCCGTCACTGTTTGTCCAACAATGGGCTCGCGTCACGCTGCTATAATGACCACATTTATCTTGGTGGCCTTGGCATCAGCAATACTGGCTGATTCCTCGTTCATAAAATTCCACGAGAATGCGGAATTGGGAATGAACCTCAGAACGGGCACGGATGAACTGGAAGAACTGTTGAGCTCCCGCAGAGTTCTTGCAGGAAAAGCTCGTATAAGTTACGATGCTCTTAACAAGAACAAGGTGCCATGCAACACCCGTGGCTCCGCTTATTATAATTGTCAAGCAACTGGGAGAGCTAATCCGTATCGCCGTGGCTGCACTGCTGCTACGCGTTGTGCGCGCCACTGAACAGGTTGATCGGGGCAGAAAAACAGACTGTTGGAATGTGCGTAAATACGGCAAAAGATGCAAGATTGTACGACGATAGTTCCAAGTTTTTTGTTAAAGGAAAATGCTTGGTGTACAGAATTGTGTATAAAATTTTATGTGATGGGTTTTAATTGGAAGGATCCACTGTATTTACGTCGACAACTCCAATTAAAACATTCCACATCAATTGTTATGACATTATGTACAAACTTAGGTTTTGTACAAAATTCTGTACGCCTAGCACTGCTCTTTATTACAACATATATCTCTGGGTTAATTTGTTTCATGGAAATGAGCTTTTCTGTTATGTAATTCCTTTGTGTTTGTTGTTTTACAGGATAGTTATATGGTTGGGTCGAAGGATGGTCTCCATTTATCGGACACTATAGCCAGAATGTTGTTAGTATAAAGATAAAGTGTGTTCTCTCTTTCGTATTGATTTCTTGAATATAGAAGATAGGGTAAACAAAACATCATTAATTATCTCTTTTCTTTTGTAATAATATTTTGTACAGAACCAGCTGCTTTGTAATTCAACTCCAAATATGTAGTTAGCCTGAACTGAATATTTACATTTTGGCTTTTGCTCTCTAGAGTATCCGGAATATCTGAAACTTGAAGTTGAAGGTAACTAAATCAGTGGTATTTTCTTTTTCCTTTTCTGTAGTTAAGATAAATTTTCATTGCTAAACGCAACTAAAAGATTAAGAGGGGCCTAGCCCAATAGAGAGTTTAAAACTCAAAGAGAAAGAGTGATGATCGATAATATTGTAGATGGTTCTCTCTGAAACAATGGGTTATATATATAATAAAATAATAACTTATATCTGTAGAACAATTTATATTTATATAAAAAAGCATTTTGTTTAAAGTGTGGTAGAGAACTATTTGATTCCACACTAAAATAACATTAACAATTTTAAAATTAATCATACTCAGGCATAAATTTTATTCTTTATGTAGAATAATAATCATACATAACAAGTTCAAACAATCTAACACATATAATTTAAGCAAATTTTTGAATTTGTTTCTATTTTTAAATCACTTTTGATGAATATGGTTCTACTCCTGAATTGAATATTATGATTAATATTTAATATTTTTTTAGAGAAAATGATTAAAAAAAAATTATCATAATTACTAGTTAAATATTTGATGAATAATGTGATTAATACATGTATATATAGAGGTGCTTGCTATTAAACTCTATATAAGGTTGTTTTCTACGTAGTGTGAATCATATATTCATCGGGTTTCAGATTGGATTTCGAATTTGTTTTTCAAATTTTAGTTGTGGGTGCACGAAATTCAAATCCAAGCACCTTTAGATTAATACTCCTTCTTTTTCAAATTAATAGTCCACGAACTTTTCTTAATCAAATTGACCAAATTTTGATTAAATTTATATATGATATATAATTAAAAAAATATTATAGAAATCATATAATAAAAAGTATATGTAATTTTCTTTAAAATGTTTTTCTCGGTTTCTTATAATATTATAAGAATAGTTTGTAATTTTCGAATAAAAATTAGGCAATTTGACAAAAAAAATCATAAGTGGATTATTAATTTGAAACGAAAGAAATATTACATTCAAATCCAAACCCAAAATTCCGAGTTCAGTGATATTCAATAAATTCAAAACAAATTGGATATCCAATAAAGAGCTTGATTTGGATGAGTTTAAAATTGTGACTTATGTGACTTAAAGTGACTTAATATGATAATTTGGAAGTTTAAAATGTTTTTGAAGAAATTTTGACTTATTAATAATTTATGGATTATTAAAAATGAAATGAAAATAAAAGTGATTTATGGGTAATTTATAACTTATCGATAATTTTTATCCCCAAAAAAAGTTTTAAAAAAAATTAAGTCACTAAAAAAATATCTCAGGCTAACTTCTGTCTTTAAGTCGGTTTTCAGTCTATTTCTAATTTTAAACTGACGTCTAACTTATTATACAAATAAATATTATTTTCAATTTAAAATAAAAATAACTTTAAATTTGAGATTTAAGCTCAAGACAAATAAGCTCAAAATTTAATTTGCGAAAAAAAAGGTCCCGTTTTGCTTTAAAAAAAATTGCCCTTTTTGCGAAGGAAGTGAGTGACCAGATACAGAACAATTTGGGGGCGGGAATTTGTTTTTAGCGAAAGTAGATAGAAAGAAAAGGGAATAATGAAAAAAATTGAAAATGTGGAATCGGCTTTTTGATGAAGTGTTATCGTCAATTTCTTAATGGGCTGTACTGCACAAACATGGGCTGGCCCACCGTTTTTGCATGCCTGAGTCTACTGGATTAGACTCCCCACACGATCTTATCGGAGAGAGGACATTAGAAATGGGTTAATTATCAAACTCATCACTCAAGTGGACAAATGGTATCAAGTTCATCACTGATCTCCACGGGGTCTCAAATTGCTCACTAAACTCTGTTAATGATATCAAACTCATCACTGCCGTTAAAAAAAGTAACGGGGGTTAGACGGAGTGACAGATTGACGGTTGACGTGGCACATTAATAAAAAAGACTGAAGAAAAATAAATGAAAGAAAATAAAAAAAAGTAGAAAATAGAAATGCCACATAATTTGAAATTTATATGAAAATAAAGTATGCAAACTTTTTATTAAATTGATTTTAGGATATAATTATCTAAATAAATGTATGGAACTAAATTTTAATATATAATTTGAAGTTGGTAGCCGTATGTGTGACAGCCCGAGAATCCGGGGGTCTGGATTCTGACGTCACCACATAAAACCCATTTTTAAACACTTTTGAAATCCTGTAATTTTTTTTTTTTTTATAAGAGATAATGAAAATCCAAAAGAATTTAAAACTTGAAAACATTTAATAAAGGATTTGAAAGACGTTAAATAAAAGATTTAAAAGAGAACACTTTAACCCCCTTAAAACAGCAGGATCGCTTCCAGGTTACAGTATTGAAATTAGAATCAACCACTATTATTACACAACATCTCTTACCAAATCAGATCATCACTGTCAACTATTCCAGCTATGACTTACACTTGAATCCTTATAGCACAGCTCTAGCTTGCATCAACCTCATCAACTTCCCTGAACACTCCTCAATCACTGGATCCTCAACTCTGTCTCCTCGCCTAGCATTAGCCTTATTCACCATCACAGTCTAGCCACTCATCTTTAAGCCTTTCTGAAATGGTTAGAAAGGAATAGCAAGGGTGAGCAACAACGCTCAGCAAGTAGTAATAAACAATGAAAATTCTGAAATGATATAACAAAAGTTCACGAGTTCAAGATATAAAAGGATTCAACCTGAGTTCACGAGTTTAGGTATTGTATAAGAAAATCACAATACCTTGCAGCAATTGAATACTGAGGAATTCAATCTTTCCAAAAGAATTATTGAATTGGACTATCACATTTTAATTAAAACCAAGGTTAGGCAGCTGATCAGTTCCGCACTAACCCCGAGCAGGCCCCGCCATGCTCTATCACTGGATCCAAGGCACTCATTGGCCTAACATGACCACGAATCTGGTCCACAGGTTTATATAAAAACAATAATCCAATTCTCTAATTCAATTCAAGAAGCCAATGTAAATTAACAGAACATCATCATAAATATCATCAACAACAGAATAATTCCAATTCAAACTTTGATAATAATCTATTCATAAATCATGATCCTTCATTTCATAAATCACAGTTCAGGAAATCCTCAACTATTCAGTATCCTCCATTATCGGCTAAGCAACTGAATTTAGCCTGCTAAACCAGCATGACAATGGCGGGTTGAATAATCAAGAAGATCCCAATTCATTCAAAGCTCCAACTATCACTGAGCAACACATGCTTCAATGACAATCTGAACTTCGAATTAATTAATAACACGGAAATTCTTTAGATTCTTAAAGAATAGAAAGAATAGATTCGAACATATGCACTTTTAAATATAGAAAGGAAAGATACGAATTCTTGCAACAGATACCAAAGGAATGGATCAGAATATTTGCAATATATCCAAGAGAAGGGTTTAGGATACTTGCAACACATATAGAAAAGAATGGATCAGAATATGCAATATATCCAAAAGCAGGGTGTAGGATACTTGCCTCAAATCTGACTCCAGTCTCACATCTCAATCTCATCTTTCCAATCTCATACTCTATGCATATCATAGTCTCTAGACCATCCCTGGCTATACCCTATTCGCCACACCACTTCGCTTACTCGATTCATCCCTTATTCGCTTTGCAATACCATTCCGACTTTCTGACGTCTTCAAGCGTACACGTCTCGTCCAAATCCTTTACGAGAATAAGATAACACTATAATCACTAAACAATCGATCGCATATACATATCACGCATATCGATACCCACTTATATACCCCTTTAAACTTATCAGATACCACATAACACATAAGCATGCTTTGACTCTAACATATAGTCAAGTCATATTCCACATAACATGTTACAAATCAATTATCATATGAATCCTATCGAAAATCCGACATCGTCTCGTCTATTTATTAAACTATCCACCTGTTATCCTATCTCAATCAACAATCAACCAACCACATCCAATCACTATAATCCATATATTCTTATCCAATATCAATCGTACAATCATTTATCACTTCACAATATCAAAACTAACACGTACTTCACATAATCATCACTTGGTAGCACTTAGATCACATTTTATCACATTATGCATACTTATCAACAATTATTCACCCTATAGACTCAGCCATATAATCACATCATATTAAAATAGACGTTATAAGCTTCTGTCTCTCTTTCGTTTCACTTGATTCCGACTTACGGATCAAAAGTTATGCTCAAAACAGTTTTCTCACTCTCCTATCGGCACATAACACATCCAACCAATAGCAGACAACACACAACACATAAGGTTTCTCATCCCAATTGATCTTAAATCAAGTCTTGGGTTAAAAATGATTTTTCGGGAATTTTCTGGAATTTTTAGACATTTTTCGGAATTAAAATCGATAAAAGAATCACTTTTCAAATAAATAATCAAGTCCCAAATACTTGAAATTGGACTTGAAATCCTTCATAAACAATTATCGAGCCTTGAAAATAATTTGGAAAAATATTTTAAAGCTCGAAACTATTTTTCGGAATTTTTAAATCAAAAAGGATAATTAAATCCAATTAATTAATCAATTAAAATCAATTAATAATCAATTAAAATAATTAATCAATTAATATTTAAATTAATTGACTAATTAAAATAATTAATTACTAATTAAAATTAATTAATAAATCAAATTAGATTTATTTTTAAATAAAGAAATAATTAAAAATTATTTTTGAAAATCAAAATAATTAAATAAAACAATTTTTGAAAATTAAATCAAAAGGTTTATTTTGTAAACTTTTGAAAGTTTTGTCCAGGGTTTAAAGTGCAACTTTTCAAAGTTACAGGGGGTAATTCATAAGTTTCAGAACCTGAGTACAAAAACTTCATCATCTTCAAACCTTCGGTGACCAAACAGCAATAAGCCGCCGGGCACCACACTAACTCGCCGGAAATCGATTTTCCGACGTCATACACACCCCATAAACTCCAGATTTGAAGTTCATACTACCAGAAACCCATACCCATAATCAGAATCACCAATCGTCGCAAAGAATGGCCGGAAAATCGAAGCAAAAAAACCCGCCGGCGAGTTTCTTTCGAAACTCCGGTGACCCCTTTCCGGGAATCCCACATAACTTTTGAACATACCCACAAGTTCCTCTCTTCACGCTCTATCCAACCATATCAACCGATTGCTCATGTGATTAACAGATAAGAAACGCCCAAATCTCAATTGAAAATATTCATAACCCACGAAGAACACTCAAGAACACCTACTCAAGAATTAAACCACTGTTTCTATATGATTCCGAACCCCAAATTCAACATATAATATACCAAAACGACGAGAAAAACATGCTCTACATCATGGACTCATCAAAACAATTAAACAATCACGTTTACAAAAATTCATCATTTAAATCATATAAATTCGAATTTTGAAAAATCAATATAAAATCACCTGACCAATCTGCACATAAACGGATGATTGTACTAGATTCTACGCGTCGATAGCTTCGTTTTGACTATTCATACGCCTCCATCGGATTCCAATAACACCTTCAAAACCTTGTTTGATTACGAAGAACACGAAGAACGCAGCTCGGTTTCTCTCGGTATTCGTGAACAGAAACTGGTGAAAATGATTTACGGTTGAAAATAAGCTCTAGAAAGGTCTATTTATATTTACAAATAATTGGTACCCCTTTGGATCGTTTATGACATGAAAATACGATATTTACTAGCTTTATATAATAAAGCGGGGTCCAATCGGTACTGGTTTTCAAGATAATCATCAAAACGGGGCTTTTTAATCAGTCATTAGTATGCGGGTCCCATTGCAATTATTACAAGATAAGAATGAATATAATAATCAAAATATCTAGCATTCACGTATATCGAGACAAACTGGATAATTATCAACAATTAAAATACCCGAAAAACTCCGCCGGACCGACTTCGGGAAAAACCGTACTCCGGATCGAAAAAGTCAAAACACGAAAAGTGTCCGGAATATTCAAATTAGGCTAAAGGTGAGTTTTGTTGAAACTTCCGGGAAGAAAATTTGCTACCTCGTTACGAGTGAACGGTTTTACGGAAGTCAAATAATTAATAAATAAATATAAATATACGCAATTAAATCCGTAAATCGATTATAAAATCATCTAACATTCCATAAATCGATATGAAAATATCCAAATAAACTATATTTTCTTCTGAGCATACAGAAATTGAAATCTCGCAAATACGAACACATACGAGCATTCAGCTCAATAAACTAGATAATATAAAATTCACAAAAATTCATATATTAATCATATAATACTCATAATTAACCATAATTAATTAACCAACAAATCCACCAATACCACTTACTCACATCACCCATATATTCACATAATAATCATCTAGAATTTTCGAAACAATATATGAAAATCAGTTTTGAAAATACAATTATTTATCAATAACACAATAACCCGGGGTTTAATATAAAATTTTGAAAACTCCTTAAACTGGAATAAAATATTAAATCTTATTCCCTTCTTTGAAGAAAATCACTTTTAATACTAATAAAAATATTTTTAAAAATCCGGGTCATTACAGTATGTAGTTATAAATTTTTATAAATATTATAATCTCTTTTATTTAGATTGAATATTTGTGTAATTTTATAATTAATTTTTATTTGAAAGAGGAGCGAGTTATGATTATTTTTTGAAAATTTTATTATATGTGAAAAAAATCAATTTTAATTATATATTAAAATTTAGTTCGATACGTTTATTTAGATAATTATATCCTAAAATCAATTTAATAAAAAGTTTGCATACTTATTTCCATATAAACTTCAAATTAAGTGGCATTTCTATCTTCTACTTTTTTTTTATTTTCTTTCATTTGTTTTTCTTCAGTCTTTTTTATTAATGTGTCACGTCAACCGCCAATCTGTCACTCCGTCTAACCTCCGTTACTTTTTTTTAACGGCAGTGATGAGTTTGATATCATTAAGCGAGTTTAGTGAGCAACTTGAGACCCCGTGGAGATCAGTGATGAAGTTGATATTATTTGTCCACTTCAGTGATGAGTTTGATAATTAACCCCATTAGAAATAGTGCAAGTTGTCTTCACCTTAAAATTATTATCAGCCTTATAGCCTGAATTTTATTCCAGAGATATTTGTACTCTTCATTTTTAGGTTCAGTGGCGGAACCAGGAGTAATAGTTAGGGAGGCTGAAATATTTTTTCATCTATACTTGCATAAATAGCTTACTCGATATATATCATCATACTATCATGCATCTCTCATCCTATCACGCTAATAAGTCTTGATCGTTTTATAGCAGAAAAATTTCTCTCAACAATAGCAATGACAACAGGTAAAACTAGAGCTAACTCAACCAGAAGATAAACTAAGAGATAAGCAGTATGTCCGTGTGTCTTAACCGTCATGACAGAAAGATTTCTTATACTTTGAAGTCCGGATTAATCTTTATCCGCTCTCACATCATAGATAAACTTGTCTAACTCATTTGATAACAACTCCAGGTCTAGTAAAGAGATATCCTTTGGATAAAATTGTACAAAGCAAAAAATTAATTCCTAGGATCCAAAGAGCAAATATAAAGTAGTAGCTCTATGTTAGGCTAGTGTCAATTAATTCCTATAAAATTAATTCTTAGGATCCAAAGAGCAAATCATTAGTAATTGCGAAGAAAACTTTCATCAAAGGAACTCTAGGGTAGTGTCAATGTGTGCGTATGACTTATGAGAGGCTGAGAGCATGTCCAAAAGATTATTCATATGGGCTCTTTAGCCTAAATTTGAAGAATATAGAGATGAAATGAACTCCAACAAACTCCTAGCAGATATAGATAGAGAGCGCATGTAGGGAATATTGTTGGAGATATTGTGTAATTTACTTCTTAAATAGTTAAGAGTTGATTGTTTATATTATTTTTAGAGAAAAGTTAAGGAGTTTGTATAAAATACTTCTCTATGACATTTATAATTCAGCGGGGGCTAAAAAAAATTATACTAACATCACACTAATTCAACGGGGGCTGAAAAAAAATATACATTGTTTTTTCGAGGTTAGGGGGGGCTCTAGCATCCCCTAGCCCCCCCTCTGGTTCTGCCACTGGGTTCAGTGATTATGTAAAAAATAAAAATAAATAAACCGCTTAGCCCTTAAAATACATTTTGAGGAGCTGAAATGTATGAAACGGTAAATGGAAACGAATTAAGTGGTTCTACTTTTAGGAGATCTGCACGAACTTGATATCAGTATGTTCTTGCTTGGAATTCGACCGGCCAAACCGGTCAGTTAAATCTAGTGCATCAGAGCAACTCCAAGATTTGCTACACGGACTCCCTATAAAAATTATGATAATAGACACTCTTAATTCATTTACTCATGAAATGAGGAGGATGACTCTAACAGCTCTCCTCGACATCTTCTTTATCCATTTATAAAAGAGAGAAAAATATTCAGAGAAGGAGGGAAATGATAGATAAGTTTTGGAAGGAGATTAGGAGACTAACACAATTCTCTGTACCGCGGAGAGTCTTGTAACTCCTAATTTTTTAAGAGGGAGGGGAGAGGCTATTGGAGTCAAATTTTTCATCAAATTCATTATAATATGATTTAGGAAACAAAGTGGGGAGTCTCTTGTGTTGCTCTTAATGCTACGTGCTGTCTTCTCTTGTATTCTCTGAATAATAATTATTTTGAGAGAAAAATATTACATTCACATATTATTTTGGATACTTATCGAACATGCTACTTTTTTAGGGATAATTGCGAATATATCTTGCAGTTTCAATATTTTTGTAAAAAATTTCTGACTGTAATTTGCAATCTACAAGACCAACAAACTATTTTGTGCATCTTTTGCAATACAAACCATCTGACCTCCATTCTTTACCATAATTCACCCACTTGTGCAGCACTCTTCATATTCTGTTTCCTATAAAATATCATTGATTTTCATATCCATGTGATTATTCGAATTTGAACCGGTATTGATGTGATTGTAAACTTGGTTGCTCGCGAACCTAATCAATTTGGATCTACCAAAATCCTACCAAAATCCAACGACGCCAGCATCGCCGCCGTGGTTATAATCATGTCGTTGGATTTTTGTATTTGTTCAAGAACACATATATGTAGAGAAAGCAAAGACACATATATGTAGAGTAGATAGATACAAATGATGTTTTGGTTGCCTTTAAATTTTCTTTTGGATATTTTTGGTTGCTTTTAGTTGATTTTTGTATTTGTCTTTTAGTTGATTTTCTGGTTAGTTTTACGATATTTGTATTGGCTCCGCAGGGACGCTCAATTTCAATCACTACAACCACTTGCAACTCATTATGTAATTAAATGTAATTTTCATCATATTTTTTCAAATTTGTATTTGTTGTTGCGTATGGTTACTAGCAGTTGCAAATATGATTGCAAATGCAAGCTTCATATTTTTGCAATTTTTTTTTTTCAGAAAATGGTATTTTTGCAGATGTTTTTTGGAAGATTGTATTTTGCAAAAAAATTAAAAAACTATAGTATTTTTGTAAAAAAGTTTCTAGGTTTGGGTATCTAAGAAAATACCCCTATTATTTTTTAGGTTTTTTAAATAAAAATGTAGAATTTTTTTTGAAAGTAGATATTTAGAGAGCTTAATATTTTTTTTATAAAAATAAGTACTTATTTCAGAATAAAGTAAACATGTATTTTTTAGAAAAATAAATAATTTGTTTCCAAAAATGAAAAATAAGATAAGTGAATGGAACCCATGAAAGAACCTTTTTCCTTCTATTTCTAGATAAATTCAAGTATAAAAATAAAAATAAATCTGAACAATCAATATTTGCTCTCGTTTTGTGACAAAAGAAAAATATTTGCTCTCGTTTGTGTCGACGGACGGATTTGGATTTATATGACCTAAATTCCTATGTAAATTCACGAATAGGTCAATACTCAACAAAAGCCAATAGCAGTTTTGCTGTGCTCAGCTCAGCCTCAGCGTGATTATGAATGTAAAAAAGTCAAATAAAATGCCTCGATTTCAAATGTTAAATTATCTCTTAATTTATAATTTGACATCGGTAGGGCATTCGAATCCATGACATGTTGAGAAGGAGAAAGAGCCTCGACCCCAAGCTATCGCTAGGTGAATGAACATGTGTCAATTCTAAAAAGCCATCGATACAGTGGACTGTGTTAAAAGCTTAGATAGTCTAAGGTTCTAAACGTCAAAAATCAGTTCTAAAAGGCGCGATTAAGCCGATGCTTAAATGAAATTTTAAACTGGTTAGTAAGCGAATTAATAATATATAATATAAATTTATTTAAAATAAATTATGATATGATAAGAATTTAAATTTATAATAACATTTTTAATAAAATAATTTTAATTTTTAATTATATTATAAAAGAAATAATATTTTAAAATTAGAAAAAATAGCAAGTCAATATCATTTTGACCGCTGACCACTTAATAGTCTGCATAATTTTCAAAAACGTTTAATCACCCGTTGAGTACAAACTCGAAGCGTTGTAGTACTCTATTCCGCCTGCCCTTAATGCGCTTTTTGGAACTGATTTTGAGTAATAAACATGACCTACTTTGAAATTTGAATGTTAGACATGGTCCAAACTCAAGTTTAGTGGTGACCAAGAAAACAAAACACTTTGGTTCAAATAAAAGAGAAGCAGATTTACAAGATAGGCTAGAGCAACTACAGACACAGCTGCTTTTGCATTATCTTTCTGGAAAAGTTCTTTATCGTACCTGGGAAGGGGAGGGGGACCAAGCTAAGCAATATGCCATAAGCATATAATATGGCCCAACTGTTTGGTGGAACAAGTTGTAATATTAGCAGTACAATTAAGCACACAAAGTTAGGTGGGCAATGCGCTTCTAGCTTATTAATGGGACACATTCTCAACAGTGTTACCACAATCATGTAGGAGAAAAATGTGTGCAAGGACATGATTTCCAGCCATGCTCGCTACACATGTCGATTCAAGACAGGGCCCTTTTACCAATCGCAGGACCATATGAGTTTTCTCCTATCATATCAAGTCACAGGACCATCTATCTAGTAGAATTACACTATCATTTGACATGATTTAGAGTGACTAGGGCAGTCTGGGGAAGTTCAAGCATTTTCGAATGGGGACGTAACAATGATTATGGATCCCTGATTATGTTATGATGCTTAATCTAAGAATACATATCTGGGCATGGAGATCCTAGTCTTATTCCTGGAACAGTTAGAGGTGGCTAGCTAGATTATTACTTCCTGTTCCCAGCCAATTCTTTGCGTTTGGTTTGGACACCGAGGTTTGGAAATATGTATAAAGTAGTGAAAAATAGAAAGAGAAGTGGGTGAAGTGGTGGTACTCCATTGATTTTTAATGTAGTATAAAACAACAATAGCGAAATAAAAGTACTGCGAAAAGCTAGTAAAAGTGAGAAAGTGATAGAACCCATTGATTATTTTTGATAAGTTTTGAAATATAAAGAATTGGATGGTACATCCCAACAAGTAAAGAAATGGTTGAGACGGAGGGAGTTATTATCATCATACTGCCCTTTTTGCTGGAGTACATGTTGCTACTAATTAATCGGTGCGAAGGAAGCCCTCACCCTACGAGCAATCGCAGAGTTGAGACAGCCCTTCTAGCACCCGCCGTTGGTGGGCCACAACAGTCGGTTTTGTGCTGTCAGTTTTGTCCTGTTTGTTGTAGAGGCAGCAAAATTATCATTAATTAGTCAAGTCACGAGGAGCTAAATTTTGGGATGCAATAGGGTCACCCAACACTATCTATATGCACTTTCCGGAACTAATTAGCTTTGAGGGCGAAGAAAACAAGTTCAAGTAGCTAGAAGATAGAATGCATAATAGGGTTTGTGGTAAGACTGTTTTGTCAAAGCATATGAAGCAGATATTGATATAAACTTGTCTTTATTAGAGTGTCACTATTGGATCAATGGTGACAAGTTCATTTGGTGTATGCTGCATCATCATCACCGATAATCTCTCCCATAAAGAGAACTCTGATATGGATGGTGGGGGTCAGTATAAATGCTTCTCATACAGACTCTTGTACTATGTTATTTATGTTGTGTAAATACTTATTGTACAAAAAGCTCTAAATACATTTGTGAAAGTTCAATACTAGTACATTTTTACGTATAATTTTATGTCAGTACGTGAGCTAGACTTGAATGTCAGCATCTAACCTTCAGTTATTTATTTTCACAGCCAAGGAAAAGGATGGAGCTCTTGTGGTCCTCACACACTATTCTTTTCTTTTTCAACTTCCTTCCCAACCAAAAACATTTTTAATTCATCTTCGTCTTATTATCTCCCCGTGCTCCTCTGCGAAAAAGAATGGATATTGGTAAGGCGGAAGGGAAGAGGAGCGTGAGAGATCGGATGAAGGCAGACGTGGTCAAGGAAGACGAGGAAGATGAAGATGCCGAAGAGGACAACAAGAAGAAAAGGGTAATGACTTACTCCGGAAGAAAAGGATCCGGAGGAGGATCGACTCAACCCTGTTGCCAAGTTCAGGACTGCCTCGCGAACATGAGCATTGCCAAGGCGTACCACCGCAGGCACAAAGTATGTGAATTTCATGCTAAGGCTCCGGTCGTCGTTATTTCTGGAGTCCAGCAGCGTTTCTGTCAGCAATGCAGCAGGTTAGGAAACCTAATTCTTATCACTGCTATATTTAATTTGCTCATCTTTTGTTATTATCTATTGGTAAAAAGTACAGTTTAATGTTTCTTAAAGCTAACATAAACAAATTTAACAAGAAAGTCGAATGACGAAAGTTCAATCAGCGAGCAAATATAAAAGACTAATTACAGATAAGATGACAAAGAGAAGCGTTCAATTTAGCTTTCAGGTACATGACTTTTCCTTATAAACCGTGTAATTATATAAGCAAGAACATTTCTTCTGCACAAGACAGACACGGAGACAGCTAGAGAAGAATGGGAGAAAGCTAACCTGTAATTTTAAGCGTCGTTGACAGTTTCCCTAGAATTGCTTAACAGAAATGGGAAATCAGTAAAAGATCTCTGAAATTGAAGCCCGATAATATTAGGCAGAATGTATGTGTGATTGACTTGATTAATTTGTACATTTTAGTTTAATATATATTCTTTGTTCTTAGAATACCTCTCTTACGGGTTGGGAATTAGGATAATATACAGGTATAATTTGGCATTCTGCAGGTTCCATGAGCTACCAGAGTTTGATGACGCTAAGAGGAGTTGCCGCAGGCGTTTGCTTGGACATAACGAACGCCGTCGCAAGAGTTCATATGATTTTCCAGGAGAAGGGTCAGGCTGACAATAAGAATTAGTTAAATGCACTGAATTGTTGGTAGAATAAAGAAAGTGATTTAAATGACCATCTCAGGAAGCACCAATAAAACGTGATTTAGCGATCACTAGAACGCTCTCTCTCTTCTGTCAAATATGGACTTCTTCCTAAATGTCCCTCTTAGCAGAAAAATGACTGTTTCTTTTCAAGTTTACCAAGTGTTATTCAACTAAAGATGTAACCTATGTCCATATATGATTTAGCAGTTCTGCTTGTTTCTGTGCTAGTATTTGCTTCTGTCTCAATCTATATGCACTTTTTTTTCCGCTTCTGCACGATAAAATGACAAATAATTTTCTTGTATAAACGGAGCTTTAGAACTAAACCTAAATCGTTAGTGACATGCCTACAATTTGTCATACATCAATGTACTTTATGTACTTACTAGTTGAGAAGCCGCGTGTTGCAGCGGCCTATAAAAATTATATTAATGATTCAATATTAATATTTGTAAAATAAAATAATTTTGTGGCTATCTGATAAAAACTATATTAATGTTTTAGAATTAATATTTGTAGGATAAATTTTATATTATAAAAATCTTGATATAATACCAATACTAATATATAAAATTGCAAAATTGGACTATAATTCATGGTGAAAAAATGAAAACAAATTTATACAGGTAATTAACAATTTAAAGTACGACGAATCTTAATTTTATTTGTGTTTTTTTTTTTGAAAAGTAATCACGTTCTTGCATTGTCACCTTCCGCCAATTTTTTTGGATTGATTATACACAAAAACATCTAACTTAAAATTCGTGAGGTTGTGTTTATATAATCCAAAACCTTACGATCTATAGGGGTATTTATAGGTGTAGAGAGACTTGTGTGCTATTCTTTCCCATAATTAAATAATCTGAAACAAAATCAGATTAAAACTTTCAAACTAATATATTCCGCAAATAATCTGAAACAAAATCAGATTTTGAAACTTGCTTCTAATATACCCGAAACTAAGAAAGGTAGTTATAATTTTTGATATTTTTCATCCAAAAATTCCAGAAAAATAGAATGGAGCGATGTGAGAGGCGCTACCTACACGCTCCCCGCTTCTCCACCATATTGTCCTAATATACAAAGTAAATCATATAAAAATTAACAACAACAAACATGCTTGATGGACAAAACAAATATTATAAAAGAATAACCATCAAACATACATTACTAATAGTTAATTTATTGATATCATCCATCAATATCATGTCAAGACTATATTTTTTTTCCCCTGTTTCAATTTGTCGACTCCCACATAGCGATCTATAACTACCTTTGCTTCCAACAACTTTTATTTTATTAATACTATATAAACGGCCTTCACTTATCGTTGCAGAAGAGTGGCACCACCGAGTTAGAAATCAAGCAAGAGAACTATCACCAATTTGTCGACTCCCACATAGCGATCTATAACTACCTTTGCTTGCAACAACCTTTATTTTATTAATAATATATAAACAGCCTTACTTATCGTTGCAGAAGAACGGCACCACCGAGTTAGAAATCAAGTAAGAGAACTATCACCAGAGAGAGATAGAGTTGTGGTATTGAGAGAGAGGAGGTTGTGTTTAGATGATCCAAAATCCTATAATCTATGAGGGTATTTATAGCTGCAGATAGACTTGTGTGATACTCTTTCCCATAATTAAATAATTTGAAACAAAATCAGATTAAAACTTTCAAACTACTAAAAACCAAACCAAATCAAACATACTCAGTATATCCCGCTTAGAGCAGGGTCTGAGGAGGGTAAGATGTACGCAGCCTTGCCCCTACCCTGAAAGTAGAGAGGTTGTATCCGTGAAGACCCCCGGCTTAGTGCACAACAAATAAAATAGTGTGTGCTATAATAAGAATATAATACCTTAGCCCATGGCCTTCTTCACATGGGACTTACCCAAACATTTTAGATTGGCGCGAATGCATCTGGTAATGACTGAGCTGAACCCTCTCTTAAAACTGAACACCATAACCCTCATAATCTCTGTGAGCCACGAGACCTAGTCTCAACCACTCTAATACGCCGTCTCCAATCATTCTTGTCTAATGTCATATCACCCGTGAGATTTAAGGCTCCCATGTCCAAACTTAATTGATCAGCCCATGTCCGACGAGCCCGACCCCCTCTTTCTCTTACCCCGAACCGATATGTGTTCTCACTACTAGAAAAAGTGGAATAGACATCACACATTTAACATCAGTTAGAATTGCCACTGATGTTAAAAATGCTTTTAACATCATTTTCACTTAAACTGATGTGTTAAAGTACTTTAGACATCAGTTATTTATGCAACTGATGTGTAAGATACGTGTTTAAAAAAAGTTTCCACCATTCCCACCCAATTTCCCCCCTTATCAAAAATTTCTCTCTCTTATAAAATTTCAACTTCCCTCCCTTAAACAAATTTCATCTCCCTCCAATATTCATAACACAAAACTTTAAAATAAAATCATTCAACTAAAAATATAAAAATATATATAAGCAAAATCATTAAAATACACAAATCATATATATTATAACTCTAAAATGTAAAAAAATAAATATTAAAAATTATAATTATTCAACTAAAATAAAATATCAAACTAATTAAAACTACTCTCACACACACATAAATTAATATCCCAACACATTACAACCCAACACATTACAAATACAAATCAAAAAACATAACATTACATAATTAAAACCAAACATAAAATATATTTCAGCCAACAAAAACACTAAACACTTGTTTCTGCTTAGAACACTAAACACTTGTTTCTGCTTAGAACCCTAGTCCCCTTCTCCAAGCTCATCTCTCTCGCCTCCCTAGCCTCCCCGCGCGCATCTCATTCTCCCTGCTCACAGATTATCCATCTTCTCAGAAACTTTACCCATCCCAATCTCACTGCTCTCTCACTAAATTGAAACTCAGAGGTCGGAGTTTGAAAAAGTCGGAGCTTAACCGAATTTCAAAACTATAGTCGGAGGTTCAAAAGATCGAAATTTTAAGTGGGTTAGCTTTAATCAGTACTTAAATACCAAGTTTTAAATTAGAGGTCACCGCTTTTGTAAACCTGGTATCAATCTATTCAATTGCTTTTGTATGTTGCTTCTACACAGTTTGAGAGAACAATTTATAATGTACTAATAATATATATTTACCGTTTTTGATGTACTTTAAACTTGTATAACATAAATAATGCAGATTTGTATCTTTGATGTCTAGTTGTTTTTAATATCTTTATGCTACATATTTCTGATATATTTGTACTCTGACCAGGAAATTGCCATTGTATCACACAGTGAATTGAAGTGGAAGTAATTGGGTGAACCAGCGATGTCTGATGGAATGGTATTTGTATAAACTTGAGTTCGGATTTATCTTTAAAGTTTATTGCTCTAGTTATTTATCTATGTTCTGGAATGGTATTTGTATAAACTGAATTAATTTATTTATGTTTTGGAATTGTATTGTGTGTTTCGTGTTTCGGGTCGTGTTTGTATATACGAATGCTAGATTTTAACATCTTGTGTCAGACTATATAGTGTTGTGCCTGAATTTCTCCTTCAGAAGTCATAGCACCAAGTTTGCAGAGTCCAGGATATTGGTAGAAGGTATTTGGGGCCTGGATATTAATTATCCCAGTTTTATTCAGTTTCTATAAAAATGGGAGAATCCGAAAAGAGAAAGATTAATCCTGTTATTGCTAAGAAGCACAGAAACAGTACAATCATGAGCAAGTCTGAGATTCAAGCATCAACCACAATGGTATATATTCTATAAGTTTATGTCAAATTTACTTTCACAAACAAATTTTCTATGTTGCAGTCATTTTCTCCCCCTTCCAGTGAGCTTACTTTTATAGTTCTATGTGATGTTACTTTGCTCCATTGATTTGGTTTGTTTATGGTTTGCTTGCTATTTTGTTGGTTTATTTTTAGGATCCTTGTAGTTTGCTTGATTTGATGTATCTGCTTGGTTTACTTGGGATTCTTATGTTGTGCTTGTATATGTGTATTATTGATTTACATCTCTGGTTTGGTTAGGGGGATTTTTAATTATGTGTCTTATTTGTTTCTTTTCCTGATTTGAAATATTTGAATCAGTCATTGTTTTTATATGCATGATGTGGTCTCTTGTTTTAGTTTCTTTTTTTTTGACTGACATTTTTTAGGTATCATATTTTATTAAGGTTTAGAAGAAAGATTCAGAATCAAGTATTTTATAAGGGTTTAGAAGACAGATTCAGAAATCAAGAAAATCATGTGGTATTATACACTCTATAACGGGAGGTCAGCCATTTCTTATTCTTGGAATTAGAATCGTATTTAGGATATGCAGCTCTGTTTGTATTGACAAGTCCTGGACAGCTTAGTTATTATGATCATGATAGTTTGTCTGGCTAGCAAATCAAAATGACAAGAGAGTTTTATAGCTTCTGCTTAATATTCTATGGTTGTACCTACAGTTGATCTAGTCATGACTGCGACGAAGCTCATCTCATTATGTACAAGCGAAAACTCATCAAAGACTCCACTTGAGGTATGTTACTTTTAAAATGAATTTGCATTTCTCTAATATTACTCTAAGTTTTTGGATTCTGTTAATATATCTTGGTAATATAATGGAATGGTAATATAAATTGTGCAGTTCTGCATGTAAAACTATAGTTTGTTATTATGATTAGGAACCATACAACCTAGCTCAAGAGACAGAGCGAAAGCCTGCATTGTCCATGATTCTTTCACAGTCGAAACACCAAGAGAGCAGAGATGCCGAGGTTACAATTACTAAATTTCCTGATATCCAACTCCTATGTCATCAAAAGAATATGACTAGGGACAAAAAGGTTTGTCCAAGAAAATTTTATTTTATTTAAATGCTTATACTGTGGGGACTGGGGACACCTTTGAGACTATCAAGAATTTGTGGAATCACCAAATCATTCTTAAATATCAATATTTATTAGCATATGCACTATCCTGATATAGCATGCAGGTTTTTATAATTATTTTGCTTGCTCAATAGTTTAAAGCTCTTGCAGATCAGTTGTTCCATAATCCAGAATATCACAAATATGTAAGGAAGCAGGTCGTCAAACAGGTGCACTTAAGATTTTTCTTCTTAAGTCATTTCTGTTTTGAATGTACTTCCTATAAAATAGTGTTGGGTATGTCGTATGTTAAAATTTAAATATCACATGTAAAGTTTTTTTCTTTGTGCTATGCAATTGAACATAACTTTTATTCCGCTCATTTTCAGTTTTATGGAGAATGGCATAGAAAAAATCAATTACTTTTTAATCTAATAATCTTTGTGTGCCCCTCAAAATACAATACCTAATTCTTTTGGAGATCAAAACAGTCGTATGCTAAATATGCATAGGGATTGGTTTATTTTTAAGGTTAAATGATTAATGTTTCATGAAATTTCTTCCTAACTTCTTGTAGAGATTCTTATTATAACACTGAAACTCATTTTCATCTTGAACATCACAGAAATTTATATGAAGGCTACATTCCGATGAAGTACAGAAGTTATTTGAAGACAATGGAGAGGTTATATATATAATCTGACCAACTTTTTTTGTCATAGCTTTTCAATTTTTGTAATTAGTTGCTTTAGGCTATGCCGTCCTATTCATTATCCAGGTTCAAGTGATTGGACTTTTGTGTAGAACTCGTCAGAAAAATATCAGAAGTGAGTTACTTAGAATGAGTTGCTGCATGTGGTGGGTGCATTTAAAAGGCCTGGATGTGACAAAAGTTAATCTTCGAGGAGCAAACCTCAACGACATAGATTTGATTATGTACTTTACACGCTTTACAGGCTTTGATTATGTACTTGATATTTATATTAGATGAATGTGTAGTAGTTGATCGATATTTGATTTGATGGATGTGTAGTCGGTGAGATTGGAATTGATGGATGTATAGAGTACAATTGATTTATATATGCATTAATAAGATTTAGGTGTTGATTTGGTTGTTTCTTGGTTTGGTATTTCTTAATTATAAAAATGATGTTAATTCGATGTTATTACATCAGTTAATGAGTAAAGAAATGATGTTAATCAAATGTTATAACATCAGTTTCTTTAAAGTTGAAGTGATGTTAACGGTTATAGACATTAGTTATTAGCCGATGTAAGCAAAAAATGCAAGTGATGTCTTTGTGGGCGATGTTAAAGGCACTAAGCTTTAACATCACTTATTAACTGATGTAAATTAGTACAATAGACATCATCTAAGATTACAGAACTGATGTTAAAGAGCATAATATACATCATTTAGGTGTACAGAACCGATGTTAGATCTAACAATAGACATCATTTATTAACTGATGTTAAAGACAGGTACCTTTAACATCGCCCACAGTAACATCAGTTACAATTCTATGGGACATCAGTTTTTGACTGATGTGTATTAGCAAATTTCTAGTAGTGTCTACTCTCCTAACCGGTGCTGAGTTACACTTACGCCGAACATGTCCATACCAACGTAAACGTCCCTCCCTTATCTTCTTAGAGATAGACTCAACAACTAAAAGACGTCGAAAAGTATCATTCGGTATATGATCTGTCATGGTGTTACCACAGATCCAACGCAACATACGCAGCCTTTCTCAAAGGCCAGCACTCGGAACCATATAATAATGATGGTCTGATTGCTGCACGATAGAATTTGCCCTTCAACTTTCAAAGGTACACTCTTATCACACAACACCCCTGTAGCAGCCCGCCAACGAAGCCATCCTGTCGAAATACGATGTGTAACATCCGCAGAAATATCGTCATTACTCTGAATGATGGAACCCAAGTATTTAAAGGTATTAGTTTGTGGGACACGATCCTCCGCAATACATACAGCAACATCCGCCTCATGAATCTCCTCACTGAAATTGGCCCAGAGATACTTGGTTTTAGAACGGCTCAGACGCAATCCATAACCCTCCAACGATATACGCCACTGTTCCAATTTCACATTAACCTCACTTCGAGACTCGGCGATTAACACAATATCATCAGCAAAAAGTATACACCAAGGCACCGGAGCTTGAATGTCACGGGTAATCACATCCAAAACAATTATAAAAAGCAAAGGGCTTAATACCGAACCTTGATGAAGACCCACCTCAACTGGAAAATACTGAGTATCCCCAACGGGTGTCCTAACACACGTCCCCACTGCTGAATACATATCCTGTATGGTCCGAATATACACCTCTGGAACTCCTCGCGCTACTAAACATCTCAAAAGAACAACCCGTGATACACTATCATAAGCCTTTTCAAGATCTATAAACACCATATGAAGATCCTTACGACGCTCTCGATATTTCTCCATAAGACATCGAATGAGATAAATCACCTCAATGGTGGACCTCCCAGGCATAAAACCAAATTGATTCACTGAAATAGTAACAATTCTTCGAATCCTTTATTTTTATAGATGGGTACAACAACACTTAACCGCCACTCACTCGGCATCCTGGATGTCCGAAATAAAAAATTAAAAAGAGCTGTTAACCATCGTACCCCCTGTTCCCCCAAACACTGCCACACCTCAATCGGAATCTCATCAAACCCAACTGTTTTACCTTTACCCATCATGCCTAAAGCCACGCGTACCTCTGCCATAGTAATATCTTGACTCATACCAACATAAATAATCTGAAACAAAATCAGATTCTGAAATTTGCTTCTAATATACCCGAAACTATAATTAAATAATTTGAAACAAAATCAGATTAAAATTTTCAAAATACTATATTCCATAAATAATCTGAAACAAAATCAGATTCTGAAACTTGCTTCTAATATACCCGAAACTAAAAAAGGTAGTTCAAATTTTTGATATTTTTCATCCAAAAATTTCAAAAAATTAGAAAAATAGAAAGGAGTGATTTGAGAGGCGCCACCTACACGCTCCTCGCTTCTCCTTTATATAAGTATATTGATATAAAGGAGAAGCGAGAGGCGTGTAGGTGGCGCGTCTCACATCGCTCCCTTCTATTTTTATAATTTTTTAAAATTTTTGGATAAAAAATATCAAAAATTAGAATTACCTTTTTTTAGTTTCGGGTATATTAGAAGCAAGTCTCAGAATCTGATTTTGTTTCAGATTATTTATGGAATATAGTAACTTGAAAGTTTTAATCTGATTTTGTTTCAGATTATGTAATTATAAGCAAGGGTAGTTATAGATTGCTATATAAAGGATTTAAGTTAGATGTTTTTGTGCACAATCAATCCAAAAAAATTGAAGGAAATTGACGATATAAGAACATGATTGCTTTAAAAAAAACGCAAATAAAATTAAGATTCGTCGTGCTTTAAATCGTTAATTGCGTATAGAAATTTATTTTCATTTTTTCACCATGAGTTATAGTCCAATTTTGCAATTTTTTATATTAGTATTAGTATTACATCAAGATTTTTATAATATTAAATTTATTTTATCCTACAAATATTAATTTTTAATTATTAATATAATTTTTATAGACAGCCACAAAATTATTGCATTCTACAAATATTAATATTGAATCATTAATATAATTTTTATAGACCGCCGCAACGCGGCGGCTCAACTAGTAATACTCGAAGTAAGGTACACAATAAGAGCATAGGAATCATGAAGCATGCAGCAGTTGTACAAATTAGCCAACAGTTTTGTACAGGGGTGTACATGGGTTACCCAAACCGTTTAAACCAATCCAAACCGGTCCTATTTTCGGCTGAACCAAACCGAAAATTTTAAACCGTTTTTTAATTGGGTTGAATCGGCTCCAACCCGATTTTAATGGGTTGGGTATGGTTTTAGATTTTATTTGACCAACCCAACCCAACCTGAAGGTATTTTAATAAAAATACATTATATTATATGTATAACAAAATTGTGTATATATAAAATATAGCTACCCCAATTGAAATTATAACATTAGTGTGATAAAATTGAATTATAACATTGGTATCTTTCCTCGAGTTTCCCTTAAAATATCTTACCTGCACATTTTTCATTCGTCTACGTGCCTTTGAGAGTTCGATAGTGAAGCTACTATTCTTTAAAAGTCCAAACTTGTTTTAATGCTCTATAATTTTTAGGTTGTGGCGCAATTTTAAAACTACGATTTAGTAGTTAGTAACTCGTCAAACCGACCCAAATCAACCCAACCCGAAGTATGACAAATTGGGTTGGGTTATAAATTAATTTTAATGGGTTGGGTTCGAAAATTAGCAAACCAAATTTAATAGGTTGGGTCGATAAAAAACTTAAACCGGGCCAACCCGGCTCGCGTTCACTCCTAGTTTTGTATATGGAGCAAATTGACACTGACCTGGCTTGTGAGGTATGGTTATCCACCAACGAACACTACAACAAAACCAATTATTTACGACGAAAAAGTTTGCGTGACGTCTTAAACCGGAAATGCTCAATCCGTCATATTTTCTGGCCATTTCTTATGACGGAGTCACTTTCTGCATACTCTCTCCGTCCCAATGAATTGTATACAATTTCCTTTTTGGGACATCCCATGAATTGTATACATACCAAAAGTAGTAACTTTTATAATATAAAATAACATTACACCAACTACTTTCTTCCACTATCTCCATTCTATAATAATATAAACACTATTACACCCACTACTTTCCTCCACTATCTTCATTCTATAATAATATAAACACTATTACACCCACTACTTTCCTCCACTATCTCAAATCTATTATTAAATATAAATGGGTCCCACCACTATACTCACTTTTCATCTAACTTTACTCATTTTTTACATTTTTTCTTGGTCTCCGTATCTCAACCATTTGTATACAAATGACTGGGACGGAGGAAGTATATACTATTTCTATGTGCTGGCATTTTGACGTAAACAAATAAATTCTCCCACCAAACAAACCCTCATAAATTGTTCTATCGTAAATTAAAGATTAAAGATTATAAACGGTAGTAATTTAGCCATCATAAGTAATATATATATTTAGCTTGTTATATATATCAAAAATGAAAAATAAAGGAAACAAATATCACAAAAAATATGGTTTGGTTAGCGTGTGTGTATATGGACACGTGTTAAGGATTAAATTTGTTGTATTTGACTTATATTGATTGACGAACTTTTATATACACAGGAGATTCGTCATTATAATATAGCCCATTAAAATAAATTAAATATATGAATTTTGTTTCTTACATGTGCGCATATCATAGAAAAATTGATAAAATATTAGTTCTAATAAAAAAAGTAATTTTTATTTTGAATATTTATAAATATTTTTTCCCCAATTTTTCCATCACAAAATTTGTTTTAATGTTATTTTTTCTACCACTTACATCTAATAGATGTCTCCAATCATTAGGAAACTTTGCACATTAAATATTTTCAATATTGGTGGCTCGAAACTTCATTCCAATAATTTCAAAACTGGAAAAATTAGTTTTGAAATTTTATTCCAATATACTCTAAACTTACTAAAACTTCCTTCTAATTATTTTGAAATAGAAAAAAGTAGACCAATATATCGAAACTAAAAAAGTTAATTTTTATTTTAGATATTTATAATTTAAAAATTTTAAAAGATTAGAAAAATATAACGGAGAATATTTCTTTCCCCAAATTTTCCACCATAAATTTGTTTTGATGTTATTTTAACTCGATTTGAAACTTACATCCAATATATTTCTCCTACCATTTGGAAACTTTCCTTCATAAAATATTTTTTAATATAAAATGTATAAAATTTCTTTCCAATAATTTCGAAATTAGAAAAAACAGTGTTGGAATTTTCTTCCAATATATTCGAAACGAATTGAAATTTCCTTCCAATAATTTCGAAATCGAAAAAGATAGTATTGAAATTTTCTTCCAATTTATTCAAAATTAATTGAAACTTCCTTTCAATAATTTCGAAATCGAAAAAGTTAATTTTGAAACTTTTTTTCAATATAGCAAAACTAAAAATGGGAATTTTTATATTAGATATTAATAATTTAAAATTTTAAAAAATTAGAAAAATAGAACGAAAGATGTGCCACAAGAGCCCAGTGTGTTATGAAAGATAGAGAAAATAAAATAAAAATAAAGGCAGGTGTGGTCAATCGGAGCAGTTTAAATTCCTTTAAACGTCTCCACTTTTCTTATTTATTCAACACACTCTGTAAAAGCGAACTCGCACAGACATCACGTTTGCTCCCCCTTGCTTTGAGCCCCCTTTCTCCTCAAATATGCGAAGATTCTTCAGCCGAGGCTCAGGCGATGACTCACCGGCGAGCCTTTCGGCGGAGCCACCGCCTTACTCACCTTACACAGCCACTCCGCCGGTTCCGTCAGGTCCTCCGAGACCGATCCGACTGGTTTATTGCGACGAGAATGGCAAGTTCAAGATGGATCCCGAGGCTGTCGCGGTGCTTCAGCTTCTCAAGGAGCCTGTTGGTGTTGTTTCTGTCTGCGGCCGGGCTCGACAAGGCAAGAGCTTTATATTGAATCAGGTTCTATTTTTTTCGCAGCTGTTTTCCTTCTGATTTGGGGTTTAGGGTTTAGAATTGGTAAAGCTGAATTACGGATGTGTAAAATTTATCTACTCGCGTAACCGAGACTTGAATTCTCCACTTATTACTCACCGCGATATATTGACATGAAGAATTAATTTTTGAATTATGGTTTGTTTATGTTTTTGCGTCAGTACTGACTGAGTGTTAGGGTTTTGCGGAGTATAATTAGGCGTGATTATGAAATTGGTTTGGGAGTTCTTTTGTGTACATACGTAGTTAGGTTTGAGAAGTTGTAGCTTTTCTTTTTAATTTGCTGTTTAACTCGTTGAGTTAAGGTGGTAAAGGATAGAAATTTGTTATGATGATGACGCGATGTTTACACTGATTAGTTGAGAGTTAGATGGAATATTTGAGGTGTCAATGTTTTAAATTAATGTTAGTATGTTACTCAAATTTTGATAAATATATGATGATTAATTGATTACATCTTCTTTTATTAGAGTAAAAGCCATACTTTAGATATTAAGAATGTAATTCTAACAATTTTCTTAATTCCTAATAGATAACTATTACCATATATTTAAATTTTTAACAGAGATGACCAACACTTGATTACAAATGTATGCACATAAAATACCCGACAACTAACATAACTATTACATGTTCAGCATTATTCCTTTTAGTCAACACAGGGGAGAGGTAACCTAAAGGTTGCGAGTAACAGAGACTAGATCGGCATTAATCTTTTTGGTTTGCTTGCTATAGTTTACGTGTGTTATATGGTGTAACTAGAAACTAGTCCCTGACCAATTTTTGATCACTGTTCTTAATTTTGAAAATCACTCGTTTGCACATCTTTGTTTTTTTATATAAGAAATCTCACAAATATAGATTTATACATACACATATATAACGTATATCATCATTAATTCACTCATACTACGTTGATAAACATCTTGCCGTCACCTACAACCATAATTAGCCTATCACCGCTTGTCACCATAACTTGTATCTACTAGCGACTATATACTACCACCACACACCTCATCTCGTCAATTGTTACCATCATGGACCTTCTACAACTATAATTGATCATCAATAATCAACCACCAATAGCAATATAAGTAAATTTTCTTAGTTATCAAAAATAAAAATTGATTTTATTGTATAAAATAGTGATTAATAGTGTATAAACTGATGATTTTTGTAGTTATAAACAGTGATTGTGGGAGTGGTTTCTAGTTTCTAGAATAACATTGGTTTCTATCTGATCACTTACCTATGCACACACATGCATATATATACTCACACACATGCATGCATACATACATACATATTATATATAATATATATAGTTATGTGTATATATATATTTATATATATAGACTTTGATTAACTGGTTATTCTGCTTTTCATATGACATGACTCTTCCATGTCATATCGTGTCCTTAATAACTATAATAATGAACAATATGTATAATTGTACATACACACACAACAAAAATGTGAAGTTGAAATTTTGAAAAATTATAAAGTTTTCTGATTGCTAAGCGCCGCGCTCATGCTTCTTTGTTGTAGCTACTTGGAAGGAGTAGTGGGTTTCAGGTGGCCGCAACTCATCGACCATGTACAAAAGGCCTTTGGCTGTGGAGTACTCCTCTTAGGAGGACTGCCCTTGATGGCACCGTATACAACCTTATGCTGCTAGATAGTGAAGGGATTGATGCTTACGATCAAACGGTTAGGTTTTACATTATCTGGTTTTCATTTTTAAGTTTTCTTTTATCCCGATGAAGATCTTTTGCCGTCACCAGGTCTCTATTTCTGTTATTCATCTTTTCACTTTTCTTAGCTCGATCTCCGTTGAAAACTGTTTAATCGCTTACTAACTTTCCCTTTTCTTACACAATAATGTTACTTGATCATGTTTTCTTTTCCTTGGCTTCTTTTTCAGGGAACTTACAGCACACAAATTTTTTCATTAGCTGTCTTATTATCGAGCATGTTCATATACAACCAGGTTGGGGAAGTTATAAGTTCCTGTATATACTTATGTGCCAACCACTTGTGTTCCAATATTTGGAAGATATCTCTTTTCGCATGCTTATGCAAAGTTTGTTTTTCCAGATTGGTGGAATTGATGAAGCTTCTCTTGATCGTCTTTCACTTGTTACTGAAATGAGTAAACGTATACGTGTCAGAGCCTCTGGGGAAAAGAGTACTGCTTCTGAGATTGGCCAGTTTTCTCCTATTTTTGTGTGGCTTCTAAGGGTAATGATGTTTGTATATATGCTGTCCGCTCTTGCTTTTTTCTATTTTTTTTTTATCATCCAAATTGTGGCCCTGCATGGTTCATTTTGCATTCTGGTTGGTGAAGTGATCTGAAAAATTTGGTGCTTTTGTTCACCTATACTTGCAGGACTTCTATCTGGACTTGGTGGAGGATAATAGGAGAATAACGCCTCGTGACTATCTAGAGATCGCTTTGAGGCCAGTTCAAGGTAGCAAGAGAGATGTGGCTGCTAAAAATGAGGTTGGTCATTAGGCTATATATTATAGCTACGGATAAAATAAACTTGCATGCTTATTGGAATATATCCATTTGTCGTGTATGTAATAATTATATTAATATATCTTATCTGTTCAATGAGTACTATCACTTGAATGCTCATTATGCAGTGACTCAACAGAGTAGGATAGATCTGAATTGTGCAAACTTGGCTAAGATTGGTGGTGCTATCGCTAAAATATGAAACCAGTTTCAGAGCGAATGAATCTAGTGCATATCCAAATAGGGTTAAATATCACATACATTACTCGTTGGGTTCAAATGTATCAAGTGAGTCACTCATTAGTCATTACAAATGTGACTCAACGTAGTCACTACCGTGAAAATTTCTATCAACTCGGG